>NC_141693.1:1960056913-1960656913 GCF_964263255.1 Lissotriton vulgaris
TCCTCTCTTTGGCAGTCAGGCAACCACTGCAGGCCAATCCCCCAAGCAGCACTTCAGCTTGGGAATAGTCTCTCCTCAGTTTCTTCAGGTTCATCTCCTCAGCAGAGGTTTTGTCTTGCAAGTCCAGAAGTGATCTAATTTCGTGGAATCAGGGTCCCAATATTTATACCTCAAACTCCTTTGTTCTCTGAGGGGAGAGGGGGCTGTGCCAAGTCCAAACCAGTTCTGAAGCACTGTTTACCAGACTTCTCCTTTCCTTTCACAGTGCAAGGCAGGAACATCAGACTCCCCACAGCCAGCATTGTGGAAGGCAAGTACAGCCCTGGCGCACTTTGTTGACAGTCTTCCTTCTCTTCTTTCAGTGTGCAGGGCAAAGACATCAGACGCACCACAGGGGGTGGAGCCAGCACTGTGGGGGGCGGGCACAGTCCTATTCATGTCCTCCTCCCTCCCATCTAGATGCAGATCTCTCTATTCACCACTGGGCTGACTCATTCTGTCTCCTGGAATCCCCCAGCCCTGTCACTCAAACTCCAGACAAGGAATACACAACCTAGCAGAGGCAAGCTTGAAAGGTTTAGGCAAGCAAATACCTACTTTTTAAAAGTGGTATTTGCAAACACAGAATGTTGAAACCCACTTTATTAAAATATGTACTTTATCATTCTGGGTCCAGGCATACTAAACTCGAATTTCTACCATGTTCTCTGAGTCAGTTAGGATTATAAAATGTAATCATTCTAAACGCCCATTCTGGCCTATGGAGAAACAGGTAGCCTTGCAATAGTGAAAAACGAAAATGCCTGTAATTCACTATTAGGACATGCCACACACATCAGGGCTTGTCCTACCTTATACTTACAATGCACCCTGCCCTTGGGCCTACCATAGGGGTGTCTGATATGAAGAAAATGTAAGGTTCAGGGACTGGCAAGTGGGTGCACTTGCCCAGTTAGCATGACAGTACCAGACTGCACACAGGCTCTGCAATGAAAGACCTTAGACACATTTTGCAAGGCCGCTTCTTTGGGTGGCACAACCAGTGCTGCAAGCCCACTAGCAGCATTTGGATTTACACGCCCTGGGCACACTCAGTGCACTGTACTGGGGTCCGACAAGTAAACCAAATAGTCAATCATGGAATCACCAATTAATACATCAATTTACAATAGGGAGAGCATATGCACTTTAGCACTGATCAGCAGTGGTAAAGTGCCCAGAGTCATAAAATAGCCAACAACAGGTCAGAAGAAATATAGGAGGAAGACAAAAAATTCAGGGATGACCCTGCAAAAAGGGCCAAATCCAACAATTACAAATTAATTTTCTTGGTTCATCATGTTGTGAAATTAGTAAATCACAAAATGGTGACCTCCACCAACTTAGGCATTTTGGATGGTCGGTGTTTGAACAGCTATAACTCTTCGACAATAGATTCCTTAACTGTATTTGGTTAACATTTTAAACCCTGGTGACAGTTACATGATTGTATCCACGGAGACCAAATTTAAGTCGGAAGCTGGACACATGAAGTGATGTTGCTTATAATGCGAAGCAATACCGCAGTGTACCCTTGTGCAAGAGTGAGCTTTATTTATATCATTAGATGCATGCCACAAAAGGTGACTCTAATCCAATGAGAACTGCCTCGTCTTATAGGACTGTGCCTTTTGTTGGTGGTACATTGTTATCTCACCAGTGTCATTGTGTGATAGAAGCGTTGCAGTAAACAATCTGTACTCTAATGTATCTTACGCTGATATCTGATTGCCTTGTTTTCACAGCTGGAACCATGAAGAACTTTTGAAGAAAATCGCCAGCTGCAAACTCCCAAGGTAGAGAGCGAAGAAGGAACAACAGTCCTTGGAGATGGAAGCCTCTTCACCGCTGCTGCAATGACAAAACCAAAGACATTGGAAACATAAAATACAACTGAGAAACGCTTCCTTCTGCTGCTTTATGTCTTTCAGTGGAGGAGTGTGAATGGGTGTGGCAGAAAAAAGATACGATATAGGAGGATATTTATTCACAGACACAAAAGGTTGCATTCGACACTACATTGGAGTACCCTTAACTTAGCACACAACACAAATATAGAATATGTGGCAAATTAAGTTATAAAATGTGATGGGATAGTCCTGTGTAATCCTTGAGATCCTTTGCCCCATTTCTATATCCATATATATTCCCAAATAATCTAATTACAAACCTGAAAACACCAGCTTGCAGCTTCTTTTAGGATAGGATTCGTTTTATTGCTCCTGTCAGCATTTATGCCGCACTTCACTACCCATCTCCTTTTAGGGACCTCTTCCGAATACTGCGGTACAGGAGCTCACATAATTACCCCAACCCTACTCTACCTCTACTCTGATTTTTTTGATTCAAAATGTATTTTGTGCTTACTGACTTACAATTGGAAACCAAAAATATAGAGAACTTTATTAGACAATTACAAATGAGCTACCAGCCTGTTTTCTCGCACTAATTCTGATGAAAGCAGCACCCTAGTTTGTTGCGTGGTTAATCACACGTGACAGACCCAAAAATAGCCCTTAATTTTTACTTTCCAAAAGACATTCTTTTGGGATATGGGTAGCTGCTCTACTTTGGAAACCCAGACATTCCTAATAATTGCACACCCGGGCTTGTCCAGGGTAGCAAAGCTGGTATGGATGCCACTACTGTTTCTCACCCAGAATGCCCTGCAGGTGTTACATTTTGGGAAAAATAAAATTTCTTTACATTTATGTGAGGGAAACTTCAGGAATACCAAAAGTCCTACAACCCTGCGTTTCCACACTATTATTGAAAATAACGTTATTCCAGTGGTATGGTAGAGCCTATCACCTGAAGGAGGACAGACTTGAAAACGCACAGTAGAATTGTCAACAATTGTGCTTTGAATTTACATTGATTCTTGATACATGAGTAGCTGCAGGATGTGGGCCAAGGGGTCAACCTGCATTCTGGGCACCGTACTAATCACTGACATTTCTGGTAACTAATCAATAAGGGAATCTCAGGTAGAGCCAGTCACAGAGGATGAGCTGGCAGTGAGACAGGCCATACTATGGACACATAGAGGAGAGGTAGAGAGACGTAGTAGGACATCTGAAAGATAGGGCATTGTTGATAGGGAGGCAAACCATACTGGGGTACCCTTGAGGCAGAGACACAGGTAGTGTGGGGATTTTAAAAAATGAGGTGTGCGAGCAGTGAGACAAGTCGTGATACAGAGAGATCAGAGGCTCAACAAATACACACCCCTTTGTTTTATATGTCCACAGGTGTTGCATTTGTTTTCAGTATTATTTCAGGTGTTTACTTTTTCCACGTGTACTTGGTATTAGAGCTTCCTTGCACAAGGCATTTGTTTGTGGTTAGATCCCAGGTAATAAGATAAGGCAATGGACGCTAGGCACAACAGCAAAAAATAAAACAATAAATTGCTTTATGCTCAGAGGGCACAATGCATGCATGGTAATAAGCCACACATTGATTTGTGTTCAGCCACATGGAAAAACATTTCCCTGGTGGTTTTGTTTCTACTACAGGGATGTGATGAAAAGAAACCTACAGCTATGTATACATATTAACCCCGGATGTGTCCTTCATTGTAGCCTTTTCATTTGAACCTTCCAGACAGCGCAACCATTGATTGGCTCACTTGGCACTAATTTCCTTGCTTTTTAGGTCATGCTTTCAAGACCTCTTGTATATACTTTTTAGGTCAGGCTTTCAAGACCTCATTTATATACTTTAGTATATAGTTCTCTTTGTGCGTTTACAGCATTTCATTTGTTCATTTCAGTGTCCTTTAAGAATCCTTTCTTACTCCAGTATTAGATCTTTCATTGATTCACATGCCTGAATCATTCCCCATCGTCAACATGGGAGTCCCCGGTACATCAAAATAGCAATGCAAAGCTATTACAAACTAAACCTTAGCTCATTTCAGTTTGGTAACATATCCACCTCTTGTAAAAGATACCAAATAAAATGTACAATCAATCAGATCAGCCTCATGAGAGAATGTCAGAGCGTCAGATTTTCTACCGCACATTGTGCTAGGGAGTCTCCACAGAGCTCTGCTCAGTTATTCATTATTCTACTACTCTTGCGAGATATTTTCAACTATTTTCTCTTCCAGATTATTCTACAACTTGGTTTTTCTTAATTCCTTATGGCAGACAAGGAGAAAAAAGGCATTTTTAGAGCTTGTGCCACCTCCTCTAAGAAGATGCTTTATGTGGATGACACTCATAGGACTGTATTTACTGCCTGTATCTTGACCACAGAGCCAAGGATTGCAAGGTATGTTGTACCTTCTCCACTAAGACCTTGAGGGATTGTGAGGGACGTCCCTTTACCTGGCTCCAGAAGCTAAAATCCAGGAGAGAGCTTGTTTCTAGTGTCAGCTGCTTTGTCTTCTAGAAGATCTGCTAAAAGGGGAGATCTGACCCCCCCCCCCCCCAATTATTCATAGGAGCACCCTCAAAAAGCCCCTAAAAAGACCTCCCATGGGTCTGACAGGCTCGGTCTTACGAAATCTCCTCACTGAGGTGAATAGGAGAGGAAAGGACTTATGACAGGAGAGAGTGGAGTACGAAAAGCAAGCTCTGTTATCCAGTATTAGGGGTGTCTTTCATAGATTCACATGCCTGAATCATTCCCCGTCGTCGAGACGGGAGCCTCCGGTACATAGAAAAGTAATGTCCTATAGACATACATAGAGAAAATAGGCCTAAGGACCTCACCTTAGTAGCCTATCCTTGTCCTTATGTAAAAAGGACCAAACTATTAGAGTCAGCCAATCAGCTATGACCTCCCTCTAGAACCTTCCTGGCAGGAGCCTCAGTCCCTCAGATTTTCTACCGCACGTTGTGCTAGGGAGTCTCCAGCCTGAGCTCTCCTCAAGATTTCTTTAAAACCATCTACTTAACTTTTGGAAGTGATTTCTTCATTCTACATCTTCAAGGATTACTTCAGTCCACTTATTCCTGCAGTAAGTGTTTTCTTTCTTCTACTTTCTACAATGTCTGAATCCCAGAAGAAAGCCCTTTTCAGGGCCTGCTCTACATGTGGGAAGAAAAGGCTACATGTGGGGGATAAGCATGCCCTGTGCTTATATTGCCTTTATTCAGACAACGTCCCTGCAGACTGCAGAATATGTAGGTCTTTCCCTAAAAAGACCGTAAGGGACAGGGAAGGTCGCCTGCTCATCTGGCTTGACAGGCTCAAGGAGAGAGACAACCTGGAATCTTCAGAGGGTAGCGTTTCAAGGACCTCAGAAGTCTCTCTAAAGAGGCCAAGGGTAGTTTCCCCTGGCTCCTCAGACACTCCTCCTAGGAAGGCACAAAAGAAGTCTTCAGAGGCAAGATCTACGACATCTTCAGTGTCTGCCAAAGATACCCAGACTTTTAAGAAGCCTGCTCAATCATCTAGCAGGCATGCGCAAAGGATTACCACAGCGTCGACGATGACAGCGTCGTCGGCTTCCCCATCGACGACGACAACTCCATCATCGTCGTCAGCAGGTAGACCTATTTCATCTATTATCCTGCTAAAATCGTAGTCGACGTCGAAAATCTTGTCGACGACGAAGATTACACTGTCGATGACGGCGTCGTCGATGAAGAGCCCACCGTCGACGACGGCGATGTCGATGAAGAGCCCACCGTCGACGATCACGTTGACGACGAAGGCGTCGACGACGAAGACGTCGACGACGGGCTCGCCGTCGACGAAAAGTGACGCGCCGACGAGTGCACCGACGACGACCACACCGACGTCGAGGTCATCATCGACGACCAAAATGCCGTCTACGGAGATACCGTCGACGAAGACCTTACCGTCGACGAAGACACTGTCGGCGGATGACTCGTCGTCGACACTGGCCCTTTCTGAGCCATGGAAGAAGTCCAAGCTCGTAGAAGTGTCGTCTCTAACGCTGCCACCGTCGACGACACCAGCGACGACGGCAGGAACTTCTACATCAAGTTCTGCGTCTGGCAAGGTTGCCAAGCAGCAAATTACGCCGGAAACCACGTCTCCGAGTAAAGTGCAAACGCAGTTGCCTTCAGAAATCTTCCAGAGTGAAGAATCTGAGAAAGAGGAACTCCTGGATCCAGCTACTTCCATTTCGGACCTTCATGTCAAATGCCAGAGCACAGACGAGGAACAGGAGGAGATGACTTACCATGAACACTCTGTCCACACTAGTGTTCGCACGGAGGTCACCCCGATGGTATGCCTGCCGGTTTCTATTGTCAATGACCTGAAATACCTTATACAGGATTACAAGCAACGCTTCCCGGAAACACCAACAACGGAAAGTGGGAATCAGACGCCTGCAGTAAATAACCCAGCGTCAGCCCCGAAACAGTCTCAACCTCTCCCTCAAGCCCACTGTGAGAGAATCCAACCTCAGGTGGTAGTATCGTCAGACGAAGATGATGATGATGAGGAATTGGAAGAAGGAGAGGTCCAGGAAATCCACTCTGCCCATGATGAGGAGGATGAGTAATGGCATCTTCCCCAGCTTCACCCCAACCACGCCAAGCAGATTCACCACCTGTGGATATTGGCGGCTTCCATAAAATTGTAGAAAGGGCGGCAAAGCGATTCCATATGGTTATGGAATCAACTGAAACTGAATGCTTCTTACACGATTTCAAGGAGCAGACACAGAAGTCAACGAAATCTATTCCAATAATAGAATTCCTGTGGGAGCAAGGCAAGAAACTAATGCTGACGCCCACTTCTGTACCTGCGGTTGTTCCACGCCTGGACAAAAAATATAAAGCCCCACTTACAGTGGCAGCTTGCCTCAATGGACACCCGAAACCAGATTCGGTGGTTACACAGGCGGCCCAGAAGAACTCCCGCAACCCTTCCTCCCCTCTGTCAGCACCTCCGGACAAAGAAGGCAGGAAGTTGGACACGATCGGGAAGCGATTTACGACAACATCGGCCATGACCATCAAGGTGGCCAATTCCATAGCTCTGTTGGGACGTTATAATCGCCAACTCTGGGAAGACATAGTCCCCTATTTGGCGGAACTGCCTGACACAGTTCAGGGTGAAGTCAAGGCACTGCTTACGGATGGTCAAACCTCAGCAGCGGAAATAATTGACTGTGCTATTGATGCAGCCATGACCGGCTTTCGTCAACTTGCTGGAGCAGCAGTCCTACGCCGTCAAGGATGGCTTAAAGCGACGTCGTTCCGACAGGAGGTGCAATTAAAAGTGCTAGACATGCCCTTCGATGGCCAGCACCTTTTTGGGGACAAGATCGATTAAGCACTACAAACCATAAAGAAGGACACCGATACTGCCAGAGCACTGGGTACCTTGCTGGCGCGGAACCAGTCCTTTCGAGGCAACAGATCCAGAAGACAATCCTCTTACCGAGGTTCCTATCAGAATAGGTCCTCGTATTCCTACCAAAATAAAAATCAATACCAACAGAATCACCAACAGAGTCGTCAGTCTTCTTACGGAAGATCAAGCTTCAGGGGCAAAAATCAGAAGAGGGGAACTGGCGGCCGCCAGTGACCTATTACTCCAGCCAGTCCAGCCACCCTATCCCTCTTTACAAATTGGAGGAAAATTGACCCATTTCCTAACAAATTGGCAACTCATCACCACAGACCGGTGGGTTCTCCAAGTAATAAGATTCGGCCATTCCCTGGAATTCACCACCATCCCTCCTACAACACCTCCCCGCAGACGGCCACACAAACATCTACGCCTGCTTCTCCAAGAAATTTCTGTGATGCTGAAGAAAGGAGCAATCGAACGAGTTCCAATACCTCTGAAAGGGAAAGGCTTCTATTCCCACTTCTTTCTTGTACGCCAGAAGGAGAAAAAATGGAGGCCCATTCTGGACCTCCGAGCGCTCAACGCTTTCCTACGGAGCCAATCGTTCAGGATGGTGACGATTCAAGAAATACTAGGCATGCTGGGAAAAGGAGATTTCATGGCATCTTTGGATCTCCAAGATGCCTACTACCATATCCCCATCCTCAAGTGTCACAGAAAATTCATGAGGTTCGAAGTCGCAGGACAACATTACCAATTCAAGGTCCTGCCGTTTGGCCTCAAATCCGCGCCGTGGATTTTCACAAAGTGCCTTGCACCGGTGGCAGCTTTCCTGCGTCAAATGGGTCACCAAGTCTTCCCCTACCTCAACGACTGGCTGGTGAAGGCACCCTCAGCTATCGGCGTGACCGAATCCTCCAACGCCTGCACCAATCTTTTTCAAAGGCTAGGATTAACTCTTAATCTCAAGAAATCCTGCATGATCCCTACAACAAACATTACCTTCCTCGGGGCGACCTTGGACACGGAGTGCGCAAGGGCCTTCCCCTCGATGGAAAGGACAAACAAGATAATATCTCTGGCCACGGCTGTGGCGTCAAAGACGAACCTAAAAGTCCGGACCTACAAGTCTCTCCTGGGCATGATGTCTTCCTGTATACTCCTCATCCCTCACTGCAGACTCAGGATGCGCCCATTGCAGGAGGCCCTCACGAACCAATGGACTCGGAGTACAGGTTCTTTCGAGGATGTTGTAAAAATAACACCAAAAATATCCAAGAATCTGGACTGGTGGAGGTGTCGCAAAAATCTATCTGTAGGGCTGCCATTTCTACTCCCGGCAACACCTCTGGTGATCACCACAGACGCCTCCCTGGAAGGATGGGGCGCTGTCCTCCAAGACCTTCGGATAAGCGGCAAGTGGGCCATTCAGGAAAAACAGCTCCATATAAACCTTTTGTAGCTGAGAGCTGTGTATCTCGCACTGCAGGCCTTTTTACCACGCATCCAGAACTCCCAGGTGCTCGTCAAAACGGACATCACCACGACGATGCACTATCTCAACAAACAGGGAGGAACGAGTTCGCTCACTCTATCACGCGAATCGCAGAAGATCTGGAACTGGCTGGTACTACTTGGAATCATGCTCAGGGCGGAATATGTACCAGGCAAGGACAATACCATTGCGGACGCCCTAAGCAGGCAAAGATCCCTCTCCCACGAGTGGGAACTGAGCGAATGCGCACTGACTCACATATTCTCTCAATGGGGAGTCCCAGGAATCGACCTGTTTGCCACCAGGGGGAACGCCAAATGCCCAAACTACGCAAGCTGGCATCCCCAACAAGGGTCACTCGGAAATGCTTTTTCCATCGGTTGGTTCAGCGTGTTTGCGTACGCTTTTCCTCCGTTTCCGATGATCCCAAGGGTCCTCAGGAAGATGAAGGCGGAAGCTTGTACCCTGATCCTAATTGCCCCATTCTGGCCGAGACAGCACTGGTTCTCGGATCTTCTTCGACTCTCCATCAGGACACCGATTCGTCTGCGGCAGCACCCGAACCTCCTAACGATGTCCAACGGGCAAGTACAACATCCGAACCTGCCATCGCTCAGGTTATCGGCCTGGCTCCTGAGCACAGAGAGTTCTGTAGCCTGAATATCCCGCAGGAATGCAGAGACATATTGGCAAAAGCGAGAGCAGACAGTACCAACAAAACCTACTCTCTCATATGGAAAAGATTCTGCATTTGGTGTTCAGAGCAAGGCCTGCGACCGCTGCATATCACACCCGAGCAGATATTGCCATATCTCCTGCATTTGGCACAGTCAGGACTGGCGCATGCATCCATAAAGGTTCACCTGGCGGCTATCTCACGGTTCACCAGAACTTACACAGGACCTTCTCTGTGGTCCGGTAGACTGGTAAAACAGTTCCTAAAGGGACTTTATAGATCCTTCCCGAGACCCCGGAAGGTCCCTCCGACATGGCATCTATACCTAGTCCTCAACCAACTCATGAGGCATCCTTTTGAGCCCATTCATCGAGCATCCATCAAGTACATCTCATGGAAAACGGCTCTCTTACTCGCTTTAACATCTGCCAGGAGAGTAAGCGAGCTACAGGCTCTATCCATTCAGGAACCATTCATGCAGTTCAAACAGGACAGGGTGGTGCTGAGACCGAATCCTAAATTCATACCAAAAGTACTTTCATCTCAATGAACCGATAGTCCTTCAGTCTTTCTTTGCGAACCCTTCCACCGCAGCAGAAAGAACACTGCATTCTTTGGATCTCAAGAGGTGTCTAAAGTTCTACCTAGACAAAACTAAGACTTTCAGAAAATCTTCACAACTATTTGTGGCTTACAGCAGACCAAGAATGGGTCTGCCTCTCACGAAACAAAGCATCTCAAGGTGGATCTCCTCAGCGATAGCATTCTGCCATGACAAGGCCGGACGGCCTTTGAGTGATCATGTTACTGCGCATTCCACCAGGGCGATGTCCACATCGGCAGCACTGTTCGCTGAAGTGCCGATTTTGGAAATATGCAGAGCGGCGACCTGGAAATCGCCACACATTTTCTCCAGACACTACTGCCTGGATATCGAACTTCAGAAGGATGCAGCAGTGGGCCAGGCGGTGCTTCGCCATCTCTTTCAGTGAGGTGAGCCTTCCAACATCCCGTCATCCGGGTATGCACATTCTTTGTCTTTATGGTATTCTGCTTTATGCTATCATTCCAATGTTATATGATAATATGTGTATTGTCTAACATGACTGTAAGGCAACATTGCATCAGAAATGTGCATAAGTTATTGCTAACTACTCTGATTCAGGCATGTGAATCTATGAAAGACACCCCTAATACTGGATAAGAAACGCGTTACTTACCTGAAACAGCAGTTATCCAGTATTGGTGTCTTTCATAGATTCACATGCAATCCTCCCGCCTCCCCTGGAAGGACTCACATCCCTCTATAACTGTATTACGCCTACCTAGCTGGGTGCGTACGAAAATCTGAGGGACTGAGGCTCCTGCCAGGAAGGTTCTAGAGGGAGGTCATAGCTGATTGGCTGACTCTAAGAGTTTGGTCCTTTTTACATAAGGACAAGGATAGGCTACTAAGGTGAGGTCCTTAGGCCTATTTTCTCTATGTATGTCTATAGGACATTACTTTTCTATGTACCGGAGGCTCCCGTCTCGACGACGGGGAATGATTCAGGCATGTGAATCTATGAAAGACACCAATACTGGATAACTGCTGTTACAGGTAAGTAACGCGTTTCTTCCTCCTTCTCCCGAAGGAAGAAAAGCTTTCAAAAAACCTTCTTCTGTTCCTCTTGAGGAAAAACAGTCAAAGACATTACTGGCTTCGACGAAGCCGTTGACGACACTGTCGACGAAGGAACAATCATCAACATCATTGGCGCAGTGACATAGACCAATCTTCTCAGCTCATAACAGTTCCGAAGATGGGATTGTCACCAAGAGCTCTATTGGTGTTGACGGTTCTGACTCCATCGAAGACGGAGGCTCTGTCGGCAGTGACAACGTAGCGGTCATTGACGACGACCAAAATGATGGCGACTACAAAAACGACTGCGGCGACAACGTCTACGACGTTATCGACAACAGCGCCGTCGATGGAAATATCATTGTCGATGCCGACCTTGTCGATGGGAATGAAAATCTCTGGAGAAAAAGTCAGGAAGAGTCAGGTAACTCCTGAAGTCACTTCACCTAGCAAGGTGACTCCTTTACTACCTTATCTCCTGGAAGTGGAGAATTCAGACAAGGAGGGACCTTTCGGTTATGCCCATATCCCTTCAGAGTTGCACGTTAAGTGCCAGGAGGACGATTCAGAAGAAGGATACGAAGAAGAACATTACTACGATCCTCCCCAGAAATACCATAGGGAATATCAGGAGGAGGTGGTCTGTATGCCTTTCTGTTTGATTTTCGACTTACAATACATGCTGTCGGACTACAAGAGGTTTCCAATTCCATTCTCGATTCCGGAACATGCGTCAAGTCCCACAAGGCAACATTTGGTGCCTTCCACTCCTCGGGTAGAACCACCACCGCTGCAAATAATAGTGAAACCTCCACCAACGCCACAGTTTATCCAACACCAAGATAGCTCAGATGACAATCAGGCGGACATGGATCTTCCAGACCCACATAGGGAATGGTATCAGTATATTATCCACACTCTGTCTTCCTCTTCACCGGTTCCTGTGGATTCCCCGCCAGGGCACATAGGTGGTTTCCACAATCTACTGGAAAGGCCGGCCAAGAGGTTCGATCTGCCAATGACATCTTTGCAGACGGAGTGTTTTTTATATGACTTTAAGGAGCCCTTTAGGAAGACAGTGCGGCCATTCCCATTGTCAATTATTTATGGGATGAGGGTCTTAAATGCATGAAAACCCCGGCCACAGTAGTCCCAGTTCTTCCACGATTAGAGAAAAAATATAAGGCCCCAGGAGATAGCCCTGCTTGCCTGGTGAGTCATCCAAAACCAGACTCAGTTATATCACAGGCTGTGCAGCGGAAGCCAAAGAATCTGGCACCTCCTCTCACTATGCCTCCGGACAATAAAAGCAGATGCTTAGAAAACGCAGGCAAGAGATTCTCTTCTATGTCAGATTTACTGGTCACGGCAGCTAACGCTTTAGCTATTCTGGGCCGCTACGACTGGCAGATGTGGTGTGATTTAGCTCCTTACATCGACCAACTTCCTGAGGAAAGTAAGACTGAGGCTAAAATGATTCTCCAAGAAGGTGAGAGACCTTCCTCTGAGGTCATGGATTGTGCAATGGACATCGCTACAACAGCTTATCGATCTCTGGCTGCAGCAGCGGTCTTTGTCCGGGTCAGCTTAGAGCAACCTCTTTCAGATCAGAGGTCCGGAATAAAATACTAGGTCTCTCATTCAATGGGGAAGCTCTAAAGGACACAGACACGGCGAAGTTGTTGGGGACGCTCCGATAACATAAAGTTCCTTTACGTGGGGCTCGATGTAGAGAGCTTGCTTTGTACAGAGGTGGTTACCAACAATATAAGTACTCCTCTTATACACCTGCCACACAGTCTTACCGCCTGCAGTACAATCAGTGACAAGGTAAATCTGCAGCCTATTCTAAATCGGTGCCCAGAGGCAGAGCAGGACACCAGGGGGAGGACTCTTCAAAAAGTCAATAGCGGCTTGCCGGCTCTGGCTACTGTTCCTTTCGGACACCAAACACCTGTAGGGGGAAGGATTCCTTTGTGCTTACAAAATTGGCAAAAAATCATGACAGAATAATAAGTGCTACACATAGCTCAATTTGGCCATACATTGGATGTGTTCAATCTCCTCCAAACACCCCTTCTCGCAGGCAAATGACAAAACATCTACGTCTCCTACGCCTAGAAGTCCATGAAATGTTACAGAAAGGGGCAAAAGGAACCAGCCCCGTTATCCCAGAGAGGAAAGGGATTCTACTCCTGATTCTTTCTGGTTTGAAAGACTGCCAAGAAGTGGTGCTCTATCCTAGATCTCAGGGAGCTCAACACCTGTCTCATCAAGCAGTCATTTTGAATGATCTCCTTACAGGACATACTTCTACTTCTAAATTCGGGTGATTTCATGGCTACTTTAGACCTAGAGGTCGCCTATTTTCATGTTCCCATTCATCTATCGCACAGGAAGTGCCTTCGCCTTATGGTAGCCAAGAGCCACTTTCAATTCAAAGTTCTCCCTTTCTTCCTCAGATAGGCACCAAGGACCTTTGCGAAAATTTTGGCTCCTGTAGCTGGCTTCCTCAGAAGACAGCAGCTCCAGGTATTTCCCTACCTATACGACTGGCTGATAAAAGCTCCTTCCAAAGCAATAGCCAGGAATTCTGTTACAGCCTGCACAAAGCTGATCTGAAAGAAACACGTTAGATTCCTTACCTTAGAATAACCCCCAGGCGTCAGACTGGATCCGGAAATTTTCGTCAGCAATACCCCTGCGCGTCAGTAGGCGTCGTCTGTTGCTCCACGTCCGTCGTCGGCTTCGTGATTGCCTAGATGACATCGCTGAAGTACTTAGATGCCGCCCGCGCGCGCTGACGTCAGTTCTTTTTTTCACGCCAGCAATGCAAATCCGGGAAGAGCGTACCCTTAGTCATTTTTTGACTAACTTTTGGACATTTTTTGTCTATCTTTTTCGACTCGACTCGTGGTGCCAGTAGGGATGTCGGTTTTAAGCCGTGTGACACCTGTCTTCGACTGATATCGGTTACCGACCTCCACCACCGGTGTCTCTACTGTTTATGGGCCGACCACGACGACAAGTCGTACCCCGACTGTCGGACCTTGACGTCGAAGACTAGGCTGGTGTGTTCCCGTAAGCTGCTCGAGCTCCGGCAGTCGGCTCCACGCCGCTCGAGGTCTCAGTCGTGGAGGAAGTCGAGGGACCGGTCGCAGAGCCGGAGTCATCACCGCTAGTCGGGTTCTAAGTCCTCGCACTCGAATAAGTCGAGGCATGGCAAAAAGAAGTTGAAGAAATACCATTGTTCTTCGACCTCCCCTCACCGGTCACTCGACTTGGCTGAGGATTCAGGTGGCGCCGCCCTTGTGGCTTCGGCGGAGCAATCCCAGTCGCATCCAGCCCCACACCCTTCGGTCCCTGGGCTCAATGCGGCTCCAGAGTAGATTTGAGATTTCCTCTAGGCCATGAGGACTCTCCGCCGTCGGGCCCTGCCGGTGTGCCTTCGGGCCCAACTGGGGGTCCTTGCCCTGTGTTGCCGGCGGCTTTGGCCTCAGCACCGCCGGCGACTTCGGTCCCGATGCCGCAGGACCCCGTGGGATCCAGGCCTGGATCCCGGTCGACCTCAAGACTCCTTCGCTGGCGCCGACCCCCTCAGAGCCACCTCAGACGCTGTCCTCGGTCGACTGGTGAGTGGTTCACCTATGCCCCGGCTCTTCCATTTCTGCCTGTTTATCAGGACATGGATGAAGGGAAGACTGGGAGGGGTCTGAGGACCCTCTGGCACAGCAGTGCCAGTTAAGTCAGGACTGGGTGGATGAGCGAAGGTAGGCCAGTGGTCTAGACACTTTGCCTGACACTGGTTTTCTCCCTCCTACTTCCGGATACGGATGAGGGAGCTACTGTGATGCTGCGCAAGGCGGCCAAGGCTTTGGGCCTTGAGCTCCCTGCAGCGGCCATGAGAACTAATCTCCTCACCGAGGTGCTTCTACCGCCAGTAAGCTCTTAAGAGCCTCTGCTGCAGTTCAATGAGGCCCTCACAGACATAGGCACTTGGTCCAAGCCCACCACAGTCTCTCCTGTGGATCGGAACGTGGCGCGACGCCACCGCCAAGCTCCGGGCGACCCCTGCTTTCTGTCCACCCACCCCACCCCTGAGAGTCTGGTTATCCAGGCCTCCACGTCCCAGACCGCCTTCCTGATCGCACTTCCGGACCGGGAATCCAAAAGGCTTGAACAATTTGGCAAGAAACTGTTTTCTTCCCGCAGTCTAGGATTGTATTCCCATAATACCGCGTGCCTTTTGGACCGTTACACCCACTCTCAGTGGGTTACGGTGGGGGACGTGCTGCCCCAGTGTCCGGAGGAGGCCAGGACACGGCTTGCCCAGGATCTTGCTGAGGGGCGGCATGCAGCACGTTACTCTATCCGATGTGGACTTGACACCACACGCTGGGCAGAGCGATTGCAATGACGGTGGCGATTCGGCGTCACGCCTGGCTGAGGTCCACAAACTTTTCAGGGGATGTCCAGAGCACTCTCATGCACATGCCTTTTGATTACAGTCTCCTCTTTGGCGACAAAGCAGATAGCGCGCTGGAGCGCTTTAAGGACTCCAGGGCTACGACCAAGTCCTTGGGCCTGTCGGCCCAGCGCCAGCAGAGTTCTGCTTTTCATTCCTTTCATGGCCACGGAAGGGGCACCCCCGCACGTTTGTCCAGCCACAGACCGCAGAACCAACTTCAACGCGGTTGCGGATGTGCATTCCGGTGTGGCGGAGCAGGGTGACAGAGCCGGTCAGTCCACATCCGCTTCCGCAGCATCTGCCTCAAAGCCTTCCTAGTCCGAGCTTTCAGGCCCATTCCACGCCAGTGGGAGGCAGAGTTCGCCATCACCTACTCCTCTGGTGTACCATCACCTCGCCCAGGTGGGTGCTGCAAATCGTCTAAAGGGGCTACTCCCTCCCCTTCGAGGCGACCCCTCCAGCCATGCCACTGCATGTCGGGTGATCACTTGCAACTTCTGCAGGAGGGAGTTACGGCCCTCTTGGCCGAGGGGGCCATCGAGCACGTTCCTGGCCCAGAAGTAGGACAGGGTTTTTACTCCCACTAGTTTCTGGTTCCCTAGAAGGGCAAAGGGGGCCTGCTCCCTATCTTGGACCCTAGGAGCGTCAACGTCTTCCTCCGGAAGGAGAAGTTCAAGATGCTGATGTTAGCTCAGGTTTTGTCTGCCCTAGACCCTGGAGACTAGATGGTAGTGTTGGACTTGCAGGACGCTTATTTCCATATTCCTGTCCTGCCGGCACATCAGCGTTACCTGCGGTTCACGGTGGGCCACCAGCACTTTGTCTACCATGTTCCCCTTCTGCCTCACCAGTGCCCCTTGGGTGTTCACGAAAGAGATGGTGGTGGTCGCAGCTCATCTGCGCAGATTAGGGGTTCCAGTCTTCCCCTATCTTGATGAATGGTTGGCTCGCCCCAGGCAGTCGTCTTCCACCTCCAGACTACGGCTAACCTCCTGCATTTGCTGAGGTTCTCCATCAACGTGCCGAAGTCGCACCTGATTACCTCTCAGACGCTCGTCTTCATCGGATCGGTTCTTGACTCTGCGCAGTTTCAGGTTTATCTTCCAGATCAGCGAGTCTGGGATATTCAGGCTATGATTCTGATCTTTCAGCTTCTATCCCGGGTTTCGGTGAGGATGACCCTCCGTCTACTGGGTCTGATGGCCTCCTGCATCCTGGTAGTGGATCATGCCAGATGGCATATGCAGGCTCGGAAGTTGGACCTGAAGTTCCGGTGGGCACAGCATCAGGGAAACCTGTCCGATCACGTCCAGATCTCGGAGGGCACTGCACAACAATTGCAGTGGTGGCACATGAATCGCGATTGGGTCAATGGCAGATCCCTCTCTCTTCCTCACCGTAACACACCGTTTTGAGGGACGTGTAGGAAGGTACATCCTGACTATGGTTGCCCCCAACTTTTTGCCCTGTGTTTTAGCTGGTTTTGGACATAGTCGACCTGGGACCCTGCCAATCAGGACCCCAGGCCTACTGCTCTCTCTTTAAAATTACGATATGTACCCTAGGTGCATTTACCAATTGGTACTGGGCCACCTTATCAGACCCTGTAACTCAGGGCATAGGTGTACCCAGGGCCGCCAGGGGCTGCAGCATGTATTATGCCACCCCTGGCTGGCCTCCTAAAATTGACACAACTGGCTGCATGACAGCTGGGGCGAAGTCGTGTAATCACCCTTTGCTTTGGATATAGTAGCCCTATATCTAACCATACAATGGACACCCGAGTTCCTATCAGTCACTCCTATGGCAGGCCTTGACAATCCTGAAGGCAGAGTGCATGGGCTCGCGTGAACTGTGTTCTGGCCCGAGCCGAGCCGGTTGCAGCTTGCGGAGAAAAGACCCAATGGCTGTTCCATGATAACGCGTGCCACATCGGTAACTTCGGTGTCGCGTTATCAAGACATGTCGAGTAAGGTGTCATACGAATCGGGATGCTGCCCTCTCACCAACTCTGGCGACGAGGTTAGCATTCCGCCCTTCTAGAGGGACACGACATGTACGTAACTGTGAACCCCGGTTAAAGTTAACGAAAGCCTCAGCTCCACAAAATGGATGCTGCCACCACAGACACGAGTCTGACCTCCTGCTGCTGGGAGTCCTTCCAGCGAGGAGCGCTTGGACAAAGGGTTTCCTGTCGAGGGCGGTGTTCGCACCGTCCCAGACAGGGTTTGTGTATTCTGGGTAGGTAGGGCTTTTGCGAGAAGGTGACTGCGGAGTGGCACCCCGGTGCTCACTACGCATCTGCCGGTTAGAACCAGTTCCAGGGGCGACAGCCCTGGCCTGGGGAAAGTCCGGCAGGGGAGAGGGGTGTAACTACCCCCCTTCCTGGTCCCACCCTTAGGGCAGGACCTAGTCATGTACCCACCCCTTTCTTTAGGATAAAGGCCGGAGCGGGGACCCTTCCAAATTAGATCATCTTTGAATCAAGAATACTTTCTACGAAAGGACTTCAAGACTCTTCTCAAGATTTCTCCCTTGTGGCTAAGGAGTAGTCACCCTGCATCAGCGGGCACCATCTAAGAACTCTGCGGTTTGCTGTAAGTCCTTCCTCAAGGAATCCGACGGCTCAGCTCGACGAGAACCGGCTTCCCTGGCACCTCTGACCTCTACCCCCGTCATCAGCTCAGCTGTGATCTGTGGGTGCGACGAGACCTCGAGGGACCGGCCATCATCAGAACCTGCACGCTCTTAAAAACCAGCACGACCATCGAGGTAACTCTCTGGTGAGTGCTCTGGGGTTCGAGAAGCCCCGACCCTGAGCCGCTCCAGCTCCGAAGTGCAGCCCCCCAGCATCTCCACGATCTGCGTGGGGCCCTTCTGCTCGCTGCTCAGCACGTTGTCTGGTCACTAGCCGCTGGCTTGTGTCCTTCTGTGACGACATCCGAGAATCATCACTGCCGGTCTGGTTGCTCCAGACTGGCCCTTGCTTCCATCTTTTCGAGAAGCACCCCGGACCCTCCTGGTCCACTCAAGACGCCGACAGCGTCATCCGTCGTGGGACAGCTCGCACCTCCACCGTGGTCGCCGACAACGCCTCCTGGTCCGTGAGACTGCAGAGCCTAGCGTCGCCCACTCACCTGGTCGAGGTGACGGCCAACTGGTGCCTTCCTGGTACCCTCTGACTACTGGCTAGTAGTACGAACTTGGTCCCCTCTGCTTTCAGGTTTCATCAATCTCCGATCCAGGCTTGGATCTCTACGAACTATTCATCACTGGTCGCCGGCCAGCAACTCCTTTTCTTCCGGCTCCTGGCTCGTCAGCGAAGACCCCGACGCCTGTAAGACTTGTGCAGCTGCAGCCCTCGTGGCTAGGTAACTCGGCATTTCAGTGCCTGCTTAGCCTCCTTACTCTAGGGTCCCGAGTCCCTCGCTTCCGACTTGCCTTAACCTTTCCGTGTCCTCGGACACTTGTTTTAACTGTGCACTTAAAGTATTTGCTAAAGAGATTTGGTTTGTGCTAAGTACCCTGTCCTCATAAAGAGTACAGGGCTGTTGTGATTCTTAATAAATATACTGTTTATTTTCATAACACTTGTGTGGTGTCCTTTCACTGGGTGTTCAAGGGGTACATGTGTGGTAAACAGCTGGCTTAACGCGCCCTCTCGAGTCTTTAGCCTTAGACTGCTCGTATCCACGCTACTAGGATAGCTGGTCTATAGGTTGACTTACAACCAAACACCATAAGGGTCGTTGGAACGATACATAGCGGTCGCTAGAATAGCGAACGTTGCATATCGGGCCAACTTCTCACAGGACGCGTCCCTTCCGGGATGGGGAAGCCATTTGGGAGAAGCGGAGATCAGAGTCCTCTGGTCTCTGGCAGAGTCCTGGCTCCATATCAACCTTCTGGAGCTGCGGGCGATCCGACTTGCACTGAAGGCATTCATTCCCTCTGTCCAGGGAAGTGTAGTGCAGGTGTTCACGGACAACACCACCGCCATGTGGTATTGCAACAAACAGGGCGGAGTGGGGTCGTGGACCCTTTGTCAGGAGGCTCTGTGCCTCTGGACTTGGGTGGAAAATCAGGGCATCACCTTGGTGGTTCAACACCTTGCAGGTTCCCTGAACGCCAGGGCGGACGAACTCAGCCTTCGGTGCATGATGGATCACAAGTGGCGTCTGAACTCCGAAGTGGAGCAAGGTCTCTTTCAGCAGTGAGGAATGCCTTGGTTAGATCTATTCGCCACCGAAGAGAAAGCACAATGTCATCAGTTCTGCGCGTTGGAATTTCCTGCGAGTGGAGTTGCGGTCTGTTATACTTCTTTCCGCCCATACCACTTCTGCCCAGTGTGCTGAAGAAGATCAAGCTCGACCGGGCCCAAGTCATCCTTGTGGCTCCGGATTGTGCACGAAGAGACTGGTAACCTGAGCTACTCAGTCTGTCAATCAATCCCTCGATTCGACTGCCTCTTCAGGTGGATCTTCTGTCGCAGCAGCAGGGGACGTCCTCCACCCGAACCTGTCCAGCCTCCACCTACATGCGTGGAGATTGAGCAGCGACAGTTGATGCCATTTGACTTGCATCCTCAAGTCTGTGATGACATTCTGGCAGCCAGGCGTCCCTCCACAAAAACGGTATACGCCTGTAGTTGGAACAAATGTATGGCATGGTGTGCAGCAAAGGCTGTAGATCCCATTTCTTCCCCTCTTTCCGAGGTTCTCCTCTTCTTGCTTTCTTTGGCCCAGCAAGGCTCTGCTCTAGACACTCTCAAAGGCTATTTTTTGGACATTTCGGCCTTTCTTTGCCTTCCGGATCAACCTTCTCTTTTCAAGTCCCCTATTGTAAATTGCTTCCTTAAGGGCATTACTCACTTTTTTCCTCCTATTCCTTTTGTAATGCCCCAGTGGGACTTGAACCTTGTTCTAACTTATTTGATGTGCGCACCCTTTGAGCCGCTGCATAATTGCCCCCTCGGGCTCTTAACTCTGAAGACTGTCTTTCTGGTTGCCATCACCTCTGCTCGCAGGGTGAATGAGCTTCAGGCTCTTTCTTCTAAGCCTCCTTTCCTTGCCATTCATTCAGACAAGGTTGTCCTTAGAAATCGACCTTCTTTTCTTCCAAAGTGGTTACCTCTTTCCACTTAGGACAGGCCATCACTTTGCCCACCTTCTTTCTGCCTCCGAATCCTTCAAAAGAAGAACAGGGGGTGTGGCTAGCAGCCGAAGCGAATGGCAGCTAGCTAGAAGAGCTCTGTATCCCCTGCAATATATCTGGCATTATCCTGACCTCATATTGGCAACATAACGATAGATAGATGGTTTCCAGCCCTAAAAGCAACGTGAGCATGCAATTGGCTGCGTTGGCCCCCCTGGGGGTCTCTAATCAGGAATGGCTGTGCGGTGGACGGTGGGTAACGATAATGATGGCCTGGTGACACTGAGGCGAAATACCTGAACGACCGGTGCGGTTTACCACCCTCTGGCCGGCGGGTATCCACCTGGGCGACTGGACAACTGGCGGTTTTAGAAACCGGAGCCCGCAGCGAGGCGGGGCAGTGTGCAGGTGAAGCGGAGCGAGTCTGCCTTGGGCCCGGGTGACTTTGCAGAAGAGAGCAGCGCTTCGCTGGCAGAAGCGAAGGACGTACAGAGTACGTACAGCGGAGTGACCACTGCGCCCCCCGGCCTGGTCACCCACACGCTCCTGGGCCTCCCGCCACCCCAGCCACTGAGGGCCGCCGAGCCCCCTGCCTCCCGCCACCCCAGCCACCGAGGGCCGCCGAGCCCCCTGCCTCTCGCCACCGAGGGCCGCCGAGACCCCTGCCTCCCGCCAACCCAGCCACCCGAGGGCCGCGCCAGATTTTCCCGCCGCCCCAGCCCGAGGCCCCGCCCCCCCGCCAGCCGATTGGCTCCCGCCCCCCCTCCCGCAGACCCTTCCTCTCGGCTCCCTCTTAAGGGGAGCCCGACCAGAGCCAGGGAGGGACCACTGCGCCTCCCGGCCTGGTCACCCACACGCTTCTGGGCCTCCCGCCCCCCAGCCACAGAGGGCCGCCGAGCCTCCCGCCACCCCAGCCACCGAGGGCCCCCGAGCCCCCTGCCTCCAGCCACCGAGGGCCGCAGAGCCCCCTGCCTCCCGCGACCCCAGCCACCAAGGGCCGCCGAGCCCCCTGCCTCTCGCCACCCCAGCCACCGAGGGCCGCCGAGCCCCCTGCCTCCCGCCACCCCAGCCACCCGAGGACCGCACCAGATTTTCCCGCCGCCCCAGCCCGAGGCCCCGCCCCCCGCCAGCCGATTGGCTCCCGCCCCCCCCCCCTCCCCCCCACAGACCCTCCCTCCCGGCTCCCTCTTATGACGTCCCCAGAGCGACCACGCAGCAGACGCACGCAGCGGGAGCACGGACTGAGCGCCGAAGGTGCGCCAAAGGTAAGCCCGTCTGCGCCTGGACCGCGCCCAGCGCCAGGACCCCTGACCCCCGCAGACCCCAGCCCACCCGCCGGACGTACGACGCCGCCACCCTCAACGCACTCAACGCCGGCCGAGTCCCGGGCTGCTACCGAGCCACCCCGAGACGCACCCACGGACCCTTCTGCTGCAACTCCTGCAAGTTCACCTGCACCCGGACCTGCTCTACAACTAAACCAACCAAGACGAGCAACAGCAGCAGCCACCTGAAATGCATCCTGCTCAACACCCGCTCCATTCACAGGCACGCCATCAAGGTCTGGAACCTGCTCGACACCACAGCCCCAGACGTCGCCTTCTTCACGGAAACCTGGATGAACGCCTCCTCAGCGCCTGACATCGCCATCCCAGACGGCTACAAGATCATCCGAAGGGACCGCATCAACCACACCGGAGGAGGCATCACCATCGTCCACAGGAACACCATCCGCATCACAACCAACACCGATGACACCCTCGCAACTGCCGAGCACCTGCACTTCCAAGTCCACATCAACCCCAAGACCACCCTCAGAGGCACCCTCATCTACAGACCCCCTGGACAACACACACAATTCAGCGAAGACATCGCCGACTTCATCAGCCCACACGCCCTCTGCTCCGCTGACTACATCCTCCTAGGGGACCTCAACTTCCACCTGGAGAACATTAACGACCGCAACACCACCACCCTGCTGGACAACCTCGCCAACCTGGGACTCAAGCAACTGGTGACCACCCCCACCCACTACGCCGGACACACACTCGACCCCGTCTTCTCATCCAGCAAGGACATCGCTTTCAGCCACGCCACCGGACTCCACTGGACGGACCACAGCTGCGTCCACTTCAGCTTCGCAAGGACCACGATCCACCACCACCAGCAACAGGCTGCACGCAGGAACTGGAACAAGATCACAGCCGACCAGCTCGCGTCCTCCCTGAGCATGAACCCTCCCACCAGCACAACGAACCCTAGCCAGGCGGCCACCAACCTCACGAAGTGGATCAGCGACTGCGCAGACGACCTCGCCCCCCTGAGGACCCCGCCCACCCACCAGACCCGGCAGCAAGAAAGCCCCATGGTTCACCGACGAACTCAAGAGCTCCAAGAAGAACTGCCGAGCCCTCGAGAGAACCTGGCGCAGAGACCCAACACCAGACAACATGACTGCCCTCAAGCTCGCCACGCGAAAACACCACCAACTCATCCGCGCCACCAAGAAAACTGCATTCAAGGAACGACTGGACAACAATGCACACAACAGCAAAGAACTCTTCAACATCGTCAAAGAGCTCTCCAACCCCAACGCCGGAAACAACATCACCCCTTCGCAAGACCTCTGCAACTCCCTCGCCTCCTACTTCCACAACAAGATCGCGGACATACACAACAGCTTCAGCACTCAACCGACGAACACCACGACCGAACCACCGCCCCCCACCACCACCCTCCGCGCCTGGACTCCGATCAGCACCGAAGACACAGTCCGCACGATGAACTCCATCCACTCCGGATCTCCGACCGACCCCTGCCCTTACCACGTCTTCAACAAGGCCGACGCTGTCATCGCACCCCACCTGCGGGACATCATCAACACCTCCTTCGACACAGCTACTTTCCCGGAGAGCTGGAAGCACGCCCAACTCAGCGCTCTACTCAAGAAGCCATCGGCTGACCCCACCGACCTCAAAAACTACCGCCCCATCTCGCTGCTCCCGTTTCCTGCTAAAGTCATCGAGAAGACCGTCAACAAGCAGCTGGCCGCCTTCCTCGAGACGAACGGATCCCTCAACCCCTCGCAGTCTGGCTTCCGGGCCAACCACAGCACCGACACCGCCCTGATTGCAGTCACCGATGACATCCGAGCGCTGCTCGACAACGGAGAAACAGCGGCCCTCATCCTCCTCGACCTCTCCGCGACACCGTCTGCCATCGTACCCTAGTACAACGCCTCAGCAACGTCGGAGTCCAGGAGAAGGCACTGGAGTGGATCATCTCCTTCCTCGCCGGAAGGACACAGAGAGTCCGCCTCCCTCCGTTCAGATCTGAAGCCACCGAAGTCATCTGCGGCGTCCCTCAAGGCTCCTTGCTCAGTCCAACCCTCTTCAACATCTACATGAGCCCCCTCGCAGACATCGCACGCCAGCACCACCTCAACATCATCTCCTACGCCGACGACACCCAGCTGATCCTCTCCCTTACCAACGACCCCGCCACCGCCAGAGCCAACCTTCACGAAGGGATGAAAGAGGTAGCCGAATGGATGAAGAACAGCCGCCTGAAACTGAACTCAGATAAGACGGAAGTCCTCATCCTGGGATCCTCACCTGCTGCTTGGGACGACTCCTGGTGGCCCCCCGCTCTAGGCAGCGCACTCAAACCAACAGACCACGCACGCAACCTGGGCTTCTTCCTGGACTCCTCCCTCTCCATGACCAGACAAGTCAACGCCGTCTCCTCGTCGTGCTTCAACATCCTGCGCATGCTAGGTAAGATCTTCCGGTGGATCCCCACCGAGACCAGGAAGACGGTCACCCAGGCCCTCGTCACCAGCCGTCTGGACTATGGCAACACCCTCTACGCCGGAACCACCGCCAAACTCCAGAAGAGACTCCAGCGGATCCAGAACGCCTCAGCACGACGCATCCTGGACATCCCCCGTCGCAGCCACATCTCCGGACACCTGAGAGATCTGCATTGGCTCCCGGTCAACAAGAGAATCACCTTCCGTCTCCTCACCCACGCACACAAAGCCCTACACAGCCAAGGCCCAGGATACCTCAACAGCCGCCTCAATTTCTACGCTCCCAAACGCCAGCTTCGATCGACCAGCCACGCCCTCGCCGCCGTCCCCCGCATCCGTAGAGCCACCACAGGGGGACGGTCCTTCTCCTACCTCGCCGCCAAGACATGGAACTCCCTCCCCACCAACCTCTGCCTGACCCAGGACCACCTCGCCTTCAGGAAGCAACTCAAGACCTGGTTGTTCGAGCAGTAGCAGACCCCCCCCCCCCCCCCCAGCGCCTTGATACCCACTGGGTAAGTAGTGCGCTATATAAATGCAATGATTGATTGATTGATTGATACACAGCCAGCACTGCAACTACGTGGTGAGGCCGGGACAGTTGTTGCCGGTGGTGGGGACGGCTCCATACCCCCGGCTGCCCTGAAGTGACTGCTAGCGGCTTCGCGGTCGGCCGGGGAGAGGAGGAACAGCTTCTGCTGAGGCCTGAGACCCGGGCCCCAACAGTGTGCGCAACGCAACTTGACCTGCCTGGTGCTCTCGGCAGTGCTCAGTGGACTGCGGGAGGGAGGTACGATAAGTCCAGGGACTACTGGTGGATTGTGGTCTGGGCCCCCACCTCCCAATCTTCCTGCTTGTCGCGCAATCAGGCACAGCGCGCCCTCTAGCATACCAGGACGGCTATAGCAATGGCAGACATAAACCCCTGTGGCTCCTGGGGGCGTAGGGGGTAACCTCAACTAAGTTACAAATGGACGTAGTGAATGGATAAGGGACCACTGACTTTGATGAACAAGTTACTTACCTTCGGTAGCGATATATCTGTAAAAGACATATATTAGTTATGGATTCCTTACTGCCCTACCCATCTTCCTTGTTCTTTGAACTGACTTCTAGTGTTAGGGACTCCCTTTCAGGGCCTTAGATTTTGTGCACTAGTGGTCAGTGTCTTGTATGGCTCTGCGCTTCTGGCATGGAATGTCGCTAAAAGAACTGCCGTCAGCGCGCAGGGGCTATGTCTAAGTAGATACGGCTACATCATAACGCCATCGACGAACGCGGAGTCGACCAACACCACCTCAAAAATTCTGTGGATCCAGTCTGACGCTTGTAGGTAATTCTACGGTAAGGGATCCATAACTAATATTTGTTTCTTACAGTTATATCGTTACCAAAGGTAACTTGTTCTTCAAGACTTACTTCTTCCCTCTCTGTTTTGCTTGATTAATCCTATACTTCCTACAACTGTTCTTTGATTCTGAAATCCAGATTGTGTTAAGCCAACCCCATGCAACACCCGTTTCTTGGCTGATTCTCACTCTGCCACCAAGCCTTGTTCAAGCTTTTGTTACTGGTATGGCACTTGCGTTGTGTATTGTTGCTGCTATTCTCCCCAGGACCCTATTTCCACTCTTATCTTAGTCTTTATTCAAGTTAAAACAAGCATTGGGAAAACCATTATTTTTCGCCTGTAGGAAGTAGTTTTTTTTACAAGTCGAAACAGTAGGATCCCTCACTAAGGGAAATCTATATACCAGTTTTTTCTAAGACCAATCCCTTTACATTGTAATGCAGACAGGCAGTTGTATGTCGGTATATATTTAAATACTGCACTGTCCCTATTATGGGTGCAAGCTCTTACCAATTCTGGGGACAATAAAAAGAAAATCCTATTTGCACACATTGGGCCATTCTTTGTCATGCAGAGCCAAACTAGGTGCACCGTGGAGCAGACTGGGACATTATACCGCATATGTAATGCAGCACCTGTACTGCGAAGTGGGTTCTAAATCAAATTGCAGAATAGCTCTGAACAGCCTTTCAACTTTCATCCAACTATTCACTGTGTTCCTAATTGTTCACATCTCCTGCATGCCAATGGAATGAATGCATGGTTGGGTTGGTGGCTGACTGGGACAATGGGAGTAATGGTGGGCTTGGTGAATGGATGAATTGATGAGTGGGAGAATGAATAGATGAACAACAGTAATTTTTACCTATAGCCTTTATGCTTTTATTTCTGATATACCCGTGCTTAATTTGAGCCTGTGTTTGCTGGTGCCCTGTACTGGAACTAATATTCAAAGACCTGAACTTATTTTGCAGTGACTCTTATTGATTGTGTTTGGGCTGAGCTACAGTTCCTACCACTGAAGTGCAGAAGTTAACTATGATATTTTTCATCTCCAGTGAGTAATTTAACAACACTGCTTCTTCTCCTAAGTAGAAGAACCACTGTGTGAGGGCACTCCAGCACTTTCCTCCAGCTCCATCCTTAATTTCGGATGAAGGCTTCATGCTGCGTGATGAAGCTCATCTGATCTTGAGATGCCCCACTGTCTGTTGCTTTCCTTCACGTCACCGTTCCTTGCACCGGGTCGTCCTTAAGTGTACAGCCTGGATGAGCATCTGGGGCACAGGGTGCCCGCCTTTGCAGTGTACGTCAGTGGCTGTTCTGCCTGGAGTCTTCTCACTCTTACTGAGCACAGCATGCTCTGGGTATTTAGGATATATTCTTAAAGCTGCAGGTGTTCTGGATATTTGAAGAAAGTTTCTATAGTAAATAAAGGCAGCAGTACGTGACGCCCCAGCTCCAAATGGACAATGTGATATGAGTTCTGGCTATGATGTAGCTGTTAGTGAGCTGCTCAGATGCATCCATCTCTTGGTTACTGCTGATTGCAGGATTATCTTCTTCCTCCTCGTACTCATAAGTGTCCTGAAAAGAATTGTACCTCTGCGATCTTGATGGAGGACAATCTTTAAAAGAGAACTCCTCGGGAAACATCATTTACTACAAAGGCATCCCCACGCATAACGGTTACCACGGTACACTTACCACGCAAACGTTTTTTCAACGTGGGTGCCTTCAACGACCGTCTTTACCACGAAAGTACGTTCAGCGTGGGTTGGGGGGAGATGTGGTATTCCGTCCAGTCGTGCTGGGGGGGCTGGGGGAGGGTTGGGAGGGGGGTAAGGGGGGGCTGGGGGGGTCTCCCCCCCCCAAAAAATAACAACAATTAAGGAGCGAGTTAGATAAAAAAAAACGCTCTGTGAGCCTCCCCCAAAGACGTGCAGTGTACGTCAAAAAAGAAGTCTTATTTTGGAAGACGTGTTTTGACGCTTGTTTCCATGGTAGATGGAAGTAAGGGCTGCTGGAGAAAGACGTGCAGGTAAGACGTGGTACAATCCTTCGTTGTATATTCCAGCGTGGTAAAGCCACTTGCGATGTAAAATTCGCGTGGTTATGCCATGCGTGGAACTTGAAATCGTTGAAAAATCATATATTCGTGCAGCATGGATTGTCTGCCGTCGGAGGACTAAAGGGGATGAGCATATGGAGAGATAAGTCCAGCATCTTGAAAGGACTGTGGCTGCAGGAAAGGTTAACATACTTATTTCTTGTTATATTTACATCTCAATGTTCTGACATAGCCCTCTATGCTTCCCTGGCTTCCCCAGCAGAACTGTTTGAAGATAGGAGTGTTGCTGTTCATCTAACACCCAATGTAGTGGGATTTACTCATAGTGGTCAGCCGGAAAACCTATGATGGAAGGTCCCAGCACATATTAATGTATTCATTTTGACAAATCAAGCACTGTACATAACCCTTGTTTGTCCATATCCTTGTGCGATAAATGGCATTTAAAACAAGCATTGGAAATGCAATAGGTCTCGCAGTAGTAAAGTTTGAGCTATAGGTGTTATTTATTTTTTTGTTTTTTATTTATGTGTTGTTTTTTCTAAATAGCTAAATTAATAGCTTTCTTCTTTACAAAGCCAATAGTTATAATTTTTGTAAATGTGACACCTCTAGCATTTGTAAAGCAACATGTTTTGTATTAACGGGACTTATATGTGACTTATATGTATTGATATAAAAAAAATCAATGGCTTTAAAAAAAAAATTAATAATTAATACGTAAATAAAATGGATTTTATTTTATATTGCCAATAGCTTAAAGTTTATTAAATATATTTAGTGAAGATGCTGTGGTTGCGCTGAGTGAGGGTGAGTGAGGGTGAGGGTGAGGGTGAGTGAGGGGTTGAGGGTGAGGGGTTGAGGGTGAGTGAAGGTGGGTGAGGGGTTGAGGGTGAATGAGGGTGAATGAGGGTGGGTGAGGGTGAGTGAGGGTGAGTAAGGGTGAGTGAGGGTGAGTGAGGGTGAGGGGTTGAGGGTGAGTGAGGGTGAAGGGTTGAGGGTGAGGGATTGAGGGTGAGGGGTTGAGGGTGAGGGGTTGAGGGTGAGTAAGGGTGAGGGGTTGAGGGTGAGTGAGGATGAGGTGTTGAGGGTGGGTGAGGGTGAGTGAGGGTGAGTGAGGGTGAGTGTGAGTGAGGGTGAGGGGTTGAGGGTGGGTGAGGGGTTGAGGGTGAGTGAGGGTGAGGGGTTGAGGGTGAGTGAGGGTGAGGGGTTGAGGGTGAGTGAGGATGAGTGAGAGTGAGGGGTTGAGGGTGAGGGGTTGAGGGTGAGTGAGGGTTGAGGGTGAGGGGTTGAGGGTGAGTGAGGGTGAGGGTGGGGGGTTGAGGGTGAGTGAGGGTGAGGGTGAGTGAGGGTGAGGCTGAGGGGGTGAGGGTGAGTGAGGGTGTGGGGTTGAGGGTGAGGGGTTGAGGGTGAGTGAGGGTGAGGGTGAGGGTGAGTGAGGGTGAGGGGTTGAGGGTGAGTGAGGGTGAGGGGTTGAGGGTGAGGGGTTGAGGGTGAGTGAGGGTGAGGGGTTGAGGGTGAGTGAGGGGTTGAGGGGATCACTGAAATAATATCGACTGACAAAATATCGACTTGCCAAAATATCGTGGACAAAATATCGACAGTCAAAATATCGAGTTTGTATCTACAAACAGGTAAGTACAAAAATATCGAGTACAAAATATCGTTAACAAAAATATAGATGTAAAAAATATCGACTTTATTAAAAACAGTGTTAAATTAAATTAATATTAAATTTTAATTACTAAAATATACTTAAAACTACTTAAATTAAATTATAATAATTAAATAATAAATGAAAATAATAAAAATATTTTTTTAAAATCTTATTTGTTGACCCTGAACCCTAAAAATACCCCTTTACCCAAAAACCCAAAACTGACCCTGAACCCTAAAAATACCCCTTTACCCAAAAACCCAAAACTGACCCTGAACCCTAAAAATACCCCTTTACCCAAAAACTGAAAACTGACCCTGAACCCTAAAAATGCCCCTTTACCCAAAAACTGAAAACTGACCCTGAACCCTAAAAATACCCCTTTACCCATGAACTGAAAACTGACCCTGAACCCTAAAAATACCCCTTTACCCATGAACTGAAAACTGACCCTGAACCCTAAAAATACCCCTTTACCCATGAACTGAAAACTGACCCTGAACCCTAAAAATGCTCCTTTACCCAAAATTTATCAATATTATTTAATTACCAATTCATTATTAATTAACAATAACAATAAAATAAATATATTAGAACATTAGGTGTAATTATTTTAATAATTAATATTATTTTTTCAAAATTAATTACTTAAAAATAACACAAAATTATATATATTAAAAATGTACTCTAATTAATGTAATTAACTAATTACAATTATTTAATTAACAATTATTTACTAATACAAAATATATTCAAAATTATATTAATTAATTAACTAATTAATATTAATTAATTATCAATTAATAATTAATTAAAAATATTAACACACATATATTAATTAATTAATTATTATTAAATTACTTCCCACCCTATTCCCCTATAAACCCACAACCCGCTACAGAATTACATTACGCAATTATTAACAAAACAAAATTCATGTAATAAAATATTTTATAACATTAATACACACTATTCACACATATTATTACATAAAAATACACTATAAAATATTATATATTATTAAAAAATCGATATTTTTGCTATCTATATTTTATACAGTCGATATTACTTCACTTACCTGAAAAACGATATTTTTGTAGTCGATATTATGTCCAGTCGATATTTTGTCCAGTCTATATTTAAAACTCGATATTATGTCCAGTCGATATTTTGGAGTCGATATTTTGTCTCTATACCGGGTTGAGGGTGAGTGAGGATGAGTGAGAGTGAGGGTGAGTGAGGGGTTGAGGGTGAGTGAGGGTGAGGGGTTGAGGGTGAGTGAGGGTGAGGGGTTGAGGGTGAGGGGTTGAGGGTGAGTGAGGGTGAGGGGTTGAGGGTGAGTGAGGGTGAGGGGTTGAGGGGTCGAGGGTGAGGGGTTGAGGGTGAGTGAGGGTGAGGGGTTGAGGGTGAGGGGTTGAGGGTGAGTGAGGGTGAGGGGTTGAGGGTGAGTGAGGATGAGTGAGGGGTTGAGGGTGAGGGGTTGAGGGTGAGTGAGGTTGAGGGTGAGTGAGGGTGAGTGAGGGTGAGGGGTTGAGGGTGAGTGAGGGTGAGGGTGAGGGACGGTGAGGGTGAGGGGTTGAGGGTGAGTGAGGGTGAGGGTGAGGGGTTGAGGGTGAGTGAGGGTGAGTGGGGTTGAGGGTGAGGGAGGGTGAGGGTGAGGGAGGGTGAGGGGTTGAGGGTGAGGGGTTGAGGGTGAGTGAGGGTGAGGGGTTGAGGGTGAGTGAGGGTGAGGGGTTGAGGGTGAGTGAGGGGTTGAGGGTGAGTGAGGGTGAGTGAGGGTGAGGGGTGGCCAACATCGCTATCCTCGTTAAACCAGTTGGCTCATCAGTGTTTGTCAACAGTGCGCCTTGTTGAGTAAGCAGGTCCAGTTGATTTATAGGAACAATACCAAGACTACAACTCCCAGAACCTACTAGGGCGTCAGATGAAAGCCTAGGACGAGAAACGTGACGTCCCACAGACATGCAGCGAAGGTGGCACGTTAGAGACAGTTAACCACGGAACATTCCTTGTTTCCACCGCATTAAGCATCCAGAAACCGCAGCTTATCCCGAGGGAGCATTCGACCTGCTGACTGGTGCAGCATTTGTGTGAGGACAGCTTTCCGTTCCCAGTCCATGGTGTGTACATGAAAGGAGAGAGGGGTGTTCCTGTCTACATTCCAATTACAGACCAGTTCTTTGAATCATCCACTACATAAATACACACGAGTTATACAATACCAAGACTACAACTCCCAGAACCTACTGGGGCGTCAGATGAAAGCCTAGGACGAGAAACGTGACGTCCCACAGACATGCAGCGAAGGTGGCACGTTAGAGACAGTTAACCACGGAACATTCCTTGTTTCCACCGCATTAAGCATCCAGAAACCGCAGCTTATCCCGAGGGAGCATTCGACCTGCTGACTGGTGCAGCATTTGTGTGAGGACAGCTTTCCGTTCCCAGTCCATGGTGTGTACATGAAAGGAGAGAGGGGTGTTCCTGTCTACATTCCAATTACAGACCAGTTCTTTGAATCATCCACTACATAAATACACAAGAGTTAAAGTTTTTAACTGTAACGTTGCCCAAGCAGTTTAGTATCAAGCTATTTTCATGTATTCAATGTTGTGAATGGTCTCTCTCAGCATACTGCTTCTTATGCCTGCAAGACTAAACTCCAGCACTTGTTTACTGAAAGACGACATGGTCGCTGTTATAGATTAACAATACGGGCGCACGCTGCAGCCCCCTTCGAATGTGCTTTCATTGCAGTTTAAAAATGGACGTGCGCCCGTGTTAATTTGAAAGTCTGATTTTACGGAGGTCTGCATGTAATTTAAAAAATAAGCACAACAAGAGAAAGGCGTGTTCTGAAAGAAAACAAGAGAAACACCGAGCACGGCGTCAGTGTTGGCATTGCTGGGGGGTAGGGGGTAAGTGGTGATTTAAAAAAAAATGCGACACGGCGGGCAGGGGAGGGGGCGGAGCGGGGAGAGGGAACAGACGGAGGGAAGGCCAGATAAGGGGAGGGGGGTTAAAAACTATTTAACACAATGTTTTACATAACGACTACCGTAGTAGGATCTGTACAAAACGGCTGTCGTTTTCATATTATTCCAAAGAAGCTTCATCTTAAAAACCACACATATTTAAGGTTACATTTGTATACAAAAGCTCGGAGTGCAAGGCTCTCATGGTACTGGAGTACGACAGGCATGATTCAGAATTCTTAGGCACTCATAAATACAAATCGAACCTATACAAAATTAAAAATAAGCATAGGATGTTGCTCTTTGATTTGTAACTAGTTATCCTTCCCCGTTACACGATTTCAAAGTAGCCCCCAGGCAACGTGCTCCATAGAAAGCAACAACAACGTAAACTTTAATTTCTCGTAGAGGAAATAAAAATGCAGACAGAAGAATAAAATAGTAGATAACAAAATACTTTAAATGTTTTAATGGTCAAAAGGCGCTTTAAACCGTTAGCGCTTTCAGCAATCACGTCAGGCTACGTAGCACATGAGATGTCTCCTCCCCTTTCTCCCTCCCTTCTCAAAATTCCTTTAAAAAAAAAAAAGTTTGCCAAAAAATTAATCCTCTTCCCCGTGAGGTGGCCCCTTCTCTTCCCTTCCAATGTGCCTCTCCCACATTCTCAGACAGTTTTTTATTAAAATTTGCAGACAAAAGAAAAACAAAAATGGCAGCCTGAGCTTATTTTTGAAACGGGGCACAGCGACGAGACGCCATATTCTGCAGATCTGCACAAAAAGGACGAGTGAAATCCAAAAAGCAGGAGGGGAGGCAACAGAGCACATCTGCAACACGGGAAAATGTATAGAATTGTACAAAACAAAATACGATAAATAACACAGATGACACTACGCGGCGCGATTCATTTGCAAAAAAATATATAGAATAACAAAAGATTTTGCAGAAGTTCCGTAGAAAGAGATCGACGCCGGTTCGATAATGCCACAGCTCTGTGCTAACAAAAATGCGGAAAAAATAAGCATTTAAATCATTGGCAAATTCTACGGAAATTGATTGCAAATGGAAGCAGCTCTGCTTGCAAATCCTCCCTCCGTCGCCCAGGCTGCTGGACTGGAATTGCAGCAGCTAGAAGTGAGGAAGAAAAAAACAAGCAGCAGAGCACGGCGTCAGTGTTGGCATTGCTGGGGGGTAGGGGGGAAGTGGGGATTTAAAAAAAAAATGCGACATGGCGGGCAGGGGAGGGGGCGGAGCGGGGAGAGGGAACAGACGAAGGGACGGCAGATAAGGGGAGGGGGGAGGAGAAATGCGACACGGCGGGAGGGGGCGGAGCGGGGGCCTGGAGTGCGGCTGAGGGAACTGATGTGCACGCGCTTTTAAGCTCAATGCGCATGTGCATTGAGCTTAAAAGTCACGGGCACTGCAAGGAATCGCCACGATTCCTTGCAAGTTGGATAAAGAGTGGATAAGCCCCCATAGTCTCGCTTGCTCGATGCGCATGCGCATCGACAGGCGAGACCTAAAAACGTGTATGTCACATGTTTGATTCTAATAGGGACTGGCTTGGCTTTCATCCTTCCTAAGTCGGTGAAACAAGTACCTGTGGAATAACAGTGATGAGAGATTTCAACTATGCAACTGTACCACTGTATAACTGTACTGTACTCCAGTATTGAAACGTTCATAGATTCACATGCTTGAATCATTCCCCGTCGTCGAGATGGGAGTCCCCAGTACATCAAAAAAGCAAAGCTAAACCAATACAAAGCAGAAACTGGGCCTAGGTCAATTAAAGTTTTGTAACCCATATCTCTCGTTTTGTAAAAGAGACCAAAAGTAATTCTTTAACCAATCATGACCCTTCACCCTCTAGAACACTTGTGAGAGAACCTTAGACCTTCAGATTTTCTACTGCACGTTGTGCTAGGGAGCCTCCTCTGAGATCTGCTCAGTTTTCTCTTAGTGAATTTAGAAAGAGTTTTTTGCTTCATTTCAAGATTCTACATCTACAGGATCCATCTCCAGTGCTGGTTTGTCAACATTCTGGCATAATTATGTCAGAAAAGGAAACAAAGGGTCTCTTTAGAGCCTGTGCTACCTTCTCGAAGAAAAGGCTTTATACAGATGATCCTAATAAAGACTGTATTTATTACCTATATCCCAACCATAAGGCAAAGGAATGCAAGGTATGTCATACCTTTTCTAATAAAACCTTAAGAGATCGTGAGGGACGCCTTCTTATATGGCTTCAGAAACTCAAAGCCAGAAAAGAGGTGATTTCAAGTGAGGACAGTGATGAGGCATCTTCATCTTCACCCGGGAGGTCCCATAAGAGGAGAAGATCACCTCACGCCCATTCATCTGGTGAGTGTCCAGGAAAGGCCCTTAAAAAGACCTCTCATGGGCCGCATGGGCGCAGTCCCTCAAAAGCTCCTCACAAACATGAAAAGGAGAGGAAAGTACATTCTTCGAGGATAAACAACAAATAAAAGGTGAGTTCTGAGCCGCCTAATACACCCACCCCCTCAAGTCAGGCACTCTTTCAAAATGCCTTCAGTGTCTCCTGCAGGAACGACGTTGATAAAAGCTCCACCGTTGACAGTACAGTCGACGAAGAAACCATCTGGTTGAAGTTCACCTGTCTTCAAAGAAAGCATCAGTGTCCATGGCGGTGTTGGGGGCTCCGTCGTCGTAGGTTTTGTCACCGTCGAGTAGGATGTTGACGCCGGTATTGTCAACAAGAGCGAGGACTGTTGTGCTGATGGCAAGGTCGGCGACAGTTATACCATTGCCAATGGTTTCCAAATCACCAACGGCTGCTTCTCCGAAGATGGTATTGTCTGAGATCTCGTCAACCGACCCATCGACGAGGGGAAAAACACTGGATAAAACAGAAAAAACTAGGACAAGGAAAATTACACTGGGTCTTACCTCACCTCGCAAGGTTACACATCTTTTGCCTTCTCACCTGTTGGAGGAGCAGGATTCTGAGGAAGAAGATGATGGGCCCTTTGGCTACGCGAGTAGCCCATCCAAGCTGCACGTTAAGTGTCAGGAGGATGATTTTGAGGAGGAATATGGAGACTATCAAGAATATACTCCTCACCAACAATAACATCAGGATTATCAGGAGGAACTAGTCTGCATGCCTTCTTTATTAACAGACCTACAATTCATGTTGGCTGTCTACAGGAAGATTTCCCTCAACCCCTGTACATCAGGAAATACCGTGAGTAGTTCCTCGTCCACGTTCTATTCCATCTACTCCAAAGAAGGTTTAAACTATACTGGCAGAACGTCACTCGGCAACCACTCCAGCCTAGACTCGGGAAGCTCCGATCCCCTCTTGAGTCAGAAGTGGTCCCAGGGGAACGTCGTCGTCGCAGACTCTCTTCAGGTAGATTTCATGCCAAATTATCTTCTTTGTGGAGGGTGTCGTACGGATAGTTTTGTTGCATATGAGTTTCTTTAAGCGGGGATGTCCAGTAGAAGGGTGCATGGGGGGGCATAAACGGGGATATTCACAAAAGAGTGATCCCTAGCTCAGGAGCTTCTTTTGGCGGGCTCGAGCACAGCGGCCATTTGTAGCTGCACAAAATTAATATTGGCAATTTTAGTTTAATAAGTATAGTGAATATTACAATTTTTTAGGCAGTATGACTGATGAGAAGGAGTTTGAGGTAACTGAGAAAATGTTTAGGAAGTGCTTTAAAGAGGGATTAAAGCCCCCATCAAAGAAACCATTCAAGACGATATGTCGAAGAGGAAGTGAAAGAATATTTTTCTGACGAAGACAGACTCACAAACCCCCCAAAAAGTTGTATAGGTAAGTAGAATCTCCTTTCATGGCTACCCCACTTTTTGCCTGCTGTCAATGTGTTTTGACTGTATTTTGCTGGGATCCTCCTAATCAGGACCCGATCATCTGTGCTCTTTCTTCCGAAATTGCTTTTTTACATACTTTTGTACCTCTTAATTGGCGACTGGTGTACCCTTATAAGTCCTTAGTATATGGTGCTAAGATACTCATGGGATAGTTACACCAGCGGTCTGCAGCCCATGGGAGACAACTTAAACTGTGACTGCCATTGCAGCTTGTGTGAGATGGTGCTTGTACCCTTCACTACGGATATGTTTCCTTATATCTGAAGTCACTGCACTCAAAACCAGTCAGCCCTATAGTAGGCCCCTCAGTCCTTATGGCATGGTGCTTGGTTATAAGTTTGAGGTTGCCTCTGCATGAGCAAGACACACCTACAAACCCTAGAGACGGTCAGCCATTTTAAGACCTAGAAGACATCAGTCATTACTGTTATGTTCAATATAGGTACCCTATATAGGCGCAGAGAACACTGCAGCCTTTTACCTATATCCTTCCCTACATTACATACATAATGGTTCATAGGGACTGACCTTTTATCTTGATACAACACTGCATTCAGAACGCAGGTTTTTTCCTCGTTTGATATTCATACATTGTGCATGAGGCTTCTTTGAAGCACAGCAGGACTCGCAGCAGGATGAACATCTCCTGTGTAATATCTATGCTAAAGTTCAAGTCCGACATCATCCTTTAGGCCCACACAGTAACATCACGGTAGAACCCCTGGGGAGACCTGTGGGTATATATACGTCATGTCTTGCTTAGACAGACAGAGGCGACCGTAACTTCCCGGCTGACACACCGACCAGAGACGCTGAGGTTCCTGCATGCAGACGCTCCAGCTAGCAGTGGTCTAACATCCATTGCGGCGTGTCCAACTCGAGACCAGGACGGGGTCTCATATCCTCCCCATGCTCAGGTAATGGGGTTGACTAGACCTTAGAGGGATTCTTGGCATAACACCCACACTGATGCTAGGTACATTTAGGTACATCTAGTTAGGGAGACATCGTAGGAGTACGCTCTTTCTTATCATGTGTTTTATGTACTTGTATATATTCATGATTACTGCAAAATGTTAGAACTGTACCATCCCTTTACTTTCGTAGTACTGCTAACCATATATCTATGCTACTGTCTAATGGTTGTTACAGCACATCTATTTTACACAAGAATACCAACTGTTCAATAAATCCTTATTGAAACTCCCAGACTGTTTATTCTGTGTATCTCTAAGACAAGCTAAGTGAGAACGAGTGACTGAGCGAAAAGTAGTATATTGTTTTCACAATCCTGAGGGACAGCGTTGTCGTGTTCCGAGGTTGCCAGAAACTATTCTCTCCCTGATAAGAGAAGATTCTAGTGGCACTGTTAGCTAGCTAATGTAAACAGACTAACGTATTGTTATGGCTGGATTTTCTGATTAGATGGGATCAGCCCCTAGGGGCCCCTCCAACCCAGCCAGAACGTAATCACATCCCTCCTCAGGACCATCTATCCAGGCACCTGGGTACCTACCTGAGGATGGGGAACTCGCAATATACAAGCTCATATTATTAGAAACACCACTAAATCTATAGGGATACTAAGAATACTCACTGATTACTAGGGATATCCATACCCTACACCACACTTATATTCACATCAGTTGGTCTCGCGGCCACCCCGACCCAGACCGGTCTACCCTAGGGCAGATATGACACACAATCCGGTGCGTCTACACATGGGCCTGCAGAACCCAATGCTCTCTTTTCCAAACGGTTCGCAATCCGGCAAACCTCCACGCCAGTATCCCCCCTGACGCTCTCACTTACACAAGCCACAATCCTGTGGGTATACACGCTGGTCATCCTCCCCAACGTTCTCACTAACGCCGCATATCAACGACGACCACATTCCTATGAACACCTTCAGATATATATATATATATTGGGAAGTCTCTTCACTAAGGGCTTGCTACTACAATATTAGGAGTTAGCCAATTAATATAATGTACCTCTTATTCTTGGCATCATAGGTCCACTCGCTCCCTATTTATGTGATCACCACTTACCTGATTGGGGTTACTCATCCATTCATAAAAAATAGTAACCACCTAGGAGATACATTTACCTGGATTGAACAAGAATATAAGACACATGCCAGTTTGCTACAAACTGGGGGTTTTATTAGAACAATATTAAAGTACACATATACAAAACTATGGGGTCTCTATAACTAGCAGTAACTTTGACACACCGCTGAAAGAAAAAGGATTAAACATACAATAGCTTAGGGAATAAGAACAAGATTAAGGGTCGAGTTCACCTGATTAGTGTGAAGTCTTGTTCTAGCTGTCATCTGGGTTCCTCTCTCGTCTGTGCCTTGGCTCATCTCAGACTCTCTCTCTCTCCTGCACTCTTGGGTACACCTCTGCGCTGATCACCTTGCACTGGACTCCTCTCCCCCACGAACTGTCTCCACCTTCCAGCTTCAATCTAATGGTTTCTGCCGCTCTGATCACCGTTCATTCCACTAGCTTATTCACTCTGTCTCTGCACCAATGTCCAAATAACTCCATCTGCTCCCACAGGTTAGTCCACGATCTCTCCTCCGTCTCTTCTAAAAGGCATTACTTCAGACTCCAGCTATTCACACCTCCTCCTGATAAGTAACTGCTTCTGACTGCTTCCTTCAGTTCCAGCTCACTATTCAACTCAGCTCTCTCCAGCTTGAACCCTCTCTCTCTGCCAACTCCACTCCACTGCTTACCACTCCTCCACCTCAACACGACTGACTGGCTCCGCCACCTCCACTCGACTCCCTAACTCCGCCTCTGCACTTCACTGATATAGAATGCTGTTTCCTCATGGAAAGTTCCAGCCAGCAGCTTCCTCCCACCAATCCCATGCACCAGGCTCCTTGCGCTAGACGCTCCCACAGTGACCAGTCTGCTTGTTTCGTCTAGAGCCGTGAGCCCGGGAACAATTCCTGATTAGATTCAGCTCTGGCCGGTTCTCTCCGGTTCGCTTAGGGCGAACAACAGCTATAACTATAAACTTTGCCTTTACCCTGAAAAGCCTCTCAGCTTCATCAAGATGGAGTCCCTCTAGCTCTAGGCCTGTAGGCCTGAAAGGGATGAAATGCCCCTTAGCTCTGCCAGAATACCTACATAAACCATACCAATGTGTCAAATATGTCAAAGCCAATAGGCAATAGACAGGTTAGAGTCAAGAATAAAGGATCTATCATCATATTAAGCAGCTATCCTCTTCTAGGTCTGGAAGAAAGGGCTTAAAAGGGCCAACACAGGCTAAGAATACCTATACTAGATGTGAGCAAGACTAAGGTCTATATCACTGCTAAATACAGCCAAAAACTCTGCCATAACATTCCACCCTTAGATCCTTATCTTGCGAACATCAATAAACAACAACATCCATATAAACAAACATCAACACAATCTATCAACAAATCAAAAACTAAAAAAACTCTCTAAAAAGAATGACAACTTAAGGAAATTCCACCTGAAACTCAATTGTAGGGAATACAAACCTAACAACCAACTGAAAACAAATCAAAGCACCCTTGACTTGAATGCTGAAACATATCTGAGATTGGATCTGATAACAACAGAAACTAACCAAAGCATCCTCAAACTAAATGTGCCTCAACTTCTAGTGATAACTGGTGAAATCTAGTGATGTAGGGACTTATGTGTTGAATGAAAACAGCAAGGGGCCTAAATGGGGCCTACCTACTTTGGTCAACTTAAGGAAACATTTTGGTGAAATCTGAGAAGTAAACATGACAAATTATTTTCAAGGTCTGGGCAAACATTAATACATAAACATACTAAAAGACACACCTCCCAGGACAACCTAAAGTCTAGGGTAACCACCCTTTGATCAATCAAGGTGAAAATGTAATAACAGTAAAAGACAACCCCATTTCTACAAGATAGCTGGTGTATATATATATCACTTAGTTTCTTCACACTGTGGAACACATGTGTGCACCACCATTCAAAAAAAAAAGTCCTTCATTGGCAAAAACAGTTTTGAAGAAAACAGGAAAACTATAATAGGTGACAAGTTTGTGTTTTTTCTTAAAAGTGGGGCCTGCTCGTAGTGATTGCAAGGAAAAAACATGGGAATAATGCAGGCCAAGGAATTACATAACCAAATCCTTTTGTGATTCTGTCACAAATAAAACATGTTTGTGTTTTTTTTTTTTTTTAAAGTGGGGCCTGCTCATAGCGATTGCAAAGAAAAACATGGGAACAATGCAGGCCAAGGAATCATGTAAGAAAATCCTTTTGCTTGGTATATTTTTCATCAAAAAAAAAAAAAGAGTCCAATGTCAATTTAGGGACATCAGTGTAGGTCACCACCCGGCATCTTCGGTATCCAGACACTTCCTCCGATGCGGCCATTCACCACCCTTCCGGTCTGGTCTGGTCTGGTTCCATCTTCCAAAAATAATAAACTAACATAAAAACATGAAAGTAAAAAACTAAAATAATAAAGGAAGTGGGGGGGGGGGGCGACCCACGCACCAACACCACAACCCAGCAATCCTAGGACAAGAAAACAAGTATCATTAATCTTGCAAAATAAAATTTTTATTTAAAAAGCACCCCGGGTGCCTTTCATTATTGAAAAGAAAATATCCTATTTAATTAAAAACATTCAAAATCTAATTTTTAAGTTCATTCAGAATGGTCTCCTCTCTGAGACAGCCCCTCCCTTCAGAGTACGCGGGAGCCAGGCTACAGTGTGAAGTAATTTGAATCACTGCCAAATGATGATCTCACAGCAAGAGCAGGGGCTGCAAGCCTCCCATTCCCTGATCAGAGAAGCCCGCCCAGGCCTACTGTATCTAACTAACTCCAAGGGCTAAGAGTCTACAAGAATCCCTTATCAGCAGGCAATGAAGCTGCCCGCGCTGACAGCCAGGAAGAGCGAGTTCACCCCGCCCTTACATAAACATGCCGTCCGCGGAACAAAATTGGATTATGGCCAATCAAAACAGGACAGGCTGCAGTCGAAGCCTGCAGAGGAAAAAACCCGTCTTCACAAACCAGCTGGTCTGCCAAGGTCGACAAACAAATTCCTTGTAAGCTTGTTCCCAGGCCTGATTGCTCTAACTAACGAAAGCTAGCATTTTAAAAAAAACAATTCTGTTACAATGTACTGCTACTTAAAAGCTCCAGTTTCTAAAAAGACTTTTGTCTAACTAATTCAGCATTTATGCAACATGCAGATCAACATACAAAAAGGGGCAATTTTACATCTGCACACAAAATTATGCATTCTGCATTTGAAAAAACGAATTATCATGGACCATTGTCAGCTGTTGAAAGAGAAATAATTTTAAAACAACATAAAATGCAGACACATTTCACCATTGTGTTTAGTTCAACCAGGGGCATCATGTAATTTTGCATTACAGCGTAATTAAACATGCAAGCTATTTAATCCAACCTAATAAAAGGGCCACATTCATATATTAATAAACAGCCATTTATTTTCTAACTGAGTTGGTTAACTTACCAATGCCGGTTTTGCTGCACACAATCACATTTAAAAAAAAAGTTCAGTTTGCATTTGGGAAAATAATAATAAGAATACACAAATTTTTTTTCAAAAGCACACGGTTGCCTTTCACTAATTAAAAGCACATGTTACCATGCACTGTCGGGCAAGATTGATTATTCTCAACCTGTAATAATTACAAAGCATCGGCCAACACATTCCTTTCTAGATGGAAAACCCTCAAAGAAATAATTAATGAAAACAGCCCCGTAGCGTGCACTCTAACTGGGCCATCTTTTTAACATTTCACTCATTTTAAATCATGCATTCAAAAATAATTCTCCACACGTCAGTGGATGCATATTAAGAAGCGCATTTAAAAGAACACAGCTCTCTCCGTGCAAACCCTTATCTCAATCCGACTGGTTGATTTATAACCGCATCAGTTCCAAGGTAAACCCACACAAATTCGTAGACGCATTTCAAAAAGAATGTGAAATGAACAGAACCCTTTGCAAAGCACAAGATGTTACCTTTCCGTCAAGAAGCTGACAAAGCACGTAGGCAGACCCAGGAATCAAAAGTCAAAATCAAACCATCAATCCTTAAAATAATACACTGACTTTTATAGTCAGTTCAGATAACCATGCAAGGTAAAACAGCATGTTTAAAAATAAAGACTGCCATCTCAATTCAAGATATTAACCCTTTGGCAGCTCAAGCACAATCATTCCCAATGACTGCAGATACATGGGAAAGTCATGAGCACATCTCTTCACGTTTACAGATAACACGTACACACATTTTCAAAACGTTATCCCCAAGCACCCGAGAGAGATCCAGCTCTCTCCTGCCTAACGTAATGATAACATGCCCTGTCCAAGCCATGACCACATGGCGCTATTCACAAGCCATATTTACAAGACAAGCGCTTCACAAATAATATATCCAAGGCGCAATGCACAAGGAACACAGCAGATCAACATGAGAACATGCACCTCACAAGCCACATTAACATGGCGCTATTCACAAGCCATATTTACAAGACAAACTCTTCACAAACAATATATCCAAGGCGCAATGCACAAGGAACACAGCAGATCAACATGAGAACATGCACCTCACAAGCCACATTAATATGGCGCTATTCACAAGCCATATTTACAAGGAGCTATATTCAAAGAACTCCACAAATCATATTACAATGAACACATTTCACATTGCACAGCATAAGCAGATGCAGCAAGCAATTTAATGGACAATTTAAAAGCATTTTTAACACACATTTATACAATTGGACCATTACAAAAATGTAACTGGCTCCCTCATGTAATGCCATCCTTCAACCCTGACAATTCAAACACCAAGATGAAAACCATTCCTTCCACCCTGAATAAACCAAATGCCATGATGTAATGCAATCTCCTCACGCTGCAACTGTTCAAGCCCATAGGTCACACAGGCTACATAAACTGCAACATTACGCCAGATGGAACCGGCGTTCAGGGCACTCCCTCAGAACACATGGGAAACTCTCTAAGCACATGGCCAGGACACACAGGATAGGTAAGCAGTTCGTGACGCCAGATGTTATGGCTGGATTTTCTGATTAGATGGGATCAGCCCCTAGAGGCCCCTCCAACCCAGCCAGAACGTAATCACATCCCTCCTCAGGACCATCTATCCAGGCACCTGGGTACCTACCTGAGGATGGGGAACTCGCAATATACAAGCTCATATTATTAGAAACACCACTAAATCTATAGGGATACTAAGAATACTCACTGATTACTAGGGATATCCATACCCTACACCACACTTATATTCACATCAGTTGGTCTCGCGGCCACCCCGACCCAGACCGGTCTACCCTAGGGCAGATATGACACACAATCCGGTGCGTCTACACATGGGCCTGCAGAACCCAATGCTCTCTTTTCCAAACGGTTCGCAATCCGGCAAACCTCCACGCCAGTATCCCCCCTGACGCTCTCACTTACACAAGCCACAATCCTGTGGGTATACACGCTGGTCATCCTCCCCAACGTTCTCACTAACGCCGCATATCAACGACGACCACATTCCTATGAACACCTTCAGATATATATATATATATTGGGAAGTCTCTTCACTAAGGGCTTGCTACTACAATATTAGGAGTTAGCCAATTAATATAATGTACCTCTTATTCTTGGCATCATAGGTCCACTCGCTCCCTATTTATGTGATCACCACTTACCTGATTGGGGTTACTCATCCATTCATAAAAAATAGTAACCACCTAGGAGATACATTTACCTGGATTGAACAAGAATATAGGACACATGCCAGTTTGCTACAAACTGGGGGTTTTATTAGAACAATATTAAAGTACACATATACAAAACAATGGGGTCTCTATAACTAGCAGTAACTTTGACACACAGCTGAAAGAAAAAGGATTAAACATACAATAGCTTAGGGAATAAGAACAAGATTAAGGGTCGAGTTCACCTGATTAGTGTGAAGTCTTGTTCTAGCTGTCATCTGGGTTCCTCTCTCGTCTGTGCCTTGGCTCATCTCAGACTCTCTCTCTCCTGCACTCTTGGGTACACCTCTGCGCTGATCACTTTGCACTGGACTCCTCTCCCCCACGAACTGTCTCCACCTTCCAGCTTCAATCTAATGGTTTCTGCCGCTCTGATCACCGTTCATTCCACTAGCTTATTCACTCTGTCTCTGCACCAATGTCCAAATAACTCCATCTGCTCCCACAGGTTAGTCCACGATCTCTCCTCCGTCTCTTCTAAAAGGCATTACTTCAGACTCCAGCTATTCACACCTCCTCCTGATAAGTAACTGCTTCTGACTGCTTCCTTCAGTTCCAGCTCACTATTCAACTCAGCTCTCTCCAGCTTGAACCCTCTCTCTCTGCCAACTCCACTCCACTGCTTACCACTCCTCCACCTCAACACGACTGACTGGCTCCGCCACCTCCACTCGACTCCCTAACTCCGCCTCTGCACTTCACTGATATAGAATGCTGTTTCCTCATGGAAAGTTCCAGCCAGCAGCTTCCTCCCACCAATCCCATGCACCAGGCTCCTTGCGCTAGACGCTCCCACAGTGACCAGTCTGCTTGTTTCGTCTAGAGACCTGAGCCCGGGAACAATTCCTGATTAGATTCAGCTCTGGCCGGTTCTCTCCGGTTCGCTTAGGGCGAACAACAGCTATAACTATAAACTTTGCCTTTACCCTGAAAAGCCTCTCAGCTTCATCAAGATGGAGTCCCTCTAACTCTAGGCCTGTAGGCCTGAAAGGGATGAAATGCCCCTTAGCTCTGCCAGAATACCTACATAAACCATACCAATGTGTCAAATATGTCAAAGCCAATAGGCAATAGACAGGTTAGAGTCAAGAATAAAGGATCTATCATCATATTAAGCAGCTATCCTCTTCTAGGTCTGGAAGAAAGGGCTTAAAAGGGCCAACACAGGCTAAGAATACCTATACTAGATGTGAGCAAGACTAAGGTCTATATCACTGCTAAATACAGCCAAAAACTCTGCCATAACACGTATTCGGTGGGGGTGTTCGGAACCAGTCTGCCACCAAACCCACAGTTTTTGTTATCCGAACTCGCAGATCCTGTATAGGCTATATTGGAACTACACAACATTACGAGATGTCTAACTGTATAATGGCTGCGCCAAACCTAGTCATGTTTGGTATCAAAGATGTTGGAATCATACCCCAACACCGATTCAGTGTTGGAGGTAAAATCTCATGTACTAGAGAGCCCTTAGTGGAGCACCCTGTACTCCTGGTTACAACCTTTCAGGGTTTGCGAGCAAGCTAGTGTTGCGGCCGACCATAGGCACTGTTCTGCTCCGCTGCTGCTGAGGTGAGCTGAGCTCGGGCAGGGGAAGGTAGAACTATAGGTTTCCTATCACAGGGAGATGCAACCACCTTCCAGACTGGACTTGGTGTATTGGGCTGGGATGGGGGCCCTTCTCAGCGCCAACAGACTTTATTGAAGGGCACATTTAGTGCCCTCCTTGCATACTCCGGTTTGAGACTGTTCAGGAACCCTTAGTTATCCAGTATTAGGGGTGTCTTTCATAGATTCACATACCTGAATCATTCCCCGTCGTCAGAATGGGAGTCCCCGGTACATAAATAAAGTAATGTCCCATAGACATATAGATAAATAGGCCTAAAGGCCTCACATTCGTAACATATCCATGTCCTTTTGTAGAAAGGACCAAACTCTAGAAAAGAGCCAATCAGCAGTCACCTCCCTCTAGAACCCTCCTGGAAGGAGCCTCAGTCCCTCAGATTTTCTACCGCACGTCGTGCTACGGGAGTCTCCTCTGAGCTCTGCTCAGTTTTTTCTTCACAACTGATTTCCAGTGTTCTTTGGTGTTTTTATTATGTTCCATCTTTGATTGCTAATATCCTCAAGACTGTCTGTATTGCCTGTATCCAGACATTCTTCCAAGGACTGCAAGGTATGTTGTACCTTTTCCACTAAAACCCTCAAAGATCGTGAGGGACGCCTCTTAATTTGGCTCCAGAGGCTAAAAGATGGGGACCACCTGTAATCTTCTGAGGAAAGTGAAGGTTCTTAGGTCTCTTCCAAGTCTTGACTAAAGAGACCATGGGTGGCTCCTCCTAAACCTACAGTACCTCCTCAAAAGAAGGCGTCAAGAAAGTCTTCAGAGGTTCTCTCCAAGGATACTTCTGTGAAGGTTTCCTCTCAGGAAGTTCCCACCTTCAAAAAGCCTACTTCGACAACGTCTTCATCGTCGAGGAGAGCTATGTCTGCTGCATTTATGTGACAACATCGACAACTACTGTTTCTACGTCAATGGCATCGTCGTCATTGTCCTCGTCGACGACTACGACCCCATTGTCAACGGCAGGTAAGACTGTGTCGTTGACGATAAACATCAAGAAGACACCATCAACGTCAAAGCACTCGTTGACGCTGCACTGGCCGACAACGGAATCGGCGACGACCTCGGCGGCAAAGTCAATATCATCGACATCTTCAACAAAAACGTTGTCGACAAAGGTACCGTCGACGAAGGCACCGTCGACAAAAATACCGTCGACGAAGACATCGTCAACGAAGTCTCCAGAGATGTCTACGCCAACGACAACGGCCCCGTCGACAATGAATCCTCCGGCTACGACACCCGTCAACGCTTTACCGTCGACGACCACACCGTCAACGGCTCGTCGACGATGATAGATTCAGGTCTGCAAAGCACATATGTGCACCTAAAAATTACAAAAAAGGCGATGACGCCGGCTTTAACATCGCCAGTCACAGTCCAACCACTACCTCCAGCATGTCTTCTTCAAGAGGAAGATTCAGATGAAGGGGACATGTTTCAGACTGCGACAAGCCCTTCGGAGCTTCATGTCAAATGTCAAGAGTTCGAACGAAGAAGAGGAACAGTAGGAAGAATATCATCCACCTCCGCCTCCAATGGTTTGCCTTCCAGCCTCTTTAGTTTTGGACTTGTGGTACCTCATACAAGACTACAAACAGAGGTTTCGAGAGTCTCCTGCACCTCAACCTTCCGCAGTATCTCCCTCACCAAGACCACGGCGTCCACCTTTGAGTGTACAGCCGGAGCGGGTTGATCATCCTCCGTCTACTGATGAGGAGGAGGAAGAAGACCAACAGGAGGAGGGAGAACTACAAGATACTCAATCTAACCACGATGACTGGGATGACTATGTCATTCCGTCTCCCGCTTCTCCAGTACCTGCATCCGCAGATTCACCACCCGGCGACATTGGAGGGCTCCATAATGTAGTTGAGAGGGCCACTCAACGTTTCAAATTCCAATGGCCTCTCAACAGCAAGACTGCTTCTTATATGATTTTAAGGAGCCTCTTAAAAAATCAGTAAGATCAATACCCATAATCGAATACCTGTGGAAGCAGGGTGTTAAGGTGATGCAGAATCCTTCCTCTGTACCTCCGGCTGTACCTCTCTTGGATAAGAAGTATAGGGCGCCTGATACTGCACTGGCTTGTTTAATAGGACACCCCAAGCCGGATTCGGTTGTTACACAGGCGGCCCAGAAGAAGTCCAGAAATCCTTCTGCCCGTTATCAGCTCCTCCAGATAAGGAAGGCCGAAGATTAGACAACATTGGGAAGCAGTTCTCATCAATGTCTGCATTGACAGTGAAGGTGGCCAATGCTTTAGCGGCGTTACAATAGACAGCTAAGGGCGGATATAGCCCCTTATCTATCGGATCTACCTAATGAATCAAAAGAGGAGGCAAAGAAGATATTGCTAGAGTGTGAAGCCTCGGCGTCAGAGATAATAGACTGTGCGATGGATATCACAACAACAGGATTTTGCCAGTTAGCTGGAGCGTCAGTCTTGCGACAACAAGGTTGGTTAAGGGCAACTTCCTTTCGTCCCGAGATACAGACAACATTTTTGGATATGCCCTATGATGGCCAATTTCTCTTCGGTTCTCAGATTGATGAAGCGCTGCAGAGTATAAAAAAGGACACAGACACTTCTAGAGCATTGGGCACTCTCCAGTACAAAAGTCAATCCTTTCGTGGGTCTAGAGGTAGAGGACAGTCCTCTTATAGAGGGGACTACCAATACCGGTCATCATATTCTTCAGGCCAGAATCGGTCCCAGTATCAACAGCGCCAGCAACATAGCCAACAATCCTCTTATGGCAAGGCGTCTTTTTGTGGTAAAGGCCAATGAAAAAATAACGGACGTAGACAATGACCTTTCACTTCAGCCAGTCTCAGATTCATTTCCATCATCAAAAATTGGAGGAAAGATTTCCCATTTCATAAAAAATTGGAAGCACATTACCACGGACCGTTGGGTTCTACAATTAGTTCAATTCAGCCATTCTCTGGAATGTATGCATATACCTCCCCAGACACCTCCCCGACCTATGCTTCACAAAAATCTACATCTGCTTCTCCGAGAAGTCTCTCTTATGCTCCAGAAAGGGGCGATAGAGAAGGTCCCTTTGTCTCAGCGAGGAAAAGGATTTTATTCCCGCTTCTTTCAAGTTCAGAAAAAAAGAGAAGAAGTGGAGACCAATTTTGGACCTCAGAGCCCTCAACAAATTCCTAAAGAAGCGGTCGTTTCGCATGGTAACAATCCAGGAGGTCTTGCAACTCCTGGATTCGAGAGATTACATGCCGTTCCTGGACCTTCAGGACTCTTACTTCCACATCCCGATTCACAGAAATCCCCAAAAATATTTAAGATTTGCGGTGGCGGGCAGACACTTTCAATTTTGCGCCCTGCCCTTCGGACTCAAGTCTGCACCTCGCATCTTTACAAAGTGTCTCTCCCCAGTAGCTGCATATCTCAGACAGCACCACCATCAAGTCTTTCCATATCTGGATGACTGGCTGATCAAGGCTCCATCCTTAGAAGACGCGTCAAGGTCTTCCAACGCCTGTCTGCTGCTTTTCAATCGTTTAGGACTCACGCTCAATCGGGAGAAATCAGTCCTTCTACCTTCTAAGCGCATCAACTTCCTAGGCGCTACCGTCGACACACAACTGAGAAAAGCCTCTGCATCTCAAGAGAGGAAAGACAAGCTTTTGGCACTGGCTATTCTCGTGGCTTCAAAGAGGACTTTAACGGTCCGCCTTTTCAAATCCCTACTAGGAATGATGTCATCATGTATCCTATTAATACCTCACTGCCGTCTGCGGATGCGCCCCCTCCAGGAGGCGCTCTCAAAACAATGGGTCCAATGCACAGGGTCGTTCATAAAAGTGACTCCTCAGATGGTCAAGGCTCCGAAATGGTGGATGTCTTTTTAGAACCTTTCTTAAGGCTAACCAATCCTGATTCCAGCTGCACCGTATATCTATCAGGCACCACTGGACGATCCTCAGGATGGTGATGATGTAAATGAAGCCCACCTCTAGATTGCCCCAAATTTGGCTCGTAAACCAACACAGACTTAGAGGAAATCAAGCGAGGGGCAGGAAGGGAAGGGGGCAGCGGGGAGGGAGATCTTGATAGAGACAAAATGTGAAAATAAGCATCAATACCACATACTATGAACCAAACATACACATAGAACCACCCTATCGTTCCTATTCCCCTCACCTGTAAAGCAAAATAAGCTTTGCTTAAACCATAGAAGAGAGAAGAGGGCAGTTGTAAGGCCGCTACACACACTATTGAGGCAATCAAAAAGACAAAGGAACATAAGGTCACCTACAAACATATATACATAACGCATTACATCATATCCTGCTATAGATGACGTGAGCATACCATAATTATGAGGTGTAGTGTTCAACCTTATACTCTGTGAGCACTGGCTCCCCCCTTACTCTCTCCTGAAATAGAAAACAAAGAATACTGAGGTCTTTGTATTTAAAGCAAATATGAACAACACGGAGTAATGAGGTCCAAGGTAACATATTCCCCCAGTTGAAGGCACTGGGTAAGTAATAGTCTACTCCGATTGTTGCAAAGTTAAGAGAAATTACCTTAGTAAATAGTCTTGGAGATCCCAAGCTTAAATGTGTATCGGTTGAGCCTTATATCGCAGGCACCTTCAGTTAAGTGGGCACAAAAGGGCTTCTCTGCACGAGACTGTAAGGACAAACCCCCACCAACAGAGAAGTTGGGCTTTGGTTGGGCTGTAGTTGCCACTATAAAAACGGTCGGCCATGTCTCCGCGCAGCGGACGCGGTCAGCGGACTCGCCGGATCTGTGCCGGAGTCGTGCCAGAGTCCTGCCCGTCTGCGCCCGTCCGCGTACGAACAGGGGCAGGGACCCTCACCAAACGGATTACTTATTCTGGGGAGGAAATCCGTCAACTGAATGGGGGCACAACACCTCTAGACCTGGCTACACTTACTCGTGTAGAGGAATTGTCCATCTAGGCACCGCAGATAGGTAGGTCCCCAGCCCCTCCGCATACCCTAAAGCTGGTTAGCCTAAACACTAGGTCACTATGTTGTCATAGTCTTGAGATTTTCACTCTATTGCAAGGCAAAGACATTGACATCCTGACCTTGACCGAGACCTGGATGGGGGACAACTCTCTACCAGACATCATAGCCGCCGTCCCTGTAAACTATGACATCCATTGGCAGAATCGCACAGGGAATACCCGAGGGGGAGGAGTGGCAATAATGTTCAAGAGACATCTAGCAGTGACCAAAATACTGGCTGAGTCAGTGGATCTGGCCGACTTGCTGGCGATAAAAATCATGTTTGATAACATGTGTGTTACAGTTCTCACAGTTTATCGCCCCCCCAATGCCACCCCAGGCTTTAATGACTCCTTTATGACCTATGTTTCTGACATGTGTTCCAGATATAGAAATGTCATAGTTACAGGAGACTTTAATTTTCACTGGGACAAAGAAAAGAAACAGCCAGCAGCTAGCTCCCTAGAGACAACCATGTCCTCTCTGGGATTCAGGCAGCTCGTAAACGCCCCTACTCATACAAAAGGCCACACCCTAGATCTGATATGGACAACAGATCCCAGGGTGGTATTAGTTGGAATCCTCCCTTGTATCTGGTCAGACGATCATCTGATCTACTGTGACATCCCCCTGGATACTACACCCTTACGCCCAGCATTTAAACCCAGACTGACCCGCCAGTGGAAAAATGTGGACCAATACACACTGAACACGTCACTCAGGGGAACTGTCCAGCCGATAACACCTAATAAAGATGTAGATCAAGACTGTAAGGACATGATGGACTATTTGGCAAAAGCCATCGATCAGATAGCACCCGAGAAACTCCAAACAAAAAATAGTGGGAAAAGGGAGCCCCATGGTTTACACCTGCTTTGAGGGATCAAAGGAAGGCTCTGCGTAATATGGAGAGAAATTGGAGGAAAAATAAGGATACAGATACCTGTGAACAATATAAGAAAGCGTTTCGCAGTTATAAAAAATCCACCCGGAAAACTAAAGCTTCATTTTATGAGATCCGAATAAATAGGGCGACCAATGTTCAAAAGGAAACGTTCAAAATCCTGAAGGAACTAACTAAAAGAGCTCAGGATGCAGAAAGCAGCATAAACTGTGATACTTTCCAGAAATACTTTCTGGATAAAGTAGACACCATTATGCTCGAAATAAAAAGTATGGGGTACGGCCCAATCGAGCAGCAGGCCACTCTAAACCCAGCTGCTAGCTGCCTATCATCATTTCCCCCTATGGACCCACTAATCCTCGAATTGCTGATGAGGAAGACAAAATCTGGTTCCCAGCAGATCCATGCCCCCCAAGTATTTTCTGCTTGGCACGTCCTATTCTAGAGGACCATATCCTAGCCACACTAAATAAATCCTTGAGCACTGGCAGGCTCCCCACTAGCTTTAAAGAAGCTCGTGTAAGACCACTGCTAAAGAAAGTGGGGGCAGATCCCAACGCCTTAAAAAACTATAGACCCATATCCCAGCTGCCTTTCCTGTCCAAAGTACTCGAGCAACATGTGCTAAAATCTCTGTCAAGCTTCCTGGAGTCTAACCATCTACTCCATGAGAGGCAGGCAGGTTTCCGCACACATCACAGCACCGAGTTTGTCATGCTCTCGGTGCTGGACGAGCTCAGAAGGATGGCTGACAGTAAGAGACCGAGCGCCCTGATTCTGTTAGACCTATCAGCGGCGTTCGATACTGTCAGCCATACCCTTCTGCTGGACAGGCTGGCTGGGGTTGGGATTCAGGGCTTAGCTCTTCAGTGGCTGGAATCATTCCTATCTGGGAGAACCCAGAGAATCCAGATGGGAGACAGCATATCAGGAGTGGGAGGTCTTGTAGTGTAGTTCCTAGTTTCCCACTAGGCCCTGCGCATTGGAATAACATAAACAGTAGTATCGACGTGGAACTGCTTATATTCCAGGCCTCCACTGACTATGCTAAACTTAATTGGGTTGTGTTACCAACTAGCTCAGAGGTCACTGGAAACTTTCTTCTCTGCATAGGAAGTGATCAGCTTCCTTGGCACAGACAAGAAGGGATTCAGTTTTCCAACAACCGTGCAACATGACAACTTTGCTCCTCAGATCAAGAGTCGATCTCTAGGGTCGTGTGAAACAATAGACATAGATTTCACTCAGTCAGTCTAGTGCAGTTTACTTTCACGGTATGTAGAGAATAGAGAGACGGGCGTGTATCAATAAAGGTTAACATTTATTGAACAGTCTTTCTTCTCGTACAAGAGAAATGTATTGCCACAATTGCAATAACTGTTATTATAAAAAGTACGTACAGTAAGATAAGAATAGCAAAATAGAACTGTAAAAGCATTGATATGGTTTCTTAGCCATACAATGGTTTAAAAGTAATAAAACATTTATACAGTCATATATACATTAGGCTAACATACTCAACTGGTGCTTCTAACTAAGCCTACCCCAGTGTGCCTGACCTAGGCCTAACACGTGAGAAGGGGAGTAAGTAAGTAGCTTAAGTTAAGTTGGTTTTGCCAAGGTTTGTTTCAAGAATTCTCGTCTAAGGGTTTAGTCAACACCATACCTCTGAACAGAATGATGGAGGATTGGTATCTCCTTCAGGGGTCTCTCTCGATATCCCAGTCACCTGCGAGGGTAAACTGGAAGCGCCGGGACTGGATTTCTCTGCACGAGAAAGGCAGCGGCTTCTCTCAGCGCGTCGAGGAAGGAGGGGTGACAGCGTCCGCGGGCAGCTGGGCTGGATGTCTTCGCAGAGGACGGCTGCACGGCTCCTCAAGCGTACTGCACCATAGGTCGCACTGTAGCGGCGATAATGGTAATCAGCAGCTTCACCACCACAGGATAGCAGGCTGCAGCGACAGAGTGCTAGTTTTTACCAACACGGGGTCATGCAGGCAGCTGGCATCAGCAACATGTTCGCTCATTGCTTAAGGCAACGTTGGTAATATTTATACCTGACAGGTGCCGGGTTTGACGCAAGTTTGCTGGACATAAGACGTCAATTAAAGATGTCACTAGGAAGTGATAGTTATCAGTTGCTCATTAGAGTTCCATTACTAATCAAAACATAGCAAGCGGGGATTTCCAGGTTTGCTAAGTTTTTATCTTGTTGAAGAACTCGGAGTGTTATCTAGGAATATCAGATAGTGACTGCTGCTCTGTCATTGCACTAATTGGTCGCAAAGGAAGTAGCAGAGAGTCATGCTGGAATGTGGCTCTGTTCGTGTGAGGCCAGAGATGACTTTTCAGAAAATCGCACTTGAACGGTTATGCCAATATAGGGAATAAATGGATTTATAGCCGAATAGGGGCATAAGGTCACAGTATCGATCAGGAACCTAGATAAGCACATGACACCCACTCCACGAATTCATGTCCATCAAAATTACTAAAACTAAGCAATTAGATGCATGTGTAACATTGTGTAACATAGCCCACCCCAAAATACATAAATGCATTCGAAATAGGCGTACTTGTAATACATGGAATTTAGGTACTGTACGTTTTTTTTTTTAAAAGCATAGTAATCATTCAAAAATTATTGCATATGAAATCAATGAACGATTATGCATAAAGAATTACACATGAAGTATCTCTGACAGAAGAAATGTGAGATAAATCATCACATAAAAATGCATTGTAATAATATGTGTGCTAGAGGCTGGTGTTATGTTGTTATGTCTCTAGATGTGTTGTTTTTTAGAAATAGAAGTGTGAAGCTTCTGTTCTCTAAGAATAGTTTTTACGTTAAGCAAAGAATTGTTCGTGCCAAAAGGAAAGGGCCAATATTTTTAAAAAATTGTCCAATTCAAAGAAAAATCAGTTTACCAAAGCTCCTGGCAGTTTTTGTTGATCAAAACTGAAGGCCGAATTCAGAGTTCATGGGAACGCTGTGTGTCGGAAAGCTTCTCAAAAGTTATTGTTTCTCTGTGGGTGAGAACATCGTATCAGACAGGCTCGCAAAGAATTGGTCTACAAAATCAGGTGATAGTTCAACCAAATTAGATAGCGCTGTAACTTGGCAGGTGTGAGAATGATTGCTGTCATCGAAGACAGTACCAGTCCCGCTCACAGAACGTTGTACCTGGATGATGTTGCTTTTGTCACTCGCTCCACTGTTACCACTTGGCTGTAGTACAGGAGTCTCCACGAATGCCGTCATCAGGATTGGTAGCCGCTGGGGACAACACAATGCGTGAGCCGTTATTGGACTTAGCAAAGTATCGACGTCCATTGGTACTGCTGATGGAAGTGAAAGACAGATGTCCAACACGCATTCCTCGCCGCAAAGCATACACCGTAGCACAGGTAAAATGCAATTTTGCCATATCGGTCTGAATGAAAGGAACCAGGTCATGTTTAGATCTCTCAGCCTGGCCAATCCGAGGACGTTAGTTATCCTGTCCCTGTAGCGCATTGCTAGGATTGTTTCTTCCATTCCCATGGGAGCTATGTCTGAGCCGAGGCTTGCCATAACGTAGCAGGAGGGTCAAAAATAGAATCCCTGCGATGAGTCCAAAAAATAGTGGAATACCACCAAAGATGGAGTGCACAAAATTAGGAAAGATTCCCAAAATTGCCTGGAAGGGTGTTAGCAGTCCCGTAAAGACTGTCTTAAATATGCCTGGGATGCTTGTAGCACTAGACATGTTAAGGAGTTGGTCGAGCACTTGTACGAAATGCACGGGGCAATTTGTTGATAAAAGGTCATGGACCTCAGTAGCCGTCCTTGCGACTAGAAGATCATACGTCTCTTTAGATGACGTTATAGGCACTGTTGTCTGTAAAAGCACAGATTTCATTTTGCTTAATGTATCAATTCGTATAGAATAGAGATTCAGACGAGGCCAGAGGGGAGTCACTGTGTCTGGAGGCCCGCTCGGGAACAATGCTTGCATACAACATTTGACCATGGACGTTACTTGTATTAGATAACTTTTTCCGGGCGCGAGGCCACAGCACCTGTGATCCGTTCTTAGAATGTAACTCCCGTTTGCGAGTTGCATAAAGAAGGGCTCTATCTGAGTTGCAGGTGTGACTAGCTGGTGGCATGAAAGGTTGTTTGAATTGCCATCACATGCTCCGTGTAAATTAATACCCTGACACAAAAGTATACCGCTCAGTGAGTGTTTACAGTTGTCACCACTAAGAAATACATTTTTGTCGCTGTCACTATAGCAAGAATGAGTGTATGGTAATTTCCATTCGGATTTAACATATCCCTTACCCAATTGTTCATATTGGCCAGCAGGTATGTATTCAAGGCACTTTTTAAAGCGGAAAGTTGTTATCGGAATTGTGATAATTCCGTGTATTATCCATTCAATGACAGGACTCTCTGACATTGTCAATGGTAATCTCTCGAGTTTCTCGATGCTCAAGATTGTATAGTCTGCTCCTTTCTGTGCCAAACTGATCTGTTTATCAGTAAGGTTAAAAATGGAAAATAATGACGTTGTGTTTATCAAACGCCAAGGCACATAGCCTGAACGAAGATTTTGCAGCGTCCAGCCTAGTTCTATAATAGAGCGTAATTGAGACTGGCCATGTTGTAACATTAGCAAATCCCTGTCTATCACATCAAGGGCAGATGATACAATATTGTCCAAAGAATATATTCTGGAAGACAGAGTCATTAACCCATTGTCTACTACAGAAAGTGATTTTTCCAAATTAATACGATCAATTTCTCGTATCTTTTCAGCAGTTTCAATTTGCTTTACTTTCCAAGCCTCGTTGTAAGCAGCATAGATACTGGTCGCTATGAAACGCTTTTGACGCTGTTTGCGTGGACCAAGAATGAAGTCGCGCAAATCAGCACCATCTTTTAATAAAGACAAGTGTTGCTTAATTTCAGCCAGTGTGGATGTAGTTAGCCATTCAAGGCAGAGTTTCCCTACACTGTATGTGGTTATAATTCCTGGATGTTGTCTCTGGGAATATCTAGGGTCTAATCTGGTCATTTTTAAACCCTGTGTTTTATTCAGGAATCTATCTTGACAGCTATTTGTGTCTGTAGGCCAGATTAACCACTTTTTCCAATCAGGATTTGTTCTGTTGAAATGTAAAATTTGTGACACGTCTAACTCAATATCAGCTGTTGCATTTTCAGGTATTGGCTTTGGTGTAGACGGTGTTTTCATTTCTTTGTTTTTGGCTAGGCCAAGACAAGATGTTTGGTGTACAGTGTCATTTAAAAATAACATTTGTTCTGGTATCATGCAGGTTCTAAACAGTGCTTCTATGCCTTGCACCTGCCAATCTTTTGTACCCCAAATTGATTTCGTTTCAATATTAGTTTTCCAATAATCAAAACCAATTGTCATCATTTTGTCATAAAATGCTTCTGAATATATCAATTTAGAATTTGTCAGCATTGTTTTCATTCCTGTTTTATCTAACAGTTTATAATAAAACGTTTCTGCATCACTGGTGTTAAACCCTGAAAAATATTTGAATTTCTCAAAAAATGCTTTAGAACTGCTTTTAGGTGGTGTAGAACAATGTTCCCATTGGTTATACATAAAAACATTTCTAGGCTGTGCAGATTTATGCAAGTAATGATCCCCATAGTGGGTATAACAGAATAACTGCTCATAACTAGATGAACCTTGTAAATAATCATGATCTGTGAATCTAGCTGACATTACTAAATCAGACATCATGTCATTAATACTGTTAAAGTCCCAATCATCAGAGAATGTACTAGGTGTAACAAAGTCACTTAAGGAAACCTTTAGTTGATGAGGATACTTCAGGATTTCGACCGGACCATAGATCTCATAGTCTGTTTTCTCCCATACTACCCCACCAGGTATTGGAATTGCTGTGACATTTACTGTTGACAGTTCTCTTTTCTTCACGTGGGATGATCTGTGTGGTTTCAGGACTAGGTTGATGTTCTGACTTGCTGTGTCCATTCAATTGTAATGAACTTTCCTAAAATTAAAACTAAAATTAGGCATAGTAGGAGTATGAATACCCCTGAGATGATCCAATGCTCAATCAACGGTGAATCCAGATATAGTTCTTTGATTTGTTGAAGGAGTCCTGTTGTATTTTCTTTAGAATACTTTTTTGTTCCTGGCATCACTTCGGGCTCATTTAAATCTTCAGAGAAGTTGTCGAAGTTGATGAAATAACCAGAGGCAGTTCTGTCAATTGATGGGATTGTTCTTTCAATCTGTCTCTCGGTAGCACTTTCTGATGCCACATCATTGTAGACTGGTGTTGTTTCTTGACGAACTGTTTCAATCTGTGTTTCAAGAGGCACGAGTTCCATGGCATTATTGCATAGTCCTTCATTGTGCACTGCAGGCTGATCGAATGTGATTAGTCTTTCAGTTTGAACCTCTTGGATTGTTGCAAGTTTGGGTATTCTGTTGTTTCTTGGGAGTCCACTGGGCCTACTGTTGATTATAGGCCACATGCTTGTGGTTTTACCAGATCGATGGACACGATTCTGTTCTCCTTTTTACCAGCAAGGGGCGGTAGCACAACTGATCTTGTTCCGGTGACTGCTAAGACAGGTACTGCTTTTCTGTAAGAAGGCCCAAATTCCTTCTTAACCGCGATCTTTTCTCTGACTAGATCCCCAATCTTTGGAATCCAGACAGGCCTTGCTGGGGCTGTTGCGGGTGGTGCCTCGTCAGTGGTACTTGGCTGTTGCTTTAACTTTATGTTGCTTAATGATTTTCTTGTTTCATTCAGTTCCTGTAAAACAGCCAAACGGTCTTTTACTTCAAACTGCTTTGTTTCTTTTTGTACCACTGACATCTGACTATCGAGGTCCTGAACGCGCATTCTTATTCCGAACAATAGTTCGTATGGGCTGAAACCTTTTAGAGAATTTCTTGGCATGTTGTTAAGACTAGTCTGGACACTTATTAAATGTTTGACCCACCCAGCGCCTGAACCTAATACCTTCGCTGTTATAGATTGCTTTATGTCCCGGTTTTTTCTTTCTACCACACTATTCCCTTCGGGATGCGACGGACAAGAATACCGCAACCCAATTCCCATGCTGGCCATGGCCTCCTTATAGGCTCGAGAGCTGAAAGCAGGACCCTGGTCGGAATGGAACGTGGTAATTGCGTATGTGCCGATATGGACTCGCTAATCTTTTATAACCGTTCTAGCGTCAGCCGAGCGATGGTGGCCTCATTTTTTAAGTGCATTTCGTCTTAAACGTTGTACACTGGGACGCGCTTCTCTTCTTTGATTGCGCAGATAGACCGCCTTATGCTGTCTAGAAGGGATCCTGAAACTACACTGGCCTGTTCATTACTGCGATCTCTGTTGCAGTCTTCACATTTTTGAGCAAAACATTGAATATCTATACTCATTCCTGGCCACCAGTACTCTGATTGTAATTCTTTCAGAGAGGCTTTGATTGTTTGGTGTTTCAGACCCAACCCCATGTGTGCTTCCAGTAATAGGAAGCCCCTCCTGCTCCTGTTTGGAATTACTCTATCCCCCACTCCAGGGATTCGAGCAAAAGGAACGGAGTTTGCATCGATTATGTATGCATAATTGAGTGGATAGTTTACGGGTAGTGCTGCACAGTCGCCTTTTACGGTCGTTTTTACTGCTAGCATAGTTTCCCCGTCTATATACTTATCTGTACGCTTTTTTGTGGCTACGGAAGCCGGTTTAGTTGCTTCCGTGGTGGCTGTATTAGCCAATGAATTCCCTGCAACGTGAACGCCATCACGTTGAAGACTCTGTGCGTGAATCACGTGAGTCTTTTGTAGTTCTTTGTGTAAAAGAGCTACCTCGTTCCAGAGCAATTTATGCTTTATTGTGGCACCTGTGTCATCTTTGTAGTCGTTTTCGATCCAACTCTGCAGTTTATTGTTGTAAGAGTTGACGCAAAAATGAGAATCGCACACGATAAGTGTGGGGAATTCGCGTTCTGCATTTTCGAGCGCCATCTTTAAAGACCTGATTTCAGTTCTTTGAACCGAACAGTTTCTTACAGATTCAGTTTTTGTTACTTTCGGTCTGAATTTACCGCACAGCCAACGACCTTTAATGATCGCACATGCTGCATTGTAGGATTTGCTCTCTACATTAAAATGCTGTACAAAGCTATCTGTATAGATTATACATGCGTATTGTGGGAGAGGCAGGATTTCGATTGGCAGAGGATATTCTTCTTCATATTCTAAATCATTCAGTTCTTCGTATTGTGGGGCGAAATAGTATTTCACGTCTTCCGCTGCTAGAGAATCTATGCACTGTATCCATTTTGGATCCAGTGACACTGTAGGCAGGTTTACTGGGCTGAATAGCGCTTCGAAGGCGGATTCCGCTGTAAGGATATTAATCCGTTTGCCGTGTGCTAGTTCTCTTTCATTTGCTAATGCGATTTGCACTGCGTTCACAGTTTTTTCTGTGCGACTGAATGTTTTTTCTGCTTGTGTGTACAAGTGAGACTTAATTGAAATTGGTACCTTTTCTCCCTCATTAGAGGTTAGGTATGTGAATCCGTATCTTCCTGGGATGACTCGGATTACAAGATCGATCGTGTTGTCACGTGTATCTAATTTTGTTTTTGCTAACATGTCTATTTGCAGTGATCTCAAAATTTCTGTGAGTTTTTGAGTCCAATTGATTTGTTTTAAATCAGGTTTTAATAGTTCGTAGAGAGGTTTAACCCTCTCTGCGTAATTTAGTATGTAAGTTCTTCCGAAATTCAGAAAACCTAGAATGGATTGTAAATTCTTCAGCGTTTTTGGAGCTTGGAGTACAGCGCACTTCTCTAAGAAGTTGTCCGCTAGGCTTTTCCCTTCACTTGATAATTCGTACCCTAAGAATAGTACTGTCAGATGGGCAATTCGGGACTTTTTAAAGTTGAATTTGTAACCCTCTGCTGCGAACCCAAGTATGATGGTGTTCACTCTTTTCAAGTGAGTATCCAAGTCGTCGTCTGTGAGATAAATATCATCTACGTAAGATAATGCTTCATCATCATAGATTTGTAGTAACTCTGTTACCCTGGCTGAGAATAGTCCTGTGCTGTTCTTGAACCCCTGTGGGAGTCGACAGAATTTTTTCTGTGACCCAAATGCGGAGAAAGCGGTCAAGTATCTGCTTTCTGGTGCAATGTTTTGACAAAAGAAACTATTAGAAATGTCTAATGTCGTTTTATATTTTTTCCTAACTATGTTATTCATTAGGGCTGCACTATGCGAGTTTTGTACTGCAAAAGTTTTGCAACATGTATTAAGGTGTCTGTAGTCCAAAACTAGACGATATGAATTGTCTGGCTTGGAGACAGGAAACAAAGGATTGTTCATTTGAGAGGTGCATGTTTCAATCACCCCCTGGTACTCAAGTTGATCTAAGATCTCCCTGACCTGTTTTTTAGCTTCTTGCTTTATGGGATACTGCCGTTGGGCAGTTGGTTCACTTTTTAGTTGGATTTTGTGAGGCGGAGAATCCTCATCCCATCCTACATGATTTTTATACAATGCAGGTGCCTGGGCTACTGCCCATTTCCTTGCATATGTGTATTTTTTGTGAATCGGTATGTGATTCGAGAAGGCAGGCATAATCACTTCTTCGCCACGAGGGCACTCCCTGACAAACTCCGGGGGCCAATCTTTTTCAGCTAACAGAATATCATAGCCTTTTGAGAGCTTATCCCAAAACAGACCCTTAATTTTCCTAGTCTTATCACCCTCTATACGCAATGTTATTTCGTATATTTTATGGGGCTCGCTAAGCCTGGCGTCGGCAGTTTCAACCTGAATGTATTCATTCGTGTCCACTGTCTCCAGATGACTCATCAAGATCTTGCGCGCTATACTGATCTCTGCTGCACTGTCCAACATTGTCAATGCCCACTCCCCGTTTTTCAACTGTGTCCTCAGTATTCTCGGCATGGTTGATTACTCTAATACTGGCTACCTTCTTTTTCTGAAATTGAGATTTCTTATTTTGAGCAGGTTCCTTGTCTTTGGACTTGGTGTGCTCTCCTGGGTCTGACCGTCCTCTTCTTTCCGAATTCTGTGGAAGAGATCGAGAGGGACGTGTATCAATACTTTGATATCTATCAAGTTTTTTTATATTATCCCTATTTCTAAGGTTATATCTTTTCTCAGAGGGCTCCCGTTGGGGAGACTGGCGTTCTCGAGTCGGAGTTCTTTCCCTCCGTCGAGGAGACCTTCCTCTGGACTGGAAAACTTTTTCCTTGGGAGTGGATTGTTTATTTCCATCCCAGCTCTTTTTAGGAGTGTTTAAATTATTTTTAATAAATAATTTTTCAGGATTTTCGAGAAGTTGGGGCTTAACTGGTTTTCCACCCAAGCTGTCTCTACCTAATTCTTCATAGCATTTTTCTATGATTTTTGCAAGTTCAACAGGATCTTTTATATCTGTTTCCCTCAACTTCTGGCGAATCGCCACAGATGCTGCTTCTCCCTTTACGTTGGCTAATAATATAGCCGTGACCTGCTTGAAGTCTTTCAGTAATTTCATACCTAGATTTAAAGCTGGTTCTGGACCGAATTCATTTTGAATCTGTTTTAGCACGTCTGGTATTACCGCCATAGACGGAACACCGTGTGTTTTTGTGTAAATGGAAGCAAAGACTGTACCCCAAGTGTCGCAGTCCTCCACGTGTGGTGCGATTCCCATAGGAAGGCAGATGGTCAAGATTCTGTGTTTCTCAATAGGGGTAGTATCAGGAAATACTGCCTCTATTTGAGTGATTTTCTGGGCTAACCAGAAAGGAATTTGTTCCCGTTTTACGGGTGTTTTACCAAGACATGACTGTATGTTCTGTGGTGTAATTTTATTTGTGTTCCCCTGATGAGGGGTCAGCTGTGGTGTATTAACAGCTGGCTGGACTGTTGCAGTCCGTATTACATATTGGACTAATTGCCTATGTATTTTTATTAATGTGTTTAGCCGTGCTAACAGCTCTTCTCTAGACATTTTTATGATGTCAGGATGTGGTGTGTAGCTGGCTAGAACCGGCCACGTGGCTCCTGGTCTACCTAGTGGACCGAGCCTGGTTATGTGATCATTGTGTTTTAGGGCGCCATTAAACCAGAGCAGGTGCTCTTGAAATTTAAGTGGAATTTCAACCTCCTCGAAAGGGGCGTACTCATCCGGAGGTTCCTCTATTTTGTAATAGTGAAACTCTTGTGTTATAGCGTTTACCGCTGGAAAGTTTATCCATGAATAGAATACCTCTGTCTGCCGATACTCGTGAGCCTCTATCACGAAAATTACTGTACCACCTTGAGGTGTCAGTCCATGTTCTATAAGTTTTAAAGTTATAGATCTTCTTAAGTGGACCGGGATGATAATAGCATCCGGGTCTGTGTATTCGGGACCTTGCTGAGTCGCATCTACTGCGGCCCCAGTGGTGCCGTTGTTTTCTACTGACATTGTATAAATGCAGTTTTTGCAGAGTAGGTCTCCAAGGAGACAAAGATTAGATGCACAATATTTTGGAACACTGTATCCTTCAACGTTGAATAAACCAGAGCTTTACATAGGAATCTCTTCCTACTAAGGTCGGGCGGATTTTAACCTTTCACCCACTCCAGACGTCTATTGGAGTATTTACGGGAGAAAGGGGTGTGAAATATGCACGACTGAGTTACTCTACAAGTCTTGCGTTAGTTTATCGCCTTACCAAACGTTAGGGCGCCATGTAGTGTAGTTCCTAGTTTCCCACTAGGCCCTGCGCATTGGAATAACATAAACAGTAGTATCGACGTGGAACTGCTTATATTCCAGGCCTCCACTGACTATGCTAAACTTAATTGGGTTGTGTTACCAACTAGCTCAGAGGTCACTGGAAACTTTCTTCTCTGCATAGGAAGTGATCAGCTTCCTTGGCACAGACAAGAAGGGATTCAGTTTTCCAACAACCGTGCAACATGACAACTTTGCTCCTCAGATCAAGAGTCGATCTCTAGGGTCGTGTGAAACAATAGACATAGATTTCACTCAGTCAGTCTAGTGCAGTTTACTTTCACGGTATGTAGAGAATAGAGAGACGGGCGTGTATCAATAAAGGTTAACATTTATTGAACAGTCTTTCTTCTCGTACAAGAGAAATGTATTGCCACAATTGCAATAACTGTTATTATAAAAAGTACGTACAGTAAGATAAGAATAGCAAAATAGAACTGTAAAAGCATTGATATGGTTTCTTAGCCATACAATGGTTTAAAAGTAATAAAACATTTATACAGTCATATATACATTAGGCTAACATACTCAACTGGTGCTTCTAACTAAGCCTACCCCAGTGTGCCTGACCTAGGCCTAACACGTGAGAAGGGGAGTAAGTAAGTAGCTTAAGTTAAGTTGGTTTTGCCAAGGTTTGTTTCAAGAATTCTCGTCTAAGGGTTTAGTCAACACCATACCTCTGAACAGAATGATGGAGGATTGGTATCTCCTTCAGGGGTCTCTCTCGATATCCCAGTCACCTGCGAGGGTAAACTGGAAGCGCCGGGACTGGATTTCTCTGCACGAGAAAGGCAGCGGCTTCTCTCAGCGCGTCGAGGAAGGAGGGGTGACAGCGTCCGCGGGCAGCTGGGCTGGATGTCTTCGCAGAGGACGGCTGCACGGCTCCTCAAGCGTACTGCACCATAGGTCGCGCTGTAGCGGCGATAATGGTAATCAGCAGCTTCACCACCACAGGATAGCAGGCTGCAGCGACAGAGTGCTAGTTTTTACCAACACGGGGTCATGCAGGCAGCTGGCATCAGCAACATGTTCGCTCATTGCTTAAGGCAACGTTGGTAATATTTATACCTGACAGGTGCCGGGTTTGACGCAAGTTTGCTGGACATAAGACGTCAATTAAAGATGTCACTAGGAAGTGATAGTTATCAGTTGCTCATTAGAGTTCCATTACTAATCAAAACATAGCAAGCGGGGATTTCCAGGTTTGCTAAGTTTTTATCTTGTTGAAGAACTCGGAGTGTTATCTAGGAATATCAGATAGTGACTGCTGCTCTGTCATTGCACTAATTGGTCGCAAAGGAAGTAGCAGAGAGTCATGCTGGAATGTGGCTCTGTTCGTGTGAGGCCAGAGATGACTTTTCAGAAAATCGCACTTGAACGGTTATGCCAATATAGGGAATAAATGGATTTATAGCCGAATAGGGGCATAAGGTCACAGTATCGATCAGGAACCTAGATAAGCACATGACAGTCTGACCTGTGGTGTCCCCCAGGGCTCAGCACTATCCCCACTCCTTTTTAACCTATACCTGCAGCCTCTGATTAACACACTAGCTGGGATGGGCTGTCGGGTGTTTAACTATGCCGACGACACACAGCTGTTGCTGGGCATAGATGACACCGTACAAGCCCAGTCACACGCCCAGGACATACTCAGATACACAGTCCACTGGATGGCCACTAACCAGTTAAAAATCAACCCGGAAAAAACAGAGGTGCTGATAGTACCATCCAAGTGCTCCTCTTGGAGTGACATGTACTGGCCCCAGGAGCTGGGCCCAACTCCACAACCAGTTGCCACAGTCAAAAGTCTTGGCATTAAGTTAGACAGTGCCCTAACAATGACCAACCAGGTTTCCACCGTGGTTGGTACCTGCACCGGTCTTTTAAGACAGTTGCGCAAACTAGTTCCTCTCCTCTCTCTCCCAGTCGATGCTTCGCACAGTGGTTTCTGCCACCATAGTGTCAAGACTCGACTATGGAAATGCGCTCTACTTAGGCCTGCCAAAAATGCTAATAAACAGACTTCAGGTAGTCCTAAACGACGCCGCCAGACTCATTTTTAATCTCCCGAGGAGAGCGCATGCCTCTCCATTACTAAAGAGTCAACACTGGCTGCCATTCGAGCAGAGGTCCGTCTTTAAAGACCTCTGTATAACCCATAAAGCCATCTATGGGCAGGCCCCGGCTTACATCAAGGAACGGATTGAGACATATAGACCGGAAAGAAACCTCAGGTCTTCAGACGCCCAACTCCTTGTATGCCCACGTTTCAAACTGGCCACAATGGGAGGGAGATCTTTCTCGGTCCTACTACCGAACCTTTGGAACGCCCTGCCTGAGGCACTCCGTAAGGAGGGTAATCTACTCCGCTTCAGGAAAGCCCTGAAAACCAACCTTTTCAGAACAGCACTCAGCTTAGCTTAAGTCCTGTCCCTTCCCTCCACCCTCTTTTAGTATCCCGGTTGTTATGTTTTGTGGTCAAAAGCGCCTTGAGACCTGCAGGTGATTCGGCGCTATATAAACCCGCTATAACAATAACAATAACAATAACAAAGAAGCCGGGAAAGAAAGTACAAACACAAGAATTGCCTCTGCACAAGACCGTATTCCTCACGGTCTCATCCAACAGTGGCAAATTGAAACTGTACTCGAATCAGAATGCAACAGGAAAAACACCGCTCTCAGTCACATACCGAGCGGTTATGAAATCCCGAGTTAGAATGAACCCGGACAGAAGCGATCAGTAACTCGGTGCAGGTGCACCCTTACCGCCTCTCAGGAACCTGATACAGAGTCGCTGGCTCGAAATAACAGCAACCAAGCTCACCATAGGAATCATCGGCGTTCTCTCCTCCGGTCGCCGCCATGTTATTGCAGCCGCGGAGATGACGCGGCCCACGTGATGGTTCACGGAACTCCCCCGTCTGTCTCTGGAGACGACAATACGGTTGAAACAGTTCCTGAGCGATGAGCAACCAGCAAGTCCAGCATCCGAATCTGTCTTCAATAAAATTAGCCGCTTGGCTCCTGAGTTCAGAGAACTTCAGAATTTGACTATTCCGCCAGATTGTAGAGCCATCCTGGCTCGAGCACAAGCGGATAGTACCAACAAAACATACTCTTAAAAATGGAAGAGGTTTTGCATCTGGTGTAAGGCTCAAGGAATACATCCTTTCTCTTCTACTCCGGAACAAATATTGCCTTATCTTCTCCATCTCGCAAACTCAGGCCTTGCTCATGCTTCCGTCAGGGTCCACTTGGCGGCGATATCCTGTTATAGAAGATCTCCTACTGGCCCTTCTCTTTGGTCTCACAGATTGATCAAACAGTTTTTGAAAGGACTCTACAGGACTTTTCCCCCTGTGAAAATTTTGCCACCTACCTGGCACCTTAACAGCCCTTAATCAGCTCATGAAGCATCCCTTTGAGCCGTACACAGGGCTGACCTGAAATACCTCTCTTTGAAGACAGCCCTCCTGCTTGCCCACACCTTCGCAAGGCGGGTGAGTACAGGAACCTTTTCTACAATTTAAACAGGACAGGGTAATTTTACGGACAAATCCGAAATTTATTCCAAAAGTCCCGTCGGACTTCCATCTCAACGAACCTGTGGTCATCCCAGCACTGCAGCGGAAAGGACATTACACTCTCGAGATCTTAAACGCTGCCTGAAATTTTATATTGAAAAGACAAAATCCTTCCGAAAGTCACACCAGCTATTTGTGGCTTACAGTAGGCCCAGGAGGGGCCTTCCACTCACCAAAGTATTTCTCGCTGGATTTCTGCAGCTATTTCATTTTGTCATGAATCCCTGCAATCTAAAGTGCAAGCCCACTCTACCAGGGCAATATCTACATCCATGGCGCTTTTTGCAGGATTGCCGGTCATAGACATTTGCAGAGCGGCAACATGGAAGTCGCCACATACCTTCACTAGGCATTACTGCCTGGATACAGAACTCATGAAGGATGCTGCGGTAGGACAAGCAGTACTTCATCATCTGTTTCAGTAGAAGTGAGCCCTCTTTTTCATGCAAATGTATGTTTCTATTAGTCACTTGATATGTTGTTTATCTAATGACTTACATATCCTATACCATCCGAAATGTGCTTTGTTAATTGCTTGCTACTCTGACTTAGGCATGTGAATCTATGAAAGACACCCCTAATACTGGATAAGAAATGCGTTACTCACCTGTAACTGCAGTTATCCAGTATTGGTGTCTTTCATAGATTCACATGCAACCCTCCCACCTCCCCTGGAAGGGCTCACCTACTTCTTTCAGTAATACGCCTACTTAGCTTTGTGCGTACGAAAATCTGAGGGACTGCGGCTCCTTCCAGGAGGGTTCTAGAGGGTGGTGACTGCTGTTTGGCTCTTTTCTAGAGTTTGGTCCTTTCTACAAAAGGACATGGATATGTTACTAATGTTAGGCATTTAGGCCAATTTATCTATATGTCTATGGGACGTTACTTTATTTATGTACTGGGGACTCCCATTCCGACGACGGGGAAGGATTCAGGAAGGTGAATCTATGAAAGACACCAATACTGGATAACTGCAGCTACAGGTAAGTAACACATTTCTTCCTGCTCTGGTGCAAAACTGGGCAAAGGACAGGGGAGTGACCTCCCCCCTGTCCAGCCCCTCCTTGGGTATTAAGGGGCTCTCCTGTTGGTGGGTCCTCAGATTCGTCGTGGAACAAGACTCGCCCTCAAACCAAGACACTCTTTGACCATCTGGACACTTGGGCTTTGTTGGACATCACCTGAAGCCGAGACTGCATCAAGGAAGACCTGCTGTTTTGGTCTTGCTGTTTTGCAAGTCGTCTGTGTCTGCCCTGCTTAGGTTCTCCAGAAGACCTGTGGGCATCAAAGGCATCGGAAGAAATCTTCCTTGGAGTGAAAGAGGCATCCCCCTGCATCTACAGGCACCAGAATGAAGCTGACTAGTCTGCTGCTCCTGATGTCCTCTGGCCCTCCCGATGCTCAGCAACACAGGTGGTGATTCTGTGGCTCTCCAGAGGCCTGACCTGTCTTCCCTACAATGTAGATGACAGTATCCCTCGTCGGAGCTGCTTGGGACCAAGCCCCTGTGCACCGCATCACCTTGCCGTTGCCAAGGCTTGTTGGCTTTGCACTCTAAAGATTTTCGAGCTACAAGTAGCTCCAGCCTCCACCACCACATCCCTCGAAGGTTAGCGTCCTCACTGCATCCCCTGCACCATCAGCCTCCATCTTTGGTCAGCTGCCTGAGGTCCTCTTGCGGCTACCATGCCTACGGCCTGAGGGTCTTCTAAACGGTCTTCTTCAATGAACAGCCCTAGTCCACCCACTACAACACCTGATGCCCAACTTAAAGGAGTATTAATCAATGCCAGATCCCTCAGCAAACACTGCCAAGATGTCAGGGATCTAATTATAGATCATCAACTTGACTTCCTATTCATTACTGAGAAATGGCTGAAAGATTGGTGCAACCCTGACGTTGCTGTCACTTTTCCTCCTAACTATACGATCTACAGGAAATATAGAAGGGATGGTAGAGGAGGAGGTCTGGCCATTATTCTACGGGACACGCTACACTGCTCTAACTTTGACCTTTACACAATCAAGGGAGCGGAAAGCCTAGGCTTTTGCAATTCCCTAAATGCCTCCATTTCCTTCTGAGGAGCTCTGATCTATCACCCTCCGGGTCAGAGCGCCACCTTTATAGACTCACTTGGTGATTCCTTAAGTCATCCCCTGCTCAGATATGCCAAGTTCACTTTGGTAGGCGATTTTAATCTCCACTTAGAATGCAGAACTGAGCCAGGAGTAATCAACTTCCTCCAAATTACAGAACTACTTACATTGCACCAACTGATGGAGGCCCCAATGCACCGGGCGGGCCATACTTTGGATGGGGTTTGTTCCAACTTCATCCGCACTATCGGTAGATACCCCTACCCCTCAGATATGGTCAGATAATCTCTTTGTCCCACTCACACTTAGGGCTCCACAGAAGAGCCACTCTGACAAATTACCCCCTGATTTCCAACCCAGGCGCAAATAGCCACAACTAGCTGATAACCCTAAGCTTGCAACCCACGCACAAGCTCATACCCCCGGCCTAACAGGAAATACAGGGTGGGGCTCTCGTCTCTTCCACTCCTGGCTACCCACCGTATGCAAGGAACTAATTCCACCAAAGAAACATGATAAGAATAAACAAAAACTCAGAAAGTCCCCTGGTTCACGCCTGATCTAGCACAAATACATCTTCATTGTAAGCAACAGGAGCAAAAGTGAAGAAGATTGTATTACACTGGAGACAGAATAGCTTATAAAAATAGCAGAAAGTTCTATCATCACCAGATTAAACTCGCCAAAAAAAGTACTTCTCAAGGAAAATAAAGGAGGCCAATCAAGATCAAAAAGTTATCTTCTCGAACATAAAGTCCTTTGCAAACCATGAAGCGCTTCAGAAAGAATTACCTCCTTCGCAAACACTATGCAATAACATTTCAGTCTACTTCGAAGAGAAAACTCATAATATCGAAAAGGACTTCTTAACAATTCCCATCCATGACCAGGATGTCACCCCCGAGCTAGTTCCCGTTGACACCGCCCACTGTATCAAAACCAGTATCACTAGAACATACTTGCAAGCTTGCAAATCAGGCTCACCACTGGATGCCTGTCCCCTATGATCCTCCACAAAATCATTGATACAGTCAATCCCGTTATAAATCAGATAGTTAATTCTTCCTTAAGCTCGGGCATAGTTCCAGATGAACGGAAGCTTACTGTGGTAAAACCACTGTAAAAGAAACTAAATATTGACCCCTCCGTGCTCTCAAGCCTCTGTCCCATTTCACTACTCCCCCCTGCTAGGCAAAATCACAGATACATTTGTACATAAAGAGCTAACCAAGTTCATTGAAGCTGCAAATATTCTCCACCCGCAACAATTTGGCACTCAACAGAATCGGCCCTTCTGTAAGTTACTGACGCACTAAAGACTATAGCCGACAAAGGCAGGAAAACGGTCCTGATTTTACTCGACCTGTGGCCTCATTTGATACCATCTCGCATAGTATTCTTCTGAAGAGACTCAAACGCGGCGGCATTTCAGGTTTCTGCTCTGGAATGGATAAAATCATTACTTACCAACCGTAGACAAGCGGTGACCCTTGATACTTTCCTCTCGATGGAAAGAAACATAACAGGAGTCCCACAAGGCTCATCATTGAGCCCACTGTTGTTCAACATTGATATGACCCCGCTCATCTCCCATAATAGGATCTTTTGGGATTGTAAGAAAGTCCTATGCAGACGATACTTAAATGATCCTATCTCTGGATAACAATTCTACAGATGCCGAATATGATTCCAGATGCTGTCTATCCGAAGTCATCCAGTGGATGAAGGATAACCACCTCAGATGTAACTCCGGCAAAACTGAAATCCTTCACATTGGGGGAAAGATGTGTCATTCCAGCCGGACAAGTGGTGGCCAGAGGGAACTACACCTCCGCCTGACATGGACAAGGTAGCCAAAAATCTAGGAGCACAGTTTGATACTGCGCTTTCCTTCCTTCCACATGCTACTGTTATGGCTGGGACCTGCTTTAGTCTCATCAAATCATTAAAAAAAATCTTTGTACTTATTCCACTCTCCACAAAGAAATCAGTGGCAATGGCCTTGATTCTCTCGCGCCTGGACTACTGCAACAGCCTTTTGGCAGGAGCCAACAAATCAACAATAAAAAAACTACAAGTTGTCCAAAACACTGCATACTGTCTAGTTTTAAAGCTCCCGCGAAGACCTTCGGCATCAGTGGCATTAAAAGTCCTCAATTGGCTACCGCTACATAAGAGAATCCTCTTTAAAATCCTTTTAATCACTTACAGAGCCATGCTTAAATTAGGACCTAAGTACCTTTCAGCACAGTTCTCCCCCTACATCACAACCAGGACTCTTAGGTCCTCATCAGCCAACTTCCTTAAACCACTTATTTTTAGATGTAAAACAAAAGGAGGACAAATAGTGGCAACCAAAGCCTGGAACGTACTACCAGCCAATCTAAGACTTCTAAAAACAGAAACTCAATTCAGGAAGGCTTTGAAGACCTGGATATGTGGTACCCCAGATGAATTCTGCCTTGCAATTTTGCCTTGCACTCATTTAGCACTGCTAGGGCCCTCTCTCACCTCCAACCAACCAGCACCAGGATACTCCTTGCGGAGTGGCAGTTAGCGCTTTACAAATACCAATTTACATTACAATCTTCTGCTTTGGTGGGCTCCTGTGTTTGCTCTGTGTCTGCTCTGACTCTCCTGCACTTTGTGAGACCCTTGGACCTTGTTGGTCTCAACAATTGCATCTTGTTGTTTTCCACACCAGTTGCGGCTGCCAAGGCTTGTTAGTGCTCCAGCCAGACACCAACCACTTAGACACCGACATCCAATGTGGAACAGCTTGTGCATGGCTCCTGGTCTTCCTCAGCATCACTTGGTCCCCACAGCTGCAGGGACAAGGTTCTCATCAACTCTTAAGAACTACCCTGCTAGGGTGGGCATTGTGTCTCCGTGCCTCCTAGTCAACTCCAAAGGCATAGACTCTGTACCCGCTGCTTGCAGGTTCTCCCCTTCAGGAATCCAAACTTGGATTCCACCGGACTTCTTCAGTTTTCCAGAGGCCTTCTTCCTCAAGTCTTCCATTGTCGTCTATGGGAGGTTCCCACTTCACTTCACTCCTATGCACCTGGCTTCCCCGGTGCAGGTAACCTGGTTCCTGGGGCATCAAAGGGTGGGGTGGTCTCCCACCTTCCGTCCTCCAAAGGGTTGCTTCGGGTCCCTTGGGAAGAACCCTTTTTCTTTAAAACTGCAACTGCGACTTCTCCATAGGCTTTCATTGGGTATGCAGTTGTCTTTCCACTCTGCACACAGCCTTTGTGGGGTTCCATGGTTACTTACCTTGGGTGGTTCCTAGTTCCCCCATCTCCCATGAATCCTTTGTCCTGCGTCCCATTCATTTTTTGCAGTTCACATTCGACTTCCTTAGTTTCCCCCCTGGAGACCAGCGTAATTTGGGTTGCTTTCCTGATTTCTCTAACATATTTTAATGTGTATTGTTGATATCTCTGGGTAGGAGATATATCACTGTGTTAGTGATTGTGTTGTGTAATAAAGACTTATTTTTATAGCCACAGTGTGGTTTCTTTTCATCTAATTTACACTGTCGATTAAATTTGGTAAAACAAGCTGCTTAACACTCCTCCAAGATAAGCCTGAAGTCTGCTCTACACAGCTACCACTTTAAGAGTTTTCAAAGGTCATCAAAGAGAACTGAAATCACCATAATGGCCCCTTAGAGTGTACACCATATATACTAAGCCAGCCTCCTGAAGGCCAGAAAGGCCCTAAGGAAAACATGACATCTGAACAGACCCAAGCACAACCGGTCAAGGACAAAAAGGGACAAAACCCTGTCCTTTTGTAGCCTTAGTGTTACAAAAGACTGGGGTAGCCTCAGCGCTACAGGAGACAATGGTGTCCTCTGTGGTTCAAGAGCAAGTGGTGTCCTCAGCAGCACAATAGAGACCCACGGCTCACTCAACGTGGATATGCTCAGTGATGTTAAAGGGTTTGATGAATTCGTCTTTGACCCTGAGGAGGGCTTAAACACCTTTGGGAATCTATCCGATGAATAACAGAGCCCTTCGTCCACTAAGCCTGTTAAGAATCCTTTGGGGAAGAAGATGTTTAGCCCAGATGCCATAAAATATCCAGATAGCTTGGAGGGGTGGCCACTGACTCATGTTGCAAAATGTATTAAACAGTGGGTGAGAAGACTTCTTGAGAGACAAAATCGAAATCTGATGCGAGCTGAATGTTCCATGCCAGTGATAGATGACAAGGCATGTCAGACACCAGACCCAGAGTTGATAACATTTCTGTTTAAATCAGGTAAGGACCCAAGAAAGGGCCTATAACGGTTCTTAACCCCTTTGCTGCTCATGACCAGCTCAGCTCGTCATGCAGTACACTGGTCGTGTGCTCATAACGAGCTGAGCTCGTCATGAACAATGGGAATGCTGGAGTAACAGCACTGCAGGGGAATTCCCTTAGCACTGATGTGGTTAAAACAGTGTCAGGCCATCTCTTTTAGAACACATACAGGACATGACTGAAGCAACACATATCAATGACACTGAAGCAGATCTAGAGCTCCTTAAGATGTTGGAACCAAAAAGAGCTTCACATGATGTGCAGTGCCAACGCAGAACTGATATCCGAAAGAAGAAAGGCCATACTTATGAAAATGACCCCTAAACTGGCTGAATTGGCAAATAAATAATACGAAGGGAATATTGGGGGCCTTCTTTTCTAACACTACTTTTTTTAAGTCTTTGGGCAAATACATGTCCATTTTGACTACCTTAATTAAAGCCCAATATAACATGAGATGTGTTTTTGGAATACATGTTTTTGGAAGGGCCGTAAAGAGGGAATTGGCTGCCGGCGAGGAGTTAAAAGTTCCCATTTTTAATCCCCAAACCAGTACTCCCAAGGTTCGAGGGGTTATGGCAGAGGATTCCAAACCTCATCTGGATTCTACCTGTAGCGAGGAAGATCTAGAACCAGAGGGGGAAGAGCTAGTTCTCTTGTAGGGTATTTCTATTTATAGTCATAAGTGCTGAATAGCCGTCCCACTTGCGGGGACCCCGGAACACTTTTTCAAACTATATCTTCGTAAGTGTAGATGCCCACCTTTCTTCAGGAAGGTCTGCAGCGCCACTTAACCCCTTCGCGCGGCGCTGCTGTGCTTGTGACGAGCTTGGCTCGTCATGAGGCACAGCGTTGTTCGAACGTTCAGCACAGCGGGGTAAATACCCCTGCGTGCAAATGTTCACACCTGAGGGGTCGGGAACTGACGGGGTGGGGGAGGTTAATGGGGACGTTTAGATCTGGGTTGTCGTTTGTGCTTGGCTGCTACCTCATGTTCACTGTTGCTAGGTCCTGATTATAATGTATGATTTTTCTTATAGTCCCAATGTCCGTTTTTTGCCCAGTGATAATTGTATGCCTAATGTGCCTTAACCCCTTCGCTGCTCATGACGAGCTCAGCTCGTCATGAGTCACACTGGTCGTGTGCTTATGACCAGCTGAGCTCGTCATGAACAATGGGGAATCTGAAGTAACAGCACAGGAGGGGAAAACCTCTAGTAGCCAAGGTGTTAATGAGGTCATCGTTCTGTATGCAACAGTTTTTGTATGATACCGCAATTGGGGGGGAATGTTTATGTTTCTTTGCATAACCAAAAATAAAGTTAAAAAAAAAAAATTACCCCCCACGTGCAACATTCCAACGGCTGTGACGAGCTCAGCTCGTCATGAGTGCAGCTGCACTGTGCCTCGTGACGAGCTGAGCTCGTCATGAGCACAGATGAGGTTAAGAAAGAAAAATGGTATGCAGCCTATCGGACTTTTATTTTTTTGCATATGTCACCCTAATTGGGAAAGGTATGCGCAGACGTAGGTCCCTTGCTCACTACACCACTGGATTCAAGCTAGCCTGGCTGATAAGGGGTGATGCCCTGAAACCGGTCCCAGTATGCTTGTTTCTGGCACAGGTAAGACCTGGCTTCGCAGTTCGGGCTGGACTGGGGCAAGACTGATTTGCATATGGCTGGGTCCAAACTGGGGTGGTGTTGTGAGCAAAAGAATGATGGATTAAACCCAGATCCTTGTGACTGGGTGTAAATGTCTGCATTTTCCAGCATTCCGTCCTTCTTTTGCACTTATGTAAGTGTAGCACACTGCGCTAATCCAGACAACCCTTAAGGTGATTTTAGTGGTCTTAGACAACCTTAGAAAGCTCTCTTAAGTGGTAGCTGGGGAGACCATCATTAAGGCTTAGTTCAGAAAGAGTGTAAAGTAGCTTGTTTTACTCGTACTAATCATATAGTGTAGGTTAAGTGAAAAAGAACCACACAGTGTAGTTATAAAAATATGCATTTATTATGAAAACTCACTAACACCTTGCAATATCTCCTACTGGAAATATAATCACAATACTTAAGTAATAGAACACGCAAGTAGCACAAATACACAGGGGTCGCCAGGGGGAGACCAAACCATATACTAATAAAGTGGAATGCAAACCACGACCTAAGTCGAGACTGGACCCAGAAGACGTAGAAGTGTTGCAGACCCAACTTAAGTACACAGGAACCCCACGGAGGCCATTTGCAGAGTGAGAACACGACTGTCAGATCAACACCACTCAATCGGGAAGTCGCAGTTGGAGTTTTTAAGAAGGACCCTTACTAGAGGACCCTGCAGAAACCCAGTGGAAGAAGGAAGGTTGGAGTCACCTTGTGAGAAGTTGGCCTGGCATATGATGTCCACTATTCTAGTGGGCACCTCGCACCAGTCCAAACGACCTTTATTGATGGTAGGTTAAAGATAACCTTTATAGAAAGCTATCCTAGTCGTTGCTGTGGAGAGCAGCCTTCAGGCTAAGTCTTGGAGGAATGTAAAGCAGCTTGTTTTACCAGTCTATAATCTCGTAAATGACCAAATGAAAGAAGAACCACACCAGATATATATATATATATATATATATATATATATATATATATATATATATATATATATATATATATATCTATACTAATATAATAAAGATAGCGCCCAAACTTTTGAGGCGGGTAATCTCAGGAACCACAGCACCAATCACAACACCCAATACAGCGTTGAAAAGGGCAGTTGCAGCAGAAGGACATAGGCTACGCAGACGCCCACCATATACATTTAAAAGGTAAAAGAACTGTGCCAGCAAAGTAGTCCCTTGTGGGCGTGTCTGCGTTGTGCTGTGGGCGTGTTCTGTGGGCGTGACAAACGCTGGATGCGTGTGGTACGTTCCACCCTTCATGCCATGTCTCATATCGTGTGCTGTGGGCGTGTGCCCAATATTTCATTGTTTTTTCTTCCCAGGTTCTGTACATTCCGGGTGTGCTTGCCCCGTACTCCCCTTTACAGCCTTAAAACGAATTCCTCCCTGCTCCCTTTAAATACCCCTGCACCAGGCGCGCAACACCCATTGAACTCACCGGGCTTCAGCCCCCCCCGTCGTGAGTGGCAGCCCGGAATGGGACAGATCCCGGGCACACACAGAGCGGTACCTGAACATTTCACAAGTCTTTAAAAGACCATTTGAATGTTAATTAGGCCTTGCAGTTGTTTCACCCCTTCTAAGAGCCCCTGCAGCTCCACTCTGCCTACTGATTAGAGGTTCAACCCCCCCCCTGAAATGTTTTCTTAGCCCCCCACGAAATTTGGCTCTAGTTGCGCCTCTGCCCTGCACCCCATAATCATAACATACCCTTACTCCTTAAAATACCCCAACACGCCTAAACACTAACCCATCTTAACCCTATAAATATACCCTGTACCCCAAAACCCAAACCTATCCCTAAACCCTAAAAATACCCTTGTACCCCAAAACCCAAACCTAGCCCTGAACCCTATAAATACCCCTGTACCTCAAAACCCAAACCTACCCCTGAACGCTAAAAATACCCCTGTACTCCAAAACCCAAACCTAGCCCTGAACCCTAAAAATACCCCTGTACCCCAAAACCCAAACCTACCCCTGAACCCTAAAATACCCCTGTACCCCAAAACCCAAACCTAGCCCTGAACCCTTAAAATACCCCTGTACCCCAAAACCCAAACCTAGCCCTAAAAATACCCCTGTACCCCAAAACAAAAACCTAGTTCTGAACCCTAAAAATAACACAGTACCCCAAAACACAATCTACCCCTGAACCCTAAAATACCCCTGTACCCCAAAACCCAAACCTAGCCCTGAACCCTAAAAATACCCTTGTACCCCAAAACCCAAACCTGGCCCTGTACCCTTAAAATACCCCTGTACCCCAAAACCCAAACCTACCACTGAACCCTAAAAATACCCCTATACCCCAAAACTAGCCCTGAACCCTAAAAATACCCCTGCACCCCAAAACCCATACCTAACCCTAAACCCTAAAACTACCCCTGTACCCCATAACGTAAAACTATATCTGAACCCTTAAAATACCCAAACACCCCAAAACATATACCTCAGTACCACAAAACATATACCCCTATACCCATACTTACCTTATCCAAACATTAAAAAAAAACATGCTTTTACCATTCATGCATTTACAACGAATTTCGTTGTAAATGTATGCGTGGTAAAAGCATATAAAATGTAATGCATTGCGGAGTCATGGTACTTTGGTAATGAAAGTTTGCGGAGTGATGGTATGCGGAAAGAAATTTGCGGAATAATGGGTGTTTACCCTCCCCCGGTAAGTACATTGGTGGCACGGCAGCCCACATTTCCAGCAACATACTCATATTTTTTCACCATCCATTTGAAAAATGCACAGGTCTCTCTCATTGATGGCCAGCACCAACATACACTTTTAGACACACCTCCCGCTACAAGTTCTAGAATTGCGAACTTTAGAGCTGGGGAGCTACGTTCGAATCTCGGCATCAGCTCAACATCCTGTGATTCCAGGCAAATCGCTTTGTCTCCCCGTGCCTACCACAATGTATGTGTTCTTCTGTAATGTAAATTGTGCTCATGTCATGTTGTCGAGTTTGCACTATATATTATTGCAAGGAAAAATAAAGTAGGGAAACTCGAGTTCACACACTACTGAACGCGCACTCTTTAGTGGCTCAGCAGTGCACTGTGAATCGGAGGATTTCACAAGCCTGTCACAGATAAGAAATGCTATCAAAACGAAATCCTACAAAACAATATACTACTGGCCGGCAGTAATTCATACCCGGACAACGTCGGGACGGGCTGCTAGTATATATGTATTTATTCTAACACACATCCCTCTAGTCCCTTTATGAGGCTAGAGGCAAAAGTACATTCAGTAACCTTAATATCACACAGTAAATTAGCACAATATACATTAAGCCCCAGGGGCGTACCAAACCATATATTAGGAAAGTGGTATTAGAACCACAACTTGCATAGAATTGAATTGTATTAGGCTTTTATATAGAGCGACTGCCACCCTACGGGTATTCTGGCGCTCAGACTTAAATAGATCAACCTAGACACAGACCGGGTCAACAGTAGGGGCAGGCTTAAGGATCAATCCTGGAAAAGAGCCAGGTTTTCAGGCTCTTTCTATCCTCAGCCAGAGAATTGGCTTGTCTGATATTCTGGGGCAGCTCATTCCATAAGTGGGTGGCTGCCACACTAAAGGCCCTCCCCCCCATCCTAGAGAGCCTAAATCAATCAATCAATCAGTGCCACTTATAGAGCGTGCTACATACCCGTAGGGTCTCAAGGCGCTGGATGGGGGGGGGGGGGGGGGGGTGCCGCTACTGCTCGAACAGCCAGGTCTTCAGCTTCTTCCTGAAGGAGAGGTGGTCTTGGGTCAGGCGCAGGTCGGGAGGGAGGGAGTTCCAGGTCTTGGCGGCCAGGTAGGAGAAGGACCTTCCTCCTGTAGTCGCTCTTCGGATGCGGGGGACGGCGGCGAGGGCGTGGTTGGCTGATCGGAGGTGGCGTTTGGGAGCGTAGAAGTTGACTCGGCTGTTGAGGTAGCTCGGGCCTTGGTCGTGTAGGGCTTTGTGTGCGTGGGTGAGGAGGCGGAAGGTGATTCTCTTGTTGACGGGGAGCCAGTGAAGGTCTCTCAGATGTCCGGAGATGTGGCTGGTTCGTGGGATGTCGAGGATGAGTCTGGCTGAGGCGTTTTGGATCCGCTGGAGTCTCTTCTGGAGCTTGGCGGTGGTACCGGCGTAGAGGGCGTTGCCGTAGTCCAGTCGGCTGGTGACGAGGGCCTGGGTGACGGTCTTCCTGGTCTCTGTGGGAATCCACCAGAAGATCTTCCGTAGCATGCGTAGGATGTTGAAGCACGCCGAGGAGACGTTGTTGACCTGCCTGGTCATGGAGAGGGAGGGGTCCAGGATGAAGCCCAGGTTTCGTGCATGGTCTGTCGGTTTGGGTGCGGTGCCCAGGGCGGGAGGCCACCAGGAGTCGTCCCAGGCGGAGGGTGAGGAGCCCAGGATGAGGACCTCCGTCTTGTCCGAGTTCAGTTTCAGGCGGCTGGTCGTCATCTACTCGGCTACCTCTTTCATCCCTTCGTGCAGGTTGGCTCTGGCGGCGGCGGGGTCGTTGGTCAGGGAGAGGATCAGCTGGGTGTCATCGGCGTAGGAGATTATGCTGAGGTTGTGTTTGCGTACGATGGTCGCGAGGGGGCTCATGTAGACGTTGAAGAGGGTGGGGCTCAGAGATGATCCTTGGGGGACGCCGCAGATGACTTCGGAGGCCTCTGACTTGTACGGTGGTAGGCGGACTCTCTGTGTTCTTCCGTCGAGGAAGGAGATGATCCATTCCAGCGCCTTGTCCTGGATTCCGATGTTGCCGAGGCGCCGTACTAGGGTGCGGTGGCAGACCGTGTCGAATGCCGCGGAGAGGTCTAGGAGGATGAGGGCCGCTGTTTCTCCATTGTCCATCAGGGCTCGGATGTCATCGGTGGCGGCGATGAGGGCGGTCTCGGTGCTGTGTTTGGCTCGGAAGCCGGACTGTGAGGGGTCGAGGGATCCGTTCGTCTCGAGGAAGGCGGCCATCTGCTTGTTGACGGTCTTCTCGATGACTTTGGCTGGAAACGGGAGAAGCGAGATGGGGCGGTAATTCTTGAGGTCGGTGGGGTCCGCTGTTGGTTTCTTGAGTAGAGCGCTGAGTTCGGCGTGTTTCCAGCTCTCAGGGAAGATGGTGGTGTCGAAGGAAGTGTTGATGATGTCTCGCAGGTGGGGTGCGATGACAGCGTCGGCCTTGTTGAAGACGTGGTGAGGGCAGGGGTCGGTCGGTGATCCGGAGTGGATGGAGTTCATCGTGCGGATGGTGTCTTCGGTGCTGATCGGGGTCCAGGCGTGGAGGGTGGTGGTGGGGGGTGGTTGTTCGGTCATGGTGTGCGTTGGTTGGTTGTTGAAGCTGCTGTGTATGTCCATGATCTTGTTGTGGAAGTATGAAGCGAGGGAGTTGCAGAGGTCTTGCGATGGGGTGACGTCGTTGTTTCCTGCGCTGGGGTTGGAAAGCTCTTTCACGATGTTGAAGAGTTCCTTGCAGTTGTGTGCGTTGTTTTCCAACCGGTCCTTGAATGCTGTTTTCTTGGCGGCGCGGATCAGCTGGTGGTGTTTCCGGGTGGCAAGTTTGTAGGAGGTCCTGTTGTCTGGTGTCGGTTCCCTTTTCCAGACTTTCTCGAGGGCTCGGCAGTTCTTCTTGGAGCTCTTGAGTTCGTCGGTGAACCATGGGGCCTTCTTGCTGCCGGGTCTGCTAGGCGGGGTCCTCAGCGGGGCGAGTTCGTCCGCGCAGTTGCTGATCCACTTCGTGAGGTTGTCGGCGGCCTGGGTGGGGTTCGCTGAGCTGGCAGGAGGGTGCTGGCTCAGGGAGGTGGCGAGCTGGTCTGCTGTGATCTTGTTCCAGCTTCTGCGGGCGGCCTGTTGCTGGTGATGGGGGTCGTCGTTCTCTTGAAGGTGAAGTGGACGCAGCTGTGGTCCGTCCATTGAAGCTCTGTGGCGTGGCTGAAGTTGATGTCTGTGCTGGATGAGAAGACGGCGTCGAGTGTGTGTCCGGCGAGGTGGGTGGGGGTGGACACCAGTTGCTTGAGTCCCAGGTTGGCGAGGTTGTCGAGCAGGGTGCTGGTGTTGCGGTCGTTGTTGTTCTCCAGATGGAAGTTGAGGTCTCCCAGGAGGATGTAGTCAGCGGAGGGGAGGGCATGCGGGCTGACGAAGTCGGCGATGTCCTCGCTGAATTGCGTGCGTGGTCCAGGGGGTCGGTAGATCAGGGTGCCTCTGAGGGTGGTGTTCGGGTTGGTGTGGATCTGGAAATGCAGGTGTTCGGCGCTGGTCAGGGTGTTGTCGGTGCTGGTCGTGAGACGGATGGTGTTCCTGTGGATGATGGCGATGCCTCCTCCCATCTGGTTGGCATTTCGGTCCCTCCGGACGATCTTGTAGCCCTCTGGGATAGCGATGGCGATGTCGGGAGCTGAAGAGGCGTTCATCCAGGTCTCCGTGAGGAAGGCAACGTCAGGGGCTGTGGCGTCTAGGAGGTTCCAGAGTTCGATGGCGTGTCTGTGGATGGAGCGGGTGTTGAGCAGGATGCACTTGAGGTGGGTGCTGCTGGTGTTCGACTTGGCGGGTGCTGGTGCGGGGCTGGTCCGGATGCAGGAGAACTTGCAGGCGTGGCAGCTGAAAGGTCCGTGGGTACGTCTTGGAGTGGCTTGATGGCATTCTGGGAGTCGGCCGGTGTTGAGAGCGATGAGGGTGGCGGCTGAGTACGTCAGGCGGGTAGGTCGGGATCTTCGTGGGCCAGGGGTCCTGGCGCTGGTCGCGATCCGGTCGCGGACGGGCGCAGACGGGCTTACCTATGGCGCGCCTTCGGCGCACAATCGGCGCGCCCGCTGCGCGTGACCGCTGCGCGTTCGCACGGTCGCCATTTAAGGCGAAGTGCGCGGGTGGGCGGAGCAGCTGGGAGGCGGGAGCGGGGAGGGTTACAGAAGAGAAAAAAAAGGGGCGGGGACAAGCGGCGGTGGCGGGAAGGGAGGGCGGAGGGCGGCGAGGTAGGCGGACAACAAGGAAGGAAGCAAGAACACGGGGAAAATACAAATTAAAACAAAACAGGCACAAATAAACGAAAAAACAAGGGCAAAAAGAGAGAAAAACAAAGCAGGCACAAATTAACGTCAAAACAAAGGGCAAAAACAACCGCAGCGGCGGCAGCCGGCAACCGGCAAACGAGGCAGCAGCGAGGCAGAGGGCAGGCAAGGGGCACACGCAGCAGCTGGTGGCCGTGCGGCGCGGGGGTGTCCCACAAGTGGTGGTCGTCAGCAGATTTGCGCTAGAGGAGCGGAGCTGCCTTTTGGGATTATACCAGGTAAACTTCTCTCAGTGGGACAGCACCCGAGTTGTGCACAACTCTGTAAACAATGCAGAGTGATTTAAAGTGTACCCTTTCTCCAATAGGCAGCCAGTGAAGGTCTTTCAGAGCCAGCATTGTGGAGGAACTGCGTTGCCTATTTAACACCATCTTTGCCGCTATAGACTGGACTCTCTGCAACCCCTGGAAGATGTATTGCGGTGCTCCCAGATACAGGGAATTGCAGTAGTCCAGCCTACTCAGCACTATATTCCTCACTACTAGGGAGCGCGAGTCTTTAGGGAGTAGAGCAGAGTTATTCAAACTGTGGGGCGCGCCCCCCTGGGGGGGGCGCAATGCCATCTCAGGGGGGGCGCGCACTCCACCAGCACCATAAAATGTCACCTTTCATTGTTTCCCACAGCGGCGAGGAAGAGTGGAGCTGCAGGGGCCCCAAGAAGGGGTGAAGACTATCAACACCTCATTAACATGTCAAAAGGTCTTTAAAAGAAGGAAACACCCATTACATCGATGTCAAAAGATCACAGTGCCATCACACCACGACTTTGACATCGCAGTATAGTTTGAATCGCATGCATTTACTATGCATGCGACAACGGCGGTGTCAAATGCCAAACACAAGCACGAGGCTAGGTTCCTGCAGTGTCAACTTATTGTAATGCACAAGAGGTTCCTGCTCTGGTAGAGGCTTTGGAAACATGCAAGTACGGCATGAAAAACAAAACACAAGCACGAGGCTTTGTGAAATAACTATAATTATGCATGAAATAAGTATAATTCTGCATTACATTATTGTGTGCCAAGAGGTTGGTGGTGGATGTATGGGTGATGGGATGGATGGGTGGATGGATGCCTGATGGATGGATGGATGGGTGCATGATGGATGCATGGATGGATGATGGATGGGTGTATGATGTATGGGGGGATGGATGGATGGATGAATGATGGAATATATGGATGGATGGATGGATGCATGATGGATGGATGGATGGGTGCATGATGGATGCATGGATGATGGGTGGGTGTATGGTGTATGGGGGGATGGATGGATGGATGGATAAATGATGGAATATATGGATGGATGGATGGATGCATGATGGATGAATGCATGATGGGTGGATGGATGGATGGATGGATTGGTGGGTGCATGATGGATGGATGATGGATGGGTGGATGTATTGGTGCATGGATGCATGGTGTGTGGCTGGTGGATGTATTGGGGGATGGATGGATGGATGGGTGCATGATGGGTGGATGGATGAATGATGGATGGATGCATGATGGATGGATGGGTGCATGATGGATGCAGGGATGGATGATGGATGGGTGGAAGGATGGGTGCATGGATGCATGATGTGTGGGTGGTGGATGTATGGGGGGATGGATGGATGGGTGGGTGCATGATGGGTGGATGGGTGAATGATGGATGGATGCATGATGGATGGATGGGTGCATGTGGATGTATGGTGGATGGATGGATGCATGATGTGTGGCTGGTGGATGTATGGGGGGATGGATGGATGGATGGGTGCATGATGTGTGGATGGATGAATGATGGATTGATGCATGATGAATGGATGGATGGGTGCATGATGGATGCATGGATGGATGATGGAAGGTGGAAGGATGGGTGCATGGATGCATGATGTGTGGGTGGTGGATGTATGGGGGATGGATAGATGCATGATGGATGGATGGATGGATGGATGAATGATGGATGGATGGGTGGGTGCATGATGGATGGATGGATGGATGGATGGATGGATGGATGGATGGATGGATATGGATGCATGGATGCTGCGATGCCAAACACAAGAACGAGGCTTTGAAAACATGCAAGTATGGCATGAAAAACTAAACATAAGCACAAGGCTTTGTTCCTGAGCTTCCTGCGATGCCAAACACAAGCACAAGGCTTTGGAAACATGCAAGTACGGCCTGAATAAATGCGGTGACATAAATGTAACTCTACAGTGCTTCTCAGTGGAGAGCATAGTCCTTTGAATGCTACTCATTTTATTGACCACAGAAGTTTCTTTGAGGAGGCTTTGCAAGAATTAAGTGGAGAACCCGTTACAATTTGCACACAATTTATCTTGAAAAATATAGTTTTGGACTGTGTAGTAAGCCTCTGTCATTTCACCGCACCAAGTCGCAAACCTGCAGTTTTCTAAACACTCCTACTGTGTTTAACATTATTAGCCAGATATGGACTGGGAAATGCGGATGAAGGTTGATTATGTAGAATACCAGGTACCAGAATTTTTTGTCAAGTGGTGGGGGGGCCCGACATCTAAATAAATTCAGATGGGGGGGCTCAACCTACAAAAGTTTGAAGACCTCTGGAGTAGAGGAAGGATCTGTCGTAGCATGCGCATTAAAGAAAGGCATACGCCAACAGTTTTGTTAGCCTGCGACTCCATTTGAAGGCAACTGTCCACCAAGACTCCCAAATTGCGCACCGTTTTGGCTGGAGCCAGGGGCTCCTCCTCCGGTGTAAGCCTGAACTCTAGAGGTAAATGTTGGGACAGTCTGGCCGTGGGACAATATACCACCTCAGTCTTCCCTCCATTGAATTGTAAAGAGTTACTCCTAAGCCATCCAGCAGTCTGGCGCATACACTCCTGGAATGTATCCATCGATACTGCTTGCTTCCCCTCAAGGGAGAACACCAGTTGAGTGTCGTTGGCATAGTTAAACAGGTCAACACCAAAGGATTTGATAATGGGGAGCAGGGGCTGTAGATAAATGTTAAAAAGGATAGACACAAGGCCTGGAGCCTTCAGAGCCGCTGGGGCCACCAGTGAAGTGTGGCTCAATGATTAGAGCGGCAGTCCCTGATGCAGAGGTCTAGCCCGGGACCAGGGTTCAATTCCTCGCCTCGGCGGGTCTTGGGCTCAAAATTCCACGGACCTGATAATTCTCGCCTCTGTGCCTATTCCAATCATGGAGTCCCACTCTGCAACTCTGGGCAACAGCTTGCTTAATCTCCACAACGGCCCCCACAACGCTAAGGATGCCTGGCCTCCACCTTGGGGGTGCCCAGGAGTGGACGCCTCACAGGGAAAGCCAGTATGGGTTCCACAGCGGTATTCGTACAAGCGCCTTGAGACCCTTGCGGGTGAGTAGTGGGCTATACAAGTATCAATTTACATTTACAGGAACCCGCCAAGGTAGTGACACGGGGGACCCATCGGAGACGTGTGCAGTGTGTGAACACAGCCACGAATCACCATTAATTTCTATGGGGAAAGTCGCGGTTGGAATTTTAAAGATAAAGGACACTTAGAGGAAGACTTTGAGCAAACCCCTTTAGACTTAAGGGGTTCTAGTAAGGGAGCACTGGAGTACTCGAGTTAGCACCCATGGAAGCCGGATGCATAGGTGTCTTTTGGTGTTGGGTTTTGTCGTCATTTTCAATGGTGATCTGCTGCAACGTGCTGCTGCCGTCGTAGAGGAAAGTGTCTGGTGTGATCCAAGCCTGGATCGAAGACAAAAAAAACCTGAATGCAGAGGGGACAGAGTTTGGGTCATTTGCCAGTGACCAGGGGCATGATAGTCTAATGCCCACCGATGTCGGTTGATTTCAGGTGAAGAAGGTGAAGCTTGACTCTTCAGCTACAAGGACCAGGAGGCGTCAACGACAACCAGGATCTGGAATCGAGCTGTCCCACAAAGGATGTAGAGTGCTGCGGTGTCGGTTTCTGGATTGGAACCAACAAGCCTTGGCAACACCAACCCACACAGGAATCAAATAAATGCTTTTGTGTGGACCAGCAAGGTCCAAGGGACTCACCACTTGGTATGGAGTCAGGGCATGTCTGGAGCAACCAGGGAAGCCCAAGGAAAATCAGAATGGCCTTCGTGGGGACCCATCAGTCGACGAACCAGGGATCGCGAAGGAGCCTTGAGCTGAAATGCAAGAAGCGCACTCAAGTTTCAAGTTTATTTTATTTTTATGATTTTGGAACTCAAAAGAGATCCACATAAAAAGAAAAAAAATGAAGCATACATTCTAAAACAGTAAAATATGATTTACAAATTCACTAAATATAAAACATCAGATAAAATCAATATTAATAATCATGACATCCATATAAAGTTTTAATACAAATTTAAAAAACACTTAAAAAAGTTAAAAATCCTATGACAAAACATTTCATTTGGTGGTTTATTGATGGCGTCTATTAATGCAGAGGCAGAAAAAATGGATAATTGTAGACAGATTGGCCTCATCCATTTACGTCGATATAATAGTAGAGCGGGACAGATAAAGAGCACATGGGTAACATCCTGGATGGAATTATTACACAAATTACAGACTGGAGAGAAACAGTACTATTTAAATAATACATTATTTAGTGGAAGTGAACCCTGCCTCAATAATAGACAAAAACGGCGCACTCCATGGGGGAGGTTCCAAGTAATATAAGATTGTACTTTATTTATCACACAAGAGTCAATAGCTGGATGAATGCCTCTCTTTAGAATTCGAGCTTCCCTGTCCATAGTGAAACTTAATTTCCAGGTGGCCTGTTTCAAAATGGCCTTTAATTAATATGGTGATAAAATAAAAAGTACAGATTCGTCCAATTGAACCAAGTCAACCGCAATTCTACATTTTTTAATAATTAATGATTGCTCATTTAAGGTTCCTAATAATTCTTTCCGAATAGAAGATCTTAATGTACCAGGATCACCCTTTACAAGGCTTGTAACCCATCGCACTATCCCTGCAAGACCCTGTACCCAACTACTTCGCAAACCAAATTCCAACCTGAGTACGTATATAGGACAAGCAGAGTTAACTGAGGCTAGGTGCCGTAAAATTTTACTTTCTGTTGTATTTAGAAAGCCCCATTTTCCTGAGTCAAGTAGTTCAATACCTTACAACAAGGAAGCGGGAATTTTAGCACAAAATACCTCTGATAGGAGTGCAAAGTGTCTTCTTCCTGTGGATCTAGAGAGGGAAGCCAGACGTTTCCCCTGTGTAATTGCTTTACGGATATTGTGTTCTATATGAGCTTTATCACTTAAATTTCCGCACACCGTTTTTCCCAGGAAGACTTATGATTTTACCAATTCCAATTTTTGTCCACCTACAGACCAAACAAAATTCCCATACTTCCATTTTTTCCTTCCATGCATACAAATTACTTTACTTTTAGATACATTTATCTTTAGGTAGTGAGCCTCTGCATATTCATGTAATACCTGCAGACGACTATTTAATCCCAGCGGTGTTAGATCCAATATTAATATGTCGTCAGCATAAAGTAAACAGACAATCGATTTTCCCCCCAGTAATGGGGCGATACCTTCACTTAAAGACAGAGCATAAGGGAGGTCAGATATTTATAAGGAGAATAATAGAGGGGCCGAAAAACATCCTTGTTTTAAGCCATTTATTGTAGGGATAGCTTGGGAGAGACCTCTTTCCCCTCCCATCAAGACTCTACACCAAGTATCAGTATGGAGAGCACGGACTAACTCCAGGAGGATGGCCGGCATGCCAAGGTCCGACAGTTTTCTCCACAGCAAGAGACGATCTACGTTATCGAATGCTGTGGAGAAGTCTATAAATGCTGTGTACACTTTTCCTCCTCTAACTTTAACATATTTTTCATTTATTACCTGTAATGCCGTTAGATTATCCATAGTTCCATGCTTTGACTTAAATCCGGTTTGTTCAAAAGGTAGGATTTTATCCGTGTCTACCCAGTCATTAATTTGCATCAAGAGGCATTTGGCAAACACTTTACCCACAGCATCTAAAAGTGCAATTTGTCGGTAGTTATGTGGAACATCTCGGTCTCCCTTCTTGAAAAGGGGGACTAATATACTCCCCTTCCAAGATGGGAGAACCGTTTTATTTACATAGCAGTAACTAAACACCGGGTAAAGGATTTTACTCCACATTGTACTATTTTGTTTCAAAACTGTAATTGGAAGCTCATCCGGGCCCATCGCCCTGGAGGATCGCATCCCCTTGATGGCCAATTCAATATTTTTTTCGGATGGCGATCCATACGATGAGAGGTCTTTATTTAGTCCACTACAATCAATTACAGTGCCATTACTTGCATATAGGTTATGAATATAGCCAACCCATTTATGCTCCTCAATAGCAACTGGAAGTGGTCTTGATCTAACTCCACGTCCCTCCCCGATGAGAGACCAAAACGTTCTTAGTTGACCTTTCAACACTGCTTCTCTCAGTTTGATCCAAATGCTATCTTCCCTCTCTTTTCTCAACTTAACCTTCACCCTAGTCCTCCTCCTCTTTAATAGTGAGATTCTATGATATCTATCAGAGGTGTAGGTAAAGTACTGTTCTCTAATTAATTTATTTCAATATTAAACAGACGTAGAGATCTGGGAATTACTTTAATATTACTTTTTTGGTTGGACTTCTTTGCAATAGTAATCACCGTATTCATAAAGTCATCAAAACATTCGATTTCTGATCCATTCCAGTTAGACAAATTCTCCACAGCGGCCTCTAAAATACTTTCCAAACCCCGGATTGCCCTGGTATCCCAATAGCATCTCCCTGATTTCTTACCAAAACCAACAGAATCACTGTTTAGTGACCATGGATCGCTCAGGATTGGATTTAAATTTACAGTGAGAGTTAGTACTTTATGTCACTGTGGAGAGAATTGGAGACCTTAAGATCTTTCAAAAGGAAGAAGAAGGTACTTCCCACTATCACATAGTCTAGAATAGATTCACTGCTGTTGGATTAACAGGTAAAGTTTGCCGGTGTATCTGAGGGCAGTCTTCCATTTGCTATAATGCCATCAACTTTTATTAATTCATCAAGAAGCAATTTCCCTCTCTTATTCGTCCTAATATTTCGTGGAAAGAGTGCTTGTGGAATCTGCAAGGATTCTTCTTTTACCTTATTTCTGAATATGTCCAGATTAAGATTGGAGATTTTACAGTTAAGATCCCCTAACAAAACTATTTGAGGGGAGGGTTCTACTTCATTGGCTTTCTTAATGTATAAAAAGACCGTCTTCGGGAGTACATCGTGACAGGCGTCCGGTGGAATATAAGCATTTATCAAGATCAATGGTTTACATTTTGCAATGTTATCAGGATTGTACAAGGTTATTGCCAGAAAAAGGTTGCTAGGATCTATGTAATAATCATAATTCCATTTTATCTTATTTGACAGCAGGCATGCCACCCCGCCCATTGCATGTCCTCTCCTGGATGGAATTGCTATACCATCTAGAGTGAAATAATCCGTACATATTAATTCCTCTGTACACCAAGTCTCTTGAAGACAAATCACATTTGCATCAAATGTATATAAATATTGTAACTTCTCCCTACAATTCTTTATTCCTGCAGTATTCCACGATATTATTTTTAATTCATTTCTAAAAGAATGGCTGCTGTGGAAGAGTATTATTAGATCTGCTCGACAGGACACCAGGTAGCCAGTTCCATTGTAGGATCTCCTCTTTGGAGTTTCATTGAGAGAAAAGAGGGATAGAGCCTTCAAATTTCACTTGTCTACCATTTTTTGTAATACAGATTTTTAATTCCTCTGTCTCATATGAGCCATCTCTACTGCCTGAATCTACATGAGTTAACAAAGGCTTTTTATCGAGGACTCTATTTCGGGGTTTCTCTAAAAAAGGGGATGACATTAATCCCCCTACTTTGTAGGCCTTCTGACCATTGCAATATAAGATTTGCGATCATTTTGGAATTAAACCTTACCCTAGGTTTTATAACCAACTTCTGTTTTGAAGATGGAGACTAAACTTATATCACTACTTTGAATAAGTTTCAAACTTTCAATCTCCAAAAGACATTTGCGAAGCGACGAACTATTTAATATTAGATCTGTATCAAACAGAGGCATGAAATCTAACTGGAGTGTGTCTATACTTTCCCTGACACATTCAAAATCAGGCATCTCGGATTCTCCTTTAATTTTTACGATATCAGAGAAAGAAATAGCCAAGGGATTGAGTGCTGAAGAAAATAGGCTAGCAGGCCCCTGCTGCACCGCAATTTTAACAGATGGAAACCCCTCTATTACGGTATTATTGGAAACTGGTATGGGGTATGCAGTATTCGGTGGAAGCTTTGTTAACTATCATTGGCCCTATTGCTAGATCTTTGAGCTCCAGATTCACATGATCAGCTTCGTCTTTCTGATTCATATCTTGTGATACATTGGGCAACGTCCCATGGGAAAAATCCTTTCCATCTGAGGCATCTGAGTTTTCTTTAAAGCAAATTTTTCTTTGCTTCTTTTTTGAGAATCTTCGTATTGGTTTCATCTTTTTCCCTCTATTCTTTTTATTTTTCCCATTTTTCACCTTTTTTTCCAAACCTGAAGCTTCCAGAGTACCCTCTTTCTCATCATTTAACTGAGTTTTAAAAATAGGAAATATCTCCTTATCTATCCTTTTTACTGAGTCCACCGGGTCTTTTACTTCTGGAGCTGACTCATGATCATAATCAACCTGTATAACTTTTGATGAAGATTCGAGGGTCTTCTCTATCGTCACCACTTTATTCATTTGCTTATCAGTTTGGGGATTACCATCATGATCAATATGGATTAGATGACAGTTAGCATTCTCAAATATATTCTCCACCGCCTTTTCTATCTTTACTTCCATTTCTACTTGTTTAGAGTCAGTTTTTAAACTAACCTCCTTCTCCTGTTTACTTTTTAATAATACCTTTAGTATTTGAGTTACAGTTTCCAACACACAGTCTGAACCTCCTACGAATTTTTCAAGTAACATTAGAATGGAGGATAATAGATGTTCTAAGGATAATAATGAGTCCGAGACTAATATATCCTTCCTAGTGGTTTGACTGGGTTGGATATCAGTAATATTTCAATCAGGGCTCGTAGAGGTGTGTGACTGCAATAGAGAATAATTGGATTTATTAGATGGGGTACTGCTGAATAATTGAAGTCCTTTAGGAACTGTTATTGCTGGTTTGCTAGTTCTATAATACTGCTAGTATCACAGGAGATATATCTCTTGCAAAGCTCTAAATCTAGATCCGGAAGAGTAAAATACTTACTTCGAGCATCCACAGCTAAATGGGGACAAAGAGGTTCTTCTATGATTCCACAGGGGCCGTGTTGAGGTCTGTGCAGATATACTTATATTGATCCACAGTTGCACTCACTTCTGTTTTTGTGTATCTTATATCTTTTACTGGTTCATTTGGTGCCACAACCTTAAAAGTGTTTTGTCTAAGAACACTATACAATTGATAGATGATGGGTGAGAACAGGGGTACTATCCTCGGGTTTAGGGTGTGCACACGTTTTGTCACGGACCACTTCTAGTCCTCTTAATCCATCATATGCATTTCCAATGAAAAATTCTTCAAAGACAATGTCCTTTATGTCATTTTTATTCGTGTATTTCTAATGATGCTTTCTCATTGAATACGTCATTTACCAATTATTAGCAGGTTTCAATGGTACAACATAACACTTTGACCCAATGCATTTCGGGTACAGATGGACCCTTCGTCGGGGGTCTCTACGGAAGGAAATAAAGAATACATAATGAGCCCCAAGCTGCGTTCTAGGTAGATACATGACATACAACAAATCATATATTTTATCACTTGAAATAAACGAGTTGCTCGATACATGTCTGATGATAACATTGAGCGCTAGAGGTTTAAAGATTGCCGAAATTCAGAACCAACTGTCATTTAAATTCAACATAACGTGCTTAAAACAAACAAAGATTCCTCTCGCATTTCTGTGGCGTTAGTCACCCGTACTCACAGTGAAAATGTAGCGTTCCCGCTTCCTGCTCCTTCATCCAATACCTGCCGAGTTTAGGTCGCTAGACGCTAACTCCCCTTATAGCTGCTCTGATAGGTTAGTGACCCGATCACGTGGTCGCTGTATGTAAACTAACTAACATTGCGTCTATGTGAAAAAACTGAAGAATAACTCCCACAACCCACTAAATCTGGCTTGTGTTTAATCAGCCTAAGTTAAAGTTTAACATTACCGGCCGTTATAATTTATTGCAAAACCTTCACGAGGTTTTTTAATTGTAAACCTTTTACGGAACCCAAATAGATTAGTGAAAGTTTTAGATTACTAAACATGTACTCTCTTGTAGAACATAATGAAATCTAACTATGAAACGCTATGTATAGTACTTATGCTCATGCAGATCTGCCTAGGGGTAAAAGCGGTCGGCCATTTTGGAACGGTCAATAAGATTCACTGAAACTACAAGAGTTCTAAGTATGAAAGAGGTTAACTTATCTCACATAATAAATAATACAAATATGAAAGAACAGTTCTGAATATAACACAACTAATGTTAAAGCAAAATATGTCTTGCAACTTCATGAAATTTAGCACAATGTCCTCCGCCCTGTAAGGGCAAATCCTGTCTCATAAATCCAAAGTCTATAGAAAACATGTAAGTTCCAACCTGTCATTAAGCCCATCTGGCTGAAGGCTTCCCATCTTTTTAATCCAAAAGTACTCAGATCTCAATCTCATTTTATGTGTATCAACATCTGGGCGGCCTTTAATCACTTCCAATATGGTGAACCGTAACTGGGCGACGTTATGTCCTGACTCTGTCCAGTGGGCTGCCACTGTGGATTTTGTATCCTTTAACCGGATGTTACTCTTGTGCTCGGTAATTCTTACCTTGACCTTACGCTCCGTCTGCCCCACATATAACTTGCCACATATATGGCATCAAGTGCCCATGTGGCAAGTTATATGTGGGGCAGACGGAGCGTAAGGTCAAGGTAAGAATTACCGAGCACAAGAGTAACATCCGGTTAAAGAATACAAAATCCACAGTGGCAGCCCACGGTTCACCATATTGGAAGTGATTAAAAGACAGGATTTGCCCTTACAGGGCGGAGGATCTGCATGAGCATAAGTACTATACATAGCGTTTCATAGTTAGATTTCATTATGTTCTACAAGAGAGTACATGTTTAGTAATCTAAAACTTTCACTAATCTATTTGGGTTCCGTAAAAGGTTTACAATTAAAAAACCTCGTGAAGGTTTTGCAATAAATTATAACGGCCGGTAATGTTAAACTTTAACTTAGGCTGATTAAACACAAGCCAGATTTAGTGGGTTGTGGGAGTTATTCTTCAGTTTTTTCACATAGACGCAATGTTAGTTAGTTTACATACAGCGACCACGTGATCGGGTCACTAACCTATCAGAGCAGCTATAAGGGGAGTTAGCGTCTAGCGACCTAAACTCGGCAGGTATTGGATGAAGCAGCAGGAAGCGGGAACGCTACATTTTCACTGTGAGTACGGGTGACTAACGCCACAGAAATGCGAGAGGAATCTTTGTTTGTTTTAAGCACGTTATGTTGAATTTAAATGACAGTTGGTTCTGAATTTCGGCAATCTTTAAACCTCTAGCGCTCAATGTTATCATCAGACATGTATCGAGCAACTCGTTTATTTCAAGTGATAAAATATATGATTTGTTGTATGTCATGTATCTACCTAGAACGCAGCTTGGGGCTCATTATGTATTCTTTATTTCCTTCCGTAGAGACCCCCGACGAAGGGTCCATCTGTACCCGAAATGCATTGGGTCAAAGTGTTATGTTGTACCATTGAAACCTGCTAATAATTGGAAAATGACGTATTCAATGAGAAAGCATCATTAGAAATACACGAATAAAAATGACATAAAGGACATTGTCTTTGAAGAATTTTTCATTGGAAATGCATATGATGGATTAAGAGGACTAGAAGTGGTCCGTGACAAAACGTGTGCACACCCTAAACCCGAGGTCTGTGCAGAATCACATCCACTGTTTTAAAAGTAGGTCCAGAGGATCCCTGGAGGATTGGTGAGCTAATTTGATCCCCAGGAGTTCGTGCCGAATGCCTCTGAGGTTCCAGGGGTTCTCAGGATCCACCCTCCCCAATAATATGTGGTTCTGCAGCCTCTACCGTATTTACCATTTCAACCGTTTCAACATAATTGCTGTTCCCACTCACAATTACTCCTCCATCTCCATCTCTGTTTCCGATATTTGATCCAACTTGGGGATTTCTATCCTTTCCCCTTTCCCATAAACTAAATAGATTGACATTTTCCTTTCTACAGCATACCAGAAATATCATTGTTTCGTAGAGGATTTGATTTAGTCTTTGTGCAAGTCCTACCTACCAGTAGTCGCCCAGTCCTTAGTTTTTTTGCTGTCATTGTATATACAGAGATACATTAAAGACTAGGGCAAGCGTGTATGCAATAAAATGTAACAAAAACAAATCAAGTGGTAATCAAAAATGTACAAATTATAAAAATATAATGCAGTAATATAAAACTCATACATCATACAGTTCATATAGCAACCATAGAGGGCTTAAAAGGAAAAATATGTCTGATTACTTCAAGTCTCAGGTTCCAGGCCTCCAAATCTCAAAGCTGCCTCCCTTCGAAATAGGAACTCTTTCGCCACTGGCATAGGATGCAGCCCAGGACCGTAACCACCCTTCTTCTCCAAGATTTTCCACAATATTTTTTAGCCAGAGATGACCCAGTCAGTCACTGGATGGGGGGGTAGAGGGGGAACAAGGGCGAAAAAAGCCTACTTGGATCTGCTTGGTCCTCCGTCGACGCCACTGCCTCGTAGTGTGCCAGTTCACATCCGCTTCACCCCTCACGCCACCTCACCCAGGGCCTTGGCGATTCAGCAGCGATTCAGCAAGAAGCGCACGCCGACCCCCGTCTGGCAACCGGGACTATGGTGGCCGAAGCAGTACCGGTGATCTGGCGGTAAGAGCGAGGGGAATGGCAGCGGCAGGGGCGTCAGGCTTTCTCCCCACTCAGCTACTGCAGCAGCTCCGTCCGTGGCTCTGCTCTCTCAGCACTCAGCTCTCTCCAAAACCAGGACTGGATTACCCGAGCACAAACTCTTGCTTTCCACACCTCACTTTACAAATGCAGCATATGAGTGCGCTTAGAATCCAGTAGAGAGTGTGTTCATAGCGCAGCGTTTCTGCAGAACAGTTGTTGTTGCTGAGTCTCCTCCAGTTCCTCTCCTCAGCTGGCCCGGCTTAACATAGCTCCGTTCGTGCCGGCAGTGGCCCCCCAGTCGCACGACTCACGGCTCACAGGACAGTCGCGTCTCGTCCTCTCTTCAACTGCTCGGCTCCGTTTTGTGCTTCGTTTTGAGCTGGCCCGCTGCTCTGCTCTGCTCCACATCGCGGCTCACTCACGGCAAGGACAGGCGCTCAGCCGCTCAGCTGCGTCTCCCCTCGCGTCTCGCTTCTCGCGTCTCAACCCAGAACCGGAAAACCAAAAAGCTGACAGATGAATAGAGCACCAGGAAGTAGGGCACTCACGGAACACTTGTAGAGTGTAGGCCCACAATCTTCGGTGCAGATGGTGCTCGGGGCTTGGGCAACAAGTAACCCAAAGCACAACTTCAGGGAAGATCGGGAAGTCAATGCACTAGCAAATGTGCACGGTGTTTAGGGGTTCCGGCTCCACGTCACTCATGAGAGCTGCGGGTCTCAGCTTTGCTGGGGCTCGGGTCGGTCTCTGAGAAGTCTGGAAATCCTCTTCCTGGGCTGCAAATACTTCGGAGTCTGGCGGGAGCTTCAGAGATGCAGACCGGCAAATGCTTTGTTGGTGCCTGCTTGAGCAGGGGAGTCTCTTCTTGACCCCAAGGGAGATCCTTCCGTCCTCTAGTCTTTAGTAGAGCATCGAAGTTCCAGGATTCAGTTTCAGAGTTTCATCCAGGTGTAATCTAAAGTCCTGTCGCCAGGGTCCCTTACTTACTGAAGAAAGGGGTTCAACATACTCTAGGGCCCTGTAGGAGAGTAGGGTCTGCTTTCCTATGGTCACCCCAAATTTTTGCTATTTGCTTCACTGGTTTATGACTTAATGTGGCTGTGGGCCTGCTAATCAGACCCACAGCCTGCTGTTCTCTCTCTAAATTACTGCCAATGCACCCTAGGTGCATTACGAATTGGAACTGGTTCACCTTATTGGCCCCTGTAACAGTGTACCCTAGGTATCCAGGGCATAGGTGTTTCCAAGGCCTACCAGGGGCTGCAGCATGTATTATGCCACCCCTAGCCTGGCCTCCATATTTTACACAACTGGCTGATCACTCAGCTGGGGTAAGTTGGTGTAATCACCTCTTACTTAGATATAGTATAGATATATCTAACCTTAACTGGACACATATGTTCCTATCAGCCACTCCTATGGAAGGCCTCATCAATCCTGGAGGCAGAGTGCTTGGAAATATGTGAGATGGTGCTCTAGCATGAGCTGAGCCTGTCTGCAGCTGTCGGGAACCACTCCCTTAGCTGTTCCGGGATATTGCCATACCATATACTCTTAAGTGCATTATAATCCTTGCGGTTATATGCTAACTTTGGTTTGGTTTTGTCAAAACATGTCGAGTAAGGTGTCATACGATTTGGAATACTATCCCCTCGACAGTTCTGTCGACGGGGATAGCATTCCACCCTTCTAGAGGGACACAACATGTGTGTAGCCTTAACCCCGGTTAAAGTTAACCAGAGCCTCAGCATCACAAAATGGATGCTGCCACCACAGACACAAGTCTGACCTCCTGCTGCTGGGAGTCCTTCCAGCGAGGGAGGCTTGGACAAAGGGTTTCCTGCCTTGGGAGGTGCGAGCACCACCCCAGACAGGATTTTGTGTATTGGGTAGGACAGATTGAGACATGCCCGGGGCACACAAGGTGTCCCCGTGCATAAGCCAGTCCAAACCGGTCCTGGGACTTTCCAGATCCCGGCCTGGCGAGGAGCTGGACAAAGGAAAGGGGGTGTAACCACCCCCCTTCCTGGTCCCACCCCGAGGAGGGACCTAGCAGGTGATCCACCCCTCAGATTGGGAATAAGAGTGGGAGCAGTGCCATAGCACCTCAGATCATCCTGAAATCAACTTGAAACCAAGAAGACGACTGGACTTCGACATTCTGCTGCACAGAAGACTGAAGAGTATCTCCCTTGTGGCCTAGGAATGGCCACCCTATGAACACAGGTACCACCCAGCAACTCGACGTCTGCTTTGCCGCCGCCTCCCGCCGGAGCCCGAGCCCAGAGCCTGACAAGACCCAGACTCCCAGACTTCGCACAGCCCGATCCACAGTCCCTGCAAAGAAGGGACCCGTGGAGGCACCGAGAGACGTGGGACCGGACCTCTTGAAAGACCCCCGAGAAGCTGACTGCGCAGCATCCGAGGCACCCATGATGTTGTGCTTTGGGGACTGAGAAGCCCCACAACCGAGCAGCCCTTGCACCGAAGATCAGCCCCCCAGCATCTCCACGATCTGCGTGAGGTCGTTTTGCATTGTGCCACTTGACGCGCCATCCCGGCCACTTGCCAAGTGGTCAGCGGCCATCTTGGCGATGAAACCTACAAACTACACTGCGGGTCTGGTTCCTCCAGACTTGCCCTCGCTCCTGTAAAAGGGAGAACCCGCTCTGACCTTGCTGGTCCGAGTGATAAGCCTTTTTCGATTCCTGCATGGCTTGCACTAGCCAAGGCCTGTTTGCTCCAATCAAGTTGCCGACACCGCCAACAGCGTGAAGCCTGCGTGGGACAGCTCGTGATTGACTCCTGGACGTCCTTGACCTCTTCGTGTCCACGTGGCTGCAGAGAGAAGCTACACCTCAATGCCTGTTTGCACCCGACATCGCCTGGTTCCAATCTGGTTCCACGGTAGTCACTGGCTAGTGACTTTGAACATTGTCCCCTCTGCTTTCAAGTCTTCACAACTTCAGATCCACCCTTGGATCCACCGGAACTCTTCACATCGAGCCGCCTGCAGCATCTTCAGCTCCAAGCACCATCGACCTGCGTGACGAAACCCGACACTACTTCGACCCTATGCATCCGCTTCCTGTGGGTGAGGTATCTCAGCAACGCCGGTGTTCCCACACTGGTACACACCTCTAGGGCCTGTGTCATAAGTTTCAGTTTTCTAGGTCACTCGGAAGGTTCCTAACTAACTAACTTTATAACTTTTACGCACCATAGACATTGCATTGGTGAGTGCGTGCACTTTAAACACTGCACCCAAGTCCCGCAGGCCTTTCCCGACTTAGTCACTGCTAGTACCGAACAGCTCCAGCGATTCCCAAGGCCCTAGGCCTGTTTCCTTTTCGATTGGTATCTCTTATACCACTTTCTTAGTATATGGTTTAGGTGGCCCCTAGGGCTCATCCATATTGTGCAACTTTTGTGTATTTTAAACTGTGTTTTGTTTAACGCTTGTGCTTCTGTGCTCATAAAGAGTTCAGGGGATATTTGTAGTTAATAAATATATATATATTTTCAATATATATCTGTGTGGTGTCCTTTCATGTGGTATTCAAGGGGGTTGTGTATGGTAATACAGCTGGCTTCACATGCCTTTCAGAGTTTAGCCTAAGACTGCTTTGTCCACGTTACCACTAGGATAACTGGTCTATAAGGTTGACTTACAACCGATCACCATAAGGGTTGCTTGGCATGGTACAAAGTGATCACTAGAACTAGTGAGCATTATATACCAGGCCAACTTCTCACAGGCCCCACCTATGAGAGGGACTGAAAAGGGGGGTGGCTACACCCATTTCCTTTGTCCAGTTTCGCGCCAGAGCAGGGGCTGGTAGCCCCTGCAACCGGTTTGAACTGGGCTATGCACAGCGACACCAAATGTGCGCCCAGAGCTGACTTCAAAGCACTCTCAGAGTGCACCCACCCAGCCCCAATACACAAAAGCCTGTCTTTGAGGTGGTTACACCTCCCTGTGACAGGAAACCTATTGGCCAGGCCTTCCCAGCCGGAGTTTCGTCCAGCAGCCGGAGGCCAGACTCGTATCTGTGGCTGAAGCATCCATTTTGTAATGTCATGGCTCTTATAGACTATTACTGGTTAGACAAGTGTGTACATGTCTCTCCCTCTAGAAGGGTGGAATTCTAACCCTGCCGCCAGGACTGGCAGGGGGAGAGGGGGTGGGGGGCGGGGGGGGTTTAGGATTCCAAATTGTTTGACACAACATGTTTCCATACAGCCATTCCAAAGTTGGCATTTACCGCGAGGTTTTAATGCACTTAAGAGTATACGGTCTGCCTGCATGCAGGAACAGCCTCAGAATAGATTCTGCAAGCTGCAGAGGGGTCCAGCTCATGCATGGGTACCCTCTCCCACAAAACCAAGCACTCTGCCTTCAGGATTGATCAGGCCTGCCATAGGAGTGACTGATAGGTTTATATGTGTCAGTGATTAAAGGTAGATATAGGTAACCTACATCTCAGTAAGGGGTGCATGCACCACCTTACTCAGGCTGTAGTAGCAGTCCTGTGGTGTCATTTTGGAAGGCTTCCCAGGGGTGGCATAATCCATGCTGCAGCCCTTGGTAGGCCTCTGGGGTACCTATGCCCTTAGTACCTGGTGTACCATATACTAGAGGCTCACAAGGGTACCCCAGGAACCAAATCGGAGTGTAACTAAAGTACATGCAATCATTTTAGAGAGGAAGCAGCTAGGCTGGGGTCCTGGATAGCAGGGCCCCAGCCAGACTAAAGTCGAAAAACAGTGAAATACCAGCAAAAAGTGGGGGTCACCATAGTAAGCAGATCCTACGCTCCTACACACCTCACCTATGGGTACCCCGGGAACCAGGATACCTACACCAGGGAAGCTGATGCATTGGTGCAAAATGAGGTCGGAATCCTCTGTAGACCAGAATAGAGGACTTCCGTGAAGATGCCACTGGTGAAGAAAGTGAAAGAGTCCAGCAGTACCCAAACGTAGATTCAGGAAGAGAACTACCTGCAAGGAGAGGGGACAGAGTCTATGCCACTCAGGAGTGACCGAGGGGCACGGAAGATGAATGCCCACCAATGTCAGAAGATGCAGGAGAGTTGACAGTGACCTTGGCACTGCATCTGTGCAGAGCAGGCAACAGTGTCTCCTGTCGGATGTCAGCCAGGGAATCAGTGTCCGACAGGCCTTGGCAACCGCAACAAACATAGTAGATGAAAAGGGTACGTCGGGACTAGCAAGGTCCAAGGGACTCACCACGAGCAGGTAAGTCAGAGCAGGCCCTGAGCAAGCAGGGGGGCACATGAGCCAAAGACGACCCACAGCCCGAAGGCACAGGAGTTGCAAGAGGACATTGAGCAGCTCACCAAAAATGCAGACCCAAGGTGCAGAGGATGCAGTGAGGATAAAGATCTTGTTAGTAAGAGATGCTTGAGGCTGGAGCTTCTTGGAGCCCAAAGATCTCTGGAGAAGAAAGTCAACAAGTCTTGGCAACAGCAAGTTGATGCAGTGCACAGGGGTACTACTTCAGTGGTTCCAATGAGGGATACTGGCTTCACACTTGCTGTTAAGACAGTGCAGGACTTGAGGGAGTTGCATAACCACCCCCTGTGTTGCTGAACCTTTCAGTCTGTGGGAGCCCAGGAACAGCAGACCAGTCAGCTTTGGTGCTGTCCCTACAGATGCAGGTGAGTGACTCCAAGGGAGATTTGTTTGGGTGTTTTGGATGTCCACAGGGCTGTGAAAGAATCTGTATGGAGCACAGGCACAGATGACGCAGAAGACTTGCAGGCCTCTCTCCCAGTTGCAGTCTCAGTTTCCAAAGTGAAGTCCAAAGGGCCCAGACGGTTGAAGATGAAGTGGTTTCGTCTCTGAATCTTGTCCCCCCCAAGATGACACTAAGGAACAACCCACAGGTAAGCCCTTAAGTGCCCCGAGGAAAGGGTTGGCAGGTGTCCCTCCCACAGGAAGGGGTGGACAGTGGGGAGTTCCAGGCCAGAGATGGACCCAGCGGCTCCTGGAACTGGTTCCAACTGGAGCATGCAAGGAGGGCACCAAGTGTGCCCTTCAAAGCAGTCTAGTGGTGCTGGCAAGCGCTCCCACCTGGCCCAATACACTAAGGCCTGTCTGGGAGCTGGTCACACCTCCCTGTGACATGAAACCGATCGTCCTGACTTCTCCTGCTCGTGCTTGGCTTAGCAGCAGGAAGGCAGAATCATGTCTCTGGTCTGCAGCAGCCCTAGCTTGCTGTCTGGGTCTGGAAGACTGGTACAGGGAGCACCAAGGGCTTCCCGGGGGAACCCTACAGTGCATGGAATCATACCTCCAACACTGTTTACTGTGTTAGGGTATGATTCCAACATGTTTATTACCAAACATGCCTGGGTTCATTACAACCAGTTTAGAGTTAGCCATTGCATAATGCCGCATGGCCCCTCGTTGTATCGTATTGGTTGATGCACTTACAACCCAGGATAATAGACTTTGTGGATTGTAGGTGTATCGTGCTCATGCTGGGGCACCGTGCCTTCAGGATTGAAAGGCCTGCCTCAGGGTGACTTAGGTTTTAAGTGCAGTGACCTCAGATATAAGAAAACGAATATCTGTCATAAGTGGTGCTAGCACCAGCTTACACAGGCTGCAATGGCAGACCTGTAGTCACAATTTGAGTGGTCGCCAGTGGGTGGCATAATACATTCTTCAACCCATGCGGGACCCCTAGTGTACCTATGCCCTGGGTTCCTTATGAGCATATACTAGGGGCTTTCAAGGGTACACCCGTAGCCAATCTGGGATGTACCTAGGTACTTACCATGGTCCATTTTAGGGAAGAAGTACAGAGACTGGGGTCCTGATTAGCAGGATCCCAGTCAGACTAGTCAGAAAAACACGACACAGGCAAAAAATGGAGGTAACCATGAAAGCAGATCCTACTTTCTTACAGAAACTCTAAAGGCAGTCAGCTTAGAGCGACCCAGGGAACAGAGGACATTTTAGGACCCTAGCAACGCGACTTCTATTCCCATAGGGTTTAAACCCCTGAATCTTGTCCCCCCCAAGATGACACTAAGGAACAACCCACAGGTAAACCCTAAAGTACCCTAAGGAAACATGACTAGAGGACTATTCTACTCAAACACATGCACTTCGTATGACCAACCATGACTGCAAACTAGTAGAAGAAAATAACATAAAACTAATTGTGAAACTGTCCTAAGTGGCACATTGGTCCTGTACACAGATCATCCTCCCACAGTATAGTGTCACACTATGACTTGGTGGGGAGGCTCACACACCGGCAAGGCATGGGGTGGAAGACATTAGACTGAAGTGGCATGTCCATCAGTAGTGGACAGGTGAGGAGTGTGCAGTCCACAAACACATAGAGGAGTAACTCTCAATGTGTAGGCATCAGAAGCAACACTAGGGGATGGTAAGACTCTTCATACCACATACCATACTGGAGCCAGAAATGTGTCAAGTGACAGCAATGCATGAGGAAACTCACAAATAATGTCAGTGTGGCTGAGCAGGTCAGCACAGTGAGCACAAACTGAAACAAGACACATGGCTGATCAACAAAACACAACACAGACTTTGCAGACACACACTCTGCATACTCACAACAGGCAGCAACAACAAGTAGGTGTCCCCAAGGAATATAAGGACACACCGACACACAGCTCAAACCTACAACTCCCACATTTGTCCACAATCTGAAGCATATGTCTGACAATTTAAACAAACAGGTACTCATTACCTGGGTCATGCATGTGTGTAGTTGGCATTGAAGGGGTACATACACATCAACACTATTAACAATGACAGGCCATTCACACTGTATGACTACTCAAGTGCACATATTCTAATGTACCCATGTGACTATGAACACATAGTCACATGGGTGACTACACACCAAACACTGCTGTGCACACATCAAGAAAGAGCCCACAGAAATACCGGACCCTGGCCACCCCGCAATTAATCCTGTGGATAGCATTCACCTCTGTTCTGGTATTGCATCCTGACATGATGTGTGCAATTTAGCAAACCTGAGCACAGAATGATTAGGAGAAGAGTAGATAATCACAAACAACCATCATTACACCCTCAAGCCTCTAACTCAAGAAAAACAAAAGTGCCTGTTACCTCTGGAAAGCTCTGAAAAAGTAAAACAAGTAATTGACAATGTTAAAGTGGCATACTGAGCATGTGTCACATGAACTGATACCCATACATAAAAGCTTTTATTTAGCAAGGACACTGACAAAGTAGACAACAGGAGTAACAGTCCTTAATACATAATACACAGATAAGCATCAAAAGTAGAAAACAGTAAGGCCATTGGCCAATACATGTGTTCATGAGAATCTGCACAGGGAATGTGCATCCAAAGTGACACACTGCAAGGCCATTGGCCAGTCCATAGTTCCAGTGTGCACATGTGTGCATGAGAAACTACACCAGGAATGGGCATCCAAAGTGACAAACAGCAAGGCCATTGGACAATACAAATTCAAAGTATGCACATGCATGCATGAGAAGCTGCACAGGGAATGGGTAACACCGTCCACTGCCATGGGAATCACCCCAGCTCGGGATACAAATGGGCAGTCCAGGTACCGCTGTGGGAGAGATGGTGTTGGGAGGGAGACGTTGCCTCGAATTTGGCTGTCGGTTGAACTAAGAGGTGGCTGATTGTCGGGGTCAGTTGGAGGACTGGACCTGGGAGAGAGAGGACCGGCTGAGGTAGAGGCATCAATGGCTGTGGGAGCCTGAGGGCGGCTTGGACCGGATGGTGTGGTAGCACGGGGAGGTGGAAACATGCTGCTGGGAGACACAGTGTGTGAGGGTGAATTTTGAGGGCTGGGTTTCAACTTCTTGGGAATTCGATAGCCCACAATTGTCTTGGCTTGAGTGGGAAGTGAGGTGGGCACAACAGCCTCACTCTCCACCCAAGGTGTATCAGGTGCAGGTGGCTCTCCCCGTGGGGAATTGCTGGATCTGGTAGTACGGTTGTGGGGGCCTTGCCTTTTATCCTCTATCCCCTGTTGTCCAGGTAAACCACACACTTTGCTCCCCTGTCCCAGCTTTACAGGGGTGTTTGTATCTGGGAGCAGGTGTGGGGATGGGAGTGCCCTTGGATGGAGTAATATGGCTGAATGTGAGGTGGAGGCCTGCTTCATGGCCTGATGTCCCTGAGTGTCATCTGATGGGCTTTTGCCTTTGCGCTCCTGTGTGCCTATTTTGTGTTGTGGGGATGGTGTCTGTGGTCTGGGCTGCTTGAAGTTCTGCTGTTGTGTGCTGCGTGTGGAGGACTTGGTGCCTGAGGGCTATGGCATGTGAGCACTTTCGTCAGGTGGTACCACTGGCAGGGTGGTTGCAGAAGGGACTGGATCTGGGCTGGGAGCCTGTGACTGCTGAATGGCTGCCGTCACTGCGGAGGACAAAGACTGGACAGTTCGGTGTAGCCCACCCACGTCACAATAAATGCCTTCATGAAGGCTACTACCTGTGCCAACTTCTTGTCATGATCTTGGAAGGCATTCAGGAGAGCAGTCTGACCCACACACATCTGGCGCAAAAGGTCCACCGCCGCCACACTGAGGGCAGCAGGTGAGACGGGGCAGTGGTGCCTGGTGGATAGGAGACTCCACCCTTCCTAGGGCTACGGGCACAGACAGCACTTGTGGGAGCATCCGGGAGGGTGGGCACTGGACGATGTGTGGTGGAAGAAGAGGCAGATTTCAAACTCCCTGTGGCCGCCAACATCGAGGAGTCACCGCTGGAGTCTGATGATGTGGAAATTGGTGTTTCCGGGCCTGATTTATCCAGGGCACTCCTGTCCCCTCCGAGGCGCTGGTCACATCAGTGTCAGTGAGCTCTTGTGTAGCAGTCCTGCCAGAAGCTTCCCCACCGGTGTCGGTCCCTAGGCCTTCCGTGCCCTCGGTAGATAATGCAATAGACAGAGACATAGGTTTGGTATAGTGCTCTACTCACAAACATCATATGCAAGCAAAGCACAAAACTAGAAAAGGATTCCCCATGTTGCCCTCCACCATATGTAAATGTAAATGTAGATTCGTTTATATAGCGCTGTATCACCGACCAGTTTCTAAGCGCTTGCTTAGGGAACTCGTCCTGGTATTCCCCTGTTAGATAACCCATTACTGGGCATCCCCAAGGTGAAAGCCAGGCATCCCGCTGCGAGGGGCCGTTGTGGAGATTAAGCAAGCTATTGCCCAGAGTTGCAGAGTGGGACTCAATGATTGGAATAGGCGCCGAGGCGAGAATTGTCAGGTCCGGGGAAATTTGAGCCCAAGACCCACCGAGGCGGGGAATTGAACCCTGGTTCGGGCCAGACCTCTGCATCAGGGTCTGGCGCTCCAACCACTTGAGACACACTTCTCCACATGTGCAGTCAGCATGTGCAACCTTTATGCAATCATCAGAAGATGTATGGAAACATGCATAGTTGACATTAATGCCCCATGTGACATTGACTCAGCCAAGTAGCTGGCCCATGCCTCTGTAGTGTAGTTCCTATATTCCCAATAGGCTCTGCGCATTGGAATACCATATACTATAATTTGGACGTAGGACTGAGGTCGACTAGGTCTCTATCGAATATACTAAACTTAATTGTGAGTGCCAGCTAGCTCAGAGATCCCTAGAAACTTTCTCAAAATCACAAGATGGGATTAGTTTCTGACAACCGGATAAACGTCACAACTTTGTTTCCCATGAATAAGAAATCAATCTCTAGAGTCGCGGAAACAATAGATAGCTATTTTACTCAGTCAATCGTGTATGCTTCGTTTCACCAGAGGTGCTGTGAAAATAGAGAGACTGACGTTTTCAATAAAAAGTATTTCACAAGCATAAGAAATGTACTGCTACAATCGTATAGTACGAAGAGTATTATGAAATAATACTGTAAAAGCATGGTATGGTTTCTAAGCCATATAAAATAATATATAATACATACATTAATAAATAATGACTAAAAGTACTCAACTGGTGCTTCTAAAATACGCCTACCCCGGTGTACCTAACCTAGGTCTAGTACAAGGGAAGAAGTATGTGAGGTGTAGCTTAAGTTTAGTATTCTTTTTGCCAAGAATCTATTCCAAGAATTCTCTACGGGTCTAATCAGCTCCGTACCTTGGTTTAGAATGAAGGAGGTCTTGTATCTCTCTCTCAGGACTCGATTTCCCAGCAGCCGCAAGGGTAGCCTGGAAACACTGGAACTGGATTTCTCGGCAGGAGAAAAGACAGCGTCTCTCAGTGCGTCAGCTGGAGGGTCGGCTTCCTTTGCACTTGCTGCTGCAGGGCACGTTGGGCAAGTAGATAGTCGAACTGCTCCAAACCACTGTGTGTTTGTCTGGGCCAGTGTGGGTATATTTATACCTTGAAGGTGCCGAGTTTGCCGTTAGGTTGGACATAATTACGTCATCAAAGACTCAGTTCTTTGAAAACTCCAGGAGTTCTTGGATAAATCAATATTCAAGCAGGGGGAAGTCCCGGACTGCTGAAGGTGGGTTTTTCCAAGAAATCGTTGTGGATTCTCTGAACTAGTGGAAGTGGCCGTTCCGTATTTGGACGGCATAGGTTAAGTCTAAATATGGTTATGATTTCTATGCCTATATAAGGATAGGGTGATTTATATCTATATATGGGCATGAATCGGGAACATTGAACTCGGGTCTTGAATGCCTACACAACACCTCCTTGTAACCTAACATAATAATCTCTGTAAGCATACCTACGTGCCTGTAGGTGAGATAGAATCTGGCTTTAGCCTTGTGCGAGAGAGTAGTTTATATCCATCTTGACGAACTTGACAGCTATTTTATTCGAATAAGGGCATGCCAATAATTAGCGGTATTTTTACATTTCCACTTCCAGTTCCGTGGTGAACATTGCGGAATGCCAGCAGACATCCTGAATGCGGCGTCCTCCTAATTATGTTAGTCATTACCTGAACTTGTTAATGGTAAGTCACTAAGATGCTCTAATCCGTATCTAGGACTTAAATCAATCTCCTGATTCTCTTCAAGTTATTTTTATCTTGACTTGCAGCCTCTTTTGAACATTGGCTCTTTGTCCACGTAACTTGACGCATTCTTCGGATGTTTAAGATTATCGGGTAAGATCTTGCGAAGCACACCACAATAGAGTATTCTGTAGCATCTAACAAACATAAATAGGATACCAACTAAATGTGCTAACAAAAATGAGAAGAGACACCTTCACAACCCCGCTTTGTGATATATGATTAACTATAGGATTTTCAATACAACCATTAAGACTTGTAACACACATTTAGTACATCTTTGAGTAAAATAGGTTTTTGTAATCGGAAGGTCAAACTGGTGGCGCATATGTCTAATGGGTATATTTTTTTCAGATAAACACCCCCAGTCAGGTGAGATATAGCTCCACCCAGACAATAGATGCCGAAATAGACCAAGAACAAATAGAGAACACCCATCCCGTGCTTTCTTTAGGTAAGGCAATAGCAAATGATTATATTCATGCAGGTTTTCTTTATTACTGTAAGGTTACAACAGGATATTGGTCTATGTTCACATAAGCACATAGTGCTAAGTTATATTCAACCAAAGACCAATGCTCTAATGGTGATAGATACTCTGTCTTCAACCCTACTCTTGTAATTCCCTATTTTAATCTGTAATTACTGCTCAAATATATAGTGATTAGTCTGTATCTTTTGTGGCTACATTGTTTAGCTGCATCTTGTAGGGATTTCTTTGTTATGTAAGCACAGCAATATGTATATGCACTGTTGATTGTACGATGGGAGTTGCTTATGACCCCTATATGTTTCTAATTTATTTTATATATGTTTTACAGATTGATTGTGGCTCCTGATGAAGGCGTTCTGTTAACGCCGAAACGCGCGTCGATGTTTTATATTGTTCGCCACTATTTTTATATATGCTTTTTTGTATAAACGTGTTACGAATACATTACCTATATATGATTGATTGTTTTTTATCAATCAATCAATCAGTGACACTTATAAAGCGCGCTACATACCCGTAGGGTCTCAAGGCGCTGAATATTGAGTTCACATGATTTTGCACTAATTGTTTTTTAACACCTTAAGTGCTGCGCCCGTTCAGCGGCCGACGGCACCACTACCTCCGTAGTGCTGCCGTCGGCCGTTGAACGTTCGAACTTAACCTGCGCAATGGAACGTCCAGCACTGGAGCTGGACGTTCCATAGCAGCTAAGGTGTTAATATGAGGATGTACATTTATGAATAAATCTAACTTGTACTTTTTAATTGGCTGTTGTGCTTTTCATACTGTTCTTTTCCCTGGTTATATTATCAACTGTCTTTTTTACACATAGATATACATGTCAACATGTTGCCTCTGTCACATATGGAGTCACTTTAAGGGAATACCAAAGATACAGACTCCCAAATGTCCTTTTGAAATGGCCATAAGCTCCTGCTATCCACCCTCTTGTGATTGGAAGCCCCATTACAGATGCACATTGGTGTCAGCTGTGTAGTTGTCACACATTTTAAGTTGTGCACAGCACACATCTATAAATGTACACTAGCATGATGTTCATTGCCACTCATAATGCAATATATGTCACGAGGCCACATCTCATCTTGCGATGTCAAGAGTCATTGTATTAAATACATGAGAAACTACATGTTGTGAACATGCATAACAGCTGCACTCAACACAGAGGCCACTTAGAAGCCATTGCATCACACTAGAGACATCACAGAGCTCCACACTGGCTCAGGGTTGGGGTTCATGCAGTCACTCACACCCCAAGTCACACTTTGCAGAATACTCACCCCCAACTTGCTGCTGATGGGCCCTCAAGCATCCATCCAGCTCTGGCTGTGTCACTGCCAATATACGAGCCATAAGTGGTGTCGTGCTCCAGCGCGCCAACCTGCCACTCTGAGGGAGCACCCCCTGTTTCATCTCTGCCACGTTTTTGCTCAGGCGACAGATGTCAACCTACATCTTGTGACAGTGTGTGTGCTGTCGGTTGGAGACACCCAGAGCCCGCACTTGCGTGCAATTGCCCACCATATGGCCTTACGCTGGTGGACCTGAAGCTGCAGGCATGGGAGAACAGAAGAGGAAGTTTCAGTGACACTGTGTTATGTACTGCTGTATGTTAGTACAGGAGCATGACAAACATAGCACATCAATACATAAATGTTGAGCAGAGGCCATACAGCATGACACGTAGTATACTTCCATCAAATACTCTTATATAAATGTACACATGTATGATGATGGACACAGTACCTGGCCATCTCATACACATGCAGAGTGCCAGCACAGAAACCAATGTGAATAAGGCCATCTTCTGTGATACAGTAAGTGAGTGAGAAATACATACAATACATTTAAAATGATGGGTCGGGCAGACTCACTGTGTGCAACACTACACATCCTCAATGTCCTTGGCCAGTAAATGGCTACATGTGTCATGGAGGTCACATTTAGGGACATGATCTTACATTCTCACACTCTTCTCACAAGGTGTAGGCCTGTCTTGTGCAATCCTCAGACCTAAGATAGCTCATTGAGAAATAGGGTGGCGGACAACACATATGTTTCACTCTGTCCATTTACTGATGGGTCCTTGTTAAATTGGGCCGTTTCTGTGCAGGCCAGGGGGACTCACACTAAGGTTAAACGTGGACCGACTTAAAAATCACATGCATGTACAATAAAAGAAGGGCAAACAGTGCCTACAGATGCGAGACAGAACACATAATGAAAACAATGGAAGGATGATATCTCCACATTACATCTGATGTGTCATAGGTGAATTACCACCAAAAGTGCTACACTCAGGCATTTTATTCTTGTGCATAATGCACACATATCCATTGGGACAATATGAAAACTGTACACCTATTCTTCATTACCCTCTGGACGAAATACCTTTGCAATGTCACAAATGAGCATGTGAAAATCTCGTGGACTATGACATCACATAACACAGGCAATGTTTTTTCAGATTTTGACTGTCCAAAGCAGCAGTGTAACTGTATGGCTGCAAAAACACTGTATGTCCCTCCCATCCTTTAATGCAGCCAAGGATCTGTGGAAATAAGGCTATACACCACATTGACATGAAGTCAGCATGCTAGGCAGTGTATCGCTCATTTACATTACCCAGTATCAGACCAACTTTTGTATGTTTCTTGCTGAAGAAGGGCTGTAGAAATCTCCATGTTGCCATCCTCCCCAGATACTCAAGTGCAATATTTACTAGACCAGGTATGGAGCATGGTATATGAAAATGAGGATGTATGCACATTAACTTGCACACACAGGCACATACTACTGCTGAGCAATAACATGTGAGCGCTCTCAAAGTTTCACTCTGAAACACTTACCAGTACATCTGGCTCACCATATAGCCTCCCATACTGTAAAAGCACTTCATCCACCAGGACCTCCAGCTCCTCTGTGGTGAAGGGACAGGTCCTGATGTTCTTAGTTCGCCCCATCATATGGTCCAGGAGACGGGAAGAGCAGCAGTTGTTGGTGAAGAATGGCAGGCAGCAGTGGCTGGATGCAATTGAAATGTGCGGCTCTCTCACATACCTATATAGCCCCCTGGGGTTGTTTTAGTGGTACTTAGCTGCTGCAATTGGTGTTTCTGGTCAGCATTTTTCAAATGGAACCAATAACTGGGACTGCGGTTCCCACTGGCTGCAACAGCATGGGCATTGCCGGTGTCACATCGCGGGGCTAGGCGGTCGCTACCGCAATCGTGCATCTTTTAATTGTACCCAATGACCAGACCCGCGGTAGCAGAGCACTACTACCACGATTTTCAAATGTGTCGTTCACTGCCGTGATCGCGGTTCACATTGGCTGAACTGGCATTGGCGGTGGCCAGGCGGTCGCTACAGCAAATTCGCATTTTTCAATTGTGGCCAATGACCGTGATTGCAGTGGTGGAGCATGCATACCACACCTATGGACACATCATGCTTTAGCAATGGCAATGGCCAAATCTCATCATGGAACAATAGACACAATGAATGATGCCACCTGATTGCTAAATTTAATGCTAGTGTGACATTGAACTCACTGATGACTACACATGCCATGTGAGTGCACGTGTTTACATGCATTGGCATGTACTTCCTCACATGTCACATATGATATTTGTGTGCATGTACATAGATCTGTTGTGTAATGGACTCTCATATTTGTGAACATGTCAATGTGTGAGATGGCTAATCAACACACAGTAATAAAGGACTGTCTACATAGTGTGCCTATTTCACTCTGTAGATTGCTGAAATAATTATGATAGTAGATATGCTTGTACACACTGTGCGGAAAATGTGTGCTCTGTGCAACTCAAACAAGAAGGTGTGGCAGGTACAGCAGCTATGTAGAAGTCAGCAGTGTTGCTGTTTCAAACATGTGCTGTGTCAACAACTCCCAGGTCTGGTGACATAAGATGTTGGAATGTACCATTTTCCCTTCACATAGTCAGAATCAGTTTTGAAGGTGGTCAGTATGTACATACTGACCACATGTACAACTACATGAGATCAAGGTGTCTCTGCATGTGACTTCTGCCTGAAGCTGTTGTTTGATTCCAGTCATTGTTGGCGCTGTGTCAGTCAAGACGTTGTGACTCACCCAATGAAAGGAACCCTTGTGAAGTTATATGTTAATGCCACGTGCGACACCTCCAATGTCGTATATCTAATCAAATGCCCATGTGGGAAATGTTACATTGGCAAAACAGAGAGGAAAATAAAGACTCGCATTAACGAGCATAAATCCAACATCAGATTAAAAAATACAAAATCGAATATAGCAACACATTTTAATGAAAATCGGCACAATGTGTCTCAACGCAAGTTCTTGATTTTAGAACAGGTTCAGAAGATCGAGGGCGTGGACAACAACAAATATCTATTACAAAGGGAGATGGCTTGGATTTACCGCATGCAGTCCATGAAACCCATGGGTCTTAATGACCGTTTAGAATTTTCATGCTTCTTATAATAATTTTTTGACATTGTTTTCCACCATGCGATTGTGTTTTATACTTGTGATATTTTCTTACTCAAGATGGCCGTTCACTGCACCCTTTAGTTCGTCATCTATGTTTACCCAACAAACTAACACATAACATCACTTCCTGCACCACACTTCCGCATAGAGACCGCGACACCGACGACCGTTGCTGATGAACACAGCAAACCGAGTAAGTTCCATCACGTTTAACTACGATATTCACTTAACGCGCATTCACCTTATTAGACCACTCGTTTTGCTTAAATCACGTAGCTCACATCCACGGGTTCGAATACGTACTCACCTGCGTTTCACCATGATATTCACTTAAACTCACAGACGCAGGTCACTTACGCAAATACGTAGTCACTGTTCACGAATACTAAACATCTCCACTGATTTAGAAGCATGTTTCACAGAATTCCTTTCTCACTCGGATTAACTTCAATTAAACACCACGACCCCGGACGCCGTTTTTTGACCATTTCTTGTAAACCTCACGATGGACGTACGCCCATCCTTAGTGCTATGTTTTTTCTGTTTATTGCAGAAGCTCCCCGATGAAGGGCACGTTCCGCCCTTAATGCATTGGAGCAATCGGATGTATATATGTATTCAAAATGAAAGTTTGATCAATTGATACAGCGATTTGAATTCGTATAATGTCATCATGAAATACAATGATGATACGAAGAAATGAATGATTAAAGAAATCGCATAACAAAACTAGGAGTCTTGCTTTCACAAGAACCTAAGGAGTGCCCAGTACACAGGGATGACGCCATGTACTCGTGGTGACACATTACTGACACTGGTTCCACCATAGGCACATGAGCACATATACAGGAACAGGAAGCGTTTCCATTCCATTAATGTGCAAGTGGTATGAAAAGCGGATATGATATTCTCCCATGTCTGTGCCAGATTTCCTGGATCTGAACATGACTAGTACATACTGCGTAACAGCATCATACCACAACTGATGGGAAATCTGCATCTGGAGCGTGCGTGGCTTGTTGGTGAGTACGGAGAGTCAAGTAGTGTGCTGTATGTGCGACCTGCTGTTCTCAGCTTCTGTTTATATTACAAAATTGGTCTGAGTATCTCATACCTAAGTGACTCTGTGTATCCCAACCGGCCTTGGTTGCTGAGCCCACTGAGGAATCCAAGGACCACGGGTGAAGTCTTCTACAATGATGAACACGAGAGGACAGGTTGTGTGGTGGAGCCTACATTTGGGCTTCTGAAGTCTAGATTCCGGTGTTCGGACAAGAGCGGAGGTGCACTACTCTACTCTTCTCAAACGGTGTCTCAGATCGTAGTTGCATGCTCCACAACCTAGCCTTGCGCAAAGAGATCCCCCTGCTCCTGGACGATGATGAGCAACAGATGTCCCCGCCTGCAAACCCAGACTTGTCCAGTGAAAACAACAGTGGAGCGGAGAAAGGTGTTGACCTGCATCAACAGCTCAACATCTACTTCCCTTGAGTGTGAGTGACATTGTACAACAGTGACAATGTCTGTTGTCTTTGATGGTAGTGACAAGGCCTAGAAGACCCTTTTGACTGCTGGCAGTTGTTGGCTCTGAGCCAATAACGAGGTATTTTTGACCAGGTACCTCATGTTTATGTTGATGTTGTTGCTCATTGTTATGTGTGCTGGTTTGTGTACCTTGATGACTAGTGGTGTGTTCTAGCTGTGATGGCATCACCTGACAAGTAAATGCCATTCTCTTGTTTATTTCTAGGTCCCTACACCCTCTCAATGCCTCATCACAATCAGAGCGTGTGGTACATTGGATTCTGAGTTGACATTGTACATACTGTGATAAACATGGAGCAGACACAAAGACATAGGTGATAAAGAGTGTTTATTTACAATGAGTATTTGTGACAGAAAAGTGGTTATTTACAAAATGGTGCTAAGTGAATTTATGAGTTTTCAGTGATGGTAAATGAGACAAAAAGAGTAATCGCCGCATTGATGTAGTCACACAGTCCAACAGACTCATGCCATCAACATGGCAATGTGGGTAAGGATAGTCAACAAAGTCAATGTCAAATGGAACAGAGGTGCCATCATGGCTGGCTCGGCGACTAGAGTTTGGATGGTGCATTGCCACGTGATCCTCCCCTGATGTTTCTCAGATGGCTCTTTGTGCATTTGGCAGGAGGGGCCACTGCTGCGGGGTCAGCGGTGTCTGAGGAGTAATTTTGTTGCAGCTCACCCTTCTCTGTGCCCGCAGCTGAGGTGGTGGGAGTATCAGCATGCGGGCCACTGGAGGGGGGTTGAGCTGTCCTTTGGGTCACATGTCTGTCACTCAGAATACCCACGAGCTGGCCCATGAGGACCACAAGTTGGCCCATACGCCTGTCCATGTACCTCAACAGCAGGCGGAGCTCACGCACTTCTTCCACAACCTGGCCCATCTGTCCCTGGGTCTGCTCATATGCCCCAAGGACTCTGGCAATGGTGGCCAGGGCTTTGGTCCCAGTGTCCTTCTGTATTTGTCCCCCCGTTGCTCGTCCACATGCCCTGTTAACCCATACCTGTGGTGTTGGCACTCGATGCATCCACAAATAAATTCTCCCTGCCCTCCTCTGATTGTGTGGTGGATTTGGTAGCCACCGAGGCAATGAGAGTGTTGCAGGCAGCAGTGGTGGTGGTGGTTGAGTCCGCACAAGTCGTTGCAGCAGGGGTCAGCGCTGTTGCTGTTGCTGTGGTGGTGGGGACAATGAAGGCCTGAGACGTGGTGCGGCCTGGCAGTCCGGATGTGTATGTATGTATGTATGTAGGCATACTTATATAGCGCATCTGTCACCCTAAGGGCATCCTGTGCCAGGTTGTTGCTCCTCATCCACGAAACGTAGGGAGTCTGCATCCGAGAGTTCATGTTCTAGAGGGGGCAGACTGGCTCTGCAGGTTGGTGTTGTCTTCTGCAGCAGCTTTTAACTTTTAATCGCTACCCAGGTTGGGCTCACCTGCATTCTTGGACCGGTCCTCCCCGTTCCACCGCAGCTTTTTCCGGCTGTTTGTGTGGAGGGAGGACCGGCTAGGCTGTAGCGCACTTCCGCTTGTGGACATTTTACGGCAGCCATTACGGAGAGGTGACGCTCTAGTTGTTTTCTTTGCCTCTCCTCTCATCCTGCATTTAAGCAGGTGATGGCGTTGGCGTGCCGAAGGCGCACCTAACTCAAGCCCGACCACGCCGGGGCGTCGCCAGGAGCCAGGAACCCTGCCCGTTTGTCCCCAGATAGTGCTCTAGGCACTCTTTTACGTTCTCACAACTTCTGAAAGTAAAAAACAGTTTGACACCATGCCCACATGCTTCTACATTTCCCAATCTTGAAGGTCCCTTTGCCTGATTGTACTGACACTTCAATAGATGTGATGTTATCTGTATCTCACCTGACGCACAGGGCAGCATTATTAGCATCAAGAGATTGGCAGGGGTGAGTGGGGTGTCTTGCAGTCAAGTTAGACACCTGTTGGAAAACAAGGCAGTATCTGTGAAGCCTGCACAAATAACGTCTACATTTGTCCTTCACTGGGAACTAAACACCCAATTGTAGCACCTGACTCTCAGAGGGTAGCATTGCAGAGCAGTCTGAGGCTTACTCAAGGGAGGTGGTGTGGGTTAGCAGAAATAACACTCAATAATTGATTGTCCAGTCTGTACTTTGCTTTATAAAAGTAAGAGTATATTTATTAAACACACAGACTACTCAATACTATGCACCAATTTACAAATATACATAAGCTGTTGAAATTACTTTGTGACATTGCATAACATCTCCACCCTTCCCGCGGGGGGCTGGGGTCTAGTACCAGCACTCCCATGTGTGCACATCATCTTGCCCCTTAATGCAGTTAGTTGAACATAACCTGGAGATTGGGCCCTGCGCACTGGCACCATCACAGTGGCGACCCACCCCATTACCTCAACAACAGGGATGTGGAATTCCTATAGCCCGACGCCCAGGACATATTGTTTGGGGTCAAGGGCAACAAGTTTTAATGTGTATTTTGTCCTTGGGACAAGTAGGCCCAACCCCCTGCAGTGCAAACCCTCTGGCTGCCACTTTACAGTACCACAATATGGATCAGGAAAGGGAACCATCTGCAATTAAGGTAATATATTAATGCTGTTCAAACTTGTATTTATGGTTCATTAATTGAAAGGCTTTATTATTAGGTTGAGTGCTCTAAGTCAATGTTGTAAGCTCGAACTGCAGTTTTGACAGTGGTTCCAGTATAAAAATGTGTACACACATTTTCAAAGTTTATCATGATGAGGCTATGTATAATGCTCCCAGAATGCTCTCCGAAGTGATGCAAATAATTGCAGAAGCTTGAAAGCAAGATTGATGATTCTTTGCTTTTAGATTAAAATGTTCATTAAAAAAATGAGAGCAGAAAAAAAAACATTTTGCTTAACTACTGTAAAATGTCAGGTACCATTTCTTTGCAGCATCATTTAGTAACATGTGTTGATGCATGCTAGTATTTCCCAAAAATATCCATAATGGAAAATCAGTGTAAACAGTTTCAATAATATTATGGGAAACACAAATAAATAAGCACTAGCAAAGCCACCCTGTCTGAAATTGGTAGTCAACTTTTCAGTTTTGTAAATGTGTGACTTGTTTTGGTATGCTTTTTGTAAAACCTTATTGATGTGGGAACTGCCGTGCCCTCACCATTATAACAAACATTGGCAAAAGCGAAACTTGTTTTTTGTCTCTAAAAGCACACACTGCCACAGTAGTTACTGGCACTGAACAAAACTACTTTGTGTGCCAATAAGCTCTGTGTGAAAGAGCAGAATACTGTCACTCGCAGTGAAGCCAGCCGATACAGGGAGAGACCGATTTTTAATAAACGCAAAAGGTCATGGTCAACTCCAGACCAAATTAGGGGCCCAATTGATAAAGAAAGTCTCAAAAGTGCACCCATGGTATATGTCCTTGCATCAAGTGCAGCTATACCGCTTTCGTGAATTTCCAAGAATTTACAGAAGTAGGACAAGAAATAGTACTCCTACAAAATATTTGTGAACTGCATTTTAGCATAAGCAAATGTGCCTGTCAAGATTTGCTCATGCGAAAATCTGAGTGTTTGCAAGTTCACTTTCCCTCCAGCCACTTTTTTCCCATCTCTGGAAGAAGGTTTATGTCTGCAATTGTCAGAAGTAAATTTCCAACATTTCTCAGTATGGTAAAAGATTAGAGAAGAGTTGGTGAAAAACCTTAAAACATGCAAGTTAGTAGTTTTGCACAGACTCAAGAGGGCATTCTAACCCTGGAACTATTGCTTACCACTACCTTCAGCCCCAGTATGTAGATCTGCAGAAACGTAGCAACATAAGGGAATTGCAAGTATTCAAACACTATTGTGGTATGAGCCCTGGCATAATCAGAGAGGCTCTAACAGAGCTCCTATATAATGAGATTGCTGCCATTATTTGTCACTTCAGTACATGGCACCAAAGGGACAAGTGAATTTTGTTACAGGACAAGAAGATTTATGAAGTAATCTCCCCATGGACATATAGATATTTTATTAAATTCCACACCCCTGCAACAAGCATTTAAAAGAGGCACCCCTGCCCTGGTGACACATGATCCTGACGTAGCATCTCCCACTAACCATACAGGATACACCTCTATATCTTAAGGGCTAACAGTCTGGATTGTTCTTCACCTAAGCGCAGCAGCAAGAATACATGTTAAAGCATCACTTTAGAATGACAGCACTCATCACATTTGTTGGTTATTAGAATGCATTGCAATTACAGCCTCTAAAAGAATCACAGATGAACTCACAGGATTAATCATATACAGCACCCTAGCAGGAATGTTGAGCACATAACACCATTTGGCTTATGACATCACCCTACACAGGTACTTCACATTACACATGTGACTTTCAGTCCCTCTAAAAGAAATAACATTAGTAAATGCAGTTCTGGTGCAATTACACTTCTTCACCTCTAGGGGATGCCCTTCTCCAGACATCCCCAACTCAGCCCTTCATTCCTTGAGATGATCCCTGAGACAACCCCAGCTGTAGAACAAAAGTTCCAGCCATGGGGATGCTGATAACACCCCTGCTGAACCTTGAGGACTCATGGGGGTTTTCAAGTCCCCATAAGACTTAGGTAGGGACTCCTCTTCTTCGTGCTGGGGGAAGCTGAGTTCTCCTGCAGCTCGCCCTGCACCGCGTTACACACGTGGGGGTGACCCCGTTCTCCTGGGGCTACCACAAGCAGAGAAAACGCTGTTTGCCCTTGCAGGCTGGTCCGGGCCTACAAGGCAATATGGGGCGCTTCCTCGTCTTCCCGGTGCATATTGGGGAAAGCGGCGATCGCTGCTTTGTTGGAAGGTCCAGTCCCACCCGGTCCCCTAGATGAGTGGTACAGCTCGGGGAGCCCACCCACGGCCGATCTGCTTATTTTCGGGTGCCCGGGGACCCCGTCTGGCCTCCTCTTTTCTCTAGGGCCCCGGTCCCACCCAGGTACCCCGTCTGGCCTCCACGGTGGAGAGCAGCTAGGGGACCCCACCCCCTGCGGCTCCCGCCGGCTCCCCAACTGGCCAGCACCTTCGCGTGCTGCCGCAGGAGCGACATTACTTTTCTAGTCTGCCTGCTCCAAGCAGGCAGACGCGAGGCCGCTTCACCGCTTCAGCGGGTCTTTCAGGGGAGTGCGACGGACTCCCCCTACCTTCTCTTCACTTCGCAGTCTGGGGATGGTGTCTCGGGCCCCTGCGCAGTCTTCACTGGGGGGGTGAGGCGGCACCCCCAACTTCCTTCTTCTCGTTGGGGACCAGGGTAGGCACCTGGTACCCACGGCCACCATTGGTGCCTGGAGTTGGGGTCCCAGGCCCCTGGTTACTTCACGGGGAGCGCGACGGAGCTACCCAGCTTGACTTAGCTGGAGAGGGGGTGAACGACGACGAGACCCCCTCCTCATCACCCTCACCATCTTCACGGGGAGCACAACAGCGATCCCCGGCTATGACTTCTCCCGTGAGGGGTGTTGCGTGATAGCACGCCCCCTCCTTTGAAGTGCCATCACCATCGGGGCCCAGAGTTGGAATCCCGGGCCCCTGAACTCTCTTCGAGGGGGCATTTCTCAGCCCCCAGGGGTCCGATCTCTGCGATTCTGGCCTCTTCTTGAGACCATATAGCAGGAGACCCTGGGTGACGCCATCTTGAACCAACCCAGAAGCCTGGGCAGGAAGGAGGAGTCTGCCTCAGCAGACCACACCCCAGAGAGAGCTTCTCTTCCTATGCAAACACTTTTTAAAGTCTGGGGAGGGGGCTGACAGGAAGTCTACGTTTGTCCTATCAAACAGCGACACATCACTTCACTGCCCCTGCTCCTTCCTTCCTGCCCAGGCCTCTGGGTTGGTTCAAGATGGCGTTGTCCAGGGAACTCATGCCACATGATCTCTGAAAACCCCTTCTCCCACCCTGCCTTCTCCCTTGTGCAGCTGGGTGCCTGGCACCAGGCGACATCTGTTGATGGATTAGCCTATAGCTCCACCCATCTTCTCTTCGCTTTTGGAGGGAAGCTCATTAATACAGCCTACCAGGATAATCCCCTGCCAGGCCCTGGTTATGAGCTGAGTCAGAGCAATATGACAGTTCTGGATGACCCAAAAGCAGTACAGAGATGACTTTGGACTCTGCAGAATACTTCTTCTCACACAAGTTAGTGGACCTCAGTGCGTGTCTGGAATGTGTAGGCCTTAGGAAAGTGAAACTAGCCCATGGGCTTCACATCCTCATAAGAAAAAAATGGAGTGAAAAACAGTAAAACACACTGACTTTCCCTGGCATGTTTCATTCCTGTGTATAAAGCTTATTCCATGTCACCACCCAATTCTGCACACATCCTGCCACACCATTCACTTTGTAGCTGCTCTTGGACTGCGCACTCCAGGAATCTCCCCTACGCAGCCCGTACACGTATGGACACGCATGTACACATTTGTCTGCATGTAACCAGCCCAGTGGCCCTTACTCCAGCTGGTACGCAGCGGCCTAGTCAAGCTTCGGGGACACTAGTAAAATCCACATGCAGTCTCTTTCATCATGAGTTCACTGAGGGTGAGTCCCAACTTATAAGGCTCTCCCACAGTAAAAGGTCAACAAATAGGTGCTCAAAAAGCGAAAAATCTGGGCGGCCCAGAGTATCAGAACAACCTTCTAACAACCCCACATTTCAAACCAGTTGTGTTCTTGGAAGGGGTTTTTAGAAAACGTATGCTCCCTACCTAAACATGCCATGGAACTCTGGGATCTGGTGAGTTCGGATTCCGGAAATTTAGGTTTCCTAACGGAGACATGGCTTAAACCCATCTCATTGCCTGATATTTCCCTTGCCCTCCCTGAGAATTACCAGATTCCTAGACTTGACAGAGAAGAGAAAGTGTTAATGTTAATGTTAATGTTAATGTTAAATAAACTTGTAACAAGCCCGGCTGCCCCAGCCAAGGGGCGTCCCGGCGCTTGCCGTAAGAAGTGTGTCAGTGATGAGTGTTAGTTCTGTCACAGTGAGGCAGTTGTACATTAGCAGAAGAGATGGGTTTTCATCGCTTTTCTGAAAGGTAGAAGCTCTTTGATTTTTCGAATATGGGTAGGGAGTCCATTCCAGAGTCTTGCGGCGAGGTGTCTAAATGACCGACCGCCCATTCTTGCTAGTTTGAAGTGGGGTACTACTGCCAGGTTCTGTCCTTCTGAGCGCAGCGCACGTCGGGGAACGTACGGTGTGAGGAGGGAACATAGCATGGGGGGGGGGCAGTTTTAAGGATTTTGAACGAAAGACAAAGGGTTTTGTAATGGATCCTTTTTTCTACAGGAAGCCAATGGCGTTTCATAAGGACAGTAGACACTGACTTATAGCGTGGGAGACCGGTTAGCGCTCTCGCTGCGGCGCTCTGGACTCACTGGAGCCTCGCTTTCTCTGCTACATTTGCCCCTAACAAGAGAGAGCTGGCGTAGTCCAGTCTAACAAGATTGCTGACTGCACCACAATTTGGCGGGTTTGGTGGTCAAAGAATTTTAGGATGGGTCTAAGATTGCGTAAGATACCGAAACAGGTAGCTGCTACCCTTTTGGTATGAAGAGTAAAAGACAGATCGGTATCCATCCAGACTCCCAAGTTTCTTACATGGCCTCTACATTCGGGAGGTTGGCCGAGTGTCTCTGGCCACCAATTGTTTCCCCAGGTGGGCGGTAGTGTTGCCATAATATACAAAGAGGCGTTGAAAGTCACAGGTATTGACTCTGCTTTGAACAATACAATGGAAATTTTTATATTTAAAATTGATCTGACACCCCTGGAAAATCTAAAGGACACTCTTATTTATCGTCCCCCTGGGCCACTCAAAGATTTTAATTTAAAAATGATGGAGAAAATTGCCCCTCACACTATTAGGTCCAAAGACTTTTTGCTACTAGGGGATTTTAATATTCATAGAGAAGATAGTGAGAACACAGATGCTTTTAATTTCTTGGCCGATATGGCCTCCCTGAGCTTGGAGAAGATCAATACTGGGCCTACACACTCGGCAGGTCATACTCTGGACATTATACTTACGAATTCATCCTTCATACTTGCTGATCCCCCTTGCCCATTGATGTGGTCGGATAATTTTTTGATTCTATTTCGGTTTAATAGTTGCCATAGAAACCAAACTGCTATATGTCCCCTGAATAGCCTCCGAAGGCGATGGCATAACGTAACATATAACTCTTTTAGCAAAATATTTGTTCCTCCTGTTTTTAATGAACATATGGACAGTACTAATGGGCACATGCATCATTGCTTTTTGCGATCGCAAAGGGGCAGATTCTGCAAATCTGCTCCTTTGCGACCACAATTTTTGCATTTGGGATGCATCATCCGAAATGCAAAAGTCGCTATTTAAGTAATCTCAAAATTTGCGATTACTTAAATTGTGATTGCATTTCGGAAATCACAAATTGTGATTCCCTAAATGCAATGCTACAAAAAAAATTGCGATTTTTCTATTAAGAAATGCAAATTACCATCAACTTTAAGTCAATGGTAATTTGTGAAAACGTAGAAAAATGCACTAAAGTGAATTTTTCAAAGTTACATGTTACACACACATATGCACTTGGGGCATGTGTGTGTGCAGCATGTGTGTGCGCAATTTGCGAGTTGCAAATTAAGGAATCACATTTTTTTTGCGAATCCTTCATGCATTGCAATTTGCAATTTCTAAATAGCGAATTGGTAAAATTTGCTATTTAGAAATCGCAAAATGTGGGATTGATGCATGTGCCCCAAAGAAACAGGGTTTTCAATATGCCATCACTTCAATGATAGACACATTGGCTCCCGTGAAACATCTACATTGTAACACTCTAAAAAAAAGTGCAGATTGGTATACTGTTGTGTTACGCAGAGAAAAATCCGTATGAAAGCACCTGGAAAAAATCTGGAGCAAATCCCATTCAGAAATAGGGAAGCTTAACTATAAATTGGCCCTCACTGCTTATCATAAGAACTTAAAAAAGGAATGAAGAGATCATGTTATACTCAACCAGGCAGGAAATTCTACTTAGGAACTTTATAAAATTCTCAACTCTTTCACCAATCCCACAGCTTGCTCCTGGATTCTCCCCTCTCAGAGACTATGTGACTGTATAGCTGTGTATTTTGATGATAAAATGAATTTAATTTACAACCAATTCCCTCAAAACTCGTGTCACGTTGAGCATTCTAACTCCAGACCCTCAACTCTAAGAAGTTCGGATGTAGGCCTGAAACATTTCACTGCCATCCAGGTCTCTCGGGTGGAACCTATGTTTAGAGTTGCTAAATCTGGATCTCCTCTTGATATGTTGCAGGCACACATATTAGCTCTCCTTGCACCTCTCCTGGCCCCCTCCATTTCTGATATTCTGAACACTTCTTTACGTGAAGGAATTATGCCACTTGATTGGAAGGCCACTTATGTGCTGCCAGTTAAGAAGAAAGCTCAGTTGCCTGCCAAAGTGCTCTCTAATTATCGCCTCATCTCACTTCTGCCGCTTATGAGTAGAATGGCAGAGGGTTATGTTAACTCTCAGTTAAAGGGTTACCTCGAATCCCAAGACATCCTTGATCCTTCCCAGTCTGGGTTTAGACCTAATCACTCTACAGAGACTACCCTCATTGGGGTTACTGACCATATTAAAATGGCTTTGGATAATTGCAATGGAGTGCTGCTGGTCTTATTGGATCTGACAGCAGCCTTCGACACAGTTTCTCATCAGAAATTGATTTTCCAACTGAGAGAGGTCGGTCTGCAGGGACAGACACTTAATTGGCTTGTCAGCTTTGTAGATCAGCGCCCCCCAGACCATCAATCTGGGTCCCTTCCGCTCCCAAACCCTAAAGCCTATTAAGGGGATGCCCCAGGGCTCTTGTTTGAGTCTTACCTTGTTTAATATCTATGTGTCCCCCTGGCCAAGATCATTAGGGAGTATGGTTTTACTCCGTTTTCCTACGCTGATGATACACAACTACGCCTGTCCTTTGATAAGTACACAAAGTTAATCGATCAGCGTTTGCAAACGGCATGCTAGCCATATCAGCTTGGATGACGGAACACTTTCACCAGCTGAATGCGGCTAAGACCGAAATCCTGCTGTTTGGCTGGGCTCAAGCATCTTGGTCCCCTAAGTGGTGTCCTGCTGTGTTAGGGCCCGCCCCTTCTCCTACTACAGTGGCGATAAATCTGGGGGTCCGTTTGGATGTATTGTTATCAAGGAATAAAATCATGACTACTGCAGGGACCTGCTACCATTCCCTGAGCCGTTTGCGCAGAGTGTTTCAGTGGCTGCCTCTTTTTGTTCGTAGAACTCTGATTCAGGCTTTGATCATTGGCGGCCTGGATTATTGTAATGCTCTACTAGCATATGCTAACGAATCCCTTCTCAGCAGATTACAGATTGTACAGAATGTTGCCGCACTCCTGACTCTTAAAAAGCCACCTCGCACTTCCCCGGGCCCGTTGTTAAAACAACTCCACTGGCTCCCTATCCGCCAAAGAATTAAGTTCAAGCTTTGCTGCCTCGCCCATAAAGCACTTTATGGTACGAGCCCTAGCTACCTGGAGGACAAGTTTAAAGTGTATTGTCCGAACCGTCGACTCAGATCAGAAGGTAAAGGGCTGCTAGTGGTCCCCCGCTACATGAAAATATAAACAGGCGGCAAAACTGGCACCTACCTTGCCCTGATATACTGGAACACCTGACCGGAGGATTGCGCAAATGCCCCAGTCTTTTTCGCTTCAGGAAACTCCTGAAGAGTGAATTATTTCGGGACTGATCTGTGCCTGTCTTGTACCCGCTGTACGGTAGGTAGCGCAGCGATACCCCTGCAGGGGTGATTCCAGCGCTTTACAAATCCCTTACATACATACAGTTGCTTGTGGATCTCCTGTTGAACAGAGGTCAAATAATCATTGAAGTGCACTCCACGAGCTTGGTGTTAAGACGTTTGTTCGTTACATGTGATGCCCCACCCACTTTACATTGCAATCACTTGGTATAGCTGCAAGATACTGGGCATCAGGACATGATGTTGAGGTACACACATTACTTGTCCATGGTGTGACATGTAAAAATAAACCATGTGACATGCACAGATTGTGTGCTTCTAGGGACATGTTGTCATCTAACAACTTGTGGCATATCAACTTTATGTGATGCATTTTTTTGGTTTGCTCTGCATGGAATCACTTTCAGCTAAGCAAGAACTAGACATTGTAATCTTATACATACCTTTTTCATATCACATACTTTAGTTTGTTTGCCCAATTGACCATGCATGTTTTGTGTTCATATGGGCCTTCATGCTCTGACACCATAGCACTTACACATTGCATTCTGTGCTGTGAATGATTGTGCCCTGATTTTCTTCAACATGCGACATGGTGGGTCAAAGTTTAATTTCTATGACAGTTACATACACTTAGCTATGTGCACACTGGATGTGGCTTTTGAATCAATGCCAAGTTAGAGGACATGTGAGTGCTGGTATGGTCATATGGTTCCATGCATTTTGAGAAGGATGGCAGGGTGCATGCACTGTCTACCTACCTGTTCGGGTCCACAGTGAAGGGAAATAACCTCCACATGGTTATGAGTGTGAGGAGTGTTCCATCCTGCTCAGGGGTGAGACAAGAGAGCACGAGTAGGCTACCTACCTGTGAGTTTGAAGAGAGCAATGCAATGGCTGCCACATGGTTGTGGAGTGGGGAATGTTCCATACTGCTCGGCTGTGGGACAAGAGGGCCTGGTGGGAGTTGTAGTGCTGGATTCCTACCCACAAACACCCTCCCTGTTAAGATCGCTACCTACCTGTTTGTTTGAAGTGAGCAATGCAATGGCTGCCATATGGTAGGGGGGTGGGGAGTGTCCCATACTGCTCTGCTGTGGGACAAGAGGGCCTGGTGGGAGTTGTAGTGCTGGCTGCCTGTACACATGCCCTCCTGGGAATGTTCCTAGCTACTTTTGGGGTGATTCAGAGGGAGTAAACGTTAGATCTGTGAGACGTGTTGGGAAGAGTGTGTTGCACATACGTGCATTTGGGCCTAGGAAGTGTAGCTTGGTAGTTGTGCAAGACAGTACATTGCAGTGTAATGGGAATTTTTGTTTGTAATTTTCCATCCTCCACTCCCCCCGAGGGTTATACACAGCTTGTAGCCTACAACCTCCAGGGCCGGGAGCGTAAACGTCCCAATGGACTTGCATCTGATCAGCTCGATTATACACAGCCAAATCGCAGACAACCCTGGGGTCCGGCGGCGTACCATATACTAAAACAGAGTCATAATTCACTTAACAGTTATCACATTGCAATATCAGGCCGCCGAGCATCCTGGTAACGGAAGTGCCAGTACAGTGTAGGTCATATCATAGCATGTAGTTGCCAGCGGTGTGTTTGATTTTCTGAAATTCCCCTTATAGTACTCTACCTCTTATGAACTATCCTCCCTCCCCTGTAGTGTGCAACCCTTAAATTTCCCCTTCAACTAGTAAACTGAATCCCTAGCTATGTGTCAGCCATTTATCTCACTACGCGTGTCGCCTGTCCTTGTGTTAGCTCGCTGTGCGTTTACCCGCCCGCAGGTGTCAAGAATGTGGCTCCCAGGTCTGACCTACCTAATCTGGACATGCCTCAAACCACCCAGGGAAGCTACTCCTCAGGTATCACTTGCCTGCCGTGTCCTACGAAGTCTCTGGCCAGCCTTCCTCTATGATTGTCTAGGCTTTTCCCTAAAGTGTGGTGTGTAAGTGGACTACAAACCAGTTGACCGCTAGTGTTCCTTTGCCTGTGTATCGGTCTGTGTGTCAGCAGTGTCCTCCTTCGTACCTCTAAAGGCCCGATATAGACTCCAGAAGTTCTTCGGGCGACTAGTGGGAGGGAGAAGCTCGCTATAGTGTTCCGATTGCGTGCAGCAATATAGCATGTCCCGGGCCCATCTCGTCTTTGTCGGGAGCGGTCCTCTCATCCAGCATTGTGCCACTACACGTCGAGCCATTAGCATGCCCATGTCTGTCAACCGCCTAACCCCTACAGGCAAACCCCTGGAGTGGCCAAGCAGCGCTAGGGCTGGGTCCACGGTTAGTTCAATGTCTAGTATCTCTCCCAACTCCATTATCACTTCCTCCCAAAATGAGCGTATTCTGCGACATCCCCATGCCAAAAGCAAGAAGTCTGTGGAACAGTGAAGGTTTTGGATCCTACATCTGCCCAGCCCGGATCTCAACAACAGGGAAAACAGAACAAATTGGCTGGACAGGAAAATTGACAAAAAAGTTCTACAGACACGCAGTCAATATGTACCTCGTGACCACAGGGTTTATATCCCAAACAAATTTATTTTCTTTTTTACTGAAATTGTCAAAGTTTCAAAAACACGGGCACAAACAAAAAACCATCACAACAGTGAGTTCATGTATACAGTATCTCAAAAATATACAAATTTACAAATGTACTGTACTTACAACAACGAGTCAAACGAAGCAAATAATAATGACACACCAAGGAACAGTAAAACATACAGTGATCCAAATAAATTGCAGTTATATACAGTGCAAAATTAGTGCATGGAACAGAGGAGAGAATCAGTCCTTAGAACTATGAAACCAAGGGACAGGCGGGATAGATGGAAAAGAGTGCCTGCCTGTCTACCAAAACCTGTGGTCAAATGTTTATATGGGGTTGCACGACTAGGGTCCAAAGTAGTGAGGTGAATTATATCCTAGAGGCACCCTTTGAGATTGCCACAGGGTGGGAGTGTTGACGCGTTTCGAACCAAGATGTTGTAGGTTCTCTTCAGGACAGGGACTGGGGATGATAAATCTGTAAAGATATACGGAGTTGGTGTCAGAATTGTATATCATAGTACTATAACGGTCTACTCTGACTCCACAAGAAAGAAAAAATGATTACCTGCACAGGGGCACACAAGTTGCCGTAGTGTCGGTAAATCTCAATGAGCAGTCAATTCTGAAAGAACATACAAAAAAGTACTCAGCACGATGACAAACCGGGGTGTCTGGGATGTTTAGAGTAATAGCACAAGGCCTGAGAGAATGTGAATCATACCTGTAATCCACACAATGATGGACTGAAGACGTGATGCCCGCCAAGCGGTGCACACTCAGGATGGAGAACGGCTCACATTTTGCAGCGCAGGTGTTGTAGGCTGAGTGAGTAACCACAAGAGAAGGATTCCCAATGTTAGCAAAAATTACCAAGTGTTAAGACCAGGTTTGACCAACCAGTCACAGGCACGGAGAAAGGGAAAAATTCCTACCTGAATTCAAAATAGCGATAATGGGGGCGCCTGGTCACTGAACCAAATTCAAGCCGGCAGGCGGTTTTCGATTTAACCGAGGCCCGCTACAAAAGGAATGGAAACGATTAAGTATAGGTCTCGTGGTCTGATAGCCGGCAACGCTAACAGCACAGAAGGGCGCACACAATTTGCGCGAGACACTTACTCGTGTGGGAAGGAATCAATCAGTCGTTTCCAAAAGAAGCTCAGTCTGTGGATAAGGCGCGGCGCCCTAAAGGGGTATTTAAAACAACCGGGTCATGAGACTGGTGGGTGTGTCCAATGGGGGACTGCTAAGGAATGCTGGTAGATGTAGTTTGAATATACCAGGCTCACAGTGATACAAGAGAACCCAATTCCACAATTGTCACAGTTTGAAGACATCTAACATTTTCCATAAGAGTCAGAATACATCATGTTCAGCACAACATACCACAGGTAAAAACATACGGTCTCATTGTATAGTCGCATAGTCTCAACAATAACATTGCTGCTTGTATATATGGTTCATCACAGAAGCATATCGTGAGCATATTTACAACATCAGTCTAAAGCATTGAGACGGCACATATTCACAGATTTTTGAACAGGACTCTATAATCCCATGACCAGTTTGATCATCGTGTCAGAAAATGAATGTTAGAAGCCAAACAGCCGTTTGGAATTAGTGACAAAAGGAAAAAACAGTGAAGGATTGCAGCACAGCCAAGCTCAACAGCATAGATCGAAAGAAGTTCATAAACTAGCAATTTCGGACATTTCATTCAGACCGGAGTTGGATGTATCGAACTTTAGTATGAGGTACGCCTCTTTTTGAGAAAGGCGAAGATCAGGGTCACCACTGCCACCCCTGATAACTGCTAGAACAGTCCATCTTATGTCGTGACAGGAGTGTTTTTGTTGCAGGAAATGTGAGACCAGGGGTGCTGTCATGTTTTTGTTGTTAATTCTTGAGCGATGTTGGATAATTCTCTGGCGGACCTCCTGCGTGGTTTTGCCGATGTACAGCTTCTTGCACGGGCATTGTATGGCATACACAGTATACTTGGTCTTGCAGTTCGTGTGTTCATTGTGACGCCAAAACTTGTTCCCATCTGTGAAAAGTGAGCCTTCTATTGTGAGGTCGCAGATGGAACATGTCCCGCATTTTCGGTGGCCTTTGACTGGGTTAGCTCCGAAAATTGTGCCTTGAGAGTCCCTTTTTGGAGGTGGTCTGGTAGATGTATTCATTTCACCAATGCTCCTGTTCTTTTTGAGAGCAAAGAGAGGGGCACCTATGTCTGGAAGGATTTCCTGCACCAAATGCCAACTTCTTTTGATGATTTTTTGGAGTTGGTTGGTGTGGGGGCCAAAGGTGGATACACATACCATCCTCTCAGTCGCAGGCTTGGGTCTCTTCTCAAGAAGATGTTCCCTGGGTGTCCATCTCGCTCTCTTCATAGAGTGCTTCAAGAGTTTATGAGGGTAACCTCTTTCTTGTAGCTTGGAGGTCAGTCCTTGTCCGTGCAACTCGAACTGCTGGATGGTGGATCAGTTTCGTCTCACCCGGAGGTATTGACCATAAGGGAGGTTATCCCTTAAGCTCCGCGGGTGGTAGCTCTTATAATGAAGGGCATTATTCTTGTCCGTTTTTTTCTGATACAGTGAACATGACAGCACATTGTCTCTGACTGATATTTCGACATCCAGGAATGGAAGAGATCTTTCGTGATAGCTCAAGCTGAACTTTATGTCTGGGCTCCTATCGTTCAACCATACGTGGAATTCTTCCAGTTGTGTCGACGTTCCGTTCCACACACACCACACGTCATCTATATATCGGAGCCATTGTCCAATATAGCCTATGTAGGGGTTGTTATTCAGAACATATTTCTCCTCAAATTGGCCCATATACAAGATGGCCAATTCGGGGGCAAATGGACAGCCCATTGCGGAGCCTTTGATTTTTAAGACCATCTCGTCCTCAAAGGTGAAAAAGTTCTTCTTAAGAGCCACAGTTGCAAAGGAGATTATAAGTTCGGTGGGAACCCTATGAGGGCGTGGTCGACTGTCCAAGTACAGTTCCATGACATCCAGGCCGTCTTGCTGAGGGATTTGTGTATATAAAGATGACACATCCATAGAAGCTAACAATTGACTGGAAGGATCGAACGGCAGGCCTTCGACTTTGTTTATAAAATCCATGGTATCCCTCAGGTAGGATGGTACCTGGACCACAAGGGGTTTCAAAAATACATCCACGAATTTAGAAATAGGCTCAAAAACAGAGTCGCAGCCGGACACGATTGGACGTCCTGGTGGTATTTTGAGGTCTTTATGTTTTTAGGGAGGAAGTACAGATGCGGGGTCCGTGGGTGTTGCTTGACGAGGTATTCCGATTCTTTAGGTCCAAGTATCCCTGCCTTCTTCGCAGCGTTAACAAGTCTTCTTATTTCATCCTGAATCTGGGCAGTAGGATCATGGGTGATACGGCGGTACCACTCCTGATTGTACACATGATTCCGCCCCTCAGTACGATATAAGTCTTTGGACCAGAGGACCACCGCGCCCCCTTTATCAGCTTGCCTGATGACAGCTTCCTGTTGAGTCTTAAGTTCTTGAATGGCTTCTCTGTGTTTCTTCGTGATGTTTCTGGGAACGAAGGGACGTTTTTTCTCCAACATATTCAAAGATGACATTACTGAGCGTTCAAAGGCTAAAATATTTTTGGAGACGTTGTGGTTAGGGGGACAAAAGGAGGATTTATTCCTCAATCCTGAGGCCTCGGTGGAAACTTGTTCGGTCGCATCCTTGAAAAACCATCTCAAATGAACCTCTTCAAACTGTGACAATTGTGGAATTGAGTTCTCTGGTATCACTGTGAGCCTGGTATATTCAAACTACATCTACCAGCATTCCTTAGCAGTCCCCCATTGGACACACCCACCAGTCTCATGACCCGGTTGTTTTAAATACCCCTTTAGGGCGCCGCGCCTTATCCACAGACTGAACTTCTTTTGGAAACGACTGATTGATTCCTTCCCACACGAGTAAGTGTCTCGCGCAAATTGTGTGCGCCCTTCTGTGCTGTTAGCGTTGCCGGCTATCAGACCACGAGACCTATACTTAATCGTTTACATTCCTTTTGTAGCGGGCCTCGGTTAAATCGAAAACCGCCTGCCGGCTTGAATTTGGTTCAGTGACCAGGCGCCCCCATTATCGCTATTTTGAATTCAGGTAGGAATTTTTCCCTTTCTCCGTGCCTGTGACTGGTTGGTCAAACCTGGTCTTAACACTTGGTAATTTTTGCTAACATTGGGAATCCTTCTCTTGTGGTTACTCACTCAGCCTACAACACCTGCGCTGCAAAATGTGAGCCGTTCTCCATCCTGAGTGTGCACCGCTTTGCGGGCATCACGTCTTCAGTCCATCATTGTGTGAATTACAGGTATGATTCACATTCTCTAAGGCCTTGTGCTATTACTCTAAACATCCTAGACACCCCGGTTTGTCATCGTGCTGAGTACTTTTTTGTATGTTCTTTCAGAATTGACTGCTCATTGAGATTTACCGACACTACGGCAACTTGTGTGCCCCTGTGCAGGTAATAATTTTTTCTTTCTTGTGGAGTCAGAGTAGACCGTTATAGTACTATGATATACAATTCTGACACCAACTCCGTATATCTTTACAGATTTATCGTCCCCAGTCCCTGTCCTGAAGAGAACCTACAACATCTAGGTTCGAAAGGCGTCGACACTCCCACCCTGTGGCAATCTCAAAGGGTGCCTCTAGGATATAATTCACCTCACTACTTTGGACCCTAGTCGTGCAACCCCATATAAACATTTGACCACAGGTCTTGGTAGACAGGAAGGCACTCTTTTCCATCTATCCCGCCTGTCCCTTGGTTTCATAGTTCTAAGGACTGGTTCTCTCCTCTGTTCCATGCACTAATTTTGCACTGTATATAACTGCAATTTATTTGGATCACTGTATGTTTTACTGTTCCTTGGTGTGTCATTATTATTTGCTTCGTTTGACTCGTTGTTGTAAGTACTGTACATTTGTAAATTTGTATATTTGTTGATACTGTATACATGAACTCACTGTTGTGATGGTTTTTTGTTTGTGCCCGTGTTTTTGAAACTTTGACAATTTCAGTAAAAAAGAAAATAAATGTGTTTGGGATATAAACCCTGTGGTCACGTGGTACATATTGACTGCGTGTCTGTAGAACTTTTTTGTCAATTTTCCTGTCCAGCCAATTTGTTCTGTTTTCCCTGTTGTTGAGATCCGGGCTGGGCAGATGTAGGATCCAAAACCTTCACTGTTCCACAGTCTGGTTGAGCGAGTGCTCGCTCGCAAGGTTCTTCTCTCGTTTCGACATAAAATATTGTGGTCGATTCTGTACATTAATTGTGTACAGGAGGGCTTGCCTTCCTGTAAACTTAACATGGCCGAACAGGATACGCTATCGTTCAGTGAGGATCATATAAAAAAACTCCTCTCTGACTCTACTCTTTTCTCTTCTGTTAAACTCAGCAGCACAGCCAAACAGCTCAATTATGCAGAAAAACTGACTAGACTTCGGAAAAAACATGTCCGAACGGAGCTACATGGCCATTTCTTACTTGCTAACCTTAGAGCTGGAACAATCCCTTGGGGCCTCCAGATCAAGAACGTCCCTGTCATTTTCACCGACGACCAGGCTACCGTAAAGGGTTCAGCTTCATCAGTACCAAATGCAGTAGGGATTTGATGGTACACACAGTGGAAACTGCCCAGCGAATCCTTAAAAAAGAGGAGGAGGAAATTGAAGAACAACTCCAAGCCATCAGAGATAACCACACTGAAACTGAGGCAAAGGCCCTTTTAGAAAAGATCGAAAAGGAACTGGTCACATTTAGAGACAACACCATCAATTTCAAGACCTCAAAGTTTGAGAAAGATCAGAAAAACTTTAATATCGAGACTGTGTATCCCTACTTGAAAGATGAATTCTACAGTAGATCTGATTCTATTAGGTATCTGAATTCCAACCAGGGGAGATCCAAGAGAAGATGCACTACATTCTCTGAGACATCCTCTTCCGAATCAATGGAGGACTCCGATGCAGGAGAGGGCACCTCGAATAGAAATCAGCAGAACAGAAACACCCCCAAGAGGCCTTTTTTAGGCCAGGGCCAACAGCCGAAGCGGACAAGATTCAAACCCCAATGGGAGATGACCACACGCAAGAAACACTACAACTCGTGAAACCATCTGCCATTATTAACATCTCTGAGAAGATCTTGTCAAGAGCGGAGCAAGAAGTTCTGGAAATGGGCCTTTCTTTTGTACCTGGGGTTGCCATGGATTTCACTAAAATCAAACTGGAAGTCATGGAATTCTTTCGAAAGGTTCGTTTGAGATGGTTTTTCAAGGATGCGACCGAACAAGTTTCCACCGAGGCCTCAGGATTGAGGAATAAATCCTCCTTTTGTCCCCCTAACCACAACGTCTCCAAAAATATTTTAGCCTTTGAACGCTCAGTAATGTCATCTTTGAATATGTTGGAGAAAAAACGCCCCTTCGTTCCCAGAAACATCACGAAGAAATACAGAGAAGCCATTCAAGAACTTAAGACTCAACAGGAAGCTGTCATCAGGCAAGCTGATAAAGGGGGCGCGGTGGTCCTCTGGTCCAAAGACTTATATCGTACTGAGGGGCGGAATCATGTGTACAATCAGGAGTGGTACCGCCGTATCACCCATGATCCTACTGCCCAGATTCAGGATGAAATAAGAAGACTTGTTAACGCTGCGAAGGAGGCAGGGATACTTGGACCTAAAGAATCGGAATACCTCGTCAAGCAACACCCACGGACCCCGCATCTGTACTTCCTCCCTAAAGTACATAAATACCCCAAAATACCACCAGGACGTCCAATCGTGTCCGGTTGCGACTCTGTTTTTGAGCCTATTTCTAAATTTGTGGATGTATTTTTGAAACCCCTTGTGGTCCAGGTGCCATCCTACCTGAGGGATACCATGGATTTTATAAACAAAGTCGAAGGCCTGCCGTTCGATCCTTCCAGTCAATTGTTAGCTTCTATGGATGTGTCATCTTTATATACACAAATCCCTCAGCAAGACGGCCTGGATGTCATGGAACTGTACTTGGACAGTCGACCAAACCCTCATAGGGTTCCCACCGAACTTATAATCTCCTTTGCAACTGTGGCTCTTAAGAAGAACTTTTTCACCTTTGAGGACGAGATGGTCTTACAAATCAAAGGCTCCGCAATGGGCTGTCCATTTGCACCCAAAATGGCCATCTTGTATATGGGCCAATTTGAGGAGAAATATGTTCTAAATAACAACCCCTACAGAGGCTATATTGAACAATGGCTCCGATATATAGATGACGTGTGGTGTGTGTGGAACGGAACGTCGACACAACTGGAAGAATTCCACGTATGGTTGAATGATAGGAGCCCAGACATAAAGTTCAGCTTGAGCTATCACAAAAGATCTCTTCCATTCCTGGATGTCGAAATATCAGTCAGAGACAATGTGCTGTCATGTTCACTGTATCAGAAAAAAACGGACAAGAATAATGCCCTTCATTATAAGAGCTACCACCCGCGGAGCTTAAGGGATAACCTCCCTTATGGTCAATACCTCCGGGTGAGACGAAACTGCTCCACCATCCAGCAGTTCGAGTTGCACGGACAAGGACTGACCTCCAAGCTACAAGAAAGAGGTTACCCTCATAAACTCTTGAAGCACTCTATGAAGAGAGCGAGATGGACACCCATGGAACATCTTCTTGAGAAGAGACCCAGGCCTGCGACTGAGAGGATGGTATGTGTATCCACCTTTGGCCCCCACACCAACCAACTCCAAAAAATCATCAAAGAAGTTGGCATTTGGTGCAGGAAATCCTTCCAGACATAGGTGCCCCTCTCTTTGCTCTCAAAAAGAACAGGAGCATTGGTGAAATGATTACATCTACCAGACCACCTCCAAAAAGGGACTCTCAAGGCACAATTTTCGGAGCTAACCCAGTCAAAGGGCACCGAAAATGCGGGACATGTTCCGTCTGCGACCTCACAATAGAAGGTTCACTTTTCACGGATGGGAACAAGTTTTGGCGTCACAATGAACACACGAACTGCAAGACCAAGTATACTGTGTATGCCATACAATGCCCGTGCAAGAAGCTGTACATCGGCAAAACCACGCAGGAGGTCCGCCAGAGAATTATCCAACACCGCTCAAGAATTAACAACAAAAACATGACAGCACCCCTGGTCTCTCATTTCCTGCAACAAAAACACTCCTGTCACGACATAAGATGGACTGTTCTAGCAGTTATCAGGGGTGGCAGTGGTGACCCTGATCTTCGCCTTTCTCAAAAAGAGGCGTACCTCATACTAAAGTTCGATACATCCAACTCCGGTCTGAATGAAATGTCCGAAATTGCTAGTTTATGAACTTCTTTCGATCTATGCTGTTGAGTTTGGCTGTGCTGCAATCCTTCACTGTTTTTTCCTTTTTTCACTAATTCCAAACGGCTGTTTGGCTTCTAACATTCATTTTCTGACACGATGATCAAACTGGTCATGGGATTATAGAGTCCTGTTCAAAAATCTGTGAATATGTGCCGTCTCAATGCTTTAGACTGATGTCGTAAATATGCTCACGATATGCTTCTGTGATGAACCATATATACAAGCAGCAATGTTATTGTTGAGACTATGCGACTATACAATGAGACCGTATGTTTTTACCTGTGGTATGTTGTGCTGAACATGATGTATTCTGACTCTTATGGAAAATGTTAGATGTCTTCAAACTGTGACAATTGTGGAATTGGGTTCTCTTGTATCACTGTGAGCCTGGTATATTCAAACTACATCTACCAGCATTCCTTAGCAGTCCCCCATTGGACACACCCACCAGTCTCATGACCCGGTTGTTTTAAATACCCCTTTAGGGCGCCGCGCCTTATCCACAGACTGAGCTTCTTTTGGAAACGACTGATTGATTCCTTCCCACACGAGTAAGTGTCTCGCGCAAATTGTGTGCGCCCTTCTGTGCTGTTAGCGTTGCCGGCTATCAGACCACGAGACCTATACTTAATCGTTTCCATTCCTTTTGTAGCGGGCCTCGGTTAAATCGAAAACCGCCTGCCGGCTTGAATTTGGTTCAGTGACCAGGCGCCCCCATTATCGCTATTTTGAATTCAGGTAGGAATTTTTCCCTTTCTCCGTGCCTGTGACTGGTTGGTCAAACCTGGTCTTAACACTTGGTAATTTTTGCTAACATTGGGAATCCTTCTCTTGTGGTTACTCACTCAGCCTACAACACCTGCGCTGCAAAATGTGAGCCGTTCTCCATCCTGAGTGTGCACCGCTTTGCGGGCATCACGTCTTCAGTCCATCATTGTGTGAATTACAGGTATGATTCACATTCTCTAAGGCCTTGTGCTATTACTCTAAACATCCCAGACACCCCGGTTTGTCATCGTGCTGAGTACTTTTTTGTATGTTCTTTCAGAATTGACTGCTCATTGAGATTTACCGACACTACGGCAACTTGTGTGCCCCTGTGCAGGTAATCATTTTTTCTTTCTTGTGGAGTCAGAGTAGACCGTTATAGTACTATGATATACAATTCTGACACCAACTCCGTATATCTTTACAGATTTATCGTCCCCAGTCCCTGTCCTGAAGAGAACCTACAACATCTAGGTTCGAAACGCGTCGACACTCCCCCCCTGTGGCAATCTCAAAGGGTGCCTCTAGGATATAATTCACCTCACTACTTTGGACCCTAGTCGTGCAACCCATATAAATATTTGACCACAGGTTTTGGTAGACAGGCAGGCACTCTTTTCCATCTATCCCGCCTGTCCCTTGGTTTCATAGTTCTAAGGACTGGTTCTCTCCTCTGTTCCATGTACTAATTTTGCACTGTATATAACTGCAATTTATTTGGATCACTGTATGTTTTACTGTTCCTTGGTGTGTCATTATTATTTGCTTCGTTTGACTCGTTGTTGTAAGTACTGTACATTTGTAAATTTGTATATTTGTAGATACTGTATACATGAACTCACTGTTGTGATGGTTTTTTGTTTGTGCCCGTGTTTTTGAAACTTTGACAATTTCAGTAAAAAAGAAAATAAATTTGTTTGGGATATAAACCCTGTGGTCACGTGGTACATATTGACTGCGTGTCTGTAGAACTTTTTTGTCAATTTTCCTGTCCAGCCAAAAGCAAGAAGTCGGAGTTGGGTGCATGGCATCTCTCACACTCAGGGGACTGCCAGAGCCCATAGCGGTGCAGACGTTCCGGAGTGTAATAAACGCTTCGCAAAAATTTAAAGGGGATCAACCGGTTTCAGCCATTCAAGGTCAACCTCTTGGTGCTAGAGCAGCAGTACTTCCAGATTGGGTCGTCAATAGTGATCTGTAAGTACCTTTGCCAAGCAAGCCTGACCTTCGAGGGTTCCTGACCTCTATGCTATGCATTGGCTTTGTACAGATGTGATATCATTTTCCGAGATTGTGCCGTTTTAATGACATGGGAAAGTTCCGGTAGCTCCGGGGGCTCCTCCAACTCTGGGCCTAGAACATCCTTCAATGCACTGCGGACTCTGTGAAATTGAAACCGTTGTAATAGCGTAGATCCCTCCGCTACCTGGCCCACATTTTCCCAGGTTTTCACCTTGCCATCCACGAAAAGCTCGCCAGCTTTCTCAAATCCCAGCGCATGCATCGCTTGCACTACGCCCTTCTCCTCAATAGGCGGCAACCAAAGTGCCCATTCCACCGCCATTATGGGGGAGTATATCAATGTTCCTTCTCTAGCCCTTAGCAACGCGTACCACCCGTGTTTCGTGGACGTGATCGAGTCCAGCACTCCAGTCCTGCGGTCCATGGGGGAGCATATCGTGGCTGGTAGTGGGACTGAATCCGCGAATAACCGTTCCATTTGCACATGGGGAATGTTTGCTTCTCCGTGTATCCACTTGTGTAAGTGGGCAGCTTGTGACACTCTTATAATATCGTTCCATGTCTGGGGCTCCTAGTCCTCCCAACTCGTACGGAAGTGTGAGCATAGTCCATTGTACTCTTGGCTGCTCTCCTCCCCAGGCCAAGTGGACCATGAGCATCGTCAGATTCCTGAAGAAGGCCTTCGACAGAATAATGGGCAAATTATTGAATAGAAACAGAAACCGGGGCAGTACTACCATCTTCATGATGGCTATGCGGTCCATCAGTGATTACAGGAGTCTGCACCACTTCTCCACATCCTCCTCACATTTGCTGAACGCCACCCCGTAGTTCTCTCGGAACAGCACCTCGGGGTCCGTGTGGGTCATAATGCCAAGTTAGCGCACCGGCTCTGTTGACCAACGTAGAGGGTATTCCATGTCAATGTGGTTCGTGACCGGTGTCAGTGGAAACGCCACTGATTTGTTCCAATTAATCTGGAGCCCGGAGAGCGCGCCAAATCGGACCACTTCCCACAATACTGAGGCTAGGTTCACCTTAGGGTTGCGTACATAAAGCAGCGTGTCCTCTGCGTAGGTAGAAATTATAATCTTGTACGTCGGGAAGCTAACTCCCCGGTGCCAGTGGTATTCCCGCAACGCGCTGGCCTATGGTTCAGCCACCAGTGCATATAATAATGGCGAAAGCGGGCAGCCTTGCCTAGTATCCCTGCTGATTTCAAAGGGATCAGATATGCGATCACCAATACGCAGCCTGGCCGTTGGTTTCCAGTACAAGGCGCCGATCATTTGTAAGAAAGGTTCCTCCAGTCCTAGCCTCCGCAGGACCCGCAACATGAACGGCCACTCCATGGAGTCGAAAGCCTTCTCCATGTCTAGGAAAATGGCGACCGCTTTCGTATTCCTGTCTAACATGCTGTATGGTCCCCAGTACTGTGCGAATATTATAGGTTAGGTTCCTCCCTGGCACAAAGCCTGCCTGTTCCGGGGCCACTAAGTCCGGGGCTATTAGAGCCAGACGTGTGGCGAGCACCTTGGCATATAATTTCGCATCTACATTTAGTAGAGATAGAGGTCTATACGAACCACACACGCTGGGGGGCCTGCCGGGTTTTGGAATGGTGACTATTAGTGCCTCTCCCATTGACTGCGGCATACTACCCTCCATGCAAATGTCGCCGTATAGGGTGGCCAGATGCGGGATGAGTTTGTCTTTGAACGCCTTATAGAACCCCACTGTTAGGTCATCCGCCCCAGGAGCGCTATGCACTCTCATGCTAGCTAATGCTTCCGAGATCTCATCTTCCTGTATAGGGGACATTAGGAATTCACGATCAGACTGTGCCAAGAAGGGCAATTGTATGTGTTCTAAATAATCATCCATGTCTGTTTCCAGATTTTCAGTTTTAGACGTGTATCCCCCCCGCTATTCCTGTGAGACTCTCTGGATGCAGTATGGCAAGCACCTTCTCCTCCTATTCGCTGAATGTTAGTGGTGGAAGGGGAGGGCCACCACCAGTCCTCTGAGGCATCTCATAGTTCTTGTTGGCCAATCTTTCACCCTGGTCTTGTGGTCATGCCACATCTGCAGGGTGCGTGGGGTGGTCCCTACTGCATTGACTTTGTTGACTATTCTTGCCCACATTTGATTTTTTGTGGCTACTGGTGTCTGTTGGACCATGCTTCCAAACAATGTGGTTCTACTCTGATTACCTCATCTACCATCACTGACAACTCATTTGGGCTCTTCCGGCTCGACTGCGGTGGTTGGAATGCAACAGCCCTTCAGCCGGCACGCCCCTTCATCATTTGTTGTGATGGCAGCAGTCGGAAACAACTGATCGTTCTGCTATCGCCGCAATCGTATCCTAATTTCACGAGTGGTCAATCCGCTGGTCGAACGGCGGTTTTGGGTCTTTCCACAGCAAATCGTATCCCGGTGGAGTTTCGGGGAATCAGTCTGCCACGGTCTGATTTTTCTGGCAGTTCGTCATAATCTTACCGCCGATTTTCCCGCAGTACATGTGGACGGTTATTTTCTGCTACCACGGCGGTCGGAATGGTTTTCCGACCGCCGTCCTAATCAACTGCTTAGAGGGATACTTGTCATTCTAGTGTAAAATAGGTGTGCTAAAACAACCACTAGACAGAAAAGAAAATTATTAGAAGCACTAAGACAGTAAAAGGATGCCCTGGGACCTTCGCAGGCCACACAGTACCACAACGGACAAACTCCTGAGGGCTTATTTCTGGATGGGCAGCGGTGGTGCGCGGGGAGAGGCTTAGAGGCATCAGTGGATGGCCACGCACAGGTGGCTTCGGTATGGCACAGGGACCTGCTGCCCTCTTCCACTGAGTTGGCCTGTCCTGAGACTGCAACAGAAACCACAGAGAGGGTCGACGAAGACATAATAGGCGCTACCAGATCCTCATAAGGCTGCCGAACACCTGGGCACCCCTGGGGACTGCCAGCAAATGTCAGCACTCAGTGACACTACAGGGGTGCAGAGAGACAGAGACGAGAGATTAAAAGCCGGAGGTGAAGGATCTGGGGGGAGCGAGAGGCCCGGACCTCCCCGGCCTAGCGGCAGTCGGTGTAGCACAATAAGAGGGACTCATGCAGAGGAGAGAGGACGTACGTGAGGGTGAGATGGGGAAAAGAGACCCGATACTCAAGCCCGCGAGGCAGGAGACTATGGACAATTATGCCACGGCTCGTCCACAGAAGGAGGCCCCCTCGGTGGCCACTAGAGCACGTTCGGACACCGCAATGCTGCTGGAGGCGATACAAGCGTCCAGATCAGACATTCAAGACTCGAGGGCGGCCTTGGAGGTCAAAATAGGACAGGTGGGTTCGGAGGTTCTGCTCCTGCGTCAGGATTTCCGGAATCTAACGGAGAGGGTGACCACAGCGGAGACAAGGATTGGAAAAGCGGTGGACTCCCTCAGCACACTGCGGAAGGACATGGCGGAGCTCCAGGCTTCACATCGGCAACTACTCTGGAAAGTGGATGACGCGGAAAACCGAGCTTGACGCAATAACCTCTGCTTTGTGGGATTTAGAGAAGGAATTGAGGGGCGGACATGTCATCCTTTCTGCACTCCTGGCTGAGGAAGACGTTCCCACAGGCGCAATTCTTGGACTGTTTTGTCATAGAGCGAGCACACCGTGAGCTGTTGACGAAACCACCGGAGGGAGCGAGACCGAGACCGGTGATTGCACAATTCCTGAACTTTGCAGACAGAGACCTAATTCTTAGGGAGGCCAGACAGCTGGGGGAGATACGGCTAGAAAACACAAACATAATGATCTTCCCAGATTACAGCCAGGAGGTCCAGAAACAGTGACGCTCCTTCGACACGGTCAAAGCAAAACTGAGAGACTTACACATGACGTATATGTTGCTGTTCCCAGCAAAATTGAAGGTAATTTTCGAGGGCAAGTCCCATTTCTTCAACCGACCGGAAGAGGCCTGGCAGTGGCTTGAGGAACGTCCTATACCCCGAGGGGCTGCAGAGGAAGGTCGCCGGATAAGGGACGAGATGGCAGCCGCAAACTTCAGAAGTAGCCCCCTCAAGACTCAAAGACTCAAAAAGCAACGAACAAGGAGGCGTACGCAGACCACACCATACCCAGGAACCGATATCTCGGGACGAAAGAGACAGAAATCGGCATCCTCAGTGGAGAACGCAGCGACAGCGTGTGGAGCTGGATTCACCAGCCTGGCCAACCACAAGACTTCGGAGGAGGACGAAGACTCGGAAGGCAGGACGTCAGGAGTGGAGGAGGCAGAAGGACACTCATTACATCCCCTAGAGACTGCAATCCAGCAGCCAGAGAAAGAAACACCCGACCAGATGGAAGATCTGGGCAATGGGACACAGGACTCACAATCCTGATGGGAGCTAGGACTGGCACCAGAGAAAGCAGCTCATCATTATGGGGGCACGCAAGTAACATAACCCCCTTTATTTCTCTATTTTTTCCACCTTTAGTGTGTAATTTATTTCTATGCTATATATGTTCGTTCACATGTTGGGCTGATCGGGCGAGGGAGGGAAGCTTAACTGTTGCACACATTCCACCTTTAGGTTGAGTGGGGGGGGGTCACAGGGGAGGGCTACAGGTCTACTCCGCCAACAGTCTTGGCTCTGCGGAGGTTGAGACTGAAGGGGGGGAGGTGGGGTGCAGGGTGCGGGGCAGTTATGGACGTTTCCAGTTAGCTGAGGGGGGTGGGACAGGAGCCAAGTTGGGGGATGGCCAAGGAAGAGGGAGAAGGGGAGTTGAGGATGAAAGGGGGGGGACAATCATGTTACAGTGGTCGCACATTGCAGTACTCCAGACGTCACCTTCACACACAGGAGACCGACTACACTATATGACATATACTCCAGAATGGCGGGTGAACAAGTAGGACAATGCCGAGACCAACGGGGATTCACGGTCCTGACGTGGAACGTTAATGGGCTTGGCAGCAAGATTAAGAGGGGACTGGTGAACTCATACATTAAAAGGCTACACCCCGACATAACACTGTTGCAGGAAACTCATCTTAAAGGGACTAACTGTGCTTTTTTGGCCAGGGGTCAGTACAAGGTCTTGGCACACGCAGGATACACCACGGACTCGAGAGGGGTGGCTATTATTATTTGAAAGACGGCACCGTTCTGTATAGCCCAAACATCGACAGACCCGCAGGGGACATATGTAGGAGTTAGGGGGACTTGGAACAGACGCATATACACGATACTTTCAGTGTATGCCCCTCCAAAACTACAGGCCAATACACTCAAGGAAGTGGCAGAAATACTCTTAGACACAGCTGACACCACACAAATTATTGGGGGAGACTTCAATGATGTGATGGACATAGGGATGGGTCGGACGGGTATGGCATCCATAGACCGGGCCCGGACCCCCCTGTTTCAAATGATTGACAATGTAGGACTCACGGACGTTTGGAGATGGCTACACCCCGTTCAGAAGACCTTCTCCTTTTTTTCGGGTGCCCACAATGTATACTCGAGATTAGATTATATGTTCATGTCCCGACACCACTTGACAGTAGATGACACGGCGGAATATCAGGCGAGAGGGATCTCCGATCACTCCCCGCTGTTAGCAAAGGTGGGCATGGGGCGAAACAGGTAGGGAGGCTCTTGGAGACTGACGGCGTGGGATCTGCAGAATGCAAACGGTCTGAAGGGTCTGAGAGCGGACGTGAAAGTATATATTGCAGAAAATGAAGGGACGGTTCCCTCTGCGGTGACATTCTGGGAGGCATTCAAGACAGTGATGCGAGACAGGGTACAAAGTAGGCTGGCGGAGGAAAGGAGGAAGCTTCACGCTGAAACGACTGCGTTGGAGGTGACCATTCTGGACCTAGAGAGGGACTACCAGGCTTCAAAAGATGAGGTGACACTTAGGAGATTGACAGAGCAGCAGAAGCACTACAGGGAACTAGTGACGGGAGAGGCCAGAACCCAGGCCCTGGCCACCCTGCACCGTCTCTATGATGTAGGGAATAAATCAGGCAAACTGTTGGCATGGCTTAGTAAAAAGGAGCGCACATCCAGATGGGTGGAGCAACTAACCTTAGAGTCTGACATCACTCTGGAAGACATATCGGGAACGCTGGCCAAACTGCGACCGGGTAAAACCCCGGGCCCGAACGGGTTCCCGGCGGAATTTTTTAAACGCACGGCAGATCTCCTGACGTGCCATCTGAAGGGCCTTTTCGATGGGGCTTTCCAGGAAAGGGAGACTCCCCCCGGATTTGTGCATGGCGACAATATTGCCAATACATAAAGAGGGGAGATCGCAGGAAGACTGTGTATCATATCGCCCCATCTCCCTCTTGAATACAGAGGGGAAACTCTTGGCAATGATCCTGGCACTACGACTGAAACGGTTTCCTGCCGGAGAGAGCCACCAGGTTAAATCTCCGCCGTACCCACAACTGGCTACAGGAGGTAAAAGAGAGGGAGGACCCACACTGGTTGTTATCCCTTGATGCCGAGAAAGCATTTGATGCGGTTCACTGTCCGTTTCATGAGGGTGTCTTGCAAAAATTTGGGTTTGGCCCCAAATACCGCCAGTGGGTTCGGCTGCTATACACTGCACCTAACGCCAGGGTTAGAGTGAATGGGGTAATGTCAAGAGAGTTACAGGTGAGGAGGGGGACCCGGCAGGGTTGCCCATTATCTCCCCTCCTCTTTGCGCTGACAATAGAAGTGCTCGCCGCTAAGATACGTCAGAATGTAGCCATTAGGGGATTCAGTAAGGGAGAAATGGACTCCGCGGAAGAAAAAATATCGCTGTACGTGGATGATATCCTTTTGTACATCACATACCCAGTGACAACAATACCGGAATTGCTCCTGGAATTGGAGCAGTACGGACAGTATGCGGGTTATCAGATTAACTGGCACAAATCGGTTCTCTACGACCCTAAGGGGCAGGGAAACTGGCCGGACCTCCCGAGACGACTGTTGACGACCATAGAGGGTTTCAAATACCTTGGAGTGTATGTCACCCTGGATCGGCAGCTGTCATATCAACAGAACCTGGAACGGATCCTAGTGAACTTTACAACAGACACAACCCGTTGGAAGCAGCTCCCACTCACACTCTTGGGTCGGGCAGCGATGTTCAAAATGATCACATTGCCCAAGTTTCTATACGCCCTCCAGAACGAATATTATCCACTCCCTTCCAGAGTGTTTACGACGATACATGCTGAGTTGAGATCTTTCCTCTGGCAGGGTAAACAACCCAGAGTGGCGCTGAACACTCTCCAGAGACATCAGTATAGCGGAGCGATCCCACTCCCGAACCTGGAAGCATACTATTGGGCGGAACACTTAGCCCGATTAATGATTGGATGCACGCGCAGGCTGATCATCCCACGTACGCCCTTGAAAGACACAGGATGTCATCTAGGTCGTTGATGTACTATTTATACGGGGGTTCCTGGCGGGGGCAGATGCTCCCGGCTACAGGATTTACTTTGCAACTCTGGAGTAAGGCGACGACACGCACTGGATGGGGAATGAAACCCACACGACAGACGCCGATATGGCATGGTACATGGCTAACAGAATTGAACATATTGAAGGGCTTCCAGAGGTGGGATGATATAGGTATCTTCACTCTGGGGGATATAGTGGCCAAGGGGGAACTGAAATCATTCATGGCTCTGAGGTCAGATTTTGGACTACACCGTACACAGTTCTTTCAATACGTGCAGCTGAGACATGCTTGGCGGGCCCAAAACATCAAGGCAGACGAACTCCCGGAGTATGCACCTTTAGAGGGACGCCTCTTACAGGAGCGCATCCAGGAAAAAGAGGTCTCACTCACATATAAGACTTTGACAAATAACATGCTAGGGGATCTGGACAAGCTTAGACGGAAGTGGGAGACTGAGGTGGGAGACATGGAGGATGTCGACTGGGACATTGTGATGATGCATCCCAGAGAGGTGGCAGTTAAATCCAGGCTGCGCCTCATTCAATTTAATGTGCTACACAGAACTTACTATGACAGGGTACGGCTCCATAAAATGGGGAGGACGGAGAACACGACGTGCCTTAGATGCAGAGACATGGAGGGGGACTTCTACCACACCATATGGACATGTAGCAAGATACAGGATTACTGGAGTAAAGTTTTCAAGGAGCTGAGTGAGGTGCTGGAGTTTCCTGTCCAACCAGAGCCCAGATTGGCCCTCCTAGGTATGCGAACGACGTAGACTTAGCGCGCCCCCTACTGATCTTTCTGGTACTGGTGCTAGTGGTAGCCAAAAGAGACATAGCTAAGTGTTGGGGCGCACCACAACCGCCGGAGTTGGATGAATGGAGGAGAGGTTTAGACCTATATATGGCCGCCAAGAGGGTCACTTACAAAGCAAGGGTATGCCCGAAGAAGTTCCGTAAGGTCTGGGGAAAATTGAGACATTACCATGGATTGGATGGGGGGATTTGAGGGAGTCTTGAAAAGTGGTCAATTAAATGTCTGTCAGAGGTCATCCAGGGAACCCCTGTGCCTAAGAGGTATAGACGATTGCAACACGGCGCTTTGGTCAAAGGGTCGGATCGAAATGACATATTTAACGGATGTACTGTGGAGAGGGTGGTGGGAGGGAGGCGGGGATGTGCGAACTGCTGATTACATGATTGTATTGTTCAGTTATGATAAAATGCAAATAAAAATGTTTTTAAAAAAAAAATAAAGTAAAAGGATGGTAGATTTCTACCATTTTGCTATAACCATGAATACAGGCAACTACATAAAATACATGACAATAAAAATGCGTACTCCTACGATGCAATCCTAACTAGATGTATCTAAGTGTACCTAGCATGTATGTGGGTGTTAAGCCAAGAATCCCCCTCGGATAAAGTCAACAATGTGAGAGGCTGTGGGACCCCGTCTTGGTCTCGAGCTGGACACCCTGCAAGGGATGTTAGTCCACTGCGAGCTGGAGTACCCCGATGCACAAACCTCAGCGTCTCACGTCAGTATGTCATCAGGAAAGTCCTGATCTCCTCTGACCCGTGAGGGTCTCAAGGCGCTGGGGGGAGGGTGGTGCAGCTCCGGTTCAGTCGAGGAGCCAGGTCTTGACTTGAGGTTCTTTCTGAAGGTGTGCAGGGTAGGGGAGCGTCTAATGTTGATTGGGAGCTCGTTCCAGGCCTTGGCTGCGACATAGGAGAAGGCTCTTCCGCCTGCTCTGTTTTTGCAGATGGGAGGGGTTTCTGCGAGGTCGACGGAGCGGAGGTTCCTATTGGGTATGTGGAAGGGGAGGTATTTGGATTCATGGATCATTGGAAAGTCATCTAAGTCCCTGAGTGCCCCTTGCTTGAAGGGGCACTCAGGGACCAGACTCTCAAGCAGTTGCCCAGATACACCTTCTGCTAAGGTATTAAGCTGATTCAATTCATTTTTGAGACTTTGCGCTTCTCTTATCGGAACGAAGTCTGACCTTAAAATGGCGGCGGTGAATGCAAAACGCGGAGCTGCGTTTTGAATACAGCCGGGATGTCAAGAGAAGCCCGTGTGGCTGTGACACCGCTGTTATTGCAGTGCGTGTGGCACTTTTGAAGCGCTTCTTGGAGAGACTAAAAATAGTGCCTGACCCTAAAATGAAGGTCTCATGATGACGAAGAGGTATTGTTTTCCCCCATTGGTAACGAGATCAGCAACTCTTGTGTGTAATCACTTGTATTGCCACAGTGCCTGCCTCAAATGGAAAGCGATTCAAAGCTTGTCAAAATGTTGTTTCCTATCAACAACTTGGTGCTGCTCCTTTCATGACGAGGCCTGACATTAAAATGTTGGCGGTGAATTCAAAGCGGGGGTCGGCGATTTGAACACAGCGGGGATGTGAAGGGAAGCCCATGCATGTGTGATACCACTGCTATTGCAGCACGTGTGGGCCATGTGAAACGCGTCTCGGAGAGACCGACATTAGCTACTTGGCAAATTCACTAAAGAATGGTGCCTGACACTAAAATAGAGGTTTCATGAAGACGAAGATGTACTGTTTTCCCAGTTGGTAACGAGCGTTGAAACTCTAGAGTGTAATCACTTGTATTGCCACAGCGCCTGCTTCAAATGGGGAGTGATCCAAAGTTAGACAAATTTTGTTTTCTGGCAACAATCTTAAGCCGATGTTGATGCTACTAGAAGCGGACCCGTAGATGGCACTGAGGGCTCAGTCTTAACACTGCTGGGGGGTCATTTTGTCTCTCTCTGGAACAGAGCAATGCATCTTTGATTCTTCTCAAGCTCTCCAAGCTAGAGGGCACTCCATTCTCAATGCCAATGTCACAACTAAGTATGGGCGAATTTTGCGAATCTCGCGTTCGCGAATTTTGCGGATTTGCACATTCGCAATCTGCAAAATCCGCGAATTCTCGCGAATTTGTGGATTTTTTTTTTGTGTGTTCGCAAGTGTTTCTGCCAGTTCGCGAGGATTTGGTACTAGTTCGCAATTGCGAACTTACTTGTCGGCTCGCAACGGTCGCGACTATGTTGTTTCTACGTCTGGTTCATCATCACAGCCTCCCAGTCCCAGCACCCTCTGTTTCACCACTGGCACCCTCTCTTTGACCCATGCCACCCTCTGTTACATCAATGCCACCCTCTGGTTCATCATCACTGTAGAAGATGGGGGGGAAAAGCAAGCCCACCTGCCCTGCTTGAACTGACATGAATTAATTTGGGGTTAGTTTATTAACAACACCTGCCCTGCCCCAACTGACAATAATGAATTAGGGGCTAATTAATGTGTCACTGAATTTGAAGTTCCAGCCTGGCACCTGCTTGTCTGCTCCCTTAGCTGTAAATCAGGACCTTTGTGGCATACAGTTAAGGTCAGAGCAGGGTCACACAATAGTTGCAAGCAGGCAACCGAATTCTGGAGGGCCCCCTCAGGAAGCACTACAGGGAATCGTTACAAATCATGAGGTTGACCTTTTGCACCTGCTCATTGCTTTTGCAAAAATCGTTTTTCGGTTTTTTCGCGCTATTCGCGGGGCGCGGCGTCGTGCGAAACCGACCGCGGAAGCCGCCAATTCGTGCGAAAGAGCTTTTTATTTTTTTGCGGCTTGTTTTTTCGCGAGTTTTTTTGCAGTATTCGCGAGCCGCTTGCAGCGCAACACGCGAATTTACCCCAAGGTCGAGTACGGGCGCGGCCATTTTGTTTGCGTGACGTATTTCTGTTTCCGCCCGCTATGTATAATCTCGCACAGTAAGCGCATTGCGAGTAGAAGTTCGCACGAGATCGCGAGGGAAATCTCGTGCGAACTTACTTTCGCGCTCGTGAACGGGCGCCGGCCATCTTTTTTTTCATTCATTTTCTGTGTCTGGGCATGGTGTTTAATCCTCTTGCTATCTTTGCCATCCTTTGCTTGTTTTCAGTTTTTTTTTAACGATTTTGCTTATCTATCCCTCTCTTTTCTTAGCTGTATATTTTTGTCTTTTCTGCTATTTTTCTTTATTTTTAAACTACTTTTTTAAACTCTTTTCTTTTCTTCTTCCCTATCCTATTCCTTCTTAATTTTCTACTTCCTACCTTACCTGCCCAGACCATGGTGAAGCCAGGCGCCGTGAAGCTGCCCAGGTACTTGAGGGCGGCAGCGGCGGCGGGGAGGAGGAGTCCTGGACCCCGTGCCAGGACACCATGCGGTCGATTGAGGGGGGAGCAGGTGATGCGACGGGAGATCTTCAGCCCGGAGGAAGTGGCGCGCTGGTCTACTTCGTCCAGCGCCGCCTGCCCAGGACCATCGCGGGAGGCGGCAGGATCGCGGCCGGCGGCTACAACATGCGGGAGCGCCGGAAGCGGTGGGAGAAGGTGTGCTGGGCCATATCCCACCTCTACGGGGCCCAGCGCACCTACAGCCAGGTCACCCATCGCTGGACGGACCTCCTGGACCGGGAGCGCGACCTGCTGGACCAGCTCGGCTTGGAGATCCCCGGGCTTGGTGAGTAGTAGTAGCCATTTCATCACTCACTACTATGATGTTTTCTCCTGCTCTGTGTTGTTGTATTGCAAATATTTGTTTTTTACATGGAGCAAGCCAATAATGCCGCTGATGACGATTACATTGTAGTTAAATTATATTTCAAAATCTTCTGTGCATTTCAGGTGCACTGCTCTCCTTCTCAGTGGCGTTGCTACTATGCTTATTTGTTTTCTATTTTGTGGTCTCATTGGCCTGAGTAACTATTATGTATGAGTGTACTTTACAGAACTGCGTAATGCTAGACACTAGGGGGCAGATTACATTTACAAGCCCCTTGCGCCACGTTTACGTTGCCTTGCGTGACGCAACAGCGGAGTAAACGTGCCGCATCCCTGCGAGTCATTTACAGCAGGACGCATCTAGGGAGATGCGTCACGTTATAAAGCCATGGGCCTGCACCACAATGGGTGCGTTCCTAGTACGCAGGGTGGGCGGTCCGGCGGCTGTGCGCCTCGCAAAATTGCCTGCGTGAAATCTACAAGATTTAACGCAGGCACTTCTGCGACGCTGCTACGTCAATTCAATTCCTTATGCCTGCTTGAAGCAGGCGAAAGGACTGACACAGCATGTTAAGTATTGGGTGGCCCTGAGCATTACTGGAGTTGCATTGCGTTGGCGACGTGACTCCAGCGATGCGCCGCTCTTACGTTACGAGATGCATCACGCAAGTGCCTACCCTTGCGCCAGGGCGCGCCGCATTGTAAATGAGGCGCATCTGATGGTCGCAAGGGTAGTTTTGCGTGACGCATTTGATCTGGCGCATCTCTGGAGATGCGCCAGAACGCGTAAGTAAGTATGCCCCTAAGGGGCAGAATTGCAATTACCGTCGCATCCCTGCAAAGTAGCAGGGATGCTCCATTAATTGTGCGGCCCGCTACCACCACCAAACATGGTGCGCCGTATTTGCAATGCGGCGCACCATGGGCCCAAAACGTCACCGAAGCTTTACTGCTGGAGTTGCGTCGCAACGATGGCGCAGCTCCAGCAATGCTCTGGGGTACCCTATCTCCCCAATGCTGGGTAAAGCCGTACGTCTGCTTCAAGCAGGTGCAGGGTTTGTGTGACGCATCATTGTCCTAAAGGTGACTGATTGAAATTTTGTAGATTTCCCTCAGCCACTTTTAGGATGTGTTCCAGCGCAGGAATGCCCTCCCTTGCGCCGGAACGCCCCCTGATGGCGCAGGGCTTTATAACGGGATGCATCTCCCAAATGCGTGACGTTGTTATAATATTATACGCCGCACCATGGCGCCTCTTTTGTTTAGCTGCTGTGTCACAAAAGTCACGCAAGAACGGAGCAAAAGATCCGCAAGGGGCTTAAATCTGCCCCTTCCTTTGTACCCCTGACAATAAGAAAAATAGTCGCGGTGGATTGATAGTTTGACTATTGAAATGACTGGTTATGAAGCAGGCAACTGTTAGTGTTGTCACTGATCTGACTGAAATCACAATGGAGTTTGTCTGTCACTTTGCGTCTTGCCTGCGGACTGCTGCCTGCCACTCCTAGGTGAACCTTTCAGTACTTTGTTTAGTGAGTTACGTGACTTTAGAAGTCGCAGGTCCGCAAATCAATGAAAACTAACCCTAATCAATGTAATTTCGCGGAAATATTTTGTTATTGTTGTTTTGAAATGTTTGATTTGGTTGACATTGACAAGCAACAATCATCCATGTTTTCTGTTCTTTCTTTCATGTTGTACGTCAGTTCCCCCCAGGGGCGAGGGGAGGACACAGGAGCAGCAGGCGGCGGATGCTGTTGAACAGGGCCAGGATCGGGCAGGCGAGGGCTCCTTTGCTGGCCCCAGTAAGTTTTCATTTTAGACTAGTACCTGTTTTTCCTAGCGTTCCTCATTCGATTTTTTCAAAATCGTCTTTGATCTACTTGTAGACTGTATCTAAATTCTTATCCTGCCTCTACTATGACTCCCTGTGGTATTACTAGATTATTCTTATTAGTCTGTCTGTGTAGCTAACTAAGATTGCACGGTTGGCGAAACTCCCATTCTAGTCAGCAATAGCTCTATCAACTTAGTGCAGTCCTCTGGGATTGTCCATAATGTCTTTTGAAGTGTTCTATCTGGACTCATGCTTGCAAAAATTGCAAAACCTTTCGCTCAGTCACTCTAGTCTGGACAAAAAAACACTGAGTCTATTTAAGTTTAAAAGCTTTATTAAAAGTAAACACATTTATTAAAATTAAGTCATAATAAAACTAAACGTTTAACTGATAATGGAAAAGTGGTTAGTGCTGACGATTAATTGAAGACATTTCTTGTGGTCGAGCCGAGCTCTCACCTGGTTTCAACTTGATCTTGTTGTTAGAAGTCCATCTTCTGTCTGTGTGGAGAAAAATGGTGCGTGTTAAAAAACCAGCCTTCATCAGTTGTGCCAAAAAGTGCAGCAAGACAACCTTCCCTGGAAAAAGGGACATTTTTTTTAACTTTAAAGTAGACAGTCACAAATTACATTGTTTTCACATGTCTTCATTCCTAGACCAAATACTAGTGAGTGCTTTATTCTAACATTCTTACATGTACTTTGTAGGTGGAACATCTGGTGGCGGGGCCAGCGTGGAGGTGGTGGTGCTCGACACGGAGGCGGAGGGCAATTCTTCAGGGGAGGAGGCGGCGGCTGTGAGAGTTGAGACGGTGGTGGTGGCGGCCAGAGGTAAGCTCTTATATATTCCTTACTTATTGAGATTGAAGACGTGGCTGGGAAGGCAAGAATATGAGATGCATGGCTGGGTGAATGATGAAGCAATGATGGGTGGAAGGACAACAGCCTGGGTGGGTGACACAGAAACTGTATGTGTCCATATACCTGGATCATGCTACTATCTGACTCTTAGATAGCATATGTGTATCTAGAGCAGGGGTACTCATAGTATTGCCCGCGTGCCGGTGGTGGCCCGGCAAGCCTTCCTTGGCGGTGCGCAGACCTTGCAAACAATCACTGCTCCCCCGGCCCCCACAGAGCAGAGGCTTTGTTGTATTTCACCTGTTAGCGCCCCTGCATCTCCACTCTGACAATCACTGCTCCCCCGGCCCCCACAGAGCAGAGTGGAGATGCAGGGCCACAAAGAGGTGAAATAGAACAAAGCCTCTGCTCTGTGGGGCCGGGCAAGCAGTGATTGTCAGGGTGGAGATGCAGGGGCGCTACAACAAACAAAGCCTCAATAATATGTTAATGGTCTTTTAAAGACCTGTTAAGTACTTTGGTGTGGTTGTCTGTGTGTGCGCGTTGAGGAAGCGGTCTCAGCCCGGGCTGAAGGCTGACACAGACAGACACACACACAGTGAGATGACAGAGGGGGAGGGAGAGGGAGGGCAGGAGGGAGAGCAGGAGGGAGAGAGATGTATGTAAATGCTGGGTCTGGTGGCTCAGTGGATGAAGGCATCTGCTGCAGGGACCTGTGTGCAACCTCATGGTCACAAGTTTTCGTTTTGCCTTAGCCCCGCCCCCTCTGACTCCGCCCCCACCAGTGCGGCCCTCGGCCACAAACTACACTGTAAATTTAGCCCCTGAGAGAAAGTTTGTGAGTACCCATGATCTAGAGAGAGTAGACGGTCAGTGGATGAACTAAGTGTAACTTTAAAGAGCATGTAACACTGTACCCGCACGTCCGTTCCAGTGTAGGAAAGGCAAGGAAAAGAAGTTTTAATTTTGTCCAAATACGACCATCAATAGTAGCAGTAGTTTGTATTGCAAGCACAGCATAGATCTGCTTATTACGGTGGCCACTCCCTACCTCTCTTAATAAGTTTAGTAGTACTCAGTCATTCATGTGTGGATGTATCACTGGTCACTCACTAAAAAGCAAAGCACCTAAAGTCATCCCATATATAAGCAAAAACATCCCATGTGAAGTGATAGATAATCAGATTATTTATCTTCTTCAATTTTCCATTTCTAGTACTCATTTGCACTGTAGGGTGAAAGTTAAAATAATTAAGCAGTAGCCCTTGTAACAGAGTATTCTCAGTGCCACCCGTAATAGAAAAGTAAGAGCTTCACCACCTGCATGTACTGGACGGGTACAGTAACGCAACGCAAGTCTAGGTCACTCATCATGGCGTGCGTCTCTTTTTCTCGGGTGCAAGTTCACTGCGCTGGCATTATGCCGGCTTGCAGAAGATAACATACCAATTTTCCTAAACAAGAGACAAGAAGAAGAATAAGACTGGTGTACTTTCATAGTCGACTCCAATGGAAGTCCATAGTGCTCGTAGAATTTGTTCCTTAAACTCCCACTAATGTTAGAGCAAGGATGAAGAAGTGGGAGGTTAGATAGATACTGGCCTCAATAGTTATGGAATGCGCTTGCAAGTTGCTAGTTGTACTGCAACACACATTTCTGCTGAATGATTGAGTTAATCTTAAAGAGCATTGGTTACAGACTATGTCTTTCTTTCTTCATATAGATGCTCCTTCCAAACGAACAAGGAGGAAGGAGCTGGCTAGAGCGGCCCGGCAACGGAGGATCGAGGCCACTGTTGCGGAATATCGGCGGCTGGTGGCCCTGGAGGACGAAGAAAGTGTGCAGTCGACCACGACAACAACGTCGTCTGCATCGGCCTCCGTGGCCCCACGGGCTGCCACCCAGCGCAGTGGTCCACCCAGACTGAGCCGGGCTGCCAAAGGCAAATGCCACCGCCGAGCAGCAAGGACAACAGCTGCCTCTCACAGGCATTGCACCTGCAAGGCAGTGAAGGCACGCCTGCGCCGCAGTACCCTGATGGTGTCCCGCCTTCAGCAGGAGCTCGCCTTGCTCCGCGAAGAGCATGATGCCCTGGCCCAAAAAGTAAACAGCATCCACCCATAGTGTCCCTTGCCCCTTTTTTAGAGACTTTTGGGGGGTGGGCATTGGGTTTTTGGGGACTTTTGAAGGACAATCGTTGGGGTTAGGGAGGGTCTTGCGGGAGATTATTTTGTTAGGGATATAAATATACTTTTTCAAACTTTATCTGAGCATACCTGTTTTTTACTGCTTGCCTGGTGGGTGGGGGTTTAACAGTGACTTTGTTTTCCTGAAAGTTTAGTTCCATTTTCTTCCTTTAAGTGTAAATGCCCAAATGTTTTCAACACTAAGTGCCTCTCACACAGTAAGTGAAGTGAATTCAAGAGTCCTAGGACTTTAGTAGTATACCGTCAGTCTCTCGTCTCTCCTAATACTCCATTATACTCCCAAACCACCAAACGCTTATCTTACCTGTAATTTGTGTTTGAAAGTAGGGCTAGACCCAGGGCTGGCTCCACGGGAAACAGCGAATAAGGTTGGCAATCCTGGGCGGATAAAATTTCCTCATAGCGGTGGTACTAGTGGTGTGACACAGTAGCAGTTGCATGCCTATGAAAAAAAAGAAAATTAAATCTGGTTTGTCCTCCTGAGCAATTCAACGGTAGAATAGAGAATATAGCAGGTGACAGAAGTACACTAACAGTGCCACATTGTAGCCTAAAAAATGGTAAAGTATAACTACTAATTCGGTTGAAGTTCTTTGACATTAGCCATGGGTCTTTGTCAAGCAGAGTAAGAATATATCCTCGGATTTCTTCACTAACTGTCAGGATCCGTCCACCCCCTCGCCAGAAGGGTGGATCGAGCAGAAGGTGCAAGCTAAAAAACCCTTGTTGGAAAACTTCATTGAGATTCCTAGTGACAGCGCTGCGGAGGTCCGCCATCTTGGGAGTGCGGAAGTCATTCCGTTTCCTGCGTGGCGGTTTACTTTGCAGTTGATTCGAGAGTGTCTGCATATCGCGCACGCGCGCAATTCGCGCTGCGCACTTCAACTGAGGAAAATACCGGAGACGCGTGCTTACCTCACGCTCTCTTCAGAGAAAGTTCTTTTGACCAGAGTTTTTGTGTACAAGGCGGCTGAACTGAAACCTTAAGGAAAGTAACAAGTTACGCTTTGTATTATAGAAAAAGACTTTTCCTAATTCGCCTTTTTCCCTTCAGTATTGTCAAAGCTGGAAGAATCCCGTCGTCGGAGTTCAGGAAAGAAGTTGTGTGGAGGAGTCAGAGCTGGGGAAAAACTTCAGTCAAGAGAAGTTCCCTCAAAGACCTTCAAGTAAGAGTATTATTCTTGAGTTATCTGAGAGAAGTCTCAAGGCAATGAACTAAAGACGCTTTTGGACTCACTTTGGCAAAGAAGCTGATGAGCGTTGCGTCAAGAGCCTTACTGAGACATCTTGAGGAGAAAGACTTTGATTAAGAACGTGAATCTTCAAAACGTGTCCAGAGAGCAAAAACATGTGATGAAAGACTACTCCCTGTGGAGTTTCCGAAATAGTCTCAGAGTTGAAAGACTGTACATTCAGAGTTATAGACTTGAGTTTCACAGATCACAGAGTGTATTCGAAGCATTGTTCTAGTCACGAAAATTCCAAAGACCAGAGTTTATTCTTCCAGTGAACCAGTAGTAATTCTCCAGACATCACTTATAGAGAGTGGCTATCTTCCTAGTTTGCTTAGGTAAGACATAGAGGGCATAATAATAATAATAAGACAGAGTAACTAAAATATGTTAAGTAGAGAGGGCTAAAGAATTGTCTTTTCCTTTGCAGCGAGTCCAACCTGAGGGCTATCGAAGCAAACCTGACGAGGAAGAAGTCTCTCTTGTTTTGTCTGTCCACTTCCCCTTTCCCTTGCTGGTGAGGACTGAAGACTGTATATCTAAGCGGTCTTGGGTCTTGGCTAGAAGGGGACTGAGGAATTAGCGTCTGTTCCTGAGGGGGCCGAACCAGTGTATCCTTTACGGTTCTGACAGATTGAAGTGCCTGCCTCTATTGAGGAATCAGGTCCCCTCCCGGACAGAATGACGGAAGGCTTTGATTTAAAAACCTTGAGTGAAGTTCTAGGAAGTATGCAGGTGCAGTTAAATAGTGCCCTAGAGGAGAATAAATCTTTAAGAGAGGAAATTAAAAGATCTAGTTTAGAAACCATGCAAATTCGTCAGAGGTTAGAAGGTCTAGCAACGACAGGGCCGTTACCTAGAACCGCTACACCACAGCAGTCATCCCCGTCGGGGGTTTCGACTCAAGTAATTCACTCTATTTCCCCAGTCATTCCTTTGGCAGCCCCAGAGAGGTATGGGGGGGATCCGATGAAGGCCCAAATTTTTCTGACGCAGTGTTCCCTACACTTTTTGTGTCGTCCTGTAATATTCACAGACGATCAGGCTAAGGTAGCATTCATATTGTCTTATCTGACGGGAGATGCGGCTGCTTGGTCAATGTCATTGGTCACCAAAAAAGATCCGATCCTAACCAATTACGAAAACTTCAAGGTGGAGTTTGCTCGAATTTTCGATCGACGATCTTGTGCTCAATCCACTGATAATGAGCTGTTGGACCTTAAGCAAGGAAATCGAGATTTGGTGGGATACTTGGCTAACTTTAATAAGTTGGTAGTGGAAACTAATTGGCCAGAGGAGAAAAGAGCGGCAATTTTTTACAGAGGCCTTCGAGACGAGTTGAAAGATGCTCTTGCTCAAATACCACAGCGTCCCACAGAGGTTTCCGCTCTCATAGACTTGGTGTTACAATTGGATCACAGATTAAATGAGCGGAAACATGAAAAAAGGAAGGACTTTCGACCCATACCTCCTCGATTCGATCGAATGAGAAGTGATTCTCAAAAGAGTTCTGAGACAACGTCCGTAGAAGAGCCCATGCAAATTGGATCCGTTCAAGGTCCGTTGTCAAAGGAAGAAAAGGAGAGACGGAGGAACTCCCTGTTGTGTATTTATTGTGGAGGTTCTGGGCATTTTGTCAGAGAGTGTCCGAAAAGATTAAAGACATCGCAGCCAGTAAAAGATCGGCTTCGTCCGTAGAGAGAGTTGCACGGGTCGAAGCGTCAGAAAAGTCAACTCCAGAATCTCAGCATATTATGAATACTCTCCAGTCGGCTGCTCCACATTTAATCGCGACTTTTGTGGTAAAATTTCGAGATCAAGAAATCAAAGAGGTGTCTGTCATGATCGACTCAGGAGCAACAGGCAATTTTTGTGATTTAAAGTATGCCAGACGGCATGGCATTCAGTTTGTGAAGAAGGTTACTCCAGAACCTGTGCGAGCAGTGGATGGCACCAACTTGTCCTCGGGGCCTATCACTCATGAAACAGAGCTACTTCGATTAACAGGTTTACAAGGGCATTCAGAGTATATCACCTTTAACTTGATTGACGCACCACAGTTCCAGTTGATATTGGGACTTCCTTGGCTAACAGAACACAATCCAAGAATCGATTGGAGTCGAAGAACAATTGAAATGACTTCACCTTATTGTGTCGAACATTGCTTTGGTAAGGAGAAGGTTCCAGAAGAGGAGTCACAGGTCAAGATTTTAGCTTCTGTTCATCCGGCCCAAATCTGTGCAGTGGAAGTTAAGTCAATTCCAGCTGAGTATCAAGACTTAGCAACGGTGTTCGATAAAAAGAAAGCAGAAACCCTTCCTCCGCATCGACCCTACGACTGCAAGATTGACATCGAGCCTGGAGCAATTTTGCCCTGCAGTCGAATCTATGCGCTCACAGAGACGGAGAATCGTTTCCTGAAGGAATATCTAGACAAATACTTGGCCAATGGATTTATTCGACCCTCGCAGTCCCCGGTCTCCTCGCCTCTTTTTTTTATTCCGAAACGGGATGGAGATCTGCGGGCTTGTATTGATTACTGAGCCTTAAATCAAGTAACTGTCAAGAATCGATACCCATTCCCCTTAATCTCAGTGCTGTTGGACCAGGTCAAGAATGCTAAAGTCTATACCAAGTTGGACCTTAGGGGAGCATACCATCTCATTAGAGTGGCTTCAGGAGATGAGTGGAAGACAGCGTTTCGGACTCGATATGGATTATTCGAATATCAAGTGATGCCATATGGCCTTTGTAATGCTCCTGCTGCCTTCCAACATTTCGTGAATGACGTGTTGGGGGAGTTTTTGGATCGAGTGGCAGTGGTTTACATTGATGATATTTTGATCTTCTCCAACAGTATGGAAGAGCACATTCCTCATGTAAGAGCAATCTTGAGTAAGTTATTGAAGAATCACCTTTACGTCAAGCTGGAAAAGTGTGCCTTCCATGTCACCAGAGTAGAGTTTTTGGGTTTTGTGTTATCCCCTGAAGGAGTGAGCATGGATGTCACGAAAATCAAAGCAGTCCAGGACTGGCCCTCTCCCAAGTCGGTAAAAGAAGTGCAGAGTTTCTTGGGATTCTCAAACTTTTACAGGAGATTTATCTCAGATTTTTCACAGAAGGTGACCCCCATTACTCGACTCTTAAAAAAGGGAGTCCAGTTTGAATGGAAGGAAGAAGCAGAGGAGGCTTTTCAATTTCTGAAGAATTCATTTACTCAAGCTCCCATACTGTTGCATCCACGAACCGAAGACCCCTTCTATGTAGAAGCAGATGCTTCTGATCTTGCCATTGGAGGAATTTTGTCACAGCGGCATCCTGATACTGGTCAGTTACATCCGGTGGCGTATTACTCTCGCAAGCTCAATCCTCCTGAGTGTAATTATTCAATCGCTGACAAGGAGCTTTTGGCTGTAAAGAGTGCCTTTGTGGAATGGCGCCATTATTTGATGGGAGCGAGACATAAAGTAACTGTTTTTACGGATCACAGAAATTTACAGTTCCTCAAGTCAGCACAAACCTTAACTGCCAGACAATTACGATGGTCATTGTTTTTTGCGGATTTTGATTTTGTCATTACCTTTCGCCCTGGAAAGAGTAATGCCAAGGCGGATGCGTTGTCAAGGATAGATTCAACCACCTCAGAGAAAACTGGAAGAGAGGAACAGAGCATCATTCCGGAGGAAAAGATTGTTATGGTAACCACGGCAAGTGATCTGCGGGACAAGGTGCAGGAAAGTATGTCCATTCAAGAAATTATTGATAACTATATTCAACACAAGGTCTCTGTTGCCAGATACCTGAGAGCCTTGCTGGTCACTATAAATCCATTCACCACACTCAATGGGGTTGGTCTGGAAGGTATAGTAGATAGAAAAGGAGAAATTGCTCTTTTTCTAGGTGTCCCCTCACTCACCAGGGTTGCCCCTTGGTGACATGCTTCATCATTGGGGCCATCCCAGTCCTCTATCGGGCTGGGGCGTGCTGCGACTTGCGAATTAGGTAGGAGCACTTACAAATGACTATGTGTGGTGCAGATGTGATTGTGGAGTGGACTAAGTGATGTGTTAAGGGATCAATTTAGAAGCAGAGAGAGATCCAAGAAATGCAGTCACAGTCAGAGAAAAACACAATGGATACTGTATCTCTATGTTGTAGTTGTCCTGTTGAAAGTGGTAAGTAAGTTGCCTGCAGAAAAAAAATCCTCTTATTAGCGGCACTCCTCCATTGCAGCTGACGCTTCGTCCATCGATGTTGGTCACCAGAAGACACCCTGTAAAAAAAGCACAGCATGGACAAACAATTGAACATAAACAAATCTTTGGGTACAAACCTATCCATCAATCTTTGAAAGTGCATGCACTACTGGATGCATGTCAGTGAAAAGTAAGTAGTACTTTCGACAACTGTGGAAGAAAGAATGCGACAGTACAGGGCGTGCGTGGAATTATTGATAACTATATTCAGCATAAGGTCTCTGTTGCCAGATACCTGAGAGCCTTGCTGGTCACTATAAATCCATTCACAACACTCAATGGGGTTGGTCTGGAAGGTATAGTAGATAGAAAAGGAGAAATTGCTCTTTTTCTAGGTGTCCCCTCACTTACCAGGGTTGCCCCTTGGTGACATGCTTCATCATTGGGGCCATCCCAGTCCTCTACGGGCTGGGGCGTGCTGCGACTTGCGGATTACGTAGGAGCACTTACAAATGACTATGTGTGGTGCAGATGTGATTGTGGAGTGGACTAAGTGATGTGCTAAGGGATCAATTTAGAAGCAGAGAGAGATCCAAGAAATGCAGTCACAGTCAGAGAAAAAGACAAAGGATACTGTATCTCTATGTTGTTGTAGTTGTCCTGTTGAATTTGGTAAGTAAGTTGCCTGCAGAAAAAAAATCCTCTTATTAGCGGCACTCCTCCATTGCAGCTGACGCTTCGTCCATCGATGTTGGTCACCAGAAGACACCCTGTCCACTGCCTGGCTGATGCTGAATTGTGGTTCGCTAATGTGAAGCCTGACTCCATCCTTTTTTCCCCATTGCACAGACTGAAACCCGGCCTGTAATTATTCAACGAAAAACAGGAATTGATATAATATTACAACACCACTGATAAATAAATATAAGGTATGTAGGCTGTGGAGTGCAAAAAGTCACACTTTGATTTTCCTAGTAGACAGTACAATATTTTTGAAAGTGTGTACTCTGTCAGAGTCACCTTTTAAAGGATAAATAAGTATGGGCAAAATAATGTAGCGGATCTTTCCCCTCAAGCTAGGTGTCCTGTAAACTGTGTTTTAGAACAAAATTAGATCTTCCCAGCAGTGCTCCCACCCAGACCCTTACTAAAGCCAGTCGCAAAAATGTAGAAGACCCCCAATCAAATCTCAAAAACTAGGCCTAGCAGAAAACTGGTGACAAAACGTACTTTGAAAGTAAAAGTAGGCCCAAGTACCCCCTTACCCACCGTGGATTGCATTCAAACCACTTGCAAGCAACCAAGCAAAAGTATCCATAGCCAGCATCGCTCCAAGACTCGAAAACTCCCCCACCCAAACACATGCAATAGAAATACTGCTAACCCTAACGAACCCTAAGTTAAAAATAGTGGCAAATGCTTTCTTTAACTATGCCAAATCCCCCCTTTCCCACCATGGATTTTCTTCAAATGACTTGCAACCAAAATTACACATTCTCACGAGTGCTCTAAGACCCCAGAACTCAGTTGCAAAAATCTAGAACACTCCGAAAGACATGCAATCCTGCTGCTAGGGCTAACCCTAACGAACCCTAAGTTACAAAAAGTGCCAAAAGGCTTTTCGGCGTGGATTTTGTCCCAACCACTTCTACCCGGTATTAGACCTTCCCAGGAATGCCCCAAGACCCGCCAACCCACCCGCCAAGAAACATAACACCCCCAAACAGGCCAAAAGCAAAATCTCATACTTGCAATATTTCTCGGCCTTCGGTCCAAACGCGCTGCGTAGCTAGGCCATAAGTCGGGGTTGCCACCACGGATTTCCTGAAAAGCAAATGCAATCAAGATTAGAGTGTCCCAGCAGTGCTCCCAGACCCCGAAACTCACCCACAAACACCAGGAAGCCCCACAAACAGGCCCCCGAAAACGCTACATTGAGCAAAATGTCAGAAATAGCAAAAAAAACATCGGCCTGGATTTTGTCCCAACCACTTCTACCCAGTATTAGACCTTCCCAGGAATGGCCCCAGAGCCGTCAACCCAGGAGAAAACTAGTAAAAGACCCCCAAACAGCCAAAAAGCAAAAGTACAAAAATGGGGACTTAGTCATTTTCTTTCCAATTTCCCAAAACACTCTGCGCGCGCTCTGCAGCTAGGCCCTAACTCCCCTCTGCCACCATGGATTTGCTTCAAACCTCTTGCAAAGTAAAGTATCCATAGCCAGCAGTGCTCCCAGACCCCGAAACCCACCCACAATTACCAGGAAGCCCCACAAACAGGCCCCCGAAAACGCTACATTGAGCAAAATGTCAGAAATAGCAAAAATAAAATCGGCCTGGATTTTGTCCCAACCACTTCTACCCGGTATTAGACCTTCCCAGGAATGCCCCGAGACCCGCCAACCCACCCGCCAAGAAGCATAACACCCCCAAACAGGCCAAAAGCAAAATCTCATACTTGCAATATTTCTCGGCCTTCGGTCCAAACGCGCTGCGTAGCTAGGCCATAAGTCGGGGTTGCCACCACGGATTTCCTGAAAAGCAAATGCAATCAAGATTAGAGTGTCCCAGCAGTGCTCCCAGACCCCGAAACTCACCCACAAACACCAGGAAGCCCCACAAACAGGCCCCCGAAAACGCTACATTGAGCAAAATGTCAGAAATAGCAAAAAAAACATCGGCCTGGATTTTGTCCCAACCACTTCTACCTGGTATTAGACCTTCCCAGGAATGCCCCAAGACCCGCCAACCCACCCGCCAAGAAGCATAACACCCCCAAACAGGCCAAAAGCAAAATCTCATACTTGCAATATTTCTCGGCCTTCGGTCCAAACGCGCTGCGTGGCTAGGCCATAAGTCGGGATTGCCACCACGGATTTCCTGAAAAGCAAATGCAATCAAGATTAGAGTGTCCCAGCAGTGCTCCCAGACCCCAAAACTCACCCACAAACACCAGGAAGCCCCACAAACAGGCCCCCGAAAACGCTACATTGAGCAAAATGTCAGAAATAGCAAAAAAAAACTCGGCCTGGATTTTGTCCCAACCACTTCTACCCGGTATTAGACCTTCCCAGGAATGCCCCAAGACCCGCCAACCCACCCGCCAAGAAGCATAACACCCCCAAACAGGCCAAAAGCAAAATCTCATACTTGCAATATTTCTCGGCCTTCGGTCCAAACGCGCTGCGTGGCTAGGCCATAAGTCGGGGTTGCCACCACGGATTTCCTGAAAAGCAAATGCAATCAAGATTAGAGTGTCCCAGCAGTGCTCCCAGACCACGAAACTCACCCACAAACAGACGGAACCCCCCCTAAGAGCACCTAAAAGGCAAGCAAGTCATCAAAAACACAAAAAAATTTCCGCCTGGGATTTGGTCCAAACCACTTTTATCCGGTATTAGAGCTTCCCAACAATGGCCCCAGAGCCGTCAACTCACCTGCAAAGAGGTACAACAACACCCCCACAAGTGCTGAGTCTTTCTTCATTGGGCGTAAACCAGCCCTCTGGTTTGATGGAATAGGAGTCTGGAGGAGGAGGATAGAGGAGCATGTTCTTCTGAACTTGTGAACCTGAGGAATGCAGACTGCGGCAACTTCAAATCAATTAGCAAACCAGTGAAGACAGTTCTGCTGATGGGCTTGTTTTTTGAGATTATCTGATTAAAGTTTGAAATATATTAACTGTGCACAACAAAGAAAGACAGACACACAGGAATAAAAGTGAATAAGGACGAAAAAGAAAGTTATTGATTCGTTGTCTCATTTTCAGGGCTCGGTATCACGGTCCAGGAATAAGAATAAGGCTTCGTCATCATACTCTGCGAATTCAGGCCGGGTGAGCTCAGTGTCACCTGACAGAGTAGAAATTCCCTCATCTATGTTGCTGGCCACCTCCTCTTCATCCGGCACGCTTTCTCGTACTCTGAAATCTGGTGGTATGAGGTGCTGATTCATCTTGATCATTGTTAACCTCTCCACATTTTTGGGCGAGAGGCGGCTCCGTTTGGGAGTTACAATGCCACCAGCAGAACTGAAAACCCGTTCAGAAGACACGCTTGCGAGTGGGCAAGACAAGTAGTTTAAAGCCAGGTTGGTGAGCTGTGGCCACAATTCTTTTTTCCCATGCCAATACGCCAATGGGTCAGAATTAACATAGACCTCTGTTGAGTCATTCAGATAGTCCTTCACCATCGACTCAAGGTCCTCATCCAAGGTTCCTCCACTTTGCTTAGCTCTTGCTGTGCCTCTGACCTTTTGAGAACCAAACCCACGCAGAGCTAGCCAATCCTCTTCAGCCTCCAATGTTTCTGTTGTGTCTCGTGCAGATGATCTGGTTGCCGGTGTCTTTAACGGCTGAGAGGTCACTTGTGCCACAGCCACAGGTGCAGAAGTGGATTGTTTTGACTGGGGATGGCCTGCTGATGTACTGCCATTTCCTTCAATTTCCAGCCGTTCTCTTTCAAACCTCTTGGCTGACAAGGCTAGCCAACGTTTGTACTTTGGAACATGTTCATCATCAAAAGGAAAGAATGCTTGGCCTGCCAGCGCCTTTTTGTAGCGTGGATCCAGAATAGTAGCACAAATGTAATGCTGTTCTGAGTGGATCTTTTTAAGACGTTCATCACCTTGTAGGAGCTCTAATAATTTGTCAGCCAGAAGAAAAGAGTCTTGGTTTTTTACATCTTTTTCAAACACAGAACACACCTCCTTCAGTTGGTCCTCCAGCATGTACAACAATGGGATAGCTTTTCCCAAATTAGAGTCCTCCTTGCTGACTGCACGCGTGAAGAACTCAAAAGGACGAAGCATGCATGTCAGGCTTTGAACTATGTTCCATTGCGCCGCACCCATCCTCAGCTCCTCTGTACCCTCTGTAAGGAAATATTGATCGAGTTCCGTATACTGCTCATACAGACGCTCAAGCATGTAGAAGGTTGAGTTACAACGTGTTACCACCTCCTGGATGAGTGCTTTCACTGGCATTTTACGTTGATATAGCAGGCTCCTCAGCTGCTTCCGGGCCTTAAAAGAATGGCTGAAATGCTTGCACATTTTTCGGCAGGTGTCCAATACACTGTACGCTGCACTGCCTTTATTACCCAAGAATTTTTGGACAACCAGGTTTATACAGTGCGCCAAACACAGCACTCTGAAATAGTTACCGTCCCTCATGGCCTAAACTATATTGGAGCCATTGTCCGTGGAAACATAACCAACCTGGCTTTTAGTGGGGACAGCCAGTTAAGGACCTTTGTGTTAAAGACATCCAAAATGTTTTCTGCTGTGTGACGTTTCTCCAAACCAAACATGGCTAGTGTTGCATGTTTCCGAGCAGCTTTAAAAACAATGTCCGTGTCAACACCTGTGTTTAGCTTTGCTTTAGCCCCTGAAAAAGAGACCCAGTGTGCAGTGATGCACATGTAATCAGCGCCTGCACCACTGGTCCACATGTCTGTTGTCATATGTATAGTGTGAACAGCACTCTTCTGCAAAGCTGCCCCAATCACCTTCAGAACATCTTCATGTAGTGCTGGAACCGCAACTCGGGCAAAATAGAACCGGCTAGGAACCTTCCATTTAGGGCAGAGCACTGCCACTAATTCTAGAAAACCAACCCCTTCTACAAAAGAAAAAGGGAGAAGGTCCAGAGCTAGCATTTTAGCCAGCTTAGTGTTATACAGACGCGTCAGTGGGTGGTTGCGTTCATATTGCGCTTCTGTAAACAACATCTTTTTAATGTTGCCCTGGACCAAGGATTTACGGGATGATGATGATATCTTCGACCCAGTTACGCTCGCTGATGAACTTTTCCGCATTGATGTCTCACTCTCTCTCACACTCTTAGTGTGCCTCACATGGGGTGTGCTGCTGACAGGGGTACTGGGTGTAAGTGAAGTGTTTGAATCGTCTTCTTCCTCCTTGTCATCATCAGATGAAAAATCAACGTTTTCATTACGTGCAATTCCGGCTTCCTTGGCCGCCTCTAGGTGCGGAAACCATTGGACAGGGTGCGCTCTCCTAAGATGACCTCTCTGGCCTCCGGTACCATAGTTAGAACCAAGCTTACCACGACTAACTCGAACCTTACAAAGGCTACAAATGGCTACGTTTTCCATTTTTGGGCAAACACTAACGAAGTCCCAAACTGGAGACTTGAAATGTCTTTGGGGGCTGGAGGAGGCGGCGATACTGGTGGTGGTGGTCCTGCTGCTAATGCCAGATGAAGTGGAGGATGTGGATTGCCGAACTTCAGTACGTTTTGCACTTTCACCACCACGAATTGAGGTCGAGGTGGGTACCTTCTTGCGAGGAAGAAATATGGAAGCGGTAGGTGTTGGTGTACTACTTAACTCCAAATCTAATGATTGTTGTGTTTCCATTTCCATTGCCTCCTCGTCGACATCATCATCACGCTCAGCAGCTTCTCGGGATAGGGTCAAAATGTCTCTTTGCTGCATGCCCGCTGGGGCTGCAGTGACCTTTGTGATGACTGGCTCGTCGTCATCGTGAGAGGCTTCATCACCAGCAGTATCTGTCACTTCTTGTTGAGCCTCATCAAACTCCATAGGTATGAGTTTTTCGACCACCTTCCTTTTACGCTTAGGTACCTTTGTCAGATCATGGTGTGCCTCACTCTCAGACCGCAGTGGTGGTTTCCAAGCTGGATCCGTATCATCAGAAGGAGGTGGGCTTGAAGAAGATGTAGACACCCCCCTTGATCTTTTCCTTGCTAGGGATGTGGAAGACAATGAATGATCATCAGGAGGAGTGGCTTCCAATGATACCTCGGCTTCATTGTCGATTTCCTGATGTGCCCCTACTTCGGGAGGAACAACTATTGTGGGCACTTGTGACCCTCCACGCACCTCTGCTTGCGCATCTCCTTTTGCTGCCTCTCCTTCCACATGTACTTGGGCGTGTACTTGCACATGGTGTTGTTGTTGCAGCTGTGGTTGTTCAACACTTGTCAGATGAGTTACAACAAACTGTGTTGATTCAGGGACATTGCTGCTACTTTCTTGCGATGAGCCAACATCACTGGTCGATGGTGATTGGAGAAGTGCACTGACTGCCTCTGAAGCACTCAAGGGCTTTGACTTAAGTTGGCGTGGTGGTGGAGGCACTGAACCCAATGGAGCAGGGGTGCTGCTCCCAGCTTGGTCCCCAGCAGATCCTGCTGCTGCTGCAGGCGTACTTTTTTTTTTGCTCCCAAAAAACGTGGCGGTTGGCACACCAGCCTCCTTGGTAACTTGCTTCTTCTGCTCCTTACTAGCAACTTTCTTGCTAGAGGAGCTACGGAGAACTTTTTTTGGGGCCATCTTCTTCAGAGCAGGTCAGACAGCAGGCCGCAGTTGCACGAATTGTAGAGTTGTCTGAGGCCAGACGTGACGTCGCGAGACGTTATGCTGCACACACACACCGCTGCAGGACTTCTTCCTGGCACTGGTGGTTCTCTTGAGTCTTGTGCACCTAAAAACAATGGAAGACAGAGGAACATCAGTTCAGTTATACACCACAAAAAAAATCGGAAAAAAAACAGAAAAATCAGCAAAATCCCATTCCATCCATGCCCTCCATGATGTTTAAGTTCAAGACAGCCCACAGAAAGACTAGGCCCATGCTAGACTCAAATACCCCTGGTGAAAAGGCCACAAGTACAGCCCCAAAAAACGAAAATCACTAAAAAATCGAAAATCACTGAAAAATCAGCACAATCCCAATCCATCCATGCCCTCCATGATGTTTAAATTCAAGACAACCCACAGAAAGACTAGGCCCATGCTAGACTCAAATACCCCTGGTGAAAAGGCCACAAGTACAGCCCCAAAAAACGAAAATCACTGAAAAATCAGCACAATCCCAATCCATCCATGCCCTCCATGATGTTTAAATTCAAGACAACCCACAGAAAGACTAGGCCCATGCAAGACTCACTACCCCTGGGCATAAAGGTTGAAAAGTAGGCAAAATGGTTGCTGGCCTAACAACAAAGCCTGCATTCAAAATGGCCACTTGCCTGCCAGCACATGGCCAGTGCCTGTAGCAGCACTCAAAATGGCCACCAGCCACATGGCCTGTCCCTCCCCATGAACACCCCCAAAAATCAAAAAGCACTGCAAAATCAGCACAATCCCATTCCATCCATGCCCTCCATGATGTTTAAGTTCAAGACAGCCCACAGAAAGACTAGGCCCATGCTAGACTCAAATACCCCTGGTGAAAAGGCCACAAGTACAGCCCCAAAAAACGAAAATCACTGAAAAATCAGCACAATCCCAATCCATCCATGCCCTCCATGATGTTTAAATTCAAGACAACCTACAGAAAGACTAGGCCCATGCTAGACTCAAATACCCCTGGTGAAAAGGCCACAAGTACAGCCCCAAAAAACGAAAATCACTGAAAAATCAGCACAATCCCAATCCATCCATGCCCTCCATGATGTTTAAATTCAAGACAACCCACAGAAAGACTAGGCCCATGCAAGACTCACTACCCCTGGGCATAAAGGTTGAAAAGTAGGCAAAATGGTTGCAGGCCTAACAACAAAGCCTGCATTCAAAATGGCCACTTGCCTGCCAGCACATGGCCAGTGCCTGTAGCAGCACTCAAAATGGCCACCAGCCACATGGCCTGTCCCTCCCCATGAACACCCCCAAAAATCGAAAAACATTGCAAAATCAGCACAATCCCATTCCATCCATGCCCTCCATGATGTTTAAGTTCAAGACAGCCCACAGAAAGACTAGGCCCATGCTAGACTCAAATACCCCTGGTGAAAAGGCCACAAGTATAGCCCCAAAAAACGAAAATCACTGAAAAATCAGCACAATCCCAATCCATCCCTGCCCTCCATGATGTTTAAATTCAAGACAACCTACAGAAAGACTAGGCCCATGCTAGACTCAAATACCCCTGGTGAAAAGGCCACAAGTACAGCCCCAAAAAACGAAAATCACTGCAAAATCAGCACAATCCCAATCCATCCATGCCCTCCATGATGTTTAAATTCAAAGACAACCCACAGAAAGACTAGGCCCATGCAAGACTCACTACCCCTGGGCATAAAGGTTGAAAAGTAGGCAAAATGGTTGCAGGCCTAACAACAAAGCCTGCATTCAAAATGGCCACTTGCCTGCCAGCACATGGCCAGTGCCTGTAGCAGCACTCAAAATGGCCACCAGCCACATGGCCTGCCCATCCCCATGAACACCCCCAAAAATCGAAAAACACTGCAAAATCAGCACAATCCCAATCCATCCCTGCCCTCCATGATGTTTAAGTTCAAGACAACCCACAGAAAGACTCAGTCCACCCACCACTGAGTACCCCTGGGCAAAAGGCCCCAAAACAGCCCAAAAATCGAAAATTCCAAAATTTTAGTTGCAGCAACTGTAATGCCCCAAACAAACTTACTTGTAAAATTTCTAATCCAACAGTGATCCAAAGAAAGTCAAAAAGGCCTCAAATCCAAAGATCCAGCAGCATCCACAAAAAGTAATCCTTTCAGCTCCAGATCCAAATGAAAAGTGACCAGGAGATGGACAAAGCACTGGGAGGAGCCTGCTGAACAGGAACAGGAAGTTGAAGACTGTGGGGCACTTCCTTCCTCCCACCCCCCTCCCCCCCTCCCCAAAATGGACTCCTCGCTAAAAAAGTGCAGGCAAATGTCAACCTAAGGAGTTATTCAGATAAAAATCATCATTTCAAGAAGGTTTATGCTGCTTGCTGGTGGATTTCTTGTGCAGAATTGCAAATTTTATATTTTCGCTTGTGCGAGATTCTTGCTGCTCGCCACATCTCAAATCTCGCAATTGCGAAGTACTGCGAGACGTGATCTCGCCGTACTCGCGTTGACAAACTCTCGCTGGCAAGCCGCGATGACGTAATCGCGCTCGCCAATTCCCGCGGGATCACACAGCAAAATCCAAAATGGCGCAGCACTCGCAAACTATCGAGAAAAACAACCCGGCATACGATGATAAACGCCGCGCGCCGCAAAAATTGTATCACCAACGCCGCGCGCCGCAAAAAAAATCCGCTGCGTGCGAATTTGCGGATTTTGCGGGAAATTCGCAAATCTCGCGGATTGCGAATTTCCCGCAAATCCGCAAAATCCGCGAGCGTAACGGATTTTCCGCCCATGCTTAGTCACAACAGTGTTCTCTGCAATAAGGTAGTCCCCTATATATCCACTTTAAAATCCATTCCTTTGGCTGTGATATCCACCAATGTGTAATAATCTGCCGGTGAAGATGGGGGACGACAAGCACTACTTTTATTAATTTATTTATTTTAAAGGTTTTATATAGCGCTGGCTGAACCCAAGAGTATCAGAGCGCTTCACAAGATAACATATTAGATACAGTTAAAAATTAGCATTAGAATAATAAAGTGGACAATTTGCACATGTGGCGCAGAATTTGGAAGGTGCAAAACATGGAAGATTAAGGTTAAAACAGCGGATCAAAGATAGTACAGAGGGAGTGATGGGATGGGGTAGAACAGTGTAAGGCGGAGTGGAAGATTAGTGTCAGAGTAAAATTAAGAGCCCCAGTATTTGTTAAGAAGGAGCAGCTTGAGTTCTTTCTTGAAGCAGGGGTAGGAGGGGTTACAGCGTAACTCTTTAGCGAGTGCATTCCAGACAAAGGGTGCATTTCCAGAGAAAGAACGAGATTGTGTAGTTTTCTTTTTTAGTAGAGGAGGGACAAGGATAAGAGTGTTAGTGCTCCTCAGTGGTCTGGTGTAGCCCGCTTTGTGGAGTTTATCGGAGAGGTAAGATGGGGAATTTTGATGGAGGGCTTTGTGGGTAATACAAGCAGTTTTATAGGTGGTTCTGCCTTCAATCAGGAGCCATTTGAGCTCCTTGAGAACGGGGGAAATGTGGTCAAATCGTTTGCAGCCAGCGATAAGTCTGGCAGCAAGGTTGAGAATGGATTTGATGGGGGCAAGGTGGCCTTTAGGGGTTCCTGCAAGAGTGGCATTACCGTAGTCAATTCTAGATAGTACCAATGATTGCACTACCGATTTAAAGTCATTGGTTGGGATGAAGAGTTTGATTTTTTTGAGGTGCTGCAGTATGAAGAGAGCACCTTTAGTCAAGTTTTGTTATGTGGGGGGTGAGACTGAGGTTCTGATCAATGTTGATGCCGAGGGATTTGACAGAGTTAGAGACGGAAAGAGAGCAATTGAGGGCTTTGATATCAGAGATCCAGTGAAGAATGGGAAGCGGGTTGCTTTTGGGAGAGAAAAGAATGATTTTAGTTTTTTAGGGTTAAGTTTGAGGTGGTTTTGATGGAACCATAGTTGGATTTTAGTCAGGGTATCCTTGAGATGAAAGATGTCAGCATGTGATTTGATCCTATAGTAAAGTTGGGTGTCGTCGGCAAAGAGGTGGTAACCGATTTTCGCTTGTTTGAGGATGAGGGTGTGGGGTTCCATGAAGAGGTTGAATAGGGTGGGAGAGAGAATGGCGCCCTGGGGGACGCCCATGGTGACAGGAAGAGGTTTGGAAAGGCAATTGCTGATTTTAACTTGTTGAGTTCGATGTTGAAAGAAGGAAGTGAACCACTTAAGAACAGTTCCATCAAAGCAAAAACGGTTTTTGAGTGTGTTGAGTAGGGCAGCATGGTTAACAGTATCAAAGGCAGCGGAGAGATCAAGAAGAATGAGAAGGGAGTCTTCACCTTTGTCTAGGGAAGGATGGATGTCCTCAGTGATGTTGAGCATGGCTGTTTCAGTGCTACAGCCCTTTCGGAAACCTGATTGAGAGGCATCTAAGAGGTTGAATGCGTTGATGTGATTATCCAGCTGGCTCAGGGCGCATTTTTCCAGGGCCTTAGATAAAAAAGGAAGGTTAGAGATAGGGCGTAGGTTATTTAAGTGGTTTGGATCGGCTAATGCATTTTTAATAATGGGGGTAATTTGACCTAGTTGGAGGGATGCAGGAACCATACAGGTGGCTAGGGAGGAGTTGGTGATGGAGGTCCAATATGGGGCTATGATGTGTTTTAGATCTTGAGCAAGATCGGCTGGGATAGGATCTCTGGTATGTGATGAAGGTTTTAACTTGGAGATGATGCTAAGGATATCACTATCAGAAATAGGACTGAAGTTAATCCAGGAAGCATTGTTCTTTGGTTGGGGGACATTCTAGGGGCGTACCGCTGGGGTGACAGCGGTGATGGGTTGAGCAGCGTCCGGGGAGGGTGGAATGGTAGGAAAAGAGGGGAGAAAGTTAGGGGGCGGAGGAAGGTTATGTGGGGGGAGTGAGGCAGAGAAGGATAGGTCAATCTTGGTGATTTTGTCTAGGAAGAAGCTGGCGATTTTCTCACATATTTCAACTGAAGCCGGAAGATTGGGGGGGGCTGAAGTAGTTTGGTTTTTAACAATGTTAAATAATTCTCTCGGTCGATTTTTTGCCCGGTCAAGTTGAGAGCGGAAGAAGGTTGCTTTTTCGTTAAAGATATGTTTTTGGTAGCTGGCCCTAGAGGCTCTGAGGAGGAGGGCTGTTGCCTCCAAGTGCGTTTGGACTGTCTGAGTGCTCTCCTTTCATTGTTAAGGTCGGCGTTGAACCAGGATTTGGATGGTGTTCTTTTTTGTAGTTTGAGTTTGGCTGGAGCGATTTGGTCCAGGATCTCGGCGATGGAATTGTTGTAATGTTCCGTAAGGTCATTAGTGCTGAGGGGGAGAGGAGTAAGTCGTAGGTGGGCTTGAATTGTATTCTCCAGCTCACCCGGGGGGATGAGGTGAAGATTTTTGGTTAGTTTCATTTGTTTCGTTGTATTAGAAAGGGGGGGACATGGAGTTGTTGATAGTGAAGAGGATGAGGTGGTGATCGGACCAGTCAATGGGCATAATGTTGGAGAGAACAGCCAGGTCTTTGCTGGTGATGACTGCATCAAGGGTGGCACCTTTGTTGTGTGTTGGAGAATTGCAAAGTTGCTTCAGGTTGCTGATGTCAATTAGGTCATTAATAAAGTAACCAGCGACCACCCCACTGCAACGGTGACTCGCTGGAGTTCAACCCCCAAACAGGCGGCCCAAAATCACCTCTGCCTGGACCATATACGGGCTGCCCCCGCTTTGAAGAGGATTGGGAAGTTGGCGTACTCCACAGCAGAAGATCCGGGGACAGCCACACTTGGACCCGCAAGGAGTACAACATATTTACAATGCCTCCAAGATTACAGGACACCTAACAATCAAGGGATCCAACGGTAATAGGAAAAGTGGAACACTCAAAGCGGGGCGAGGAGCACTCACCCAACCCCCAAAGAAACCGACGCCGCCGAGTACCCGAGAAACGAATACGAAAAGGTCTATTTGTGAAAAATCGCAACAGATGCGTAATCCCAGCAACGGGAAACATGAGACACGCTACCTCCTACATGACCCAAAAATGGAGACATCCAACCCCTAATCAGACTCACAACTACAGAACAACCCCAATTGTTTCTTCTCCCCCAAACCCGACATTTATCTAGCACAGATGCGCTGACCTCAGAAACAAGAGGTCACCCCTTTGTACCACCACAACCAGCGGGCTGTCCCCAAGATGGTGGCTGCCCGCCCCTAATCACCGATTCCTCAGTAAACACACCTTACCCGCTACCACTCCTATCCTCTCCCCGGAACTCATTGGAATCCCGGATTCTGTGAAAAAACTAAACGGACGCGCAATCCAAGCCATGGGAGACATGAGACACGCTACCTCCTGCCTGGCCCTAAGAGGGCAGCGTCTTACCCCAAATCAAACTCACACATACAAAACAACCTCCTAATCTAGGTAGCTCCCAAACCCCCAATCACAACTAACACTCGCTGCTGAGCACATATGGTCAGAAAGAGCAATAAACCCATCCCCAATTCTAACCTAGCCACAGAGAGGGTTAATAACCCTCAACTTCCTCGAGTCTTATCCTCTCAGATAAATCACCCACCCTCCCAAACAAGACAAAATGCCACCTCACACCTCATCCCCCCCCCACCCCTCCACACCGAACAGACTAAAACCACACGGCCCAAACTCCTTCTCCATCATTTTCACCCCCAACCTCACACCAAAAGCAAAAAGAAAGCACAAACACAGACTGATTAGACAACACCCAGAAACTCTATTCGCGGACATATACCACTGCTCTTCCAAGGCCAGTTAAAAATGGATCTCATTTTCCATACCGCAAGACCTATAAACTGGAACACCATCCTCAAAACACATCTGCACATAACCAAAACTCAAAAACGAGCGACCCAATACCAACTGCATGCTCATTAACTGCAGATCGGCCACCATACATGCTTCATAACAGGCAGAGACCATCCTTAACCACGACATAGACATCACGTTCATCACTGAAACATGGCTAAACGAGTTCTCTTTCCCAATTATGGACATGCTTGTGCCCCCAGGCTTCGCAATCATCCATAAAGACAGAAAAAACCAACGAGGTGGAGGGATTTCAATTATACTCAAGGACAACATATCCGTGACAGAAACGGACGTCCTCAAATACAACTCTTTCGAATGTCTTACTGCTACCATTAAGATGAGTGACAATAAAACATTACTCTGTCATCTACTCTATCACTCAGCTCTGCTGTCACCAGAAATTCCATCAGGTTCATGCTAGCTATTGTTACTTCTGCTGCACTATCTGGATGTGAAGGTCTCCCTCCACTTTGTCTTTGTCGATGGGGTATGCAAAGATATTGGAGTAGACGCCTCACTGACTTATCGTGACATGCTTCATCATAGCTGTCTATCCACACCCAGGTAAGATAGTACTGCTCTGGCGGACTCAACCACAGATGTAATGGGAGTTCTTATATAAAGCAAGTGCTGGTGATGCAGGGACACAGACGAGTGACAGTAAAAATACCTACAGGTATACTCAAACTAAGTGTTTATTCGGAGGGTACCTGGGATATGAATAAAAACGTGACGAGGTCGGGGTTTCTGAATATAATTGTACAGTTGTGTTAAGTTATGTTATTTATATTTCTTAAGTGAATGGTTACCCGAGGGTGTCCTGACGCTACGTACTGCCTTCCGGTTGTCAGGGTATGAAATAACCTGGGAGTTAAAAAGCCAGGTTTTATGTCCCTTCCTAAAAGTTAATAGTTCTGTGGTGCTCCTAATGTGGAAATGGAGCTCATTCCAGGCCCTAGCGGCGCAGGTAGTGAAACTTCTTGCCCCATTTTACTTTTTTAAAGGAGGGTACTACCACTAGTCTTGCTCCTGTCGATCATAGTGCTCTCCTAGGAACGTACCATTTAAAGCATTGTTTTAGGTGTTCCGGGCCTCTTCCATGGAGGGCCTTGAAAACTGTGCATAGGTATTTAAATTGAATACGCTGTTTGACAGGGAGCCAATGCAGCTATTTCAATCCTTTTTCAATTGAGATAAATTTAGGTGTTCCAATCAGGAATCTTGCTGCTGCGTTCTGCACAAGTTGAAGCTTGTTAAGATGTTTCTTTTTGATATTTAGATATAAACTGTTGCAGTAGTCCATGCATGATAATATTAGGGAAGTTGTGCCCCTTGTAAAGTACCAACATGTTTCGGCCCTCACCAAGAGCCCACATGGGCCTGGGGCCTTCATCAGGGATATTTATCTACCGCTTAGTGTCCCTGCTCTTATAAGGTGCACGCACTCCACGCATTTACCTGAGGCCTAATGCGCTCACCTGTCTTCAACGTGTCCTCAGTAGATGTTCTAATGGAGGGAGAGAAAGTGGAGGAAATTAAAGCCTTGCTTGGGTTTAGATGCAGACATGCTCCATTGTGAATCATTCATCCCTATACACTGGACCGCGTTGTCCTAATATTTAACCAATATTTAATGTTGTGTGTTCTGTTAAACAAGTTCCCCAACAAACTCTCAATATTAAAAATAGTGGTGATCCAGTGAATGTTAAAAACTATCTGTACAGGGTTTCAAACTGTTATTTTGTGATTTCTATAATTAGCCTTTACACCTGCGCCGATTTGTGCAGAATACTCTAGGTCCAGTTGTCAGATCTAGGTGTATTGACTTTAAATGTTATCCAAATGTGATGATGTTTTCAATCCAGCTTGACATACAGCAGTTTAGGACATCTTATTCTTACCTACTGCTTGTTTTAATTACATAACATGTGGATCAGGCGGTTTGGTGCTGCCTTATAGTCACACACAAAGGGAGAAAGAAAGTATATTACAACTTTCTTAGCTTGTAGTTCCAGGTAATGTGCATTTGTTGTGCATGGTGGTGTGGATTATGAACTAACAGCCTTTCTGAAAATAGCCCAAAGGTTAATTGGACCATGAGTTTACTGTGTCTCTCATGGTTTGTTAGCTTGCAAATAAAACAGCATATTCTACAATCACATTTTATGGTATGTGGTGGCTATGTTTATAAAAAAAAAAATTCTTTCACTTTGTGCCCCATCGAGTACATATCCAAATGTGCTCAACGCATATTTTGCGTATAGGCCATTGCTGTGGCTTGACTCGTGAATGATTTACCAATGTCACATGGGTTTGTTACCAAGCCTCGCACTCAGTCTTCATGATTAAATCCTGCCCCTTTCATTCCTTGGTGATTGTATCCATGTTTACCAACGCCGTGAATCTGTTCACACGCATCCACACTTATACATCTTACTTACTTACAGAGCCGCAAACCTACCTGGGCAAAACTCTGCTATTTGGTCACCTCCAGGCACACCTTTGGGGTCACACCGCCACCGCCAGGAGTCACAGGGTGTTGGAGCTGCGCCGCCACCCCGGGACTACAACTCCCATCTGCCCTAGCGGCGGCGCGCTCGATTGATGCCACGAGAGCGCCAGGAGGTGCGTATAATTAACAGAGGAAGCCGGCAGAGCAGGGGAGAGAGCTGCAAACCTACCCGGGCAAAACTCTGCTGTTTGGACACCTCCAGGCACACCTTTGGGGTCACGCCGCTACCGCCAGGAGTCACAGGATGTTGGAGCTGCTCCTCCGCCCCTGGACTACAACTCCCGGCTGCCCTAGCGGCGGCGCGCTCGATTGACGCCACGAGAACGCCAGGAGGCGTGTATAATTAACAGCGGAAGCCGGCAGAGCAGGGGGAGAGAGCCGCAAACCTACCTGGGCAAAACTCTGCTATTTGGACACCTACAGGCACAGCTTTGGGGTCACGCCGCCACCGCCAGGAGTCACAGGGTGTTGGAGCTGCGCCGCCGCCCTGAGGTAATAGAAATTTTCAGGTAGCTGATGTGTCCCCCACTCGCACCCTATCCATGCACCCATGTTCCTTGTATGTCGTGTAACTTCTGTTCTGTACATGCTAGAAAGACGCAAATACATTTGCGTCCATCCTTAACATGTTAACTATCCAGACATGCAAAGAAATCCTGTTAATTAAGCTCCTATGCATATGGCGCCAACGTCTTTACATGGTGCACTTCTGAATTTCGCACACGTTTTCTCCATGTTTTCTGGCCCAGTCGAGCTAGGCCCTTAAACGAGGCCCCTTTGTTTCATCCCTCCTGTCTCCGAAAGCCGTACGCATCCCTGACCCCTGCCTTACTTCCTGCCAGCAAAGCGGTGCCCGGCTCGGCCTGGACTGCCTGCCAAATTCATATTTTGCCTACAGTTATCTGCTCAGCCTCCTCGAAAACACATTCCAGTCTAGCAAATAGGTAAACATATTCCCGGCTGCAGAGCAAAGGGCCAGGCCTTCCTGTCCTCCTTGCAAGTGATTTACTGAACCCGCTACCATGGTAGGCCTATGGCTCCGCGCATTGCACCAAGACACGTAAGCATGCACTAGCATTCAGTATTGAATGGCCCCTGCCCGAGAGACCTTTTACTTCAGACACTACATCCTCCAAACATGAGATACCAGATATGCTATAGGTACAGGTTGCCCTGACATCCCAGACACCAGTCTCCTCCACTAGTGTTAAAGTCAAAGCCCCCAGTTCTCCCCAGTTCCACGTCATGCTTAGTTGCGCGCGCATACAGGTCAAGGGTTTCTGCTGATTCTGCAAACTCTCTCTATGTATCCACCCACATGTGATGTTTCTTGTGACGTTTCTCTGATATGTACTGTACACGCCCATGTGTACGCCTTTTTACACGCCTCCTGTTACGCACATGTGTTCTTATCTCTCTTTTTTCACCTGTTACGCCTACTGTATTGGTTTCAACGGTATCATTTTACTATATATAATGTGTAATGTTAATAAAACGTTGAATGTCCCTTCCTGAACCTTAGAGGTGATGGAACATGATATCCCATCCTCGAGGATCATTTTTCCATTAAAGCCCGTATGACTCAGATACCACAGACTCTGCCTCTCATTTGAATGAGCTGTCTTGTATTGATAATTATATGGAAAAAAGATATGGTAAAATTTATTTACCACATAATTTGGCGCCCGAATAGGGACCCCCCTTCCCAACTCGCCGGTGAAGTCACGCGGCCTTTGACCCCTTCTACAGCCCCGACGGAAACCGTGCACGTTTGCGGGTTTTCCTGCTATCTTCCCTCGGGCCCACGGGGGAGATGGAGACTGCGGTCCGGCGTCCAGACGAGGCGGTGAGGAATGCGGAGGATCCCGACCAGAGCCCTAGTCGAGAGAGCAAGGTCCGAGGTGTCCGGAGGCCCACCTGTTCCGAAGCGCATGCGTGGTAGCGTGATGCGTGGCAGTCAGATGTCGTAGCAGTCCAGTCCAGTTTCCGAGGCCTTCAGTTTCTTGCTTCCCGGTGAGTACCGTGGTTAGGAACGCATCTAGACGGGTTCATTAACTTGTCCCCGGTCAAGACAGGTTTGGGTACACAGATCTGGTCCTGACGTGTTCACTTAGGTGAATACGGTCCGACGTGTCTCTTTATGAGACCGGTATTGTCTGTACTGTTTTAGCAGTGCATCTAGTTATTCAGTATATCTCGAGAGATTTTTCAGAATATGTGTTTTCTGTGTTCCAGGTAATCCCAGTTCGAAATGTTTTAATGTGTTTTAATGTCGTGGGGTGAATGATTGTTTGCTGTTCATTACTGTGTTTATTGTGTTCACGTCCGAATCACTCCAATCATGCCACTGTTCTTGAAAGTACGTCAGATAGGTACTAGGAAAGGGATACTCGAAGAAGCAGTTCCCGTCCCGCCTAGGGACACTCCAGGTTATTTTATGTACAACAAGCATGGCTTAGATGCCGTACTGTATTTAGACTTATGGGTGGACTACACTAAGGATCTGGAAGAGAAGTTTAGATGGCCTGTCTCAGGGACATGGGATGCCGAATGCATCATGAGAGTAGAAGAAGCATTGTGGAAAAAGAAAGCCAGACAATCACAGAAAGATGCCATAGAATTGTGGCGTAAAGAATCGCATAGAAGAACAGAAAAAGCAATCAGAAAAACAGAGAAAAGTAGAGAAGAATCCGAAAAAGCCAGAGAAAAAGAGTTACTAGAAGAAGGAGAACAGGTCAGATTAGAACAACTAGACCGTCAAAGAAACGCACTCATTACAGGCATGTATCCAGTCTTTGCCGAGGGCCTGCCCAAGGCGACCCCGGAAGTACCCCGTAACTTGCCACCACCATTGGTTCCGATTAAACTCCGTCACAAACAGACCGCAGCAGACATTTTTCTTTCTTCCTATTTAGATGGCGTAGCTCCAGCATATACCAATGTACCCGTACCACCTGTTAATAATGTACAGCAGCCTGCTCCGTCTGTTCAAGCCACTACCCCTCCACGTCTCCAAGACTCGCTTCCTGCGCCTGTTGTCACTTCCCCTACTACTGCTGCTGCTACTGGCCCCCCTATTATTGGTCCTCTCAATCCTTTTGCGACAGATGCAACCCAGAGTCCACCCCCATTACATGTACCTCTTCTACCCGCCATGACCTCAACAGCTACAACCCAGTCAGTTCATGTCCCCGCTTCTGCCTCAGGAGGTGCCACAGGAGGCCACCTCCGCACCCCGCCACAAGTGAAACGAATGACAATCAGAGACTTAGCAATGCAACGTACGCCGAAAGCGATCACATATGAAAACCTTAGACAGTATATTACAGATTGTAGATATGATCCAGTACCCGGCAAGGAAGGAGACATGATGTTAGCCTCGTTACGTCTACGACGTGTTACAGATTATTTAATGCTATTACCAGAAATGCCAAACCATCTAGACAAAATATATCATTTTATTAGAACGGGGGAGAGACCAGAATGTATTTGTGAAGCCATGGCATATCAGAAAGCTGAGAAACAAGGTTTAATATTACGATTCATGATAAATTGTTTGATAAGGGAACAAGATCGGCCAGGTGTTGTCAAAGAAGAGATGGATATACTGACAAAATGGAGTCAAAATATTGCAGATTGTAAACATGATAAACAGAATTGTATAGATGCCATGTCCAGAAAGATCCGTAAAGAAATAGTAACGATGCATGACAGACAGAAGGCTGAAAGAGAAGCCGAGTCAGACAAGAATGAATCCTCAGAGGAGGAAGAAATAGATAATACAGTAGAGAATCAAGGCACAATAGCATACGTAGGTAGAGTGAAACTCCCTAAACAGTAATCTTTTGATAGGCCTTTTGACAGACCCATTCGTCTAGAAAACAAGAAACGTTTTCTTTCCCCGATACCAGAGCAATGTTCTCTTGAACATGTAATCCAAGCCACTGATAAAATATTGAAAGAAAGAATAGGTTATCATGAACTTAGTACCATGCGTGATCAGGAACTAGCCCGGTCAGCAGTCCAATGGGCTGGGAATGACAGTATATACAAAGACGATTCAGTAGCGCAAACATTTTTGAGCCTTACTCCAGAAGAACAGCGACTAGCTGGTATATACATGATCCAACATCTCATTACACTATATGAAAATCAACAATCTGATCCAGGTCCATTGTATAATATATTGCAAGACTTACTCCTGAGAAGATGGGGAGGTCTAGGTACTGATTTAATTAATACCATTCTAGAACAACGTCACAAATACAGAACTTTCCTGACTCCACATTTTGTTTCCATTCCACCTGCAGTAAGACAGCCATATCACCTAGACAGACAGAATCCCTTACGAGAAGTTCATCCCGTCCAGACTACAGGGGGTACGCTTCAACGCGTATTCGTATACACTCCTTTGACCAAAATGGAATTATTGGAAATGAAGAAAATAGGACCTTGTCACGATAAAGATCCTGCAGGGTTCCACCGTGAATTGAAAGACATGTTACTGATGGGAGATTACACGTATTCCGACATTCTTAAAATGTTGAAAGTATTGTTGCCAGCAGGGATTTACGAAAAACTGAAAGAAAAAGAATGGGAGGTGGGAGATAAAAAGATTATCTGGACTGAATTAGAAGACGAGGAAAAGGGACGTACCCCAGGTTTAGGTCTTGGGGACAAAACTAAAGCATTACCAGGATTATTAGTACAGGTTTTGCCTAGATTATTGACAGTTAAAATGGAAGACTGGGATGCAATCTCAGCCTGCAAACAGAAACAAGACGAAGACACTAGTGATTTTTATTCGAGGTTCGAGAAATGTTTTATTATTAATAGTGGCCTGAAAACAAGTAGCGAGTCATATCCACATCTTTTTGTAACCAAGTTAGTCGAGAATTCCTTACCCCAGGTTAAGAACAGAGTATTGAAAGTCGAAAGCACATGGCAAGCTAATACGCCTTCCCAAATGTTACAAATGTTACAGTACCACCAGAACAGAATCAGAGAGGAACACGATCATGAACAGAGACGTATGAAAGACACGAAAATTAAAGTATTAGTTGCCCAGTCTGTTCCAGCAGATGGTCAGAAGAGAGGTAACACGCAAAACACACAGACTAGTCATTCTGCAGCTCCTGTTAAAGGGAATTGCAATTACTGCAAACAGCCAGGTCACTTTATAAATGAATGTGCCGTTCTCAGACACAATATTGCTACAGGCAAAACGAAAGAAAGGCCACGTCCGCCTAGACCAGAACACGTTCCACAGAATATTCCCCAGAATACGCAACCTCCACAGAATACACAGCAACAGACAGTAGCTGTACCCCAACCCCAACCCATTGCCGCAACACAACATGTTACACAGCAAATGTACCAGTATGCACAGTCTGATTACCCCGATTATCAGCAGTACACATGAAACAGCCTAGAGAGGGAGGTTGGCTTGCCCCTTATCGAGGTTCCTGTAGATCAAGATGGTCCCTATGTACATAGTCAGGTATTAGGGAAAGACAGAAAGTTTTTGATTGACACAGGGGCGAGCAGAACTACCATTAGACATGACGATGTTCCAGGGGCACCCCTCTCAGGCTCACAGAATGTTTCCCTTGGATTTTCAGGAAAGCCTATTGTTAATGAAGTATCAAAGCCAGTTCCCCTTGCAGTTGGTCCATTGTCCCGTACTACAGACTTGTTACTTACGAAATCGTGTCCCGAAAACTTGCTTGGCATTAAAACGCTGAAAGCTCTGGGAGCTGTTATATGTTGTTCTCCGGAAGGAGTGAGATTATTTTTACGTGACTTTAAGGGTCATTATGTGTTGAGAGATTTTGATGCAAGATTGAAAAATGTTCCACAGCATTTATGGGCGCAAGGTCCAACTGATGTAGGTTGTATGCATATCACTCCCTATCGTGTCACACTCAAGCAAGGTGTTGTACTGCCCCGAATCCGACAATACAAATTGCCCCCCGAGGCTGTAGCAGCCTTACTGAAAATTATTGACGAACTTATTGCCCAGGGAGTAGTTGTAGAAACTGACTCAAACGTATGTAATTCTCCAATCATTCCGATTCTTAAACAAACTGACCCAAATGCACCTCCAGTCTATCGACTGGTGATCGATCTTCGAGAACTCAATAAATGCATAGTACCACAGTACCCAGTGGTCCCAGATATTTCATCACTATTAACTGCCATTGATTCCGAAGCTGCGTTCTTTACTGTAATTGATCTTAAGAACGCCTTCCTTAGCGTCCCCATTCATCCCGATAGCCAATACCTTTTCGGATTCTGTTTAAATGGCCGAAGCTTCAAATTTGCACGTGCACCTCAAGGGTTCACGGAAAGTCCTAGTATTTACAGCCAAGCCCTGAAACGACAACTAGACAGTATTCACATGCCTGCTGACACTGCTCTACTGCAATATGTTGATGATCTGTTGATCACAGCACGGACCGAACGTGACTGCGAGCGCGCGTCACTTACAGTCTTGTATTTTCTGGCCGAAAAGGGGCACAAAGTGTCCCCTTTGAAGCTCCAATTCTGTGCCCAGCAAGTGGTATACCTTGGACACTTGCTGTCCAAGAGGGGTAGACAGTTGACACCAGATCGTATCCAGTTAATTGCACATCTGCCACAACCCAAGACTCAAAAGGAAGTACGGGCCTTTATTGGCCTCACTTCGTACTGCAGACAATGGATTCCCCAATATGCGTTTCTAGCCAAACCACTCATACAGTTGACGACACAGGAGGCAGCGACTTCGACTGCCCTCCCTTGGACTCAGGAACATACACAGGCTTTTAATTACTTGAAGAAAGCTTTATGTCAAGCACCAGTTTTAGCGTCACCATGTTACAGTAAACCTTTTACACTTTTTGTCACAGAAAGCGATGGCACAGCGTTATCCGTCCTCACACAAGATCAAGCAGGACACCATAAGCCTTGTGCTTATTTTTCTAGTACATTGGATCCAGTAGCCCAGGCCTTGCCTGCGTGCCTGAAATCAGTTGCAGCAACAGCTCTAGCTATCAGACAAAGCGATTCAATAGTGTTAGGACATCCCTTGACAGTACAGGTTCCACATTCCGTGGAAATTCTTTTGAACCGTACACAGACTCAGCACTTGACCATAGCACGACTGACAGGTTATGAACTGACACTGTTCCAGCCACACATAGAAATCAGACGCTACAACATACTCAACCCTGCCACATTGTTACCCTCGAGCACAATTGATCCAGCACCACATGACTGTGTAGAAGTCATCAATACAGTGACAAAGCCCCGACAAGACTTGACAGATATTGCTTTAACCGATCCAGACCTGACACTTTACGTGGATGGTTCATGTATGAGAACAAGCACAGGAGAGTTAGTGGCCGCCTATGCAGTGACCACTGAAACTGAAGTCATAGAAACACACCGTATTGACACACTATCTGCCCAAGCTGCAGAGCTCATTGCTCTGACTCAAGCATGTATACTAGCCAAGAACAAGAAAGTTAACATATACACAGATTCACAGTGTGCATTCGGAGTCGTTCACGACTTCTGTGTTCTTTGGGAAGAGAGAGGTTTTTTAACTTCTCACGGTACCAAGATCCAACATGGTCCCCTCATTCAAGCTCTGTTAGAAGCAATACACTTGCCTACAGCCATAGCCATTATGAAGTGCAAAGCACATACTAAAGTCACCAACACTATTTCCCAAGGTAATGACCTGGCAGATCGAACAGCCAAACTCACAGCTCAGACAGACATTCCGACTGACATGACAAAGACTGATGTACCGTCACTGACACATTGCCTGACAGTTAAGGATCCCACTCTAGACGTACTCGACATACAGACACATGCAACACCAGACGAAATCAAGAAATGGACTGAACAAGGAGGGATCCAAACAGATCAGGGATGGATGACGAAGGGTAGGGCCACATGGTTCCTCCCCGACTCTATGGTTCAAATCATCATTAATACAGCACATAGTCCAGCACACTTAGGAGAAAAAGCCATGTTAGACAGTTTACAGAATCTCTGGTTCAACAAACATTTACGAGCAGCAGCGAAACAGAAAGTGCGTACTTGCATGATCTGTTGTCAGTTCAATCCAGGAAACGGTGTCCCCGTGGAACAGGGTGGATTTCATCCTCCTGACCATCCTTTTGAAGTCCTCCAGATGGATTATATCCAGATGGACAGATGCCGAGGATTTAAGTATGTCCTCGTAGTCGTATGTGCTCTTTCCCGATGGACAGAAGCATATCCAGTCCCCGATTACACTGCTGTAACCACTGCCAAACAGCTGGTACGTGAGTTCTTCCCACGATATGGTTTGCCCCGTGTCGTGTACTCTGATAATGGACAGCCATTCTCGTCCGAGCTTATGAAACAGGTATCACTCCTGTTAGGTTACCAGTGGAAGTTCCACTGTGTCCGACATCCCGAAGCCGCAGGTCTCGTAGAGAGACATAATCAGACCCTGAAAACTCGCCTAGCAAAAGTCTTTGCAGAGAAAGGTGTAGATTGGATAGTCGCCTTGCCAGTTGCACTCTTTTACATGCGAATGGTAGCCCATTCTAGGACAGGATTGTCTCCTTACGAGGTTATTTTTGGTCGTCCCCCGAACATGTGGGGTACGCCTATGCCGAGACGCATTACCGATGTTGAAAGCACTATGTTGACAGATTACTTGGCTTCCTTGATGTCTGCACTACAATCTTGTCGTTCACAGGTCGCGGCTGCCTTTCCGGACAACACCCAAGTAAAACCGCACGACGTCGTTCCGGGTGACCATGTCTTCGTGAGAAACTTCGATAGGAGAAGTCCGCTGGAACCCAGATGGAAGCAGCCTAAATTGGTATTGATGTCAACGAGAACTGCAGTCAAGCTGGAAGGAATAAAAGGCTGGCTACATTCGAGCCACGTTAAGAAAGTTCACGGACTGTGTCCAGAAATTCCGATTAAGGACTGCCCACTTTCTGACTCTAAACTCCCCCTGCTAGAGAAAACTCCCCAAGAGGAGTACCGTACAAAGTTAAGGTCTAGTAAGTCAGACAGCGTTTAATTGTTTAAGTCCCCCTCGGGTGAAGCGGTTAGACAGGTTTCTGACATGTATAAGATAGACCCAAGTAGTCAGAGAGATAGGCGTAACGAGAAAAGAAAAAAGTACTGTAAAGTTTTGCACAGCAGATGCATCATCGCCTTAATTTCTATGTTTCTTCTGAGTCTTACGATAATATGCATAAGTTTAATGTTACACGTTTTTTTCCCTCTTGATTCATATGTACATGCTTCCTCTAATGACACTGTGGAGCACACTTTCAGTGACCTGCCCCCTCATGAACTGTCCTATCGTTTAGCCATGCGCAACAATACATTCATCCGTATGTTACACCATTCTCACCAAACCAGCAATGCCACCAATTGCTGGGTATGTGGCCGACTCCCTCCCTATCAGAAGTACAAGGGAGCTCTGCCCCTCTTTCCTTATCCGTTCACACATAATGGTTCGTGTGGTGCATGGTTTACTTTAATGTCTTCCCTAGATAGTAAGTCCACGGTTTCCCAAGGCAATTGGATATGGGGGAACCTGAATACAGTCATGAATAAAATATGTTTCCCAGACCAAGAAGGTCTTCCCCAAAGGACAGGGACCGATCTAGAAAATGAAGTGTATGGATTAGGTAATTTTACACTTAACCTTATGATCCTGAATGTGCAGTCTGAGACTAATTCGGACTTGCCGTTTATTACGGTTTTGCCAGTGATAGGTGAATTATGCGTCAGAAAGAATGGTTCCGTACATCTAGGACACAGTGATTGTAATACTGTTGTCGAATTCAGTGATAAAGGAAAGTCTACTTTCAAAGCTTCCCGCCATTCTTATTTTATATGTGGCCAGACAGCCTATGTACGTCTGCCATTGGATTGGGATGGGACGTGTTATATTGCGTTCCTATTGCCACCTGTTTTTCTGGCCCCGCCTGATTATCACAGAAATCCAAACCTTGTACATGTAAGACATAAGAGAGACCTTCCTCCCGTTATCGACTATTCTGAATCATCATGGGATCAGTACAAAGATTACATTAAAGGATATTTTTGGTTCATAGGTCCTGTCCAAAACAGTAAGATAATTCGAAGATTGACTAGAACTTTAGAAGCAGTAGTGAACGAGACTACTTTTGCTTTAGGTAACCTGACAGAGGAACAGTCTGCTATGAGACTTGTTGTTCTTCAAAATCGCCTTGTCCTTGACGTCATCCTGGCAGATAGGGGCGGGGCTTGTAGAGTCATCGGATCCAGTTGTTGCATGTTTATTCCTAATAACGCGCCAACCGTGTATAAAGCCATAGAGAGGCTCCACACCATAGCTCATCAGATGCACCAGAATCCAGGCTCCTGGACTTGGTCCGGTTGGCTCTGGAGTGTAATATCCGCCTGGGGATGGAAATTGTTATCATTCCTAGGAGTAATATTGGTCATAGTATTCAGTTGTTGTCTCTGTCTGCAATGTGGGCCAGCGATTTGCGGCTTGTGCGCCACAGCTTGTATTCCCCGTCCAAGTACACGTTCCCGTTCCCGAATAAAGAAAGAAGAACAAATGATGCTTTATGAACAGATAGATGGTCTCATGAATATATATATATCCTAAAGGGTGTAGTAGGGTCCAAGGAGGGAATGAGGTAAAAGAAATTTTCAGGTAGCTGATGTGTCCCCCACTCGCACCCTATCCATGCACCCATGTTCCTTGTATGTCGTGTGACTTCTGTTCTGTACATGCTAGAAAGACGCAAATACATTTGCGTCCATCCTTAACATGTTAACTATCCAGACATGCAAAGAAATCCTGTTAATTAAGCTCCTATGCATATGGTGCCAACGTCTTTACATGGTGCACTTCTGAATTTCGCACACGTTTTCTCCATGTTTTCTGGCCCAGTCGAGCTAGGCCCTTAAACGAGGCCCCTTTGTCTCATCCCTCCTGTCTCCGAAAGCCGTACGCATCCCTGACCCCTGCCTTACTTCCTGCCAGCAAAGCGGTGCCCGGCTCGGCCTGGACTGCCTGCCAAATTCATATTTTGCCTACAGTTATCTGCTCAGCCTCCTCGAAAACACATTCCAGTCTAGCAAATAGGTAAACATATTCCCGGCTGCAGAGCAAAGGGCCAGGCCTTCCTGTCCTCCTTGCAAGTGATTTACTGAACCCGTTACCATGGTAGGCCTATGGCTCCGCGCATTGCACCAAGCCACGTAAGCATGCACTAGCATTCAGTATTGAATGGCCCCTGCCCGAGAGACCTTTTACTTCAGACACTACATCCTCCAAACATGAGATACCAGATATGCTATAGGTACAGGTTGCCCTGACATCCCAGACACCAGTCTCCTCCACTAGTGCTAAAGTCAAAGCCCCCAGTTCTCCCCAGTTCCACGTCATGCTTAGTTGCGCGCGCATACAGGTCAAGGGTTTCTGCTGATTCTGCAAACTCTCTCTATGTATCCACCCACATGTGATGTTTCTTGTGACGTTTCTCTGATATGTACAGTACACGCCCATGTGTACGCCTTTTTACACGCCTCCTGTTACGCACATGTGTTCTTATCTCTCTTTTTTCACCTGTTACGCCTACTGTATTGGTTTCAACTGTATCATTTTACTATATATAATGTGTAATGTTAATAAAACGTTGAATGTCCCTTCCTGAACCTTAGAGGTGATGGAACATGATATCCCATCCTCGAGGATCATTTTTCCATTAAAGCCCGTATGACTCAGATACCACGGACTCTGCCTCTCATTTGAATGAGCTGTCTTGTATTGATAATTATATGGAAAAAAGATACGGTAAAATTTATTTACCACAGCCCCGGGACTACAACTCCCGGCTGCCCTAGCAGCGGCGCGCTCGATTAACGCCACGAGAGCGCAAGGAGGCGCGTATAACGAACAGCGGAAGCCTGCTTCGCGGGATGCGCGCGGGTCGAGCCGGGCGAAGCCCGGGCCAAGGGCGGGCCCGTTTAGGCCCATTTGAGACCGGGGGAGACCGGACCGGGCCATTCCTCTTTCGCCTGTGGCATCATACCTGTACTACACCTGCCACAGCGAGTACCGCTGCAGGGGACCTTTTGACAATCATTATGCCTGCTCGGGGAACAAGGAGCAATACAATGACCTGCAGAGGGTTGATTACTGGCCCATTAGACAATTTCATCACAAGAGCTAACTCAGTGATTGACCAGGGTATTATCCTCATGGAGCGTAGAGTGTCTCAGAACCTTACTATGGCCAAAAGTTCCTCTATGGGTCATTTAGCAAATGCTCGGACGCCTGTCCACAACAATCATGCCAAAACCACCTGCGTCCCTGTCTTGGTACATGCTCCTCAGGATGATGGCCATATGCTTCCAACCATAGGCTCCCCTACTCCAGAGGCAACAGTGTTCCCTGAGGTTTTATCTTTGCCTACCTCGCCTAAGAAATCACTGGCAAACCCAGCGAAGGGTAATCTAAGAGGGGCAAAACACAAGAGAAAACGGGCTGCTACCAAAGTGACGTGTCACAGGAAGACCAGAACTGTGAAGGGCCGGACTGCCAGTGTCATATCTCCGAAATCCAAGAGAGGTCCTACTCTGAATGACTCGATGCCTCGGTCACTGACTTATCCCTGTTATCCTCAGCTTCGAAAGGACCCACGATTCCGATGCAGTGTGGGGGGGAGGCCAAGGGGAAGGATCAATATCTAATGGAGAGACTGGGGTTCTTATTAAAGGCAGCGCTTGATTCGTTAGATGAGAGGCTTGCTCGTATGGAATTTCAGCTCTCCCAGCTACAACAGGCTATGGCCGGGAGTGGGAATGGGTCAAAAAGAAAGAAAAAAATGCAGTCAGCAGATACAGGCCAAAGTAGTCCTGCGCTTACTGGGGCCCCCAGTCTTGTTCCTTCTCCTACTGCCAGGCCCCCGACCACAGCTGCAAATACGACAGCTGTGGTTGAGTTAGTGCTGGGACTGTATGGGCAGTCACTTTGACCATACCCACCTCAGATCCAGCCACAACAGCACCAGAGAGGGATCTGTCCATACCCAATTTAAGATCCCAGGTTACGGTAAGAATTGATTTACCGCCTGAAACTAGTCCCTACATGGTGGTATTGACAGGTATTCCAGAAATTAGTAACCCGGGTCTGGATTCATTTACATCTTTAAGAAACAAAGTGACCCAGTGGCTCAATCATTATAGGCCCCTACCGCACAATGTTCAAAGCGAAGTACTGATAGTACGTAGAGTAGCTTGGGTGGGACGCAGTAGAAAAACCATCTCTGGCAACTGCGTCGTGGTTAACTTTAGGGACCCGCGCACAGTAGAACATATTTGCAATTGGGTGCACGACAGTGTAGGCTCAAGGATCCAACCATTTCCCCTGTCCTTCTTCTACCCCCGACCTCTAATGCCAGATTGCGTATAAGATTGGTCACTTGTGACTCAGGGGCGAGGCTGAAGGGGGAATATGAAAGGCCACAGAGATCTGGTCACCCTAAACTACCCAGTGACCCATAGAGCGTCTCCAATTGTTCAGATCTGGGAACCGAATACAGTAGAGGGGTGTGTTACACATGATAGTGTGGTGTTACAGCATGAAGCTCCATCTGATTGTGGGGCACAAATTGAAGGCCAGGCACTAGGAAGTGCTGCAGTAACTAAAGTAGCAAAAAACGCAGTTGATGGACAGAATGTAGAACAATGTCATACATTCACCCCAGTACAAGGATCTGGGCCTAAATCCATCGTTTTTTTGCACTCCACACCACCCTGGGTTAGACACTGGCTATATGCAAATCAGCTCTGACCCTGTGCCTCATGAGGTTCGAACTACCAAGCCATGTCTTTCCCAAACCGGAATCAAGCATCCAAGGACCGGTTTCTGGCTATCAGCCTTCATCAGCCTGGATAGCTTGACTCCAGTGGTGTGGAGAGCCTGGGACTCACGTCTGAGTATACCCAGCACACTTGGGGTGAAAATTGCAAAAAACACAGTTGATGGACAGAATGTAGAACAATGTCATACATTCACCCCAGTGCAAGGATCTGGGCCTAAATCCATCGTTTTTTTGCACTCCACACCACCCTGGGTTAGACACTGGCTATATGCAAATCAGCTCTGACCCTGTGCCTCATGGGACAGTCCAGTTCGAACTACCAAGCCATGTCTTTCCCAAACCGGAATCAAGCATCCAAGGACCGGTTTCTGGCTATCAGCCTTCATCAGCCTGGATAGCTTGACTCCAGTGGTGTGGAGAGCCTGGGACTCACGCTTGAGTATACCCAGCACACTTGGGGGGAACATTGCAAAAAACATAGTTGATGGACAGAATGTAGAACAATGTCATACATTCACCCCAGTACAAGGATATGGGCCTAAATACATTGTTGTTTTGCACTCCACACCACCCTGGGTTACACACTGGCTAAATGCAAATCAGCTCTGACCCTGTGCCTCATGGGAACAGTCCAGTCCGAACTACCAAGCCATTTCTTTCCCAGACCGGAATCAAGCATCCAAGGACCGGTTTCTGGCTATCAGCCTTCATCAGCCTGGATAGCATGACTCCAGTGGTGTGGAGAGCCTGGGACTCACGTCTGAGTATACCCAGCACACTTGGGGTGAAAATTGCAAAAAACACAGTTGATGGACAGAATGTAGAACAATGTCATGCATTCACCCCAGTACAAGGATCTGGGCCTAAATCCATCGTTTTTTTGCACTCCACACCACCCTGAGTTAGACACTGGCTATATGCAAATCAGCTCTGACCCTGTGCCTCATGGGAACAGTCCAGTCCGAACTACCAAGCCATGTCTTTCCCAGAACGGAATCAAGCATCCAAGGACCGGTTTCTGGCTATCAGCCTTCATCAGCCTGGATAGCTTGACTCCAGTGGTGTGGAGAGCCTGGGACTCACGTCTGAGTATACCGAGCACACTTGGGGTGAACATTGCAAAAAACACAGTTGATGGACAGAATGTAGAACAATGTCATACATTCACTCCAGTACAAGGATCTGGGCCTAAATCCATAGTTTTTTTGCACTCCACACCACCCTGGGTTAGACACTGGCTATATGCACATCAGCTCTGACCCTGTGCCTCATGGGAACAGTCCAGTCCGAACTACCAAGCCATGTCTTTCCCAGACTGGAATCAAGCATCCAAGGACCGGTTTCTGGCTATCAGCCTTCATCAGCCTGGATAGCTTGACTCCAGTGGTGTGGAGAGCCTGGGACTCACATCTGAGTATACCCAGCACACTTGGGGTGACAATTGCAAAAAACACAGTTGATGGACAAAATGTAGAACAATGTCATACATTCACCCCAGTACAAGGATCTGGGCCTAAATCCATCGTTTTTTTGCACTCCACACCACCCTGGGTTAGACACTGGCTATATGCAAATCAGCTCTGACCCTGTGCCTCATGGGAACAGTCCAGTCCGAACTACCAAGCCATGTCTTTCCCAGACCGGAATCAAGCATCCAAGGACCGGTTTCTGGCTATCGGCCTTCATCAGCCTGGATATCTTGACTCCAGTGGTGTGGAGAGCCTGGGACTCACGTCTGAGTATACCCAGCACACTTGGGGTGAAAATTGCAAAAAACACAGTTGATGGACAGAATGTAGAACAATGTCATACATTCACCCCAGTACAAGGATCTGGGGCAAAATCCATTGTTTTCTTGCACTCCACACCACCCTGGCTTAGACACTGGCTATATGCAAATCAGCTCTGACCCTGTGCCTCATGGGAACAGTCCAGTCCGAACTACCAAGCCATGTCTTTCCCAGACTGGAATCAAGCATCCAAGGACCAGTTTCTGGCTATCAGCCTTTATCAGCCTGGATAGCTTGACTCCAGTGGTGTGGAGAGCCTGGGACTCACGCTTGAGTATACCCAGCACACTTGAGGGGAAAATTGCAAAAAACACAGTTGATGGACAGAATGTAGAACAATGTCATACATTCACCCCAGTACAAGGATCTGGGCCTAAATACATTGTTTTTTTTTTTCTCCACACCACCCTGGGTTACACACTGGCTAAATGCAAATCAGCTCTGACCCTGTGCCTCATGGGAACAGTCCAGTCCGAACTACCAAGCCATTTCTTTCCCAGACCGGAATCAAGCATCCAAGGACCGGTTTCTGGCTATCAGCCTTCATCAGCCTGGATAGCATGACTCCAGTGGTGTGGAGAGCCTGGGACTCACGTCTGAGTATACCCAGCACACTTGGGGTGAAAATTGCAAAAAACACAGTTGATGGACAGAATGTAGAACAATGTCATGCATTCACCCCAGTACAAGGATCTGGGCCTAAATCCATCGTTTTTTTGCACTCCACACCACCGTGAGTTAGACACTGGCTAAATGCAAATCAGCTCTGACCCTGTGCCTCATGGGGTTCGAACTACCAAGCCATGTCTTTCCCAAACCGGAATCAAGCATCCAAGGACCGGTTTCTGGCTATCAGCCTTCATCAGCCTGGATAGCTTGACTCCAGTGGTGTGGAGAGCCTGGGACTCACGCTTGAGTATACCCAGCACACTTGGGGGGAACATTGCAAAAAACACAGTTGATGGACAGAATGTAGAACAATGTCATACATTCACCAAAGTACAAGCATCTGGGCCTAAATACATTGTTGTTTTGCACTCCACACCACCCTGGGTTACACACTGGCTAAATGCAAATCAGCTCTGACCCTGTGCCTCATGGGAACAGTCCAGTCCGAACTACCAAGCCATGTCTTTCCCAGACTGGAATCAAGCATCCAAGGACCGGTTTCTGGCTATCAGCCTTCATCAGCCTGGATAGCTTGACTCCAGTGGTGTGGAGAGCCTGGGACTCACATCTGAGTATACCCAGCACACTTGGGGGGACAATTGCAAAAAACACAGTTGATGGACAAAATGTAGAACAATGTCATACATTCACCCTAGTACAAGGATCTGGGCCTAAATCCATCGTTTTTTTGCACTCCACACCACCCTGGGTTAGACACTGGCTATATGCAAATCAGCTCTGACCCTGTGCCTCATGGGACAGTCCAGTCCGAACTACCAAGCCATGTCTTTCCCAGACTGGAATCAAGCATCCAAGGACCGGTTTCTGGCTATCAGCCTTCATCAGCCTGGATAGCTTGACTCCAGTGGTGTGGAGAGCCTGGGACTCACATCTGAGTATACCCAGCACACTTGGGGTGACAATTGCAAAAAACACAGTTGATGGACAAAATGTAGAACAATGTCATACATTCACCCCAGTACAAGGATCTGGGCCTAAATCCATCGTTTTTTTGCACTCCACAGCACCCTGGGTTAGACACTGGCTATATGCAAATCAGCTCTGACCCTGTGCCTCATGGGAACAGTCCAGTCCGAACTACCAAGCCATGTCTTTCCCAGACCAGAATCAAGCATCCAAGGACCAGTTTCTGGCTATCAGCCTTTATCAGCCTGGATAGCGTGACTCCAGTGGTGTGGAGAGCCTGGTACTCACGCTTGAGTATACCCAGCACACTTGGGGGGAAAATTGCAAAAAACACAGTTGATGGACAGAATGTAGAACAATGTCATACATTCACCCCAGTACAAGGATCTGGGCCTAAATACATTGTTGTTTTGCACTCCACACCACCCTGGGTTACACACAGGCTAAATGCAAATCAGCTCTGACCCTGTGCCTCATGGGAACAGTCCAGTCCGAACTACCAAGCCATGTCTTTCCCAGACTGGAATCAAGCATCCAAGGACCAGTTTCTGGCTATCAGCCTTTATCAGCCTGGATAGCTTGACTCCAGTGGTGTGGAGAGCCTGGGACTCACGCTTGAGTATACCCAGCACACTTGAGGGGAAAATTGCAAAAAACACAGTTGATGGACAGAATGTAGAACAATGTCATACATTCACCCCAGTACAAGGATCTGGGCCTAAATACATTGTTTTTTTTTTTCTCCACACCACCCTGGGTTACACACTGGCTAAATGCAAATCAGCTCTGACCCTGTGCCTCATGGGAACAGTCCAGTCCGAACTACCAAGCCATTTCTTTCCCAGACCGGAATCAAGCATCCAAGGACCGGTTTCTGGCTATCAGCCTTCATCAGCCTGGATAGCATGACTCCAGTGGTGTGGAGAGCCTGGGACTCACGTCTGAGTATACCCAGCACACTTGGGGTGAAAATTGCAAAAAACACAGTTGATGGACAGAATGTAGAACAATGTCATGCATTCACCCTAGTACAAGGATCTGGGCCTAAATCCATCGTTTTTTTGCACTCCACACCACCGTGAGTTAGACACTGGCTAAATGCAAATCAGCTCTGACCCTGTGCCTCATGGGGTTCGAACTACCAAGCCATGTCTTTCCCAAGCCGGAATCAAGCATCCAAGGACCGGTTTCTGGCTATCAGCCTTCATCAGCCTGGATAGCTTGACTCCAGTGGTGTGGAGAGCCTGGGACTCACGCTTGAGTATACCCAGCACACTTGGGGGGAACATTGCAAAAAACACAGTTGATGGACAGAATGTAGAACAATGTCATACATTCACCAAAGTACAAGCATCTGGGCCTAAATACATTGTTGTTTTGCACTCCACACCACCCTGGGTTACACACTGGCTAAATGCAAATCAGCTCTGACCCTGTGCCTCATGGGAACAGTCCAGTCCGAACTACCAAGCCATGTCTTTCCCAGACTGGAATCAAGCATCCAAGGACCGGTTTCTGGCTATCAGCCTTCATCAGCCTGGATAGCTTGACTCCAGTGGTGTGGAGAGCCTGGGACTCACATCTGAGTATACCCAGCACACTTGGGGGGACAATTGCAAAAAACACAGTTGATGGACAAAATGTAGAACAATGTCATACATTCACCCTAGTACAAGGATCTGGGCCTAAATCCATCGTTTTTTTGCACTCCACACCACCCTGGGTTAGACACTGGCTATATGCAAATCAGCTCTGACCCTGTGCCTCATGGGACAGTCCAGTCCGAACTACCAAGCCATGTCTTTCCCAGACTGGAATCAAGCATCCAAGGACCGGTTTCTGGCTATCAGCCTTCATCAGCCTGGATAGCTTGACTCCAGTGGTGTGGAGAGCCTGGGACTCACATCTGAGTATACCCAGCACACTTGGGGTGACAATTGCAAAAAACACAGTTGATGGACAAAATGTAGAACAATGTCATACATTCACCCCAGTACAAGGATCTGGGCCTAAATCCATCGTTTTTTTGCACTCCACACCACCCTGGGTTAGACACTGGCTATATGCAAATCAGCTCTGACCCTGTGCCTCATGGGAACAGTCCAGTCCGAACTACCAAGCCATGTCTTTCCCAGACCAGAATCAAGCATCCAAGGACCAGTTTCTGGCTATCAGCCTTTATCAGCCTGGATAGCGTGACTCCAGTGGTGTGGAGAGCCTGGTACTCACGCTTGAGTATACCCAGCACACTTGGGGGGAAAATTGCAAAAAACACAGTTGATGGACAGAATGTAGAACAATGTCATACATTCACCCCAGTACAAGGATCTGGGCCTAAATACATTGTTGTTTTGCACTCCACACCACCCTGGGTTACACACTGGCTAAATGCAAATCAGCTCTGACCCTGTGCCTCATGGGAACAGTCCAGTCCGAACTACCAAGCCATTTCTTTCCCAGACCGGAATCAAGCATCCAAGTCAAGTCAAGTCAAGTCAGATAATTTATATAGCGCACTACATACCCAGAGGGTCTCAAGGCGCTTAGGAAGGAGAGGAGGATTACTTGTCAAATATCCACGTTTTAAGTTGCTTTCTAAATGCTAGGTGGTTCTGGGTAAGGCGAAGGTAGGTGGGGAGTGAATTCCATGTTTTAGCTGCCAGGTATGAGAAGGATCTGCCTCCCATGGTGGTCTTGTTGATGCGGGGAACAGTGGCGAGGGCTAGGCTGGAAGAGCGTAATTGGCGGGAGGGGGTGTAGAAGGATAGTCGTGAGTTGAGGCATTCTGGTCCGATGTCGTAGAGTGATTTGTGTGCGTGGGTTAGCAGTCGGAAAGTGATCCTCTTATTGACGGGTAGCCAGTGGAGGTCTTTCAGGTGGCCAGAGATGTGTTCGTTACGCGGGATGTCTAATATGATCCTGGCTGAGGCGTTTTGGATTCGTTGGAGTTTCTTCTGGAGTTTAGCGGTAGTACCTGCGTAGAGGGTGTTTCCGTAGTCCAGTCGGCTCGTGATCATGACTGTTTTTCTGGTTTCGGTGGGGATCCAGCGAAATGTTTTTTTGAGCATGCGAAGAATGTTGAAGCAGGATGAGGATACGGCGTTGACTTGTCTGTTCATTGAGAGTGAAGAATCCAGGATAACGCCTAGGTTCCGTGCGTGGTCTGTCGGGATGGGTGCTTTTCCAAGGGCTTCCGGCCACCAAGAATCGTCCCATGCAGAGGGGGATGTACCTAGGATGAGGACTTCTGTTTTATCTGAGTTCAGTTTCAGACGGCTTTGTTTCATCCATTCGGCAACTTCTTCAATTCCTTCGTGTAGGTTGGTTTTGGCGGTGCTGGGGTCATTGGTGAGAGAAAGGATCAGTTGAGTGTCATCCGCGTAGGAGATGATGTTGAGGTTGTGTTGGCGAGCGATGGCCGCAAGGGGGCTCATGTATACGTTGAAGAGGGTGGGACTGAGTGAGGATCCTTGTGGTACGCCACAGATGACTTCGGTGGCCTCGGACTTGAATGGTGGAAGGCGGACTCTCTGGGTTCTTCCGGTGAGGAACGAGGTGATCCATTCAAGTGCTTTTCCTTGTATTCCGATGTTTCTGAGGCGTTGTAAAAGGGTGCTGTGGCAGACTGTGTCGAAGGCTGCAGAGACGTCGAGGAGGATGAGGGCGACTGTGTCTCCACTGTCCAGTAGAGTTCGAATGTCGTCTGTTGCTGCGATGAGGGCGGTCTCAGTGCTGTGTTTTGCTCGAAAGCCAGATTGTGAGGAGTCGAGGGAATTGTTGGCTTCTAGGAAAGCGGAGAGTTGGTTGTTGATAGCTTTCTCGATGACTTTGGCTGGGAAAGGAAGGAGCGATATGGGGCGATAATTTTTGAGTTCGGTGGGGTCCGCTGTGGGTTTTTTCAGAAGGGCGGTGAGTTCAGCGTGTTTCCAGCTTTCCGGGAAGGTAGCGGAATTGAAGGAGCAGTTGATGACGTCTCGGAGGTGCGGTGCTATGACGGTGTCTGCTTTGTTGAAGATGTGGTGAGGACATGGGTCTGTGGGGGATCCTGAGTGGATAGAGTTCATCAGGCGGATGGTGTCCTCAGTGGAGATTGGGTTCCAGTCGTTAAGAGTGTTCAAGGGGGGAGGATGTTCATCATACGGTTGGGTGGGTTGGTCTCCGAGTTGGTTGTCGAAGCTGTTGTGGATGTCTGCAATTTTGTTGTGGAAGAATAAAGCCAGGGAGTCGCAGAGGGCTTGAGAAGGGGTGATGTCGTTGGAGTTGGCCGAGGGGTTGGTAAATTCCTTGACGATGTTGAAGAGTTCCTTGCTGTTGTGGGCGTTGTTGTCTAGTCGATCCTTGAATGCTGTTTTCTTGGCCTTTCGGATTAGTTGGTGGTGTGTACGGGTGGCGTTTTTGAAGGCGTCCTTGGTGCTAGTGGTTGGGTCTTTTTTCCAGGTCTTTTCAAGGGAGCGGCAGAGTTTCTTGGACTTCTTAAGATCATCGTTGAACCATGAGGCCTTCTTGCTGCCAGGTTTGCTTTGACGTTTTTTCAGTGGTGCTAGGATGTCGGCGGTGTTGGATAGCCATAGGGTGAAGTTTAGCGGCGGCTTGGTCTGGTTTGGAAGAGTGGGCTGGGGTGTTTAGAAGGAGCGATGAGGAGATCTGGTCGATGGTGATTTTGTTCCAGTTTCTTAGCAGAGTTGGTTGGAGGTGGTTGGTGGGTTTTGGCTTGTTGTAGGTGAAGTGAACGCAGCTGTGGTCAGTCCAGAGGAGATCCGTAGTGTGGCTGAAGGAGACATGATTGCTGGAGGTGAAGATGGGGTCGAGTGTGTGACCTGGTGAAAATTGCAAAAAACACAGTTGATGGACAGAATGTAGAACAATGTCATGCATTCACCCCAGTACAAGGATCTGGGCCTAAATCCATCGTTTTTTTGCACTCCACACCACCGTGAGTTAGACACTGGCTATATGCAAATCAGCTCTGACCCTGTGCCTCATGGGAACAGTCCAGTCCGAACTACCAAGCCATGTCTTTCCCAGACCGGAATCAAGCATCCAAGGACTGGTTTCTGGCTATCAGCCTTCATCAGCCTGGATAGCATGACTCCAGTGGTGTGGAGAGCCTGGGACTCACGTCTGAGTATACCCAGCACACTTGGGGTGAAAATTGCAAAAAACACAGTTGATGGACAGAATGTAGAACAATGTCATGCATTCACCCCAGTACAAGGATCTGGGCCTAAATCCATCGTTTTTTTGCACTCCACACCACCCTGAGTTAGACACTGGCTATATGCAAATCAGCTCTGACCCTGTGCCTCATGGGAACAGTCAAGTCCGAACTACCAAGCCATGTCTTTCCCAGACCGGAATCAAGCATCCAAGGACTGGTTTCTGGCTATCAACCTTCATCAGCCTGGATAGCTTGACTCCAGTGGTGTGGAGAGCCTGGGACTCACGTCTGAGTATACCCAGCACACTTGGGGTGAAAATTGCAAAAAACACAGTTGATGGACAGAATGTAGAACAATGTCATACATTCACCCCAGTACAAGGATCTGGGCCTAAATCCATCGTTTTTTGCACTCCACACCACCCTGGGTTAGACACTGGCTATATGCAAATCAGCTCTGACCCTGTGCCTCATGGGGTTCGAACTACCAAGCCATGTCTTTCCCAAACCGGAATCAAGCATCCAAGGACCGGTTTCTGGCTATCAGTCTTCATCAGCCTGGATAGCTTGACTCCAGTGGTGTGGAGAGCCTGGGACTCACGTCTGAGTATACCCAGCACACTTGGGGTGAAAATTGCAAAAAACACAGTTGATGGACAGAATATAGAACAATGTCATACATTCACCCCAGTACAAGGATCTGGGCCTAAATCCATCGTTTTTTTGCACTCCACACCACCCTGGCTTAGACACTGGCTATATGGAAATCAGCCCTGAGCCTGTGCCTCATGGGAACAGTCTAGTCAGAACTACCAAGCCATGTCTTTCCCAGACCGGAATCAAGCATCCAAGGACCGGTTTCTGGCTATCAGCCTTCATCAGCCTGGATAGCTTGACTCCAGTGGTGTGGAGAGCCTGGGACTCACGTCTGAGTATACCCAGCACACTTGGGGTGAAAATTGCAAAAAACACAGTTGATGGACAGAATGTAGAACAATGTCATACATTCACCCCAGTACAAGGATCTGGGCCTAAATCCATCGTTTTTTTGCACTCCACACCACCCTGGGTTAGACACTGGCTATATGCAAATCAGCTCTGACCCTGTGCCTCATGGGGTTCGAACTACCAAGCCATGTCTTTCCCAAACCGGAATCAAGCATCCAAGGACCGGTTTCTGGCTATCAGCCTTCATCAGCCTGGATAGCTTGACTCCAGTGGTGTGGAGAGCCTGGGACTCACGCTTGAGTATACCCAGCACACTTGGGGGGAACATTGCAAAAAACACAGTTGATGGACAGAATATAGAACAATGTCATACATTCACCCCAGTACAAGGATCTGGGCCTAAATCCATCGTTTTTTTGCACTCCACACCACCCTGGCTTAGACACTGGCTATATGGAAATCAGCCCTGAGCCTGTGCCTCATGGGAACAGTCTAGTCAGAACTACCAAGCCATGTCTTTCCCAGACCGGAATCAAGCATCCAAGGACCGGTTTCTGGCTATCAGCCTTCATCAGCCTGGATAGCTTGACTCCAGTGGTGTGGAGAGCCTGGGACTCACGTCTGAGTATACCCAGCACACTTGGGGTGAAAATTGCAAAAAACACAGTTGATGGACAGAATGTAGAACAATGTCATACATTCACCCCAGTACAAGGATCTGGGCCTAAATCCATCGTTTTTTTGCACTCCACACCACCCTGGGTTAGACACTGGCTATATGCAAATCAGCTCTGACCCTGTGCCTCATGGGGTTCGAACTACCAAGCCATGTCTTTCCCAAACCGGAATCAAGCATCCAAGGACCGGTTTCTGGCTATCAGCCTTCATCAGCCTGGATAGCTTGACTCCAGTGGTGTGGAGAGCCTGGGACTCACGCTTGAGTATACCCAGCACACTTGGGGGGAACATTGCAAAAAACACAGTTGATGGACAGAATGTAGAACAATGTCATACATTCACCAAAGTACAAGGATCTGGGCCTAAATACATTGTTGTTTTGCACTCCACACCACCCTGGGTTACACACTGGCTAAATGCAAATCAGCTCTGACCCTGTGCCTCATGGGAACAGTCCAGTCCGAACTACCAAGCCATTTCTTTCCCAGACAGGAATCAAGCATCCAAGTACCGGTTTCTGGCTATCAGCCTTCATCAGCCTGGATAGCATGACTCCAGTGGTGTGGAGAGACTGGGACTCACGTCTGAGTATACCCAGCACACTTGGGGTGAAAATTGCAAAAAACACAGTTGATGGACAGAATGTAGTACAATGTCATGCATTCACCCCAGTACAAGGATCTGGGCCTAAATCCATCGTTTTTTTGCACTCCACACCACCCTGAGTTAGACACTGGCTATATGCAAATCAGCTCTGACCCTGTGCCTCATGGGAACAGTCCAGTCCGAACTACCAAGCCATGTCTTTCCCAGACTGGAATCAAGCATCCAAGGACCGGTTTCTGGCTATCAGCCTTCATCAGCCTGGATAGCTTGACTCCAGTGGTGTGGAGAGCCTGGGACTCATGTCTGAGTATACCCAGCACACTTGGGGTGAACATTGCAAAAAACACAGTTGATGGACAGAATGTAGAACAATGTCATACATTCACCCCAGTACAAGGATCTGGGCCTAAATCCATCGTTTTTTTGCACTCCACACCACCCTGGGTTAGACACTGGCTATATGCAAATCAGCTCTGACCCTGTGCCTCATGGGAACAGTCCAGTCCGAACTACCAAGCCATGTCTTTCCCAGACTGGAATCAAGCATCCAAGGACCGGTTTCTGGCTATCAGCCTTCATCAGCCTGGATAGCTTGACTCCAGTGGTGTGGAGAGCCTGGAACTCACATCTGAGTATACCCAGCACACTTGGGGTGACAATTGCAAAAAACACAGTTGATGGACAGAATGTAGAACAATGTCATACATTCACCCCAGTACAAGGATCTGGGGCAAAATCCATCGTTTTCTTGCACTCCACACCATCTGGCTTAGACACTGGCTATATGCAAATCAGCTCTGACCCTGTGCCTCATGGGAACAGTCCAGTCCGAACTACCAAGCCATGTCTTTCCCAGACCGGAATCAAGCATCCAAGGACCGGTTTCTGGCTATCAGCCTTCATCAGCCTGGATAGCTTGACTCCAGTGGTGTGGAGAGCCTGGGACTCACGTCTGAGTATACCCAGCACACTTGGGGTGAAAATTGCAAAAAACACAGTTGATGGACAGAATGTAGAACAATGTCATACATTCACCCCAGTACAAGGATCTGGGGCAAAATCCATCGTTTTCTTGCACTCCACACCACCCTGGGTTAGACACTGGCTATATGCAAATCAGCTCTGACCCTGTGCCTCATGGGAACAGTCCAGTCCGAACTACCAAGCCATATCTTTCCCAGACCAGAATCAAGCATCCAAGGACCAGTTTCTGGCTATCAGCCTTTATCAGCCTGGATAGCTTGACTCCAGTGGTGTGGAGAGCCTGGGACTCACGCCTGAGTATACCCGGCACACTTGGGGGGAAAATTGCAAAAAACACAGTTGATGGACAGAATGTAGAACAATGTCATACATTCACCCCAGTACAAGGATCTGGGCCTAAATCCATCGTTTTTTTGCACTCCACACCACCCTGGGTTAGACACTGGCTATATGCAAATCAGCTCTGACCCTGTGCCTCATGGGAACAGTCCAGTCCGAACTACCAAGCCATGTCTTTCCCAGACTGGAATCAAGCATCCAAGGACCGGTTTCTGGCTATCAGCCTTCATCAGCCTGGATAGCTTGACTCCAGTGGTGTGGAGAGCCTGGAACTCACATCTGAGTATACCCAGCACACTTGGGGTGACAATTGCAAAAAACACAGTTGATGGACAAAATGTAGAACAATGTCATACATTCACCCAGTACAAGGATCTGGGCCTAAATCCATCGTTTCTTTGCACTCCACACCACCCTGGGTTAGACACTGGCTATATGCAAATCAGCTCTGACCCTGTGCCTCATGGGAACAGTCCAGTCCGAACTACCAAGCCATGTCTTTCCCAGACCGGAATCAAGCATCCAAGGACCGGTTTCTGGCTATTAGCCTTCATCAGCCTGGATATCTTGACTCCAGTGGTGTGGAGAGCCTGGGACTCACGTCTGAGTATACCCAGCACACTTGGGGTGAAAATTGCAAAAAACACAGTTGATGGACAGAATGTAGAACAATGTCATACATTCACCCCAGTACAAGGATCTGGGGCAAAATCCATCGTTTTCTTGCACTCCACACCATCTGGCTTAGACACTGGCTATATGCAAATCAGCTCTGACCCTGTGCCTCATGGGAACAGTCCAGTCCGAACTACCAAGCATGTCTTTCCCAGACCGGAATCAAGCATCCAAGGACCGGTTTCTGGCTATCAGCCTTCATCAGCCTGGATAGCTTGACTCCAGTGGTGTGGAGAGCCTGGGACTCACGTCTGAGTATACCCAGCACACTTGGGGTGAAAATTGCAAAAAACACAGTTGATGGACAGAATGTAGAACAATGTCATACATTCACCCCAGTACAAGGATCTGGGGCAAAATCCATCGTTTTCTTGCACTCCACACCACCCTGGGTTAGACACTGGCTATATGCAAATCAGCTCTGACCCTGTGCCTCATGGGAACAGTCCAGTCCGAACTACCAAGCCATATCTTTCCCAGACTAGAATCAAGCATCCAAGGACCAGTTTCTGGCTATCAGCCTTTATCAGCCTGGATAGCTTGACTCCAGTGGTGTGGAGAGCCTGGGACTCACGCCTGAGTATACCCGGCACACTTGGGGGGAAAATTGCAAAAAACACAGTTGATGGACAGAATGTAGAACAATGTCATACATTCACCCCAGTACAAGGATCTGGGCCTAAATCCATCGTTGTTTTGCACTCCACACCACCCTGGCTTAGACACTGGTTATATGCAAATCAGCTCTGACCCTGTGCCTAATGGGAACAGTCCAGTCCGAACTACCAAGCCATGTCTTTCCCAGACCGGAATCAAACATCCAAGGACTGGTTTCTGGCTATCAGCCTTCATCAGCCTGGATAGCTTGACTCCAGTGGTGTGGAGAGCCTGGGACTCACGTCTGAGTATACCCAGCACACTTGGGGTGAAAATTGCAAAAAACCCAGTTGATGGACAGAATGTAGAACAATGTCATACATTCACCCCAGTACAAGGATCTGGGCCTAAATCCATCGTTTATTTGCACTCCACACCACTCTGGGTTAGACACTGGCTATATGCAAATCAGCTCTGACCCTGTGCCTCATGGGGTTCGAACTACCAAGCCATGTCTTTCCCAAACCGGAATCAAGCATCCAAGGACCGGTTTCTGGCTATCAGCCTTCATCAGCCTGGATAGCTTGACTCCAGTGGTGTGGAGAGCCTGGGACTCACGCTTGAGGATACCCAGCACACTTGGGGGGAACATTGCAAAAAACACAGTTGATGGACAGAATGTAGAACAATGTCATACATTCACCAAAGTACAAGGATCTGGGCCTAAATACATTGTTGTTTTGCACTCAACACCACCCTGGGTTACACACTGGCTAAATGCAAATCAGCTCTGACCCTGTGCCTCACGGGAACAGTCCAGTCCGAACTACCAAGCCATGTCTTTCCCAGACTGGAATCAAGCATCCAAGGACCGGTTTCTGGCTATCAGCCTTCATCAGCCTGGATAGCTTGACTCCAGTGGTGTGGAGAGCCTGGTACTCACATCTGAGTATACCCAGCACACTTGGGGTGACAATTGCAAAAAACACAGTTGATGGACAAAATGTAGAACAATGTCATACATTCACCCCAGTACAAGGATCTGGGCCTAAATCCATCGTTTTTTTGCACTCCACACCACCCTGGGTTAGACACTGGCTATATGCAAATCAGCTCTGACCCTGTGCCTCATGGGACAGTCCAGTCCGAACTACCAAGCCATGTCTTTCCCAGACTGGAATCAAGCATCCAAGGACCGGTTTCTGGCTATCAGCCTTCATCAGCCTGGATAGCTTGACTCCAGTGGTGTGGAGAGCCTGGGACTCACATCTGAGTATACCCAGCACACTTGGGGTGACAATTGCAAAAAACACAGTTGATGGACAAAATGTAGAACAATGTCATACATTCACCCCAGTACAAGGATCTGGGCCTAAATCCATCGTTTTTTTGCACTCCACACCACCCTGGGTTAGACACTGGCTATATGCGAAATCAGCCCTGAGCCTGTGCCTCATGGGAACAGTCTAGTCCGAACTACCAAGCCATGTCTTTCCCAGACTGGAATCAAGCATCCAAGGACCGGTTTCTGGCTATCAGCCTTCATCAGCCTGGATAGCTTGACTCCAGTGGTGTGGAGAGCCTGGGACTCACGTCTGAGTATACCCAGCACACTTGGGGTGAAAATTGCAAAAAACACAGTTGATGGACAGAATGTAGAACAATGTCATACATTCACCCCAGTACAAGGATCTGGGCCTAAATCCATCGTTTTTTTGCACTCCACACCACCCTGGGTTAGACACTGGCTATATGCAAATCAGCTCTGACCCTGTGCCTCATGGGGTTCGAACTACCAAGCCATGTCTTTCCCAAACCGGAATCAAGCATCCAAGGACTGGTTTCTGGCTATCAGCCTTCATCAGCCTGGATAGCTTGACTCCAGTGGTGTGGAGAGCCTGGGACTCACGCTTGAGTATACCCAGCACACTTGGGGGGAACATTGCAAAAAACACAGTTGATGGACAGAATGTAGAACAATGTCATACATTCACCAAAGTACAAGGATCTGGGCCTAAATACATTGTTGTTTTGCACTCCACACCACCCTGGGTTACACACTGGCTAAATGCAAATCAGCTCTGACCCTGTGCCTCATGGGAACAGTCCAGTCCGAACTACCAAGCCATTTCTTTCCCAGACAGGAATCAAGCATCCAAGGACCGGTTTCTGGCTATCAGCCTTCATCAGCCTGGATAGCATGACTCCAGTGGTGTGGAGAGCCTGGGACTCACGTCTGAGTATACCCAGCACACTTGGGGTGAAAATTGCAAAAACACAGTTGATGGACAGAATGTAGTACAATGTCATGCATTCACCCCAGTACAAGGATCTGGGCCTAAATCCATCGTTTTTTTGCACTCCACACCCCCTGGGTTAGACACTGGCTATATGCAAATCAGCTCTGACCCTGTGCCTCATGGGAACAGTCCAGTCCGAACTACCAAGCCATGTCTTTCCCAGACTGGAATCAAGCATCCAAGGACCGGTTTCTGGCTATCAGCCTTCATCAGCCTGGATATCTTGACTCCAGTGGTGTGGAGAGCCTGGGACTCACGCCTGAGTATACCCGGCACACTTGGGGGGAAAATTGCAAAAAACACAGTTGATGGACAAAATGTAGAACAATGTCATACATTCACCCCAGTACAAGGATCTGGGCCTAAATCCATCGTTTTTTTGCACTCCACACCACCCTGGGTTAGACACTGGCTATATGCAAATCAGCTCTGACCCTGTGCCTCATGGGAACAGTCCAGTCCGAACTACCAAGCCATGTCTTTCCCAGACCGGAATCAAGCATCCAAGGACCGGTTTCTGGCTATCAGCCTTCATCAGCCTGGATAGCTTGACTCCAGTGGTGTGGAGAGCCTGGGACTCACATCTGAGTATACCCAGCACACTTGGGGTGACAATTGCAAAAAACACAGTTGATGGACAAAATGTAGAACAATGTCATACATTCACCCCAGTACAAGGATCTGGGCCTAAATCCATCGTTTTTTTTGCACTCCACACCACCCTGGGTTAGACACTGGCTATATGCAAATCAGCTCTGACCCTGTGCCTCATGGGACAGTCCAGTCCGAACTACCAAGCCATGTCTTTCCCAGACTGGAATCAAGCATCCAAGGACCGGTTTCTGGCTATCAGCCTTCATCAGCCTGGATAGCTTGACTCCAGTGGTGTGGAGAGCCTGGGACTCACATCTGAGTATACCCAGCACACTTGGGGTGACAATTGCAAAAAACACAGTTGATGGACAAAATGTAGAACAATGTCATACATTCACCCCAGTACAAGGATCTGGGCCTAAATCCATCATTTTTTTGCACTCCACACCACCCTGGGTTAGACACTGGCTATATGCAAATCAGCTCTGACCCTGTGCCTCATGGGAACAGTCCAGTCCGAACTACCAAGCCATGTCTTTCCCAGACTGGAATCAAGCATCCAAGGACCGGTTTCTGGCTATCAGCCTTCATCAGCCTGGATAGCTTGACTCCAGTGGTGTGGAGAGCCTGGTACTCACATCTGAGTATACCCAGCACACTTGGGGTGACAATTGCAAAAAACACAGTTGATGGACAAAATGTAGAACAATGTCATACATTCACCCCAGTACAAGGATCTGGGCCTAAATCCATCTTTTTTTGCACTCCACACCACCCTGGGTTAGACACTGGCTATATGCAAATCAGCTCTGACCCTGTGCCTCATGGGACAGTCCAGTCCGAACTACCAAGCCATGTCTTTCCCAGACTGGAATCAAGCATCCAAGGACCGGTTTCTGGCTATCAGCCTTCATCAGCCTGGATAGCTTGACTCCAGTGGTGTGGAGAGCCTGGGACTCACATCTGAGTATACCCAGCACACTTGGGGTGACAATTGCAAAAAACACAGTTGATGGACAAAATGTAGAACAATGTCATACATTCACCCCAGTACAAGGATCTGGGCCTAAATCCATCGTTTTTTTGCACTCCACACCACCCTGGGTTAGACACTGGCTATATGCAAATCAGCTCTGACCCTGTGCCTCATGGGAACAGTCCAGTCCGAACTACCAAGCCATGTCTTTCCCAGACTGGAATCAAGCATCCAAGGACCAGTTTCTGGCTATCAGCCTTTATCAGCCTGGATAGCTTGACTCCAGTGGTGTGGAGAGCCTGGGACTCACGCCTGAGTATACCCGGCACACTTGGGGGGAAAATTGCAAAAAACACAGTTGATGGACAGAATGTAGAACAATGTCATACATTCACCCCAGTACAAGGATCTGGGCCTAAATCCATCGTTGTTTTGCACTCCACACCACCCTGGCTTAGACACTGGTTATATGCAAATCAGCTCTGACCCTGTGCCTAATGGGAACAGTCCAGTCGGAACTACTAAGCCATGCCTTTCCCAGACCGGAATCAAGCATCCAAGGACCGGTTTCTGGCTATCAGCCTTCATCAGCCTGGATAGCATGACTCCAGTTGTGTGGAGAGCCTGGGACTCACGTCTGAGTATACCCAGCACACTTGGGGTGAAAATTGCAAAAAACACAGTTGATGGACAGAATGTAGAACAATGTCATACATTCACCCCAGTACAAGGATCTGGGCGTAAATCCATCGTTCTTGTGCACTCCACACCGCCCTGGGTCAGACACTGGCTATATGCAAATCAGCTCTGACCCTGTGCCTCATGGGAACAGTCCAGTCCGAACTACCAAGGCATGTCTTTCCCAGACCGGGATCAAACATCCAAGGACTGGTTTCTGGCTATCAGCCTTCATCAGCCTGGATAGCTTGACTCCAGTGGTGTGGAGAGCCTGGGACTCACGTCTGAGTATACCCAGCACACTTGGGGTGAAAATTGCAAAAAACCCAGTTGATGGACAGAATGTAGAACAATGTCATACATTCACCCCAGTACAAGGATCTGGGCCTAAATCTATCGTTTTTTTGCACTCCACACCACCCTGGGTTAGACACTGGCTATATGCAAATCAGCTCTGACCCTGTGCCTCATGGGACAGTCCAGTCCGAACTACCAAGCCATGTCTTTCCCAGACTGGAATCAAGCATCCAAGGACCGGTTTCTGGCTATCAGCCTTCATCAGCCTGGATAGCTTGACTCCAGTGGTGTGGAGAGCCTGGGACTCACATCTGAGTATACCCAGCACACTTGGGGTGACAATTGCAAAAAACACAGTTGATGGACAGAATGTAGAACAATGTCATACATTCACCAAAGTACAAGGATCTGGGCCTAAATACATTGTTGTTTTGCACTCCACACCACCCTGGGTTACACACTGGCTAAATGCAAATCAGCTCTGACCCTGTGCCTCATGGGAACAGTCCAGTCCGAACTACCAAGCCATGTCTTTCCCAGACTGGAATCAAGCATCCAAGGACCGGTTTCTGGCTATCAGCCTTCATCAGCCTGGATAGCTTGACTCCAGTGGTGTGGAGAGCCTGGGACTCACATCTGAGTATACCCAGCACACTTGGGGTGACAATTGCAAAAAACACAGTTGATGGACAAAATGTAGAACAATGTCATACATTCACCCCAGTACAAGGATCTGGGCCTAAATCCATCGTTTTTTTTGCACTCCACACCACCCTGGGTTAGACACTGGCTATATGCAAATCAGCTCTGACCCTGTGCCTCATGGGACAGTCCAGTCCGAACTACCAAGCCATGTCTTTCCCAGACTGGAATCAAGCATCCAAGGACCGGTTTCTGGCTATCAGCCTTCATCAGCCTGGATAGCTTGACTCCAGTGGTGTGGAGAGCCTGGGACTCACATCTGAGTATACCCAGCACACTTGGGGTGACAATTGCAAAAAACACAGTTGATGGACAAAATGTAGAACAATGTCATACATTCACCCCAGTACAAGGATCTGGGCCTAAATCCATCATTTTTTTGCACTCCACACCACCCTGGGTTAGACACTGGCTATATGCAAATCAGCTCTGACCCTGTGCCTCATGGGAACAGTTCAGTCCGAACTACCAAGCCATGTCTTTCCCAGACTGGAATCAAGCATCCAAGGACCGGTTTCTGGCTATCAGCCTTCATCAGCCTGGATAGCTTGACTCCAGTGGTGTGGAGAGCCTGGTACTCACATCTGAGTATACCCAGCACACTTGGGGTGACAATTGCAAAAAACACAGTTGATGGACAAAATGTAGAACAATGTCATACATTCACCCCAGTACAAGGATCTGGGCCTAAATCCATCTTTTTTTGCACTCCACACCACCCTGGGTTAGACACTGGCTATATGCAAATCAGCTCTGACCCTGTGCCTCATGGGACAGTCCAGTCCGAACTACCAAGCCATGTCTTTCCCAGACTGGAATCAAGCATCCAAGGACCGGTTTCTGGCTATCAGCCTTCATCAGCCTGGATAGCTTGACTCCAGTGGTGTGGAGAGCCTGGGACTCACATCTGAGTATACCCAGCACACTTGGGGTGACAATTGCAAAAAACACAGTTGATGGACAAAATGTAGAACAATGTCATACATTCACCCCAGTACAAGGATCTGGGCCTAAATCCATCGTTTTTTTGCACTCCACACCACCCTGGGTTAGACACTGGCTATATGCAAATCAGCTCTGACCCTGTGCCTCATGGGAACAGTCCAGTCCGAACTACCAAGCCATGTCTTTCCCAGACTGGAATCAAGCATCCAAGGACCAGTTTCTGGCTATCAGCCTTTATCAGCCTGGATAGCTTGACTCCAGTGGTGTGGAGAGCCTGGGACTCACGCCTGAGTATACCCGGCACACTTGGGGGGAAAATTGCAAAAAACACAGTTGATGGACAGAATGTAGAACAATGTCATACATTCACCCCAGTACAAGGATCTGGGCCTAAATCCATCGTTGTTTTGCACTCCACACCACCCTGGCTTAGACACTGGTTATATGCAAATCAGCTCTGACCCTGTGCCTAATGGGAACAGTCCAGTCGGAACTACTAAGCCATGCCTTTCCCAGACCGGAATCAAGCATCCAAGGACCGGTTTCTGGCTATCAGCCTTCATCAGCCTGGATAGCATGACTCCAGTTGTGTGGAGAGCCTGGGACTCACGTCTGAGTATACCCAGCACACTTGGGGTGAAAATTGCAAAAAACACAGTTGATGGACAGAATGTAGAACAATGTCATACATTCACCCCAGTACAAGGATCTGGGCGTAAATCCATCGTTCTTGTGCACTCCACACCGCCCTGGGTCAGACACTGGCTATATGCAAATCAGCTCTGACCCTGTGCCTCATGGGAACAGTCCAGTCCGAACTACCAAGGCATGTCTTTCCCAGACCGGGATCAAACATCCAAGGACTGGTTTCTGGCTATCAGCCTTCATCAGCCTGGATAGCTTGACTCCAGTGGTGTGGAGAGCCTGGGACTCACGTCTGAGTATACCCAGCACACTTGGGGTGAAAATTGCAAAAAACCCAGTTGATGGACAGAATGTAGAACAATGTCATACATTCACCCCAGTACAAGCATCTGGGCCTAAATCTATCGTTTTTTTGCACTCCACACCACCCTGGGTTAGACACTGGCTATATGCAAATCAGCTCTGACCCTGTGCCTCATGGGACAGTCCAGTCCGAACTACCAAGCCATGTCTTTCCCAGACTGGAATCAAGCATCCAAGGACCGGTTTCTGGCTATCAGCCTTCATCAGCCTGGATAGCTTGACTCCAGTGGTGTGGAGAGCCTGGGACTCACATCTGAGTATACCCAGCACACTTGGGGTGACAATTGCAAAAAACACAGTTGATGGACAGAATGTAGAACAATGTCATACATTCACCAAAGTACAAGGATCTGGGCCTAAATACATTGTTGTTTTGCACTCCACACCACCCTGGGTTACACACTGGCTAAATGCAAATCAGCTCTGACCCTGTGCCTCATGGGAACAGTCCAGTCCGAACTACCAAGCCATGTCTTTCCCAGACTGGAATCAAGCATCCAAGGACCGGTTTCTGGCTATCAGCCTTCATCAGCCTGGATAGCTTGACTCCAGTGGTGTGGAGAGCCTGGGACTCACATCTGAGTATACCCAGCACACTTGGGGTGACAATTGCAAAAAACACAGTTGATGGACAAAATGTAGAACAATGTCATACATTCACCCCAGTACAAGGATCTGGGCCTAAATCCATCGTTTTTTTGCACTCCACACCACCCTGGGTTAGACACTGGCTATATGCAAATCAGCTCTGACCCTGTGCCTCATGGGACAGTCCAGTCCGAACTACCAAGCCATGTCTTTCCCAGACTGGAATCAAGCATCCAAGGACCGGTTTCTGGCTATCAGCCTTCATCAGCCTGGATAGCTTGACTCCAGTGGTGTGGAGAGCCTGGGACTCACATCTGAGTATACCCAGCACACTTGGGGTGACAATTGCAAAAAACACAGTTGATGGACAAAATGTAGAACAATGTCATACATTCACCCCAGTACAAGGATCTGGGCCTAAATCCATCATTTTTTTGCACTCCACACCACCCTGGGTTAGACACTGGCTATATGCAAATCAGCTCTGACCCTGTGCCTCATGGGAACAGTCCAGTCCGAACTACCAAGCCATGTCTTTCCCAGACCGGAATCAAGCATCCAAGGACCGGTTTCTGGCTATCGGCCTTCATCAGCCTGGATATCTTGACTCCAGTGGTGTGGAGAGCCTGGGACTCACGTCTGAGTATACCCAGCACACTTGGGGTGAAAATTGCAAAAAACACAGTTGATGGACAGAATGTAGAACAATGTCATACATTCACCCCAGTACAAGGATCTGGGGCAAAATCCATCGTTTTCTTGCACTCCACACCACCCTGGCTTAGACACTGGCTATATGCAAATCAGCTCTGACCCTGTGCCTCATGGGAACAGTCCAGTCCGAACTACCAAGCCATGTCTTTCCCAGACCAGAATCAAGCATCCAAGGACCAGTTTCTGGCTATCAGCCTTTATCAGCCTGGATAGCGTGACTCCAGTGGTGTGGAGAGCCTGGTACTCACGCTTGAGTATACCCAGCACACTTGGGGGGAAAATTGCAAAAAACACAGTTGATTGACAGAATGTAGAACAATGTCATACATTCACCCCAGTACAAGGATCTGGGCCTAAATACATTGTTGTTTTGCACTCCACACCACCCTGGGTTACACACTGGCTAAATGCAAATCAGCTCTGACCCTGTGCCTCATGGGAACAGTCCAGTCCGAACTACCAAGCCATTTCTTTCCCAGACCGGAATCAAGCATCCAAGGACCGGTTTCTGGCTATCAGCCTGGATAGCATGACTCCAGTGGTGTGGAGAGCCTGGGACTCACGTCTGAGTATACCCAGCACACTTGGGGTGAAAATTGCAAAAAACACAGTTGATGGACAGAATGTAGAACAATGTCATGCATTCACCCCAGTACAAGGATCTGGGCCTAAATCCATTGTTTTTTTGCACTCCACACCACCGTGAGTTAGACACTGGCTATATGCAAATCAGCTCTGACCCTGTGCCTCATGGGAACAGTCCAGTCCGAACTACCAAGCCATGTCTTTCCCAGACCGGAATCAAGCATCCAAGGACTGGTTTCTGGCTATCAGCCTTCATCAGCCTGGATAGCATGACTCCAGTGGGGTGGAGAGCCTGGGACTCACGTCTGAGTATACCCAGCACACTTGGGGTGAAAATTGCAAAAAACACAGTTGATGGACAGAATGTAGAACAATGTCATGCATTCACCCCAGTACAAGGATCTCGGCCTAAATCCATCGTTTTTTTGCACTCCACACCACCCTGGCTTAGACACTGGCTATATGGAAATCAGCCCTGAGCCTGTGCCTCATGGGAACAGTCTAGTCCGAACTACCAAGCCATGTCTTTCCCAGACTGGAATCAAGCATCCAAGGACCGGTTTCTGGCTATCAGCCTTCATCAGCCTGGATAGCTTGACTCCAGTGGTGTGGAGAGCCTGGGACTCACGTCTGAGTATACCCAGCACACTTGGGGTGAAAATTGCAAAAAACACAGTTGATGGACAGAATGTAGAACAATGTCATACATTCACCCCAGTACAAGGATCTGGGCCTAAATCCATCGTTTTTTTGCACTCCACACCACCCTGGGTTAGACACTGGCTATATGCAAATCAGCTCTGACCCTGTGCCTCATGGGGTTCGAACTACCAAGCCATGTCTTTCCCAAACCGGAATCAAGCATCCAAGGACTGGTTTCTGGCTATCAGCCTTCATCAGCCTGGATAGCTTGACTCCAGTGGTGTGGAGAGCCTGGGACTCACGCTTGAGTATACCCAGCACACTTGGGGGGAACATTGCAAAAAACACAGTTGATGGACAGAATGTAGAACAATGTCATACATTCACCAAAGTACAAGGATCTGGGCCTAAATACATTGTTGTTTTGCACTCCACACCACCCTGGGTTACACACTGGCTAAATGCAAATCAGCTCTGACCCTGTGCCTCATGGGAACAGTCCAGTCCGAACTACCAAGCCATTTCTTTCCCAGACAGGAATCAAGCATCCAAGGACCGGTTTCTGGCTATCAGCCTTCATCAGCCTGGATAGCATGACTCCAGTGGTGTGGAGAGCCTGGGACTCACGTCTGAGTATACCCAGCACACTTGGGGTGAAAATTGCAAAAAACACAGTTGATGGACAGAATGTAGTACAATGTCATGCATTCACCCCAGTACAAGGATCTGGGCCTAAATCCATCGTTTTTTTGCACTCCACACCCCCTGGGTTAGACACTGGCTATATGCAAATCAGCTCTGACCCTGTGCCTCATGGGAACAGTCCAGTCCGAACTACCAAGCCATGTCTTTCCCAGACTGGAATCAAGCATCCAAGGACCGGTTTCTGGCTATCAGCCTTCATCAGCCTGGATATCTTGACTCCAGTGGTGTGGAGAGCCTGGGACTCACGCCTGAGTATACCCGGCACACTTGGGGGGAAAATTGCAAAAAACACAGTTGATGGACAAAATGTAGAACAATGTCATACATTCACCCCAGTACAAGGATCTGGGCCTAAATCCATCGTTTTTTTGCACTCCACACCACCCTGGGTTAGACACTGGCTATATGCAAATCAGCTCTGACCCTGTGCCTCATGGGAACAGTCCAGTCCGAACTACCAAGCCATGTCTTTCCCAGACCGGAATCAAGCATCCAAGGACCGGTTTCTGGCTATCAGCCTTCATCAGCCTGGATAGCTTGACTCCAGTGGTGTGGAGAGCCTGGGACTCACATCTGAGTATACCCAGCACACTTGGGGTGACAATTGCAAAAAACACAGTTGATGGACAAAATGTAGAACAATGTCATACATTCACCCCAGTACAAGGATCTGGGCCTACATCCATCGTTTTTTTTGCACTCCACACCACCCTGGGTTAGACACTGGCTATATGCAAATCAGCTCTGACCCTGTGCCTCATGGGACAGTCCAGTCCGAACTACCAAGCCATGTCTTTCCCAGACTGGAATCAAGCATCCAAGGACCGGTTTCTGGCTATCAGCCTTCATCAGCCTGGATAGCTTGACTCCAGTGGTGTGGAGAGCCTGGGACTCACATCTGAGTATACCCAGCACACTTGGGGTGACAATTGCAAAAAACACAGTTGATGGACAAAATGTAGAACAATGTCATACATTCACCCCAGTACAAGGATCTGGGCCTAAATCCATCATTTTTTTGCACTCCACACCACCCTGGGTTAGACACTGGCTATATGCAAATCAGCTCTGACCCTGTGCCTCATGGGAACAGTCCAGTCCGAACTACCAAGCCATGTCTTTCCCAGACTGGAATCAAGCATCCAAGGACCGGTTTCTGGCTATCAGCCTTCATCAGCCTGGATAGCTTGACTCCAGTGGTGTGGAGAGCCTGGTACTCACATCTGAGTATACCCAGCACACTTGGGGTGACAATTGCAAAAAACACAGTTGATGGACAAAATGTAGAACAATGTCATACATTCACCCCAGTACAAGGATCTGGGCCTAAATCCATCTTTTTTTGCACTCCACACCACCCTGGGTTAGACACTGGCTATATGCAAATCAGCTCTGACCCTGTGCCTCATGGGACAGTCCAGTCCGAACTACCAAGCCATGTCTTTCCCAGACTGGAATCAAGCATCCAAGGACCGGTTTCTGGCTATCAGCCTTCATCAGCCTGGATAGCTTGACTCCAGTGGTGTGGAGAGCCTGGGACTCACATCTGAGTATACCCAGCACACTTGGGGTGACAATTGCAAAAAACACAGTTGATGGACAAAATGTAGAACAATGTCATACATTCACCCCAGTACAAGGATCTGGGCCTAAATCCATCGTTTTTTTGCACTCCACACCACCCTGGGTTAGACACTGGCTATATGCAAATCAGCTCTGACCCTGTGCCTCATGGGAACAGTCCAGTCCGAACTACCAAGCCATGTCTTTCCCAGACTGGAATCAAGCATCCAAGGACCAGTTTCTGGCTATCAGCCTTTATCAGCCTGGATAGCTTGACTCCAGTGGTGTGGAGAGCCTGGGACTCACGCCTGAGTATACCCGGCACACTTGGGGGGAAAATTGCAAAAAACACAGTTGATGGACAGAATGTAGAACAATGTCATACATTCACCCCAGTACAAGGATCTGGGCCTAAATCCATCGTTGTTTTGCACTCCACACCACCCTGGCTTAGACACTGGTTATATGCAAATCAGCTCTGACCCTGTGCCTAATGGGAACAGTCCAGTCGGAACTACTAAGCCATGCCTTTCCCAGACCGGAATCAAGCATCCAAGGACCGGTTTCTGGCTATCAGCCTTCATCAGCCTGGATAGCATGACTCCAGTTGTGTGGAGAGCCTGGGACTCACGTCTGAGTATACCCAGCACACTTGGGGTGAAAATTGCAAAAAACACAGTTGATGGACAGAATGTAGAACAATGTCATACATTCACCCCAGTACAAGGATCTGGGCGTAAATCCATCGTTCTTGTGCACTCCACACCGCCCTGGGTCAGACACTGGCTATATGCAAATCAGCTCTGACCCTGTGCCTCATGGGAACAGTCCAGTCCGAACTACCAAGGCATGTCTTTCCCAGACCGGGATCAAACATCCAAGGACTGGTTTCTGGCTATCAGCCTTCATCAGCCTGGATAGCTTGACTCCAGTGGTGTGGAGAGCCTGGGACTCACGTCTGAGTATACCCAGCACACTTGGGGTGAAAATTGCAAAAAACCCAGTTGATGGACAGAATGTAGAACAATGTCATACATTCACCCCAGTACAAGGATCTGGGCCTAAATCTATCGTTTTTTTGCACTCCACACCACCCTGGGTTAGACACTGGCTATATGCAAATCAGCTCTGACCCTGTGCCTCATGGGACAGTCCAGTCCGAACTACCAAGCCATGTCTTTCCCAGACTGGAATCAAGCATCCAAGGACCGGTTTCTGGCTATCAGCCTTCATCAGCCTGGATAGCTTGACTCCAGTGGTGTGGAGAGCCTGGGACTCACATCTGAGTATACCCAGCACACTTGGGGTGACAATTGCAAAAAACACAGTTGATGGACAGAATGTAGAACAATGTCATACATTCACCAAAGTACAAGGATCTGGGCCTAAATACATTGTTGTTTTGCACTCCACACCACCCTGGGTTACACACTGGCTAAATGCAAATCAGCTCTGACCCTGTGCCTCATGGGAACAGTCCAGTCCGAACTACCAAGCCATGTCTTTCCCAGACTGGAATCAAGCATCCAAGGACCGGTTTCTGGCTATCAGCCTTCATCAGCCTGGATAGCTTGACTCCAGTGGTGTGGAGAGCCTGGGACTCACATCTGAGTATACCCAGCACACTTGGGGTGACAATTGCAAAAAACACAGTTGATGGACAAAATGTAGAACAATGTCATACATTCACCCCAGTACAAGGATCTGGGCCTAAATCCATCGTTTTTTTTGCACTCCACACCACCCTGGGTTAGACACTGGCTATATGCAAATCAGCTCTGACCCTGTGCCTCATGGGACAGTCCAGTCCGAACTACCAAGCCATGTCTTTCCCAGACTGGAATCAAGCATCCAAGGACCGGTTTCTGGCTATCAGCCTTCATCAGCCTGGATAGCTTGACTCCAGTGGTGTGGAGAGCCTGGGACTCACATCTGAGTATACCCAGCACACTTGGGGTGACAATTGCAAAAAACACAGTTGATGGACAAAATGTAGAACAATGTCATACATTCACCCCAGTACAAGGATCTGGGCCTAAATCCATCATTTTTTTGCACTCCACACCACCCTGGGTTAGACACTGGCTATATGCAAATCAGCTCTGACCCTGTGCCTCATGGGAACAGTCCAGTCCGAACTACCAAGCCATGTCTTTCCCAGACTGGAATCAAGCATCCAAGGACCGGTTTCTGGCTATCAGCCTTCATCAGCCTGGATAGCTTGACTCCAGTGGTGTGGAGAGCCTGGTACTCACATCTGAGTATACCCAGCACACTTGGGGTGACAATTGCAAAAAACACAGTTGATGGACAAAATGTAGAACAATGTCATACATTCACCCCAGTACAAGGATCTGGGCCTAAATCCATCTTTTTTTGCACTCCACACCACCCTGGGTTAGACACTGGCTATATGCAAATCAGCTCTGACCCTGTGCCTCATGGGACAGTCCAGTCCGAACTACCAAGCCATGTCTTTCCCAGACTGGAATCAAGCATCCAAGGACCGGTTTCTGGCTATCAGCCTTCATCAGCCTGGATAGCTTGACTCCAGTGGTGTGGAGAGCCTGGGACTCACATCTGAGTATACCCAGCACACTTGGGGTGACAATTGCAAAAAACACAGTTGATGGACAAAATGTAGAACAATGTCATACATTCACCCCAGTACAAGGATCTGGGCCTAAATCCATCGTTTTTTTGCACTCCACACCACCCTGGGTTAGACACTGGCTATATGCAAATCAGCTCTGACCCTGTGCCTCATGGGAACAGTCCAGTCCGAACTACCAAGCCATGTCTTTCCCAGACTGGAATCAAGCATCCAAGGACCAGTTTCTGGCTATCAGCCTTTATCAGCCTGGATAGCTTGACTCCAGTGGTGTGGAGAGCCTGGGACTCACGCCTGAGTATACCCGGCACACTTGGGGGGAAAATTGCAAAAAACACAGTTGATGGACAGAATGTAGAACAATGTCATACATTCACCCCAGTACAAGGATCTGGGCCTAAATCCATCGTTGTTTTGCACTCCACACCACCCTGGCTTAGACACTGGTTATATGCAAATCAGCTCTGACCCTGTGCCTAATGGGAACAGTCCAGTCGGAACTACTAAGCCATGCCTTTCCCAGACCGGAATCAAGCATCCAAGGACCGGTTTCTGGCTATCAGCCTTCATCAGCCTGGATAGCATGACTCCAGTTGTGTGGAGAGCCTGGGACTCACGTCTGAGTATACCCAGCACACTTGGGGTGAAAATTGCAAAAAACACAGTTGATGGACAGAATGTAGAACAATGTCATACATTCACCCCAGTACAAGGATCTGGGCGTAAATCCATCGTTCTTGTGCACTCCACACCGCCCTGGGTCAGACACTGGCTATATGCAAATCAGCTCTGACCCTGTGCCTCATGGGAACAGTCCAGTCCGAACTACCAAGGCATGTCTTTCCCAGACCGGGATCAAACATCCAAGGACTGGTTTCTGGCTATCAGCCTTCATCAGCCTGGATAGCTTGACTCCAGTGGTGTGGAGAGCCTGGGACTCACGTCTGAGTATACCCAGCACACTTGGGGTGAAAATTGCAAAAAACCCAGTTGATGGACAGAATGTAGAACAATGTCATACATTCACCCCAGTACAAGCATCTGGGCCTAAATCTATCGTTTTTTTGCACTCCACACCACCCTGGGTTAGACACTGGCTATATGCAAATCAGCTCTGACCCTGTGCCTCATGGGACAGTCCAGTCCGAACTACCAAGCCATGTCTTTCCCAGACTGGAATCAAGCATCCAAGGACCGGTTTCTGGCTATCAGCCTTCATCAGCCTGGATAGCTTGACTCCAGTGGTGTGGAGAGCCTGGGACTCACATCTGAGTATACCCAGCACACTTGGGGTGACAATTGCAAAAAACACAGTTGATGGACAGAATGTAGAACAATGTCATACATTCACCAAAGTACAAGGATCTGGGCCTAAATACATTGTTGTTTTGCACTCCACACCACCCTGGGTTACACACTGGCTAAATGCAAATCAGCTCTGACCCTGTGCCTCATGGGAACAGTCCAGTCCGAACTACCAAGCCATGTCTTTCCCAGACTGGAATCAAGCATCCAAGGACCGGTTTCTGGCTATCAGCCTTCATCAGCCTGGATAGCTTGACTCCAGTGGTGTGGAGAGCCTGGGACTCACATCTGAGTATACCCAGCACACTTGGGGTGACAATTGCAAAAAACACAGTTGATGGACAAAATGTAGAACAATGTCATACATTCACCCCAGTACAAGGATCTGGGCCTAAATCCATCGTTTTTTTGCACTCCACACCACCCTGGGTTAGACACTGGCTATATGCAAATCAGCTCTGACCCTGTGCCTCATGGGACAGTCCAGTCCGAACTACCAAGCCATGTCTTTCCCAGACTGGAATCAAGCATCCAAGGACCGGTTTCTGGCTATCAGCCTTCATCAGCCTGGATAGCTTGACTCCAGTGGTGTGGAGAGCCTGGGACTCACATCTGAGTATACCCAGCACACTTGGGGTGACAATTGCAAAAAACACAGTTGATGGACAAAATGTAGAACAATGTCATACATTCACCCCAGTACAAGGATCTGGGCCTAAATCCATCATTTTTTTGCACTCCACACCACCCTGGGTTAGACACTGGCTATATGCAAATCAGCTCTGACCCTGTGCCTCATGGGAACAGTCCAGTCCGAACTACCAAGCCATGTCTTTCCCAGACCGGAATCAAGCATCCAAGGACCGGTTTCTGGCTATCGGCCTTCATCAGCCTGGATATCTTGACTCCAGTGGTGTGGAGAGCCTGGGACTCACGTCTGAGTATACCCAGCACACTTGGGGTGAAAATTGCAAAAAACACAGTTGATGGACAGAATGTAGAACAATGTCATACATTCACCCCAGTACAAGGATCTGGGGCAAAATCCATCGTTTTCTTGCACTCCACACCACCCTGGCTTAGACACTGGCTATATGCAAATCAGCTCTGACCCTGTGCCTCATGGGAACAGTCCAGTCCGAACTACCAAGCCATGTCTTTCCCAGACCAGAATCAAGCATCCAAGGACCAGTTTCTGGCTATCAGCCTTTATCAGCCTGGATAGCGTGACTCCAGTGGTGTGGAGAGCCTGGTACTCACGCTTGAGTATACCCAGCACACTTGGGGGGAAAATTGCAAAAAACACAGTTGATTGACAGAATGTAGAACAATGTCATACATTCACCCCAGTACAAGGATCTGGGCCTAAATACATTGTTGTTTTGCACTCCACACCACCCTGGGTTACACACTGGCTAAATGCAAATCAGCTCTGACCCTGTGCCTCATGGGAACAGTCCAGTCCGAACTACCAAGCCATTTCTTTCCCAGACCGGAATCAAGCATCCAAGGACCGGTTTCTGGCTATCAGCCTGGATAGCATGACTCCAGTGGTGTGGAGAGCCTGGGACTCACGTCTGAGTATACCCAGCACACTTGGGGTGAAAATTGCAAAAAACACAGTTGATGGACAGAATGTAGAACAATGTCATGCATTCACCCCAGTACAAGGATCTGGGCCTAAATCCATTGTTTTTTTGCACTCCACACCACCGTGAGTTAGACACTGGCTATATGCAAATCAGCTCTGACCCTGTGCCTCATGGGAACAGTCCAGTCCGAACTACCAAGCCATGTCTTTCCCAGACCGGAATCAAGCATCCAAGGACTGGTTTCTGGCTATCAGCCTTCATCAGCCTGGATAGCATGACTCCAGTGGGGTGGAGAGCCTGGGACTCACGTCTGAGTATACCCAGCACACTTGGGGTGAAAATTGCAAAAAACACAGTTGATGGACAGAATGTAGAACAATGTCATGCATTCACCCCAGTACAAGGATCTCGGCCTAAATCCATCGTTTTTTTGCACTCCACACCACCCTGGCTTAGACACTGGCTATATGGAAATCAGCCCTGAGCCTGTGCCTCATGGGAACAGTCTAGTCCGAACTACCAAGCCATGTCTTTCCCAGACTGGAATCAAGCATCCAAGGACCGGTTTCTGGCTATCAGCCTTCATCAGCCTGGATAGCTTGACTCCAGTGGTGTGGAGAGCCTGGGACTCACGTCTGAGTATACCCAGCACACTTGGGGTGAAAATTGCAAAAAACACAGTTGATGGACAGAATGTAGAACAATGTCATACATTCACCCCAGTACAAGGATCTGGGCCTAAATCCATCGTTTTTTTGCACTCCACACCACCCTGGGTTAGACACTGGCTATATGCAAATCAGCTCTGACCCTGTGCCTCATGGGGTTCGAACTACCAAGCCATGTCTTTCCCAAACCGGAATCAAGCATCCAAGGACTGGTTTCTGGCTATCAGCCTTCATCAGCCTGGATAGCTTGACTCCAGTGGTGTGGAGAGCCTGGGACTCACGCTTGAGTATACCCAGCACACTTGGGGGGAACATTGCAAAAAACACAGTTGATGGACAGAATGTAGAACAATGTCATACATTCACCAAAGTACAAGGATCTGGGCCTAAATACATTGTTGTTTTGCACTCCACACCACCCTGGGTTACACACTGGCTAAATGCAAATCAGCTCTGACCCTGTGCCTCATGGGAACAGTCCAGTCCGAACTACCAAGCCATTTCTTTCCCAGACAGGAATCAAGCATCCAAGGACCGGTTTCTGGCTATCAGCCTTCATCAGCCTGGATAGCATGACTCCAGTGGTGTGGAGAGCCTGGGACTCACGTCTGAGTATACCCAGCACACTTGGGGTGAAAATTGCAAAAAACACAGTTGATGGACAGAATGTAGTACAATGTCATGCATTCACCCCAGTACAAGGATCTGGGCCTAAATCCATCGTTTTTTTGCACTCCACACCCCCTGGGTTAGACACTGGCTATATGCAAATCAGCTCTGACCCTGTGCCTCATGGGAACAGTCCAGTCCGAACTACCAAGCCATGTCTTTCCCAGACTGGAATCAAGCATCCAAGGACCGGTTTCTGGCTATCAGCCTTCATCAGCCTGGATATCTTGACTCCAGTGGTGTGGAGAGCCTGGGACTCACGCCTGAGTATACCCGGCACACTTGGGGGGAAAATTGCAAAAAACACAGTTGATGGACAAAATGTAGAACAATGTCATACATTCACCCCAGTACAAGGATCTGGGCCTAAATCCATCGTTTTTTTGCACTCCACACCACCCTGGGTTAGACACTGGCTATATGCAAATCAGCTCTGACCCTGTGCCTCATGGGAACAGTCCAGTCCGAACTACCAAGCCATGTCTTTCCCAGACCGGAATCAAGCATCCAAGGACCGGTTTCTGGCTATCAGCCTTCATCAGCCTGGATAGCTTGACTCCAGTGGTGTGGAGAGCCTGGGACTCACGTCTGAGTATACCCAGCACACTTGGAGTGAAAATTGCAAAAAACACAGTTGATGGACAGAATGTAGAACAATGTCATACATTCACCCCAGTACAAGGATCTGGGACAAAATCCATCGTTTTCTTGCACTCCACACTACCCTGGCTTAGACACTGGCTATATGCAAATCAGCTCTGACCCTGTGCCTCATGGGAACAGTCCAGTCCGAACTACCAAGCCATGTCTTTCCCAGACCAGAATCAAGCATCCAAGGACCAGTTTCTGGCTATCAGCCTTTATCAGCCTGGATAGCTTGACTCCAGTGGTGTGGAGAGCCTGGGACTCACGCCTGAGTATACCCGGCACACTTGGGGGGAAAATTGCAAAAAACACAGTTGATGGACAGAATGTAGAACAATGTCATACATTCACCCCAGTACAAGGATCTGGGCCTAAATCCATCGTTGTTTTGCACCCCACACCACCCTGGCTTAGACACTGGTTATATGCAAATCAGCTCTGACCCTGTGCCTCATGGGAACAGTCCAGTCCGAACTACCAAGCCATGCCTTTCCCAGACCGGAATCAAGCATCCAAGGACCTGTTTCTGGCTATCAGCCTTCATCAGCCTGGATAGCATGACTCCAGTGGTGTGGAGAGCCTGGGACTCACGTCTGAGTATACCCGGCACACTTGGAGGGAAAATTGCAAAAAACACAGTTGATGGACAGAATGTAGAACAATGTCATACATTCACCCCAGTACAAGGATCTGGGCCTAAATCCATCGTTCTTGTGCACTCCACACCGCCCTGGGTCAGACACTGGCTATATGCAAATCAGCTCTGACCCTGTGCCTCATGGGAACAGTCCAGTCCGAACTACCAAGCCATGTCTTTCCCAGACCGGAATCAAGCATCCAAGGACCGGTTTCTGGCTATCAGCCTTCATCAGCCTGGATAGCATGACTCCAGTGGTGTGGAGAGCCTGGGACTCACGTCTGAGTATACCCAGCACACTTGGGGTGAAAATTGCAAAAAACACAGTTGATGGACAGAATGTAGAACAATCTCATACATTCACCCCAGTACAAGGATCTGGGCCTAAATCCATTGTTCTTGTGCACTCCACACCGCCCTGGGTCAGACACTGGCTATATGCAAATCAGCTCTGACCCTGTGCCTCATGGGAACAGTCTAGTCCGAACTACCAAGCCATGTCTTTCCCAGACCGGAATCAAGCATCCAAGGACCGGTTTCTGGCTATCAGCCTTCATCAGCCTGAATAGCTTGGCTCCAGTAGTGTGGAGAGCCTGGGACTCACATCTGAGTATACCCAGCACACTTGGGGTGAAAATTGCAAAAAACACAGTTGATGGACAGAATGTAGAACAATGTCATACATTCACTCCAGTACAAGGATCTGGGCCTAAATCCATCGTTTTTTTGCACTCCACACCACCCTGGGTTAGACACTGGCTATATGCAAATCAGCTCTGACCCTGTGCCTCATGGGAACAGTCCAGTCCGAACTACCAAGCCATGTCTTTCCCAGACCGGAATCAAGCATCCAAGGACCGGTTTCTGGCTATCAGCCTTCATCAGCCTAGATAGCTTGACTCCAGTGGTGTGGAGAGCCTGGGACTCACGTCTGAGTATACCCAGCACACTTGGGGTGAAAATTGCAAAAAAAACAGTTGATGGACAGAATGTAGAACAATGTCATACATTCACCCCAGTACAAGGATCTGGGGCAAAATCCATTGTTTTCTTGCACTCCACACCACCCTGGCTTAGACACTGGCTATATGCAAATCAGCTCTGACCCTGTGCCTCATGGGAACAGCCCAGTCCGAACTACCAAGCCATGTCTTTCCCAGACCAGAATCAAGCATCCAAGGACCAGTTTCTGGCTATCAGCCTTTATCAGCCTGGATAGCTTGACTCCAGTGGTGTGGAGAGCCTGGGACTCACGCCTGAGCATACCCGGCACACTTGGGGGGGAAATTGCAAAAAACACAGTTGATGGACAGAATGTAGAACAATGTCATACATTCACCCCAGTACAAGGATCTGGGCCTAAATCCATCGTTGTTTTGCACTCCACACCACCCTGGCTTAGACACTGGTTATATGCAAATCAGCTCTGACCCTGTGCCTCATGGGAACAGTCCAGTCCGAACTACCAAGCCATGTCTTTCCCAGACCGGAATCAAGCATCCAAGGACCGGTTTCTGGCTATCAGCCTTCATCAGCCTGGATAGCACGACTCCAGTGGTGTGGAGAGCTTGGGACTCATGTCTGAGTATACCCAGCACACTTGGGGTGAAAATTGCAAAAAACACAGTTGATGGACAGAATGTAGAACAATGTCATACATTCACCCCAGTACAAGGATCTGGGCCTAAATCCATTGTTCTTGTGCACTCCACACCGCCCTGGGTCAGACACTGGCTATATACAAATCAGCTCTGACCCTGTGCCTCATGGGAACAGTCCAGTCCGAACTACCAAGCCATGTCTTTCCCAGACCGGAATCAAGCATCCAAGGACCGGTTTCTGGCTATCAGCCTTCATCAGCCTGGATAGCTTGGCTCCAGAAGTGTGGAGAGCCTGGGACTCACATCTGAGTATACCCAGCACACTTGGGGTGAAAATTGCAAAAAACACAGTTGATGGACAGAATGTAGAACAATGTCATACATTCACCCCAGTACAAAGATCTGGGCCTAAATCCATCGGTCCTTGGATGCTTGATTCCGGTCTGGGAAAGACATGGCTTGGTAGTTCGGACTGGACTGTTCCCATGAGGCACAGGGTCAGAGCTGATTTCCATATAGCCAGTGTCTAACCCAGGGTGGCGTGGAGTGCAAAAAAACGATGAATTTAGGCCCAGATCCTTGTACTGGGGTGAATGTATGACATTGTTCTACATTCTGTCCATCAACTGTGTTTTTTGCAATTTTCGCCCCCAATTGTGCTGGGTATACTCAGACGTGAGTCCCAGGATCTCCACACCACTGGAGTCAAGCTAGCCAGGTTGATGAAGGCTGATAGCCAGAAACCGGTCCTTGGATGCTTGATTCCGGTCTGGGAAAGACATTGCTTGGTAGTTCGGACTGGACTGTTCCCATGAGGCGCAGGGTCAGAGCTGATTTGCATATAGCCAGTGTCTAACCCAGGGTGGTGTGGAGTGCAAAAAAACGATGGATTTAGGCCCAGATCCTTGTACTGGGGTGAATGTATGACATTGTTCTACATTCTGTCCATCAACTGTGTTTTTTGCAATTTTCACCCCGAGTGTGCTGGGTATACTCAGACGTGAGTCCCAGGCTCTCCTCACCACTGGAGTCAAGCTATCCAGGCTGATAGCCAGAAACCGGTCCTTGGATGTTTGATTCCGGTCTGGGAAATACATGGCTTGGTAGTTCGGACTGGACTGTTCCCATGAGGCACAGGGTCAGAGCTGATTTGCATATAGCCAGTGTCTAACCCAGGGTGGTGTGGAGTGCAAAACAAATGATGGACTTAGGCCCAGATCCTTGTACTGGGGTGAATGTATGACATTTTTCTACATTCTGTCCATCAACTGTTTTTTTTGCAATTTTCACCCCGAGTGTGCTGGGTATACTCAGACGTGAGTCCCAGGCTCTCCACACCACTGGAGTCAAGCTATCCAGGCTGATGAAGGCTGATAGCCAGAAACCAGTCCTTGGATGCTTGATTCCGGTCTGGGATAGATATGGCCTGGTAGTTCGGACTGGACTGTTCCCATGAGGCACAGGGTCAGAGCTGATTTGCATATAGCCAGTGTCTAACCCAGGGTGGTGTGGAGTGCAAAAAACCGATGGATTTAGGCCCAGATCCTTGTACTGGGGTGAATGTATGACATTGTTCAACATTCTGTCCATCAACTGTGTTTTTTGCAATTTTCACCCAGAGTGTGCTGGGTATACTCAGACGTGAGTCCCAAGCTCTCAACACCACTGGAGTCAAGCTATCCAGGCTGATGAAGGCTGATAGCCAGAAACCGGTCCTTGGATGCTTGAGTCCGGTCTGGGAAAGACATGGCTTGGTAGTTCGGACTGGACTGTTCCCATGAGGCACAGGGTCAGAGCTGATTTGCATATAGCCAGTGTCTAACCCAGGGTGGTGTGGAGTGCAAAACAAATGATGGATTCAGGCCCAGATCCTTGTACTGGGGTGAATGTATGACATTGTTCTACATTCTGTCCATCAACTGTTTTTTTTGCAATTTTCACCCCGAGTGTGCTGGGTATACTCAGGCGTGAGTCCCAGGCTCTCCACACCACTGGAGTCAAGCTATCCAGGCTGATGAAGGCTGATAGCCAGAAACCAGTCCTTGGATGCTTGATTCCGGTCTGGGAAAGATATGGCCTGGTAGTTCGGACTAGACTGTTCCCATGAGGCACAGGGTCAGAGCTGATTTGCATATAGCCAGTGTCTAACCCAGGGTGGTGTGGAGTGCAAAAAACCGATGGATTTAGGCCCAGATCCTTGTACTGGGGTGAATGTATGACATTGTTCAACATTCTGTCCATCAACTGTGTTTTTTGCAATTTTCACCCCGAGTGTGCTGGGTATACTCAGACGTGAGTCCCAAGCTCTCAACACCACTGGAGTCAAGCTATCCAGGCTGATGAAGGCTGATAGCCAGAAACCGGTCCTTGGATGCTTGATTCCAGTCTGGGAAAGACATGGCTTGGTAGTTCGGACTGGACTGTTTCCATGAGGCACAGGGTCAGAGCTGATTTGCATATAGCCAGTGTCTAACCCAGGGTGGTTTGGAGTGCAAAAAACGATGGATTTAGGCCCAGATCCTTGTACTGGGGTGAATGTATGACATTGTTCTACATTCTGTCCATCAACTGTGTTTTTTGCAATTTTCACCCCGAGTGTGCTGGGTATACTCAGACGTGAGTCCCAGGCTCTCCACACCACTGGAGTCAAGCTATCCAGGCTGATGAAGGCTGATAGCCAGAAACCGGTCCTTGGATGCTTGATTCCGGTCAGGGAAAGACATGGCTTGGTAGTTCGGACTGGACTGTTCCCATGAGGCACAGGGTCAGAGCTGATTTGGATATAGCCAGTGTCTAACCCAGGGTGGTGTGGAGTGCACAAAAACGATGGATTTAGGCCCAGATCCTTGTACTGGGGTGAATGTATGACATTGTTCTACATTCTGTCCATCAACTGTGTTTTTTGCAGTAACTAAAGTAGTCATGGCACTGACATCAATTTAAATACTATCCTGGAACGTGGCTGGAATAACAAACAAGCTATATTGTACAGAGTGGGGTGCCTTGGTAGACCAGATGGATTTATGTCTGTTCCAGGAGACTTAGGCCAGAGAGGAACACTCAAGAGTAGGATTTGCCACTTTTCATGTCCCTTCAAGGTGGGGAGGGAAAGGAAGACCGTCTGGGGGACTGGCCATATGGGTTGCTCTTCATTTGGGTTGTGTGGTGGAAAATATGCCCACCCATTCAGACGATGTGCAGTGTCTAGTACTAAAATGACCCAACGGGTATGGACTGGCGGTTGTGAATGTTTACTCGCGGCCAGTACGGCTAGGCCTTGAGTCATCTACTATTGAACACCTGTCCCAATTTTTGAGATTATTGCAAGGGGATTCTGGGCTTTTGGTGGCAGGGGATGTCAATTGCCAATATGAAACAAATCCAATGGAGTACATTACTCCTGCACTCGACTGTCGCACTGCGGTAGAAGAAATCTTTCCTTTGTGAAACTCTTCATGATTACGTCATTTTTATCAATTTGTCAATATTAATCCAACATTTTAACTCGTCCGTCTTCCTTAATTTCGCCACTACAGAGACAGCATGTTTGCATTTTGAATTCTTTATTCATCATTTTCAAACACCAAACGTTGCCAATCCAGGCTTTAACGGAGGCATGTGAGGACAAACATGTTTCAAAGGTGGTTTTATGAAATCAACGTGCTCCCAATGCATTTCGAATTCTATAAATTCTTCGTCAGGGGTTTAACTGAAAATAAGATAAAGACACAATTATGCTGGCTGCTTGACCATTATTAGTTTACTCAAATTGATTACTCTAACTCTGCCCTCCATTAAACAGAAAAAACAACCGATGTTTACACTAACCCATGGTACTCCCTCCGTGCTCGAACCCTACCATCTCTCAAATTGTCATTCACCTTGAATCACAACTCCCTCCCAGCTGCACAGGTCCCACTGAGCTACGAGGCACCCTTCACACAATTTACCTTCTCTACGCCACTGCCAGCAGCATAACCTCACCTTGCTTCCACATGACAAGTGCTCTTAATGATTTTCCCTCGCGCTCGTGCCGTTTTTAAAGAGAGGAATCTCCCACCTGTGAGCAATCCAACTATACTCTACTCCGCCCCTCCTTTTTATGTACCATACCAATGAACTTCATCTCCCATGGTGCCCCACATCACAGTCAAAGAAAAACATACTCCCTCCAAATTAAATCCACCCCTTTGAAACCTCCAGCAAAATGTAAAAGCTTATGTCAAAAATAATGAGACATCCGAGTGCCCTATTTAGAAAGTACATGTAAATAAACATTTAATGAAAACGAACTGTCCAAGCAGCAAAGTTCAATTGTCTCCTCATGCCTATATCGATTTTGTTAATCGTTGCTTTTGAGTCATTCCACTTAAGATACTGTCTCCGTAATGGTACTTCCTTTAGCAAGTAAACTTGAGTCCTTGGGGTGCAAGCTCTGAGGTGATAATGTTGCACTTGCAAAGCATATAGAGTCAAGATTGAGCCACTGCGCTCCTTCCCTTTGTAAATTACTCTTGTTTTTCAGTTCATGTAATGAAATGCGTGCGAACAGAAACCGTGAAACACCTCATCGCGGTTCAGTTAGAAACAAATCCAATGGAGTACATTACTCCTGCACTCGACTGTCGCACTGCGGTAGAAGAAATCTTTCCTTTGTGAAACTCTTCATGATTACGTCATTTTTATCAATTTGTCAATATTAATCCAACATTTTAACAATCCAGGCTTTAACGGAGGCATGTGAGGACAAACATGTTTCAAAAGTGGTTTTATGAAATCAACGTGCTCCCTGGATTGGCAACGTTTGGTGTTTGAAAATGATGAATAAAGAATTCAAAATGCAAACATGCTGTCTCTGTAGTGGCGAAATTAAGGAAGACGCACGAGTTAAAATGTTGGATTAATATTGACAAATTGATAAAAATGACGTAATCATGAAGAGTTTCACAAAGGAAAGATTTCTTCTACCGCAGTGCGACAGTCGAGTGTGTGGAAAAAGGTACGGGCAGAAGACCTTTTTCAAAGTTGCCCGGCGTTAGCCGCCTCTATACCCACTCAAGTTACCAAACAAAGAGGCAGGCCCTGGAGACTGGAAGGCAGGAAACAGAAGTTTTATTCCGACGGAGCAGAACACATCAAATCAGACAACAGGGTATCTTCTCGAGGTGCTCTAACCGCATCTCTGAGGCCTGGCCTCTTATACACAAGTTTATTACTTTATTGCATGAAACACATCTCTGTCAACCCTTTGATGTACGGAAAGACATCCTCGGAATCTCCCCTTCAGGCCCGTTCCCACACACATTTACAGTTGAAGTCCCCACCCCGGTCACAACAGGTGATGATTATCGCGCAGCTGGACATTCCGCCGATTCACGGAATGTGTGGGGTTGATCGGATCTCATAGGGTGGGGGCTTTGATCAACTCGAGGGTCCTTTGATGGGGGAAGCTTCCTACTGTACGGGGGGGGCAATAAACAGTATCCGCAGGGCCAGGTGGCAGCCTGGGAACGAGGAAGACAAACGGGCGCACAGGAAAAAGGGGGTTGTATCAAAGGACCCGGGACCATGAAAGGAATGAAGGGAGGTGTCGCGCTGGGAACAGGATGGGATTCCGAGGCAGAGCTGCGCTGAAGAGGGGTTTATGACCCAAGGCATGTGAGAGCGGGGGTTGTCAGCGTGCGGAGGATGTCTGCGAGGTTAGGAGAGAGAGAGAGACGCGCTGGCTATCAGCGAGGGGCAGAGAGGCCATGGTGCTCAAAATGGCTGCCGCTTACGCGCACGAATGGGCTCAAAAAGGGCAAGATGGCGCCGATAATGTTGACGTTTGCGGCCTAACTTTTAACAGTCCTCCCTTTTCAACATATCTAGCCAACTTGCCTACTCAAATGTCAATCTTCATCAAATTCCTAACCTCGGCATCATATAATGCTCCCATGCGTTCATTTCCAAAGTCCACAGTCTTAGGGCAAATACAATTTGTACATAATGAACACAGAGGTGGCAGACATTGAATTCCTAAGCATAGACCGCATATTACAACTACAGGAATCAGGATAATGGTAAACAGTCTCCAGCCCCAGTTCTTAACAGTACTCCAGAACCATCCACCAAGTGACCATTCTTCCTGCTCCTGGTGGACTTCTGAAGAGAGTCTGTGGAGATGTTCGATGGCTTTGTACACTGAGGGTGAATTGTCCGGTATGTATGTACAGCAGCTGGACCCAATAATGCGGCATGCTCCACCACGGTCCGCAAGAACCACATCTAGGACAAGGCAGTTCTGGAGTGCCACCAAGCGGACCGCTTGAAGCTCGGCGGTGTTGTTAGCAAGGATACTAGCTGTGATGTTCATTGTTGTCTCAACTGCCTGAGTCAGATGTCGGATGGCACGGCTGTTTGCCATCGGGCCCCAGAGCGGAACAAGTCCCTTCATAGCATCGAGGAACTGTGCTCCTGTTGAGTCGGCTTGTTCAATGTCCTTGGCTCGTTTTTGTCTATGATGATCCGCTGGAGCCACATAAGTCGGAGGAAGGATGAAGGAGATGAAACAAGTGCCCCCCCAGCCTTTGGGGAGCCAGGTGTAAGCCTTTGTGCCGCAGACGAAGTACATGTTTGGGAACGACACAAAGGAAGGTGGATCAGTGGAGTCCAAAGTTCTGGTAAAACGGCAAGCACTGCGGCCTACCAGCTGTGTCCCAAGCCCTTCTATGCACATGTGGCCTGTGACGTTGATGACTGACAGGGCCACAGTCAGAGTGGCAGCCGTTCGTTTCCGCAGGTAGGAGAAGGTGGGTCTGGTTGGATTGTTGAACACCTGCATTTCAATTCGTTCTTTAACAGGGATGTCCATGTGGATTGAGTCGTTGGAGGTCTGCGGGCAGAAGTGTGTCTTTGTTTTGTTTCACCAGACCCCATGATAGAAGTGCGTCATGGTTTTGCTGGAGGTGGCATTGTCTTTATAGCTTTCTTGCAGGAGGATCAGCCAAGCAAGGCAGGAGCCGTGAACTGAGAAGGGTGAAGGGATGAAAGATATCGAGTGTCCAGTGGCGTGGGGTAGCAACCCACAGATCCAACAGTTGGTGGCGTTGGTGGCGAGATTGTGCTGGTGAAGTAGCTGTACAAAAGAGTTGTTCCAGAACTCCTTTCGCCTTTCTCTGAGTTGAGGAGATAGTGAAATCAGATAATGTTCCTTCATTGTGGTAGGCTGAGCAGTGGTCAGGAATGTTTCGTGAGCAGGTGCATTTTCTTCCACAATCCAGAGAGTGGTCATGAGGAGAAAGCAGAAAAGGATTGTGATGAAGAGTGCAATTGTCTTTGAGCTGTGGAGTCTGTCTGTTCTTGGGTTTCTGTAGTGGGTATTTCCTGTTGCTTCCATCATTTTCTTATTTGGCGCTTCCATCATCTTCTTATCTGGCGCTTCCATCATCTTCAAGGCGCTCGGTAGCGGGCAGAACCACAGACTTCGTTTAGCTTCTCTCCGGGTGAACCTTGGTGGTGTTTAGGTCACCGTTCTGAGATTTAACTTAGTCCGTGGTCTACCTAGCCGAAGCTCCCTCCTTTCGACGCAGGAAATACCCTTCTCTGGATGGCACAGTGGGATCAGAGAATTTTGAAAGTTCAAGTGCTCGGTATCAGGATAGCAGGTTAGTGACGGTCGGTCCTTGTTCAGGAGCTCTTCTTGGTTGTCGATGCTTTCTGTTGTGGCCAAGGTCGAGGAGACCTTCTTGCAGTGGTGTGCGTGCAGCTAGTGCCGTTTCCCCTCCACACGAAGAGCCGTCCGGGTGGTGATCAATACTTGCCAGGGGCCCGTCCACCGGGGTTCCAAACTCTTCGACCGCTGAAAGTTTCGGATCAGCACATAATCCCCAGGTTGGATGGCGTGACCCGGACCCCTGGAAGCATCGGGGATGGCCTGCTGCACCTGCTGATGAATGACAGACAGAGTTTCAGTCAATTTATACAGATAATCAGACATTAGGACGTCCGGGACGTCATGAATGGAAGTTGGTTTCGGTGCAGACCAGACACTCATGGGTCGACCGAAAACAACCTCGTAAGGTGTCAAGTGATGTTTGGTGGGGGTGGAACGCATCAATAGCAATGCCAGTGGGAGGGCGTCTGGCCATTTCAGACCCGTGGTAGCCACTATCTTGGCCAGTTTAAGCTTTAGTGTGGCATTGTGTCGCCCAACAAGTCCAGCAGACTGGGGGTGGAAGACTGCGTGGAACTTCTGCTTGATGCCCAGCCCCTTTAAGATGAGCTGGATGACTTCGGCTATGAAGTGGGGGCCATTGTCGCTCCATAAAATTCGACAAAGGCCGTAGCGGGGGAAAAATTCCTTTAACAGTACTTTTGCAGTGGCCATAGCAGTGTTGTCACGGGTTGGGTATGCTTCCACCCATTTGCTAAATGCGCATACCACAACAAGTACATATTTCAGGCCTTGGCATCTGTCTAGCTGGATGTAGTCCATCTGCAGGACTTCAAACGGCTGATTTGGGACCCCAACCCCTCCCCGGGGTACTACAGTTCCTTTCCCGGGGTTGTGTTGCAGGCATATCAAGCATTGTTGGACCAGACGTTTGGCGGAGTCTGTGATTTTATCATTGTGCCAAACTCTGGAGACAAGTTCAATCATGGGGGCTGATCCTATGTGGGCAGGGGAGTGTGCCATAGTCAGTATGGGAATCAGATATGAGTCAGGTAACAACCATTTGTTTGCGTCTTTTGTCCGCCAGCAGCCTTCATCGTCCTTTAATCCCACCCGTGCCCATTCAGTCAATTCGTGTTGTGAGCTAGCCATTTGAATGTCTCTAATAGTGTCCCTAGCGTCGGTCCATTTTTCTGCTTGTGACCTGGTCACGTACATACGTGTTGTCGTCCTATTTTCAGCTGTCGTTCGAGCAGTGATGTCGGCTAGTGCATTTCCCTGTCCAATAATATCTGTCACTTTCTTGTGTGCCTGGCATTTGATGACCGCAAGCCTTTTGGGGAGAAGGACAGCTTCGATCAGGGCGGAAACTAGATCTCCGTGCAAAATGGGGGTGCCGTGTGAGGTCAAGAATCCCCTTTCCCTCCAAAGGAGCCCAAAATGGTGAACCACCCCGAAGGCGTACTGGCTGTCGGTGTAAATGTTCGCTGTGGTACCTGCTGCTAGGATGCATGCTCGTGTCAGGGCAATCAGTTCCGCTGCCTGGGCAGATCGTTGTGTGATGCGGGCTGTCTCGACTACAGTTCGAGCCTTGGTGACTGCATAGGCAGCTGAAGTGGTGCCATCGGGGAGTTTGATGCAAGAACCGTCCACCCACAGCTCTCCGTCAGGGTCAGGAAAAGCTGTGTCTCTGAGGTCAACCCTACTTCTAGTCTGTTCGTCCGTAAGAGTCACACAGTCGTGTACAGGGGGCACATTGGGATCGTTCTCTGGTAAGGGTAACAGAGTTGCTGGGTTCAGGGTGGTGCATCGTTTCAGGGTGATATGGGGTGCAAGCAAAGTCAGCTCGTATCCAGTCAGTCGTGCACTCGTCAGGTGTTGCGTCTTGGTTTGGTTCAGGAGGGTGTCAACTGCATGGGGTACTAGTACCGTGAGGGAATTCGAGAGCACGATCCCCTCACTCTGTCGGATAGAGATAGCAGCGGCAGCTACAGCTCGAAGGCAGGCAGGTAAGGCTCTGGCTACAGGGTCAAGAGTGGCAGAGAAGTAAGCGCACGGTCGTTGCTTTGGGCCAATGGACTGGGTTAGGACAGATAAAGCGCACCCCTCCCTTTCGTGAGTGTAGAGGGAGAAGGGCTTTGTGTAATCGGGGGTACCTAGGACAGGGGCCGAACAAAGGGCATCTCGTAGTGCCGTGAAGGAGGTTTGGCACTCAGGGGTCCAAGGGAGTGGGAAGGGGACATCTTTAGCTAGCAGAGAAAGCAGCGGTTTCACAATGAGGCTAAAGTTTGGTAACCACTGTCGGCAGAAGGAGGTGAGGCCTAGTAGGGAGCGAACCTGTTTCTGAGTCTTGGGGACGGGGGTTTCAAGAATGGTTTGGATCCGGTCGGGAGTAAGTTTCCTTCCGTCTTTGGACAGGAGGTGGCCTAAGTAAGTGACCTGGGGTTGGCAGAATTGCAACTTCTTCTTGGAGACCTTGTGGCCATTTTCCGCAAGGAAGTGCAGGAGTTGAATGGTGGCTGTGACTGCTAATGGAGTGGTGTCGGCTGCCAAAAAGATGTCATCGACGTATTGCACTAACACCACTCCATCGGGTAACTGGACTTGATCCAGCTGTCTCTTGAGGGCCTGGCTGTAGATGCTAGGGCTTTCTGTGTAGCCCTGGGGTGCTCGGCAGAACCTATATGAGCGGGCTTTTAGGGTGAAGCCGAAGAGATATCGGCTGTCTGGGTGGATGGGGATGGAGAAAAATGCATTTTTGAGGTCAATGACAGTGAAGGTGGTGGCAGTAGAAGGAATCAAAGTCAGGATGGTGGTGATGTCTGAGACCACGGGGTACTGGGGTACCACAACTTTGTTGATCTCTCGAAGGTCAATGATAAAGCGGTATGCTTTCTCATCTCCCTCTCCTTGTTTCTTGATGATGGGCAAGATAGGACTGTTGCAAACGTTGCTAACCACTTCCTCTACCACTCCTGCGTCTATCAGTGACTGAATGATCTTTACTAATGCCTTCTCGCCCTCGGGCGATATCCGATATTGTGGAAGTTTTGGGAGTATCGCGTCCGGTCGGACAGTAATGTGTACTGGGTCGATCATCATGCGTCCTACGTCCGAATCTGTCTTGGCCCACAGATACGGAGGCAGAGTGTCAAGCAGGGATGTGTCAGCGTCAGTGATGGAAAACATGCGTCGGGGAGGGCAATGTCTAAGCAGAACGGGGTTGTCGTAAAGGAAAACTCAAACTCCGTCTTGAGAACATCTGATTGTCGCTCGGATGTGTTTCAATAAGTCAAGTCCCATAATGGCGTCAGGGCTATTGGAGGAAAGCAAAAACGTGGTGTCAGTGGTGTTGTTTTCTAAGTCGAAGAGGATCGGAGCGGACAAAGGGTTAGTGGAGGGCGTTCCATCAAAACCTGTCGATGTTATAAGTGAGCCAGACAAGGGTGCCCTTGGAATCAGTCGTTTAGATAACGCACTACGTGTTGCGCCAGTGTCTACCAGAAATGGAGACTTTGTACCCAAGACCTTAGCAGTGACATAAGGGCCTTGCTGGTCAACATAGAGCTCGACTGGATCCCTCCCTTGCCCTTGGCAGTCCTATGCAAAGTCGTGGGCGTCATTGTAGTCAGATTGCTGGCACTGGTTCTGTCTGGGTCGATCAACTGTATTTGGTCTGCTTGATCTGTCGTTAGTCGTGTCATTTGGGGGCCCTCGCAGCTGTCCCCTATTTCTCGGTCCACTTGCTATGTCCTTGGGGTCTTTATTTCTGATTATTTCCAAAAGAACCGGGCATTGGGATTTCCAATGGCCGGTTCCTTTACAGAAAGCACACTGGTCCTCTCTAATGTCCGTACGTCCAATGTGGGGAGTCGAAGTGCGGTCCTTAGGAGGTGCAGTCTTAGGGACGTTCGTCTGATAGTTTCCCTTGTATTGGTCTCGTCCTATAGTCACCCCTTGCAGTTGTGCAATCATCACCCTCTCTTTCAAGTCTTTCTTCTTTTTCTCTGTTGCTCTATCGTTTTCATTTTTCTGATGTTCATAATATTGGGCCATCTGGAGGATAGCCGCAGGTTTGGAGGCTGCCCAACTACTCTCGCTGGCCTGCAGTTTCTGGGAGACCTCTGGTGACAAACCCTTAACATAATCCTGGACAAACAGATGGTGTCCGGTTGCAGTGGTCATGTCCTGGCCGCTGTAATCAGAGAACACCGTTTCAAACCGGGAGAAGTAGTCCGATACATCCTCTTGGGGTTTCTGGCGACATGCGGTTACTATCGACCAGTCCACTTTCTTTTCTGGAATCAGGGTTTTTAATTTCTGTACGATTTTATCTGGGAGGTCTAAAATGGATTTCAAAGGCTTTTGTCCAGGTTCTCGTTGTTTATCAATGCCATCGAGTTGTGACCAGGTATGTCCAAACAGCTCAAGGTGGTCGACTTTCCGGATTTGCTTCCACACATCAGCTGGTAGACATAACCCGAAAAACAAGTTGATGTCAGCCAGGGTCATAATCGTTGAACCTAGGGCTGTACCTAATTCAGTATAGAAGGCAGTGGGGTTTTTACGTAGGTCAGGCAGAGATTTCCGGAATGTCAGAATCTCTTGCCGGTCCCATGGCTGGTAGACCCAGTTGTACACTACCCTTCCTTTTGCATCTTTGTGGTTTGCATCATCGTTAGTCCCTTCACCTCGCGGAGGAACCCAGTAAGGGGCAGCCTCTCGTATCGGCATCATGGCGTTAGATTGATCAGTTTGTGGTTTGGTCGCTACGGATGTCGTGGTTTTAGTTCCCGATTCTTGTTCAGTGAGGTGGCGGAAAACCTCAAGCGTACGCATAAGGAGGTCCGTCACATCACACTCGCCCTCATCCCCGATATCGACCTTTCGGTACAGAGTCGTTAGGCTCTCGGGACCTTTGTCTCGATATCGGTCCTCGTATGCGTTCAAGACATGGTAACACAGTCGTACGGTAAAATGTCGTCTGTGACTCCCTGTATACGAGTTAAACATATCCGTGATGTACTCTTCATCTTCCTTTCTTTCTACCAGTTTCCTTGCTATCTTGTCAATCCCTGCTCGCTCATCTTTGCTTAATCTGCTTGTTCTTCCTGAACCAACCCTTCGGGTCTCAGGGTCACCTAACGTTGTCGTTTGTGTAGTATCTAATACAAGGAGTTCGGCCGGCACAGAGGCCATGGGGGCCTAAGCTGTGGCGCTACTCTCGTTTGTGCCTGGGGGTGGTGGGTGCTGTGCTAAGGGTTGAGAAGGGGCATATGGAGGGGGCATGTAGATGATCGGAGGACCTAACAGCAGATCATCGTTGGCTCGCTGTTTCGAGGGTAATTCAGGGTAGAGCGTGGAGGACGTTCTAACCGGACACTGGCTTGATGTTTCCATTTCTAGTTTCTGTTTGGCTTCCTCTCTTTCCTTAATCTCTTCTTCTAGTTTCTGAGCAGCTAGGTGGGCTGCTTTTCGCAGCTCTTTTCCCAACCTACTCTCAGTTCTCTTTTTACGTTGTTCGGTTTCTTTGCGCCACATGCCGAGACTATCAAGCATAGTGGGCGTTGTCTTGTTTTTACCAAGGGCTGTTTCTAGCGCGCTTATTTTATCCTCATCGAAGGATCCTATCAGTGGCCACTGACTTTCTCGATCCTTTTTCGTATATTTATGCCACAGCTTGCTATAACCTATAGCGTCAGTCCATGCTTCATGAACATGTCCTTATTAGGGGTGCCTTCCAGTGGAGCCGGATGGTTCATCTCTAATAAGCGGTCCGGGCTAAACAGGCTACCAATCAGTGGGGAGAAGACAGGCATGACGGATTACAACGGGGACAAAAAGTCAGCACTACCTATCTTATCACTGCGCGCAAAGACTAGACAGAATATTTCCATTCTACGTTGTTTGCAGGCGGTGAATACCTCAAGAACCAATATCGAACAGTCAATGTTCAGTCAATCAAACAATCAATGGGGAGAATAAGTAGGCACGACGGGTTACAACGGGGACAAAAGTCTGCGTTACCTATCCTTTCACTACCTGCAAAGAGAGAACCTGTTCTTCCCTGTTTGCAGACAGAGAATCTCCAGAGAACAATCCGCGACCAGTAGTCCGGGTTCAAACAATCAATCAGTGGGGGAGAAACAATCTCCAGAGAACAATCCACGAACAGTAGTTCAGGCAAACAATCAATCAGTGGGGGAGAAAGATAGGCACGACGGATTACAATGGGGACAAAAGTCTGCGTTACCTATCCTTCACTGCTTGCAAAGAGAGAGCCTGTTGTTTCTCCGTTTGCAGACAGCGAATCTCCAAACAAATCAACAAAGAGTAATACAAGTATTTTCCAAACAATCAAACAATCATTTCGCAATTCGTCGTGTTTACACGACCTTACCCGGACCGCATGGACAGTTTCTTGTCTTCCGAATCCAGCGCCCGATCGTCCTCTATTCTTCGTGATCCTCGCGGCACTCCTGATGGTTCCCAGTCAGGACCGTAGATCACTCGAGAGAGGTCTGTTCGGAACCAGTGAAGTTCGGATGATCGGCTGTCAGACGAGGGTCTATCGGACAGGTGCACTCCCGATCGTTGCAGTCGTTCACTCTGTCGTCAGGACCTCTCCCACTGGATCCACGAGTCGCTGATGGGCCCCATGTTTGGGACGCCAATTGTGGAAAAAGGTACGGGCAGAAGACCTTTTTCAAAGTTGCCCGGCGTTAGCCGCCTCTATACCCACTCAAGTTACCAAACAAAGAGGCAGGCGCTGGAGACTGGAAGGCAGGAAACAGAAGTTTTATTCCGACGGAGCAGAACACATCAAATCAGACAACAGGGTATCTTCTCGAGGTGCTCTAACCGCATCTCTGAGGCCTGGCCTCTTATACACGAGTTTATTACTTTATTGCATGAAACACATCTCTGTCAACCTTTTGATGTACGGAAAGACATCCTCGGAATCTCCCCTTCAGGCCCGTTCCCACACACATTTACAGTTGAAGTCCCCACTGAGGTCACAACAAGTGATGATTATCGCGCAGCTGGACATTCCGCCGATTCACGGAATGTGTGGGGTTGATCGGATCTCATAGGGTGGGGGCTTTGATCAACTCGAGGGTCCTTTGATGGGGGAAGCTTTCTACTGTAAGGGGGGGCAATAAACAGTATCCGCAGGGCCAGGTGGCGGCCTGGGAACGAGGAAGACAAACGGGCGCACAGGAAAAAGGGGGTTGTATCAAAGGACCCGGGACCATGAAAGGAATGAAGGGAGGTGTTGCGCTGGGAACAGGATGGGATTCCGAGGCAGAGCTGCGCTGAAGAGGGGTTTATGACCCAAGGCATGTGAGAGCGGGGGTTGTCAGCGTGCGGGGGATGCCTGCGAGGTTAGGAGAGAGAGAGAGACACGCTGGCTATCAGCGAGGGGCAGAGAGGCCATGGTGCTCAAAATGGCTGCCGCTTACGCGCACGAATGGGCTCAAAAAGGGCAAGATGGCGCCGATAATGTTGACGTTTGCGGCCTAACTTTTAACAAGTGCAGGAGTAATGTACTCCATTGGATTTGTTTCTAACTGAACCGCGATGAGGTGTTTCACGGTTTCTGTTCGCATGCATTTCATTACATGAACTGAAAAACAAGAGTAATTTACAAAGGGAAGGAGTGCAGTGGCTAAATCTTGACTCTATATGCTTTGCAACATTATCACCTCAGAGCTTGCACCCCAAGGACTCAAGTTTACTTGCTAAAGGAACTACCATTACGGAGACAGATACTATACATCATCTTAAGTGGAATGACTCAAAAGCAACGATTAACAAAATCGATATAGGCATGAGGAGACAATTGAACTTTGCTGCTTGGACAGTTCGTTTTCATGAAATGTTTATTTACATGTACTTTCTAAATAGGGCACTCGAATGTCTCATTATTTTTGACATAAGCTTTTACATTTTGCTGGAGGTTTCAAAGGGGTGGATTTAATTTGGAGGGAGTATGTTTTTCTTTGACTGTGATGTGGGGCACCATGGGAGATGAAGTTCATTGGTATGGTACACAAAAAGGAGGGGCAGAGTAGAGTATAGTTGGATTGCTCACAGGTGGGAGATTCCTCTCTTTAAAAACGGCACGAGCGCGAGGGAAAACCATTAAGAGCACTTGTCATGTGGAAACGAAGTGAGGTTATGCTGCTGGCAGTGGCGTAGAGAAGGTAAATTGTGTGAAGGGTGCCTCGTAGCTCAGTGGGACCTGTGCAGCTGGGAGGGAGTTGTGATTCAAGGTGAATGACAATTTGGGAGATGGTAGGGTTCGAGCACGGAAGGAGTACCATGGGTTAGTGTAAACATCGGTTGTTTTTTCTGTTTAATGGAGGGCAGAGTTAGAGTAATCAATTTGAGTAAACTAATAATGGTCAAGCAGCCAGCATAATTGTGTCTTTATCTTATTTTCAGTTAAACCCCTGACGAAGAATTTATAGAATTCGAAATGCATTGGGAGCACGTTGATTTCATAAAACCACTTTTGAAACATGTTTGTCCTCACATGCCTCCGTTAAAGCCTGGATTGACAACGTTTGGTGTTTGAAAATGATGAATAAAGAATTCAAAATGCAAACATGCTGTCTCTGTAGTGGCGAAATTAAGGAAGACGCACGAGTTAAAATGTTGGATTAATATTGACAAATTGATAAAAATGACGTAATCATGAAGAGTTTCACAAAGGAAAGATTTCTTCTACCGCAGTGCGACAGTCGAGTGCAGGAGTAATGTACTCCATTGGATTTGTTTCTAACTGAACCGCGATGAGGTGTTTCACGGTTTCTGTTCGCACGCATTTCATTACATGAACTGAAAAACAAGAGTCATTTACAAAGGGAAGGAGTGCAGTGGCTCAATCTTGACTCTATATGAATTGCCAACATGAGCCATTCTTTGGAAGCAGCGAAGGTGCTCTCTCCTCTGCTGCCAGTCAACTACAGGCCAATTAACTTAATCGACGTCCAACAAAAAATATTTGCGAGATTGCTCCTGGACCATTTGTTGACGTGGATGGAGGAACACGATGTACTGAGCCCCTTCCAGGCGGGATTCAGAAGGAATACGTCCACTATGGACCAAATTTTCCGACTGATCCTACTGTACTGGAAGACGGTAAAGGTAGAGGGTGGCAGCCTCTATATGGTCTTCGTGGACCTCCGGTCCGCGTTTTACCTAGTTCCTAGGGGGAAACTGTGGGCCATCCTTCAGGATCTGGGCCTCCCGCATCAGATTCTAGAGCTACTCATGAGATTACATGAGGGGACCTTCGCCAGGTCCGCTGTGACAAGAACAGGACGCTGTCACCAAGGTTCCCCATTGGCAGGGGGGTGAGACAGGGATGTGTCTTAGCACCGACCCTGTTCTGCCTGTATGTCAACGGGGTAATCTTAAATCTGGACGTCGTCCCTGACAATGACGCACCAAGGCTGGCTGGTAGGCGGGTGCCGACGATTATGTTCGCAGATGACACCCTCCTACTCTCCAAATCTCCTATGGTGATTCAGAGGATATTGGAGGGGTTTGGGGACTTTTGTCGGAACAGAGGCCTTGAGATCAACGCCGACAAGACAAAATTCATGATTTTTAACCCGCCAGTGTCCACTCGTGCAAATCCATCATTGGTATGTTTGGAAAGGGTTACGACCTTCCAGTACCTGGGCGTTCCAATTCCTGAAAATTTGTCATGGGGTCCGCAAAAGGCAAAATCCCACATGAAACTTTCCCAGTTGTCGGGTGCCATCTCAAAGGTTTCCAACTCTTCAAGCTTTAGGCCAGTGAGTCCTGCTCTGGAGGTCTATAAGACGCAAGCAAGGGCAGCTGCTCTATACGGGGGTGAGCTTTGGGGTCACTGTGCTGCCCCTGAAATTACTAAACTTGAGTCCAAATTTGTAAGGCGAATATTATCACTTCCTCAGAGTACACCATTAACACCACTGAAGTTAGATTTGGGACTGACGCCCATTGCAAACGAGCTAACAGTAAAGCCCCTAAGGTTCTGGCACAGACTATGGACTACACCAGATCTTTTAAACTATAGGGACGAACTTAAACTGATCCTCAGCTTTAATTGTGTAGGCAAAATCCCCTGGCTTGTGTTCATTAAGCGTGAAATTTTAAGTATTGGGTTACAATCTATGTGAGAAGATCCAGAAAGGGCCTGTGGTCGGGTATCACGAAAAATGTTTACTAAAATTTACAAAGGGCAAAAGCTGGAACTCCTAATTGCGGGTTAATGCAGGTATCCTTACTAATTCCTTTTTAGAATTCAAAAATTCTTATTATTTCGAGGGCTTCATGGATGTTGTCTTCCCGATTTTAGCGCGCAAACTTTTTATCCAATGGCGACATGGCACTTTACCCCTCAAGGCCATCACAAGTAAGTGGACGGCCTCTTCTAATAAGTCTTGCCCGGGCTGCAGCTGTGACTTAGAAGATGAGCTTCTTGTTGTCTTCTTTTGTCCAGCATACACCAAACCAAGAAAATATTGGTCGATACCATTGTGCAGAAATCTGGGTTTGAAATATTGCTTGAATGCTTTTAGAATTTTTAAAACAAGTACGTTGAGCCCTATTGTGTTTGCACTATTTAAATTTCTGCTAGCTATGTGGTGCAAGCGGCGTAAATTAATTGATATTAATTGCTAGCCTTAATGTCGAGAAATGATTGCTCTGAATTTGACATTATTTTGAAAACATTTTTTTGAAGAAAGGGTATTTTTGCCTGAACAAAAATATTGCCATGTGTACATAAATGAATTTTAATGTTACCTGTTTTCTCCCATCCCTCTTTTTATATACCTTCCCTGACCCCCTTTCCTGTCTGTGTTTTATATTGTAATCTTTTATGGCCAAATTGGCCGAAATAAAGAATTTTTGAATTGAACATATCCAAAATGTGCTCAACGCATATTTAGCGTATAGGCCATTGCTGTGGCATAACTTGTGAATTATTTACCAATGTCACGTGGGTTTGTTACCAAGCCTCGCACTCAGTCTTCATGATTACATCCTGCCCCTTTCATTCCTTGGTGATTGTATCCATGTTTACCAGCGCCGTGAATCTGTTCACACGCATCCACACTTACACATCTTACTTCGTCAAAGTGCAAGCACCGCTGAGATACCTCTCCAGCTCGCTCAGTCTGCCGCTGTGTGTCGACACTTGCGGGGCAGGTTTGTAGCTGTGATACAACTCATGTGCCCTGTGTCATCAACATGCGCGGGCCCCTGTAGACGAGTGCATGTTGGGAAAGTTGGTTTATTCTAAGCGCATGTGTAGTTTAGATCATGCGCACCAGTTATCTTCATTGAATTCTGCCTTATTATTCAACCACCAGTGAATTATTGGTAATTTGTCGTTTTTATTTTATACTGCTGACCCCAGTGGTATCATGGCTAATAGTCACATATTGTAGCTCTGTTATCGGCAGATTTTGTCCGCTTATTAATAAAGATATTGTTTATTCAAGGCAGAAATAAATGAGCAAAAGAGTGGTGCCAGCTCCCCACTGCAAAATCGAATCTATTTGACCTAAGAATTGAACTGGTGCAATTCTTCTGGAGATCGAGACTTTCGGTCTTTTTTGTAAACCAATATTCGCTGCCACAAGAGGGGGAAGACAAGAACACTGGCCTAAAGAAAAAATCCAACTTCACTCCACCCAACCACACTATGCCACCAGCATTACTGGCTTTTGAAAAAGCATTAACCCTGGAAGTCGAGAAACTGAAGGGCAACGACAGACGGGTGTTCAATAATCTAATGAGAGCTGAACGCAACGCCATCTCTGAAATTTACAACAGAAAGGACATCATAATTAAACCGGCTGACAAGGGTGGGGCCACAGTGGTCATGCCCCTAGAGATGTAACAAAGTGAGTGCAAAAAACTCCTTGACGACCCCCGAAACTATAGACGCATAACAGGGATCCAACAAAAAAAAGCAAGGAGTCAATACATATAATGGTGAACGAGGACAAGGAAAGAGAGCAGATCACAGCACATGAAGCTGGATTCCTGAATGAAGAGAATCCCCGTACACCATACTTTTACATACTACTGAAAGTGCATAAGAACCAAAATCCACCACCTGGTAGGCCGATTGTGTCAGGATCGGATCGGTTGAAGCCTCTGTAAAACTTCACAGATTACTTCCTGAGACCAATGGTACGAAGAATGCCATCCTATCTTAAGAACACCAGAGATATTCTCCTAAAACTCCAAACCTTGAGATTCAACAGAACTACCGATATCTTCATCACTTTAGATGTCGACACTCTCTATACCAGCATTCCGCACCAATCATCACTACAGGTAATCGAAACCCTGTTGAGAAATGAGGAATGGGAATCCTTTACACCGCAAAAATTTGTAGTGAACTGTGCCAGAATGGCTTTAACAAAAAAGTTTTTTAAATTTGAAGGAGCTATTACTTGCAGACCCACAGGGTTTGATGGTCAGTACATTTGCCCCCAGCATCGCCTGTCTCTATGTTAATGATTTCGAGATGAAATACATCTATGGTAACAGCAACTCCTTCGCCACAAAGTTGTTGGTGTGGAAAAGGTTCATAGATGATATTTTCCCTATCTGGAGAGGTTCGGAAACAGAGGTCATGGAATTTTTAACCTGGCTAAATACCAGAGATGAGTACCTCAACTTTACAATGACCACAAGCAGAGAGTTCATTACATTTCTGGACCTAAAGATCTGGTCTGAGAATAAGATACTTAAAACAGGGGTTTTCTACAAGCCTACAGATGTAAACAATCTCCTCCGGTATGACAGCTTTCACCCTAAAGCCCTGAGAGACAACTTACAGGTGGGCCAATTCTTGAGACTTCGTAGGAATTGCTTGGAGAAAAAACATATAAGGAACATGCTGGGATACTAGTAAGAACAGTCCTACCCAGCAAACTGGTAAAAAATATGTTTAAGAGAGTGAAAAATAATCCTAGGGAGACACTTCTTGAGACGTACGCAAAACCCATAAACACCAGACTGGTATGCGTAACCACCTACATCACGAAATGCAATGCAGTAAAGAGAATAATTCTGCGCCATTGGAAAACCCTCATCTTCGGGGCATTAAGGATAGAAAGACCCATGTTTGCCTTTACAAGAGCAAAATCACTGAGAGACTCAGTGGTACATACACGTCCACGAGTAACAAATGAGGAGACCGCCCAATTCACACACTGTGGAACCTTCCAGAGGTAGTAGGCCATTTCCCATGCAGCAGCTGCAATATCTGCCCTTTTTCAAAGGCTAGCAAAGATATCGATCTAGGCCTGAGAACTCCATGGGAACAGAAAAAACATTCAAATTGAAACAGCAGTTATGGGGTATACGTCATTACGTGTAAGTGCCTACTGTGGTACATTGGGATGGCAACACGCAAGATAAAAGTGCGGATTAACAAACATCATAGCACATTTCTATGTGGGAAGACAATAACTTAAATGATGCGCCATTTCCAAAAATCAGGCCACAATGCAAATGACTTTACCTGGACAGTGATAGAAAAGCTACCGACAACATTCAATGACAAACAATTGTTAAAATTAGAACAGAGGTGGATTTAACGCCTCTCAAGCTCTATTGATGGGTTGAACACAAGATATACCCTGGACTTTCTTATCTTGACGTTGAGAATAAAAAGATCGAGATGTGCGACCATGAGACACAGTAGTCTGACTTTATTGGCTTCCTGATAACCCTCTATAATAACAACCTATGACTGCCCAAAACCGAATGGGTTAATAACTGCCCAAGAACAACACTCATACCATCAGTAGACCATGATAAGGTGGAATGAGACATAGTATCCGGGTTTAACACTCTATAAAATAACCTATATATCCACATTGTCACAATATCAAACTCGACCAGGGTGCACATGACATACACAGAAAGATCCCATGACAACTTGTCGGCCAAGCCAACGCCTCAAAAAATACCTGCAATCCAACTGCAAGAGACACAGGGTCAGCCTCAGAGCTCACTCTTTTGCTCATTTTATTTCTGCCTTGAATAAACTATATCTTTATTGATAAGCAGACAATATCTGCTGATATCAGAGCTACATTATGTTATGTTATCGGAATTTTTAAAGCGCAACTGTTACCCTATGGTGTCCTGGCACTGAGCACTGCCTAATATTCCAGAAACAACCCTGTTTTCAACCCTTTCCTAAAAGTAAGGAGATCGGTAGCATTCCTGAAGTGAAAGGGTAGATTGTTCCAATTGTTTGCGGCACTTGTGATAAAGCTCGTGCCTCCCCAGCTAACTTTATTAGTAGGGGGAACAATCACTTGTCTGGCTTCCATAGAGCGTAGAGTTCTTCCAGGAATGTACCAATTGAGCCTTCGGTTCAGATATTCATGGCCAGCCTCATTTATGGCTTAAAAACTGTGCAGGGGGTCTTAAACTGCACCTGTTGACTTACAGGGAGCCAATGGAGATGTCTAAGACCCTTTTTTACTGAGGAGAACTTGGTAGTGCCCGTCAGCATCCTAGCAGCCGCATTCTGCACTATCTGAAGCCTATTCAAGTGTTTCTTTTGTATATTCAGATAGAGGCCATTACAGTAATCCAGACGGGATATAATCAACCCCTTGACTGCTGTCCTGAGGCTGGCTTTTGAAAGAAAAAACTTCCATTTACTCAGAATTCTGAGAAGGAAAAAGCTTGCAGAGTCAACCCCATTTACCTGGTCTCCAAATATAAGTCTGTCAACAGCAGTCACCCCTAGGTTATTCACTTTCCTAACGGGAACTGGGAGAGTACCTAGTTCTTCGGGCCACCAGTCAGGTGTCCAGAGGTGCATGTTGTTCCCAAATATAATGACCTCTATCTTTCCTGAGTTTAATTTTTGGCATTTCAATGGCATCCACCCCGCAATGGCTTTCATACAGTCGTGGCATCTGATACCTGTTTCGACTTCGTGGCCACGTTTGAGAGATAACACAATTTGTGTATTGTCAGCATAAGACGTCAATTAGAACCTGTAAGATCCTATTAAAATGGCCAGCGAGTTCACATACACATTAAAAAGAATGAGACTAAGGGCAGACCCCTGTGGGACTTCGCATGGTAGGGAGAAGCGTTTGGATTTGTTATTATTCAGATCGACTGTTTGAATGCAATCGTTAAGAAAGGACTTTAAAAGATTCCTAGCAGTGCCTTAAACCCTTGCTTTCGACATACGGTTCATCAATATCTCATGATGAACCGCATCAAAGGCTCATGAGAGATCAAACATAAATAGAATTGCGGCGCCTCCCTGATCCAAGGCCTCTCTAACTTCTTCTGTTGATTTGATCAGAGCCAGCTCTGTACTGTGGCCAGCAAGACACCCATATTGAGTTGGGTCAAGTATGCTGTACGTCTGAAGAAAGTAGCTCAGCTGGATGTTCACTTCTTTTTCTAACATCTTTGCCGGAAGCGGATGGCGTGAGATGGGCCTGTACTTACTTGGATCTTTTAGATCTAGATTTAGTTTTTTTAGTAATGGAAGGATGGAAGCAATTTTCCATCTTTTAGGAAACTGCCTAGTGTTAAGAATAGTATTAAACAAAGGGGTGAGGGCCGTCCCAATTATCTCCGGAGCCAGTTTGCTCACAAAGGCGGGGCAAGGGTCGAAAGGGGATCCTGAGCGAATCGACATCAAGAGTTTGATAGATTCTTGTGTCTCCAGTGACATGAAGCTATCCAATATGGGCATGGTTTTACATCTCTTAGGTATGGCTATGTCTGTTTCCTGGGGTTATCCTCTTTAGATAAATCCGCATCTGGACATCCGATAAAAACACGCTGACCCAGTCCATCATTGCTGATTCGATGGCCTTCGACAAATCCTCTAAAGTAAAGTGGCTGTCCTACGTAAGAAATTTTCTCAAAGATCTAGGGCTTGAGAACTACTACCTTGTACCAGAATCTATAACAGACATTTCAAAAAAAGACCTTAAACAACTAGCACTAAGACACCTGGAAACCCTAAGATTAGCATCGGACTCATCAAAAACGGCGGTAGTCCATGCTAATATGGTCCAAATAGCCCATGGCATTCATCCATATTTGACACTTCAAATACCAATTTATGAGAGAATGTTAATAACAAGATTTAGGCTAAATACTTTTTTTAGATTGGTTACGTTCCCACTGAGAAACTGTTGGAAAGCTATTCTTCCACCCTGTCCGTGTGATGGACTAGCAGCACAATCCAATCTACACGTGATCATGCTCTGCAAATTTTACCAACCGCATAGAAAAATTTGGTTATTAACAATTTTAAGGTACTGGGGACTGAGACAGTGTAGACCTGCCCTTCTTAGACTCCAAATGTTGGAAACTGAAAATGTCTGTTATTTTCTGAGCAATTTCTTAAAATGTATAATGAAACACAGGAAAAATCTATAAACGCCCTTATCAAGGACACTCTGAGTAGATCCTTGTAGAAAATCTGATAATTAATTTTTTTCAACTTACTAGTTCTTTCGTATGAAATTTTATGAAATATGCTTCTTTTAATTATGTAAAAAAATGTAATGCATGTTATTCACTGTCTCTTTTATGGTTTTTCCTTTGTGAACAAGCCGAATAAAGAAATTTATTATTTATTATTATTATTATTATAAATCCGTAAAAGAGGAAAAAATAATTTCCACCTTTCGTTTGAAAAATCTAGCTAGTGTTTCGCATAGTTCAGGGGTACTGTGAGTTTTAGGAGGATCGGGGGCAGTGAGTTTGGGTATGCTTTTGAACAATTCTTTAGAGGAGGATTTAGCCTTGCTAATCTGTTCCGCAAAGAGTAACCTTTTGGTGTCAAGGAGTGATTTCTTATAGACCATAAGACTCGATTTATACAATTCTTTATTGGTCTCAATATAGGCTCTCCTCCAGGCTCGTTCCAGTCATTTACAATCAATTTTTAGTTTTATCAATTCATCAGTATACCATGGGGCTGATGTGTAGCCCGCCTGGGAGACCACATTTTTACCAGTGCTAGCTTGCTACAGGCAGCCTCTAGCCATTCCGTATAGGCTGTTGTAGCCTCCTGCAATTTTGGCGAAAAGTTGCGAGCTGTAAATTTGAGAAGATTACCTCGCTCTACATCATTAATATTGTTCCACGCCCTAGTTTCTATTTGAACCTTAAAATGTAATTTGCGTTGGTGATGGGCTGGCCAAGCCAGATTAAAAAGAATGGCGGAATGATCAGTCCAAGGGAGTGGTAGGTCGTCCGTGCAAGTCAGATTCGAATAGTTGGAAAATATGCCATCTAATGTATGTCTAGCTACATTAGTGGGGCCAGCTACCAACTGCTTAAGGTCCCCCCCACTCATTACTTGTTGCAACCTTATGGTGTCAGGGTCAGTGAGATCTTCGAGATAAAAATGTAGATCTTCCATCAGTGTAAAGGAGTTAGCACAGAGTCCCTCCTCCAGGAGCATCCCCACTGACTCTAAAAAAACGCCTCTAGGGCCTGGAAAGCGATACAAAAGAATTGCTTTAAATGTATTGTCACAGGAGGTGCGAACACTGATCAACAGTGCTTCGCAAGCCACATTAGAGGCTAATTGCTGCTATATCCCTGCACTTTTATTGTTTTTAATCAGTCTGTTATTTGCTGCCATAACTTCACTTTACTTTACTTGCACCTTACCTGTTGCACTTACTAGCACGAGGCACTGTCCAGCTGAAGGCAGCTTGTTGTTTAGGGCACTGCAGCGAGTTTTGCTGTTCTCTGTTGGTGCCTGTCCTCAGAACCGGGTGCAGAGAATCATGGCCGCCATCTTGTGGGTTAGCAGGCTAGTTGTTTAGCCCCTACCTACTAATTGGGACGCTGGCGCAGCTGGATATTGGACGTGCCGCTGGTGAGCCGAAGGCGTGCCTAAGTCAAGCCCATCTGCGCCAGATGGGCTCAGGGCCAGTCCCCATGATTCTTCTAGCCCAGAGCGCCTGATATTTTCCAGAGATCATCTTCTGGGACTGAAAAATGAAGCTGGTCCACAACCTGCCCAAAGATTGCACTTGAGACAACCCTGACAGACTACCCAGGTACCTGCACAAGCTGTCTTCAGCTACTTCCCCACATATTGGACCTTCCTATTAATAGTTTAGGGAACAAGAAAGGGACAACCACTCTGCAGGGGGATCATGCCCCCTTGAAATGCCTACTACTTAATGCTAGATCTCTAACTAAGCATAGCACCGAATGTGCTCAGGTTATTGAGGAACATAGTATTATGATGGCCTTCATTATGGAATCCTGGACAGACAACGCTTCAGACTTGACCTAGTTAAAGCCACACCCCCAGGGTTCAGTAGCTATTGGCTAGATAGACCGACTGGGAGAGGTGGAGGACTGGCAGTCATTTTTCACAACACTCTGGAACCCTCTTTCAAACAAGCATTAGCATAGGCAATAGGTCTTGCCATTGGGACTTTATAATTGTGTAGTCATGCAACAGTTGATGTTGTTGCACCAAGGATATTGTGCTGCATAACTAAATACTTATAAGGTCCCAAAAGCGACTCTTTCCATGTCCACCAGATCCGGTCTGCAAGAAACAAATACTATCAAAACTCCACAAGTCAAAACAGAGCAGAATATGACAACCTTATACAAACCATATTGTCATTGATCTGGAACACAGTAATGCTGCTGAAGAGAGCATTTATAGAGACCACTGCTGACAACCTTAGGCACCTAAATAAACACAGGGACACAATGCAAATTATCCGAGTCACACAAATACAAAGAGAGCAGTCACACAATGCTGACATCAATCTCCTACATCGCCACCAAGACCTGGAACAACTTGCCACTGCACCTCCGAACAGCACCCTCCCTGGCACACTACAGGAAGAAACTTAAGACCTGGCTTTTCGAAAGAGAACCAACCCCCTAAGCCCCAAGATACCCCTGGGGGTAAAACCTTTGAGCTATAAAAATACTGATTGATTGATCAATATTCACACCGAACAGGAACTCAAGTTTGACACCTAAGAGCACACACACAAAGCAGGGGCACAGAGTTCATTCTTTCGATGTCTAAATATACAAAGCAAGAAATGCACAGTAGACGCACTGATACACAACATCAAATACCCAACAATAAATAGAGTAGAGTTATGGTACTGACACCTAGAGACACACAAATATATATAGGAGGGACAAGTGCAGATACATACACGCACACACATAAGTACATACATAGCAGGGGGAGAGGGATGTCAGTGTTGCTCTAACAGAGGTGCGGTACAAGGCAGATGTCCTCAGACAAACATACACACACAGATCAGGCATACTGTGCCAATAACAAAACACACAAAGTGGGTCCAGCGTGTAACTCAAATCAAAAGAGACTGATATCCCTATTTGCTCAAATACACACAGAGCAGGAACACAGTGCTGACGTGCTTATAGGGTCAAATACACACAGAGCAGGAACACAGTGCTGACGTGCTTATAGGGTCAATCACACACAGAGCAGCAACACAGTGCTGACGTGCTTATAGGGTCAAACACACACAGAGCAGCAACAAAGTGTTGATGTGCGTATAGGGTCAAATACACACAGAGCAGGGACACAGTGCTAACGTGTTTATAGGGTCAAATAAACACAGAGCAGGAACACAGTGCTGACGTGCTTATAGGGTCAAACACACACAGAGCAGCAACAAAGTGTTGATGTGCGTATAGGGTCAAATACACACAGAGCAGGGACACAGTGTTGACGTGTTTATAGGGTCAAATAAACACAGAGCAGGAACACAGTGCTGACGTGCTTATAGGGTCAAACACACACAGAGCAGCAACACAGTGCTGACTTGCTTATAGGGTCAAACACACACAGAGCAGGAACAAAGTGTTGATGTGCGTATAGGGTCAAATACACACAGAGCAGGGACACAGTGCTGACGTGTTTATAGGGTCAAATAAACACAGAGCAGGTACACAGTGCTGACGTGATACAGTCCCATAATCAGACGATTCCCAACAAAACACAGAAAAGAGACACTTGGCTGACACCACTCTGGCACTTCTATACACACAGAGAGCAGAGACATAATGCTGAGACCCTCCCCCCCGGACAGCCAAGCACATATACAACAGGAACACAGGGAAGACACCCTCAGAAACACACAGGGCAGTCACGCACGGCTGACTATTATCAGCACTGTTACGACTCAGGAGGTAGAAATGCTGCCACTTCCACACACAGGAGGTGCACAGCATTTATTTATTTATTTATATTTATTTATTAGATTTGTAGAGCGCACTGTAACCTAACAGGCATCCTGGCGCTTGACAAACTCAAAGTGCAACAGAAAAAAGTGTCAACAACAGAAGCAGCTAAGTTTTGAGAAACAGCCAGGTTTTTAACCTACGTCTAAAAGGAAGGAGGTCAGTGACTAGTCTGAGCTCCGACGGGAAGCCGTTCCAAAGTTTGGCAGCTGCCACCCCGAAGAATCTACCACCAGGCCTGACTCTCCTGAACCTCGGTATCTTGACCAGGTTCACTGACGATGACCTGAGACTTCTCGCAGGCACCTACCACTCAAACTTTCTCTGCAAATTGCAGGTCCCAGCCCATGAAGGGCTTTAAATACTAAACAGAGGGACTTAAACTGAACTCTCTGTTTCAACGGGAGCCAGTGCAGCTCTGCCAAGGCCAGGGAGGAACCTTCTGGACCACCCCAAGGCTAGCTTGGCCGCCGCTGACTTAATCCTCTGCAGTCTATCCAAAAGAAATGTAGGAGAGTCAAGCAGAACAGCGTTACAATAATCGAGCCTACTAAGAATAGTGCTACGTGCCACTAATGCCCCGCCTGAGGGGGCAGCAGAGGAAAGATTTTCTGCAATGATCTAATAATAGCGAAGCAGCAGGCTACCGTTTTCGTAACCTGAGCCTCCATAGTGAATTTATTATCAAACATCACGCCCAGGTTACGGACCGTTTTAACTGGCCGAACAGCAGTCGAAGTATCAATAGGCCAGAAGTTACTAGACAAGGCAGGAGGAACCCTGGCCGCTGAACAAGAAATCACCTCAGTCTTGCCTGCATTAAATTGCAGCAAGTTTTCTTTCAGTCAACACGCCGTGTCGCGCAGGCAACTATGACACCCTTCCAATGAAGTCGACTGATCTCCCTCAAGGGAGAGAATCAGCTGCATGTCATCAGCATAGTTAACAATATTAATATTGTGCTCTTTGATGACCGCAATCAAGGGTTTCATATAGATATTGAATAAAATAGGGCTGATTGCCGAGTCCTTGGCAACCCATGTCAAATATCGGTGAAGGCAGACTGAAAAGGAGAGAGGGACACTGCTTGCTGTCTACCCAGTAAAAAAGACTGGAACCATGGAAGAGCAAAACCCGTCACCCCTGCTTCTCTAAGTCGTCTTAGCAAAATCCCATCGTTAACCGTATCGAAGGCAGCAGACAGGTCAAGCAGAATAAGCACAGCTGCCTGACCCCGGTCTGCCAGCATCCGAAGTTCGTCCATAACGGTCACCAAGGTCGTCCCGGTACCATGGGACGGCCGAAACCCAAACTGAGCCTCCTCCAGCCTATTGTACTGTTCCAAATGCTTGGAAAGAGTGTTCCCAACCACACTTTCCACAATCTTTGCCGGAAAAGGCAGCAGAGAGATAGGCCTATAATTCTTAGGGCACTCTTCAATCGAGAGAGGGCTTCTTTAGCAGAGGTGTTTCCAGCACTTGTTTCCATTAGGACGGAACCACTCCGCTAGTGAGAGACTGATTACAGACCAAACAGAGTGTTGGAAACAGCTCTACCTCAAACTCTTTCCAGATTTTATGAGGCAAAGGATCAAGAGGAGAGCCAGAAGGAATACTACGTGCCACCCTGCCAAAGTCATCCACTGACAAAGGCATGAACTCGGATAGATGGTTGGCAGTCACACGCTCAGAAGTGGCACCAAAGGCCTCTAAGCTTCTCTCCACAGTAGTGTCTGTATCCGTAGTCTCTATAACTACAGCCACATGTTGCTGATGATCCTCCCCCAAATCATCAATATTAGTTTTAATTTTATCCTGAAAGAACCTAGCCAGGTTCCCACGGAGTTCCTGGGAGGGGGGAATCAAATTCTTAGAACATTCTGGGCTGGTGAGGCTATTCAAGATGTTAAAGATACTGTTAGCGGCAATAAGAATCATAGTGGAGTAACACACCGCTTTGGCCCTATTAATCTCCTTCTTGTAGTCCACAATTTTAGATTTCCACACATGCTTATCCTTGTCCTTATAGCCTCGCCTCCACCTCCTTTCAGCCTGTTTACATTCTAATTTCAAACTTTTTAGATTGTCATTAAACCAAGGGACCGAGGGTCAACCCCTGCCTCTATGCTTTTTCAACGGTGCAAAAGAATCCAGGACCGAGGTAATCTTCAGGCAGATAGAAGCATAGTTCTCCTCAACTTGCTTATCAAGAGAGAAGCAGTCAGCAACCTGAAACAGAGAGGCCATGCCCCTCCTACGTAAAAGAGCCTTTCAATCTCTACTAACATATTCACTTGTAAAACAGGCTGCCTGAGTATTATGGGTAGCAGAGTTCACAGATAATGTGTTCAGAAAATGGTCAGTCCAGACCAAAGGCAAAATTTCCCCCACAGTAAGAAGATAAGCTTCAGAAAAAATTAAGTCGAGAAGGTGCCCACCCTTATGGGTGGCTTCAGACACCTGTTGAAAAAGGCCAAGGACTTCACAAGAGTGAAGAACATTACAGTAGCCAGAGTCAAGGGATCCATTTAACCACAAATTAAAATCGCCCAATATCACCAATCTGCGGTGTGTGGCTGCCATATTAGTGAGAGTCTCCAACAGTGATTGCTGCTGATGCACAGTAAAAAACCCAGGGGGTCTATAACAAATAATACCCGCTAAAATATGACCATGAACATTCTTAATGGCAAAGCCAAGGAGTTCAAATCCTACAATCTTATAAATGTCAATAGCGACCAGGTTCAGAGACTCTTTATAAATCACCCCAACCCCATCCCCTCTTCCACTCAGTCTTGGTTTGTGACAAATTTTATAGCCGGGATTGTAAAGATAAATCCAGGCAAGCAAGTAGAAATAAAAGGTTTATTGAAGAGTTGTTCAGGAACCTCCAGCTTCACCCACAACCTGCTTCACAGCTCAGTTCAGTCCTTTCCAATCATAACACTCTGAGCTGCTAGGCAACACATTAACATTCCAAATGAGACATCTCTACACACCTCCCCCCACACATGCTACCATAAAAGAAAACAAAATTGGAAGAAATCATTTACACAATAAATGATAATAAAAAGAACAAGAATAAATGAAAATTTAGTCACCACCCATTTGGGGAGAGAAACATTTAGCAACATTTCCAAAACTCCAAGTTGACCCATCACACAAAATTACAACACTCCTTTTTACTTTCTTCACTTGAATAGGTTTAGAAAATTTGCTGTCTCCTTTAGCAACAGTACCACCACGTTTTACCACCACCCAATCACCCGATTTGATATTAGGAATCTTGACCCCTTTTGAATGATCATAATGTTTTGCAACAACAATTTGTTTATTAGCAACTTGCTTTCCAATCACATCACGATCCACCCACACACAATCTCTGTCCTTCAAACACCTTGGTATCTCCTTCAACCCCGGTTCCCTCCCTTTAGGAGAAATGAAAGGTGATATACCAGTCATGGAGTGCGGTGTTACTCTATAAGACCACATCAACTTTTTTAACTCCTTAGACCAAGATAAACCATTGCATAAAGAAAGTTGTATATTGTCCATGATCAAACGATTGATTCTCTCAACTAAACCATTCGCCTGCGGTCTAAACAAAGCAACTTTTTCATGCTTAACACCCTTACTACAAAGAAATTCTTCCATTCTTTTGGAAACTAGCTGAGGACCATTATCTGACACCAAAACTTTAGGAATTCCCTCATTTAGGAAAACGTTTTCCAGAAATGTAATTACTTTTTCCGTTATGATAGTCTCAGATGTTTCAACAACAAACCACTTAGAGTGGTAATCAACTAAAACCATCAGAAATCTACAACTTGACCCTAATCTGGAAATAGGACCAATAAAGTCTATTGCCAACCTTTCCCAAGGACGTTCAGGAAATTTCACAGGAGCAAGAGGAGATTGCCGTACAACTTTGGTCTTATCACTAGCAGCACAAGCATAACAATCCTTGACGACCGCTTCAACCTCCTTATTTAAACCTGGCCACCAGAATGATTGACGCACACGACGTTTGGTCATGTTTCTGCCCAAGTGACCTTCATGTGACATATTAACAGTCTTAGATTTAAGACTCTGAGGTGGTACCAACTTGTCTCTCCTCCACAACTTTCCATCTCTCACACTTAACTCTTCAACAACATTTAAGAAACCTTTGAAGCGCACATCATTGTTCAGTTCACAATCCCAGCCGTTAGAAATAGCATGTATGACCTTCTTCAACACATCATCTTCTAACATCGCAGCATTCCATTGTTCTAGGCCAAAAGCTTGTTCTTCAGTGTACATTATTTCCTCAACATCAACCTCAGACTCCACTTCAGTCACCATAATGGGAATCCTTGAAAGAAAATCTGCTATTACATTCTTCAACCCTTTCATGTACTCCACCTCAAAATTATATTCTAACACAGACAAAATCCACCTCGATATCCTTGGAGTAACGCTCCCTTCTAGGCCCTTACCACCCTTAAACAAGTGAATTAAGGGTTTGTGATCCGTACGGAGTCTAAATGGTAATCCCAACACAAAATATTTAAAATACTTAATACCCCAACAACATGCTAAGGCTTCTTTTCCTATTACAGAATACTATCGCTCAGCACCCTGTAATCTCCTTGAAGCAAACCCTATAATTCTTTCTTCTCCACCACAAACTTGGGTTAAGACTGCTCCAATACCACCAGCACTTGCATCTGTAGTAATATACGTTCTGGCCTTAACATCAAAGTGTCCTAGGCTGGGTGCTGACAATACACCTTCTTTGACTTCCTTAAAAGCATTCTCACAAGAACTGCACCATACGAACTCAACACCAGTTTTCATCAATTTGCGCAAAGGTTCCACAATATCAGTAAAATTCCTCACGAATTTCGAGCAATAATCCGCTAAATCTAGGAAACTTCTAAGTTGATCTTTATTAGTAGGGGTAGGAGCATCTTTAATGGCAGAAACAATACTTTTTTAAGGTCTGATACCTTCTTTAGAAATTTCATGACCCAAGTAACTAACCAAATCCTTCCTGAGTTGACACTTCTCTTTCTTGATTGTTAATCCATGCTCACACATACGACACAAAACACTCTCCATCACTTGATCATGATGACCATAATTTCTGCCAACAATTAGTACATCATCTTGGAAACAAAGTACATCATCAATACCATAAAGAACTTTCCCCATAACTCTTTGGAACACCGCCGAGGCAGAAGCTAACCCAAAGGGCATTCTACGGTAACAAAAAGCTCCCAGCGGTGTTACAAATGATGTTAAATGTCTAGATTCCTCTTTGAGATCAATTTGGTGATATGCTGATGACATATCAATAACACTAAAAACGCTACACCCACCCATTGCTGTCAACATTTCTGAAATATTAGGTAGAGTTTGGCGATCAACCCATATATTTTTGTTTAAGTCTCGAAGGTCAATGCATAAACAAATTTTCTTCCCCCATCCTTGGGAGCGACGACAATAGGTGCAACCACTCAGAAGCCTCAATAGGCTCAATTATACCCAGCTTTAATAACTTATCAAGTGCTTCTTGCAAAGGACCTTTCATAAGATGAGGCACAGATCTTATTTATTTATTTATTTATTTATTTATTTATTTATTTAATGGCATTTATAGAGCGCGTGCAATTACCCTTAGGCGTCTCGGCGCTGAAATTGCATTAAAGTCTCACCCTAGACAGGAAATACGGAAATAAGAATTACTGGTTGAAGAGCCATGTCTTCAGTTTTTTTCTGAACTGAAGAAGATTGGGACTGGTCCTTATATGAATGGGTAGGGTGTTCCAGAGTCTAGGGGCCGCAATTAGAAAGCGGCGATCGCCCCAGGTGGCTGTTCGACTGCGTTGAACCACTAGTTGGTTGAGAGAGGTGGATCTGAGCATTCTCGGAGGGATGTAAGGAATCAGTTGCTGTCTGAGGAAATGGGGTCCTAGGTCCTGAAGTGATTTAAAGACAGTACACAGAGATTTGAATTTGACCCTGTTGTGAATGGACAGCCAATGATATTGTTTAAGCGTGTCCGAAATGGGTGCAAATCTCGTTTTTTTTTTAAAGTACTCGGGCGGCGGCATTCTGCACGGTCTGTAATTTTTTAATGACTCTGTTCTGAGCATTGAGCAACAGACCGTTGCAGTAGTCTAATGAAGACAACACTAGTGAGGAAACTAGTGTTTTTGCTGCTGATTCGGGTAAGTAAGGAGTGATTTTCCTTACCATTCGCAGCTTAAAATGCGCATTGGCAGCCACCTTATTCGCATGGGCCATGAAGTTGAGCTGGTTGTCAAAGGTGACACCTAAGTTTCTGACTTTGGCTGTGGGGCAGGGAGGAGTGCCCATGGCCGCTGGCCACCAAGTTGCCGACCAGGCTGGGGAGAGATTGCCGAAGATAACCACCTCCGTTTTATCGGAGTTAAGTTTCAGGCAATTTCTTGCCATCCACTCACTAATAGCGGTCATCCCATCTTGGAATCTCTCCGCCATCTTCTGTCCATCGCCCTTTATGGCCAGAACCAACTGGGTGTCGTCAGCGTATGAGGTCAGGCCCATCCCGTAGGCTTTGATGACACTGGCGAGGTCCAACACATATATATTAAATAGTGTCGGACTCAGGGATTAGCCTTGTGGGACCCCACACGGTAACGACAGGTCGGCCGACTGGAAGGAACCCAGTGTAACCGCCTGGGTTCTGTTGGTCAGGAATGAGGCCAGAAGATCTCTTACTTTGTGAACTACTGGAGTAGCATTACTTTTAAGAATAATTTTGTGAGAAAAATTCTTGAGCTTTCCTAAGTCATCACTGAACACATCAGAGTACTTCTCCATAATTAACGAGTCGTAGTTATCATCATTAACTAAAAATACAGATTGTACTGGTTTGGTAGCATTAGGATTTAAAACTATACCTAAATCTTTTTGATGACGCCACCCCAACAAATTTGACCCTTGCTTAGTCAAATAGACACAACCATAAACTTTTTTGTTCTCAAATTCAATTACCATCCATTTTAAACCCAACATATCAATGCTTTTCCCACCATAACCAACATCTCTGATATCAGATGGATTCCAATTTTCCTTATCTGATAATGCACCCCAAGATTTGACATACATTTCTTTTGACATCAAAGTATATAAACTCCCATAGTCAATTAGCATTTTTACACCCACAGAATCAAATTTGATGACATAATGAGGTTTTTCAAGCTTGTCAGTACTTTCTATAGGAATACCAGTAACATCAATATTTCCAACAAAGGCTTCATCCTCCATGTTTACTTGATAAGCTACAATATTATCAATAGAAGGAATAAAGTCATGAACATCTTCACATGAATCATCTATTTGATGAACAGAAGGCATCTTAGTCCTACAAACCTTAGAAAGATGACCTTTCATTCCACATTTTCTACAAATTGCACTTCTAGCGGTACACTTGACACTGGAAGCTATGTGACTGGGGGCACCACAACGATAACATTTGATGGGTCGGAAAGTTGTAAACTTGGTATTAGAAGATTGGTGAAATTCTTTACTCTTATCAGAAAATGTATTATCAGGTTTAATTTGAAATTTGTTAAATGGCTTAACTATTTTAGTTAGAAAAGGTGTTGGGGTCCCTGTCTTTACTGTGGTTGGTTAGATACGCTAAACCATAGGTTTAACATTAGAAATTAGAGTGATTCTTTATAGCCTTATGACAAATGAATTGGGAATGAATACCAAAAACAAAAACAAAAGCAAAAGCAGGGCAAAGTAGACAAAAGGCATGGGATTACTTAGGATTAATAACACTAAGCAACCAATATTTGTCAAAAATAGAACATAAAATTTATTACCTCCCGAACGGGTTACAATCTAAAACATATTAAAAACAATTAATAAAAACCACCTACGGTGGTAATGTCATACATCAATATGCAGTCAAGGGTTAAACAGTCATGTACAGTCAAAAGTGAAACAGTCGACGCGGCGTTTCGGTGCTTTGTTTGATCTTCACACCTTCTTCAGGACATTTACAACAATTGACTTGATATCTAAGAAATTAAAATAAAAGTAATTTAATACTACTTGTCTACACTTGCAAATAAATATTGCACCTGCTACACTATATGGATGTCTACTATATAACATGATATCATGACCTGTTACTAGATGGATATTGGTCACCTCAAAAAACAGCCTTAGGAAGTTTCAAAACCTAGTCGTTATATAAGGTCTCAGAATCAAATTTCTATTCTTTGCATTTTTTCTTTTGTGACCTATTGCTGTATAGACTATTGGTCAACGAGGAAAAACACCAGTGGAAAGTATGGACGCATGGCCTCTGTTTGCGTTCTCATCATTATAAGGTCCCAATTACATTACCCAAGAACATAATTTTATATATCTAGCATTTACTCTTGGTCCATTCCTTAGATTCTGTGTCTGTAAATGATTTTATTGCTCATACCTGTATTGCAATTGGGAAGAGTGTATCAATTCTTTTCCACTGTTTTAATGATTTCTCAGCAGTTCTACTATCACTGGAGCTATATACAGGAAATAAACACAAGATGCTTCTTAGTGGTCTATTATACTGTTATATTAATGGCCTAATGGCTTTGATGCATATTATACTATAATAGGTTACCTTCAATGTAAATGAACGAATGTTCTATATGCACGGAGGGGCCACCGTTGATGATGGGGATAATTCCTTAGGCCATTATGGACCTGGATAGACAAAAATTAATCTAAGTTGTCTAATTGCAATTTATTGAGAAAATGTTGTCTATTAACAAACTTTTTGCCGGCAACCTCTACTAACCTGTTATTATTTCAGGTTCGTCATAGTGCTTTCTGAACTTTGATGATATTTGCCGATACAAAATTTCTCTTGTTAAATTTGAAGAGAGAATCTGTGACTCTATAATAGAAAATGTAAAGAGAAAGGGATGTGACTATATTCTTGCTGCTACAAGTAGATATCTCTATACTCATGGTTCACTTGCTATTCTGCGTCGACCTATTATGCTACGTATACACCCATTATCTGAGGATAATGTTTTGATATTCTCTCAGGGTATATCTGACTTGCGATCAACATCGGAAAAAGGGAAACGTCGTTATACTTTCCCTGAATAGTCTACCCATTATAAATACGGTTGTCCCCGTAAGGGTTCAATATGCTGTACCGAGGGTTAAAGACGACCTATAGCTTGAGTTTGTAAACTATTAATAAGCGCTGGTATTACCGCTATCTATCTACAGAGCAAACCGTAGAGTATCCGCCTTCCTTGTGTAAAAAATACGGCCTCCCTGCTCCTCCGTGCTCTCGAGTGTGTTGACGCCTTCGTGATGATTCGAGGTCTACACTAAGGAATTTATGGCGGCGTCTTCATACTGACGCTACTACTCTTACCCCGGAAATGGTAAATCGAACTTGATACCCTACAATTATTGTTGCCGCCTTTTACTATTTTAGTTTCATCAACATTGGCACGAACTTCTGAATCTTTAGAAATCGGAACCTTCACCCCTTCATCCTTATTAAGAAGAGAATTAGAACATTTATCCATTTCTTTTATCCACTTATCAGTATGTTCTAAACCTTTTGCTATTTGTATGGCATCTTCTAATCCTGAATCTTTTATAAGTAACTTCTCACGTACTCTTTTGTTATTAGTACATCTAACAATTAGATCACGTATAAGTGAATCTGTCAGAGCCCCAAATTGGCAAGTCAATGATAATCCTCTTAAAGCAGCAACATAAGATGCAATATCCTCATCCATCTTTTGTATTCTACAGAAAAATGTATGTCTTTCAAGAACCACATTGACTTTCGTCGTAAATCTAGTTTCTAACATCTGTAAACTCATTTCATAAACATTTGCAGCTTGCCCATCTCCATTACCAAGAGAAACTTCAGGTAAATTTTCATACAACCTACGACCTTGATCTCCCATATTGAACACAAAAACACACACAATGAATTTTGTAAAATAACCCTAAAAGAGAAATATTAGTTAGAAATAAAGAAACTAACACAACAAATCAAAATAAAAACCTTCTTTCAATGTTGAGTTAGTTCTTTTCCATAGTTAATCCTTGTTCGATGGATTGATGTTGAATGTGCATGTTGGCTGTGAGGAAACGCTCTAACAGTCTTGAAAAACGTAAACGAAAACGAAGATCAGCGTAGCAACAACGTTTCTGAATACAACTCTTCCAAATGAGTTAAAATGGCTGACAGACGCCAAGTAGTCACCATGTAATTACGCTTGGCACATGACATCAACAACGTAGGAGAATGATGGAAGCATCGGATAGGAAACTCACGTGAAGAGATCGGTTGATGAATGCCAGCGCTTCCAGCAATGTTAAATGTCAACAAGTGCAAACGGAGCCCATTAACTTGCTCAGAAACCGTTGGAAAACCCTTGGTGAGAGATATTTACATTCAGCGACTTAACTGTAACTGTAACTGTAATGAGTAGCAAAATTGTAAAGAAACACACGAAAACAGTGAGAGAGTTCTTTCGAAAGCCACACAGATCGGGTTCTATTCTTTTTTTAAGCAATACAGTAATCTGTCATTAACATTAACATTTCAAGGGTTTCTTTAAACTGAAGCAATAATGCAGCAATCTTTCATTAAGTCCTTCCTTTAAGGGTTTTTTCAATAGAAGGAGAAATGCCGCAATCTATCATTGACTCTATGCTTCAAGGGTTTCTTTAAATCTCTCAATTGAAGTAGCAAAACGGCAATCTCTCAATCTTTAAGGGTTTCTTAAGTCCATTAACTCTCTCATTTTGTTAGAGAATTTTGTTATTGCTCATTTAAGATCAGTCAATTTGAAATTCAGGAGGGTTTAAGTCAGAATTTAATCAATTTACTTAGAAAAATTGGGTGAAAAATTCTTAAGTCCAAGGGTGGAGGCACCAAGATCTGCCCCTTGAGCAGAAAATGCGTACGTTTCCCTCGTCGCTAGTGTAAAGATGAATCCAGGCAAGCAAGAAGAAATAAAAGGTTTATTGAAGAGTTGTACAGGAACCTCCAGCTTTACCCACAACCTGCTTCACAGCTCAGTTCAGTCCTTTCTAATCATAACACCCTGAGCTGATAGGCAACACATTAACATTCCAAATGAGACATCTCTACACAGATCAACCTCACAATCTAGGTGAGTCCAGGTCTCTGTCATGAACATGTTCAGCTTCACGTCAAGTATCAAGTCATTGATGAAGATGACTACGACTATGAGGGTTATTATCAACCGGACTTTCACACTCTGAATGCTAAAATGCAATACATGGAACCTTTTCGTGAACCCATGGTCCACCTTCGTTTTGCATTAGTTTGAGAATTGCAAGACATGTTGTAGGATTATCGTAATTGCTTTTCTCCATCGATGAGTGCACCTCCACCAGCATCTTCGCCACGCATGTTCCGAACCTTCGTCTTGGATGTCGCTAGCAACAGATAGTGTTCTACCTCTACAACAGCATGACACCTCTGATGATGAGGATGTTATGTTATGTTATGTTATGTTATTTATTCTTTTGTATAGCGCAACGGTTACTCAAAAAGAGTGTCCCGGCGCTTTTAGGAAAGGGCAACAGATTTCAGAATAACACAACACAGCTAAAAGAGGTTAAAAGATAAACAAAAAGAAAGCGAAACTGCTGGCAGACCTATTGGGAAAACAGCCAGGTTTTGAGACCTCTTCTAAAATCAAGGAGAGTAGACGCCCCCCGCAAAGGGAGCGGTAGTGCATTCCACATCTGTGGGGTCAACAGACTGAAAGAGCGGCCCCCAAGGCGAGCCTTCTTCACACGCGGGACAGCCGCCAAAAGTAGAGATTCTGACCTCAGCGAGCGAGTCGGATGGTAAAAGGTCAGTCAGGATGTAGAGGAAGGCGAAATTCAAGGTAAAGCTAATAGACCAGCCGGCAATGATTTGGAAGATTATAGAATCTCAACACCTGCTTCCCCATCTCCTCAAACAGCGGAATCTCAGCTGGAGGACATTGGCAGTTTCGACGCATTGATAGAGAGGGAAGCCTTTTGCATTCAGTTACCAATGGCAGTCAAGCAGTCTGACTGCTTTCTTTACGATTTTAAAGGCCAATCTCGGAAGACAGTGAGAGCCATCCCTATAATAGACCATAATTTGGAGGAAGATGTGAAGGTCATGAGAACACCTGCTACAGTGATGGCAGTTTTCCCTAGAACAGACAAGAAATACAAGACTCCTGATGATGCGCCAGCTTGTCTGGTAGGATACCCAAAACCAGATTTGGTAATCACTCAAGCTGATAAGCGGAGGTCAAAGAATCCTTCAGTGCCTATCACAGCTTCACCAGATAAAGAGGGGGTGGCTCGATAAAATAAGCAAGAGGTTTACCAAACACCTAAGATACTACTGTGCATGCAGCCAATATGCTAGAGATATTAGGCAGATACGACTGCCAAATGTGGTCCGGTATCGCTCCATAAGTGGACCTACTTCCAGAAGACAAGAGGTGAGAAAGATTTTTCTAAAAAGAGAAAGATCTGCTTCGGAGATCATTGTGGCTTCCCTGGCTTTTCGCCAGCCCGCTGAAGAAGCCGTCTTTAGACGTCAGGGTTGGTTAAGGTCAACAACATTCGGCCCTGAGGTGCAAAGTAATGTCCTAGATATGCCTTTAAATGGTAAGCACATTGATGACGCCTTACAGGCCAGTGAGTCATACCCCGAGACTGCTAAAGCTTTGGCACGCTCCAATGCAGCAAGCCCCTCTTTGTGGAGCCTGTGGTCGAGGGGCCTATTATTTTCTTGGGAGCTACCAGAAATACCAACCACAGACCGATCAGTCATTTCGTCCTTCCTACCAACATCCACAGACCTATTGTGCTCCACCAAAGGCTGCATACTGCAGGCAACCCAGATTTAAACACCCACTACAGTCCAGAGATACTGTTAGAAAACAGTGACGATGTCCCGGCGCCTGCTGCACTCTTCCTTATCCTTCCATCCAGAGGAGCACGCAACACATGCTGTTTCAGTCAATGGCAAAAAATTACACAAATGGGTCCAGCCTGACTCCGTGTGAAGCGGTCGCTCCACCCTTCCTCCTGATCACATAGCGCTGCAACTGGTATCGTAGCGCTGATCCCCCACCACTGCCACAGCTTAAATTTAATTTATTTTTATCGCATTAGCACCCGCTCTGCTGCGTAGCGCTCCGCATTGCTTTGTGTGTTTTGAATAGCTAAAGTGCAAACGCTCCGCATTGCCTTGCCTACTTTGCATATCTGTCTTGTGTACGCTCCGCATTGCTTTTAAAATTTCATTTCATTTAAATTGTGCCCGTGTGTTAACTCGCATTACCCACATTGCCCCTGATTGTGCCCACAGCGTCCTGTTGACCTGTTGTTGTATCATCCATTTTGTTGTGCCTGCAGCCCGTCCCTCCCCCTACGCTCCCGCCTCCCAGCTCCCCCTCCCACGCTCCGCCCCCCTCCACTTCTCCATTTGTCAGATGCACCTACGCTCAGCGTCCACGCGCAGCGACCGTGCCCCTTGCGCGCCAAAGGTAAGCCCGTCTGCGCCCGTCCACGCCTGGACCGCGCCCAGCGCCTGTCCCCCTGGTCCCCGCCGCACCCAACCCACTAGAGTCACATATGATGCAGCTACTCTCCTCGCCCTTAACCCCGGACGTACACCACTTTGCTGCGAAGCTACTCCAGGACGCACTCACTGCCCTTTTGCCTGCCTCTCCTGCAAATTTACCTGCTTTAGGACCCTCACCAACTCCACGTCCTCCAAACACAATTCCGAATCAAACCGCCTAAAGTGCATCCTGCTCAACACCCGCTCGGTCCACAGACACGCAACAGAACTCTGGGACCTATTCGACACTGCGTCACCTGATATCGCCTTACTTACTGAAACATGGATGAACACATCATCAGCTCCAGACATTGCCATAGCCATACCGGACACTTACAAGATTATCCGCAAAGACCGCACCAATCAAACAGGAGGAGGCATCGCCATCATCCCCAGGAACACCATCAAAATCACAACCAGCTCCGACGACAATCTTGCAACCGCCGAACATCTCCACTTTCAGATCCACACCAACCCCAGGACCACACTGAGAGGCACCCTCATCTACAGGCCTCCAGGTACCCGCACCCAATTCAGCGATGACATCATGGACTTCGTCAGCCCACACGGCCTAGCCTCCGAGAACTACATTCTTCTAGGAGACTTCAACTACCATTTGAAAACAAACACGACAGCAACACCACCACCCTTCTGGACAACCTGGCCAATCTCGGACTCAAACAACTCGTGGACACCCCCACCCACATAGCCGGACACACGCTCGACCCTATCTTCACATCCAGCAAACACATCTCCTTCGATCGCACCACAGTTCTCCACTGGACGGACCACAGCTGCGTTCACTTCAGCTACAAGACCTCCCTAACTCACAATCGCCCTCAACCTATTCCTCGGAGAAACTGAAACAAAATCACCTCCGACCAACTCCTCGCATCACTCAACCAAAACCCTCCCACTCTCTCATTGGACCCAAACCAAGCGGCCACCAATCTCAAGCAATGGATCACCCACAGTGCTGACGAATTAGCACTCCTGAAAAATCACCAGATCAATTCAACCAGCAAAAAGGCCCCTTGGTTCAATGATGACCTTAAAAAATCTAAGAAACTATGCCGCAATCTGGAGAAGACATGGAGAAAAAGCCCAACCTCAGACAACATGGCCTCCTCAAGTCAGCCACCCGCAAACACCACCAACTGATTCGATCCGCTAAGAAATCAGCATTCAAGGATCGTCTCGACAACTACACTCATAACAGCAAGGAACTCTTTAATATCGTCAAAGAATTCACCAACCCCGCCGCAGCGTCTAACGACATCACTCCCTCCCAAGACCTTTGCAACACATTATCCTCCTTCTTCCACAACAAAATTGCCGACATCCACAACAGCTTCGAGACTTCTCCCAGCGTTCAATCCTCCCCACCCCCCTTTGATCCTACTCCGCCAACTAACATCCTCAGCGCCTGGAACCCAATTACCACTGAAGACACCATCCGCCTCATGAACTCAATCCACTCTGGCTCGCCCACTGACCCTTGTCCCCACCACATCTTCAGCAAAGCTGACTCCATCATCGCCCCCCACCTCCGTGATGTCATCAACTGCTCGTTCAACTCTGCCACCTTTCCAGAAAGCTGGAAACACGCCAAACTCAGCGCCCTTCTGACAAAACCCACAGCAGACCCCTCTGAACTTAAAAACTACCGACCCATATTCCTCCTCCCATTCCCGGCCAAAGTCATCGAGACAGCAGTCAACAGCCAGCTCGCAACCTTCCTTGAATCCAACAACTCCCTTGATTCATCTCAATCTGGATTTCGAGCCAAACACAGCACCAAAACCGCCCTCGTTGCTGCGACCGACGACATCCGAGCACTCCTGGACAACGGTGAAACAGTGGCCCTCATCCTACTCGACCTGTCCGCCGCTTTTGACACTGTCTGCCACAGCACCCTCATAAATCGACTCAGCAACATCAGCAACATCAGCATTCAAGGAACAGCCTTGGACTGGATCATCTCATTCCTCGCTGGGAGAACTCAAAGAGTCCGACTTCCCCCATTCTACTCAGAGGCCACCGAAGTCATCTGCGGTGTACCTCAAGGATCCTCACTCAGTCCCACCCTCTTCAACGTCTACATGAGTCCTCTCGCCTCCATCGCGCGTCAACACAACCTCAACATCATCTCTTACGCCGACGACACCCAGCTAATCCTCTCCCTCACCAAAGACCCCAACACCGCCAAAACCAATCTTCACAAAGGCATGAAGAAAGTAGCCGAATGGATGAAACATAGCCGCCTAAAACTCAACTCAGACAAAACGGAGGTACTCATCCTAGGTACTTCCCCCTCAGCTTGGGACGACTCCTGGTGGCCCTCCACGCTGGGCGCAGCACCTACACCCACAGACCATGCACGCAACCTTGGCTTCATCCTAGACTCCTCTCTCTCGATGTCCAGACAAGTCAACGCCGTCTCGTCCTCCTGCTTCAACGTACTTTGCATTCTCAAAAAGATCTTCCGCTGGATCCCTCTCGAAACTAGAAAGACTGTCACCCACGCACTGGTCACGAGTCGACTGGATTATGGGAACACACTCTACGCCGGAATCACAGCAAAATTACAGAAAAAACTCCAGCGCATCCAAAACGCGTCAGCGAGACTCATATTAGACATCCCGCGCCAAGATCACATCACCAGACATCTAAAAGATCTCCACTGGCTTCCCGTTAACAAAAGAATTACTTTCCGCCTTCTCACCCACGCACACAAAGCCCTCTACAATCTAGGACCCGAATGCCTCAACACTCGACTGTCCTTCTACAAACCCACCCGCCAACTTAGATCGTCCAATCACGCCCTCGCCGCAGTCCTGCGCATCTGGAAATCCACCATGGGTGGCAGATCCTTCTCCTTCCTGGCGGCCAAGTCATGGAACTCACTCCCCACTCACCTCCGCCTTACTCAGAACCACATCTCCTTCAGAAAAGAACTTAAAACCTGGCTTTTCGACAAACAATGAACCCCCTCCCCTAGCGCCTTGAGACCCTATGGGTGAGTAGTGCGCTTTATAAATGCCAGAACTTGAACTTGAACTTGAACTGGATATATTAAAGTATGGCCATACCCTGGAGTTTGTCACAGTACCACCTCCTCATCCTCCACAAAAATCTCTGCCATCCCATCTTCAGTTACTCAGGAAGGAGGCATTCAATATGCTACAAAAAGGAGCCATAGAAAGAGTGCCAAGCTCTCAAAGGGGGAGGAGTTTCTAATCCCATTTTTTTCTTGTGAAGAAATTGTGAGAATGGCTCCCATTCTGGACCTCAGAAAGTTAAACAAATATTTACAGAGAAAATTCTTTCACATGGTAACTACTCAGGAGATATAGCAGTTCCTGAACCACTTGGATTTTCTGGCCAGCCTTGACTCATAGGATGCATATTTCAATATTACTCTCCATCTCAAACATCGAAGGTTTCTCTATTTCACTGTGGCAGGCGCGCACTATCAGTTAAAGGTTCTCTCCTTCGGCCTCCGCTCAGCTCCTCAGGTGTTAACCAAATGTCTTGGTCCCGTGGCAGCACACCTACAATTACGGGGCCTACAGATTTTCCTGTATCTTGACAATTGGCTCATGAAGGCTCCATCTCTTTTACTGGGCCTCGGAAGCCATATCCATTTGCATACAATTGTTTCGCTCTCTGGGGCTTTCAGACAACTACCAGAAGTCCTTTCTTACACCTTCTCAATGGATAACGTTTCTAGGAGCATCTTTGGATACCCTCCAAAACAAGGCATTCTTATCCACAGAAAGGCAACACACCATACTATTGCTGGCTCGCAGTCTATCCAAAAAAGAGTTTGCTTCCTTCCTTCCTCAAATCTTTTCTCGGCATAATGTCCTCAGCAATCCTCATGATAACCCACGTACGTCTCAAGATGAGACCTTTCCAGGAGCAGTTGAACAGGCAATGGTTTCGAGTGACTGGATCATTCGAGGACTTTATTCAGATCAATCCAATAATGAAAGAAGCACTTCCTTGGTGACAGTCCACCAGCAATCTCTCTGTGGACCGGACATTCCTCTCTCTGCTTCCAGAGTTCGTTCTGACCATGGATGTCTCATTGGACGGCTGGGGAGCCCACTTTTAAGACTTTCAAGTAAGTGAAAAATTGAGTCTCTCTCTCTCCGAAATGCACATCAACTTCCTAGAATTGAGAGCAATTTTCCTATCTCTTCAGTCCTTTCTCCCAAGAATACGAGCATCCTCTGTCCTCATTCGTACAGACAATACCATCTGCATGCACTATCTCAACAAGCTGGGAGGAATGAGGACTCCGAATATATCCTTGGAAGCTCAAGAGATCTGTGAGTCGACGTTACTGCACCACATCATCATTTTCAAGACAGAACATCTTCCAGGAGTGAGAAACAACCCAGAAGAAACCTTGAGCAGAATAGAACAAACATGTCACGAGTGGGAAATCGATCAGTTGATTCTCCACTCCATTTCCGGAAATGAGGAACACCCAGCTTAGATCCTTTTTGCATCTCAAGAGAACTGGAAATGTCGGTTCTTCGCCAGATGGAAACCTCACAGAGGGTCATGGGGGAATGCATTTTTGATAAGATGGTCAGGAATCTTTGCTTACGCTTTTCCCCCATGCCCTCTCATCTACATGGTTCATATGAAGATGAAAACAGAACCCTGCCAGCTGATCCTCATTGATCCATGTTGACCCTGTCAGCATTGTTTCATTGAGCTACTCCTACTCCCTGAGTCCAAGCCTTATCGCCTCCAAGTGATAACAACTCTACTGACTATGAGCAAAAAAAAAATCCTGCACCTGCATCCAGCCTCTCTTTAGTTGCATGCTTGGCATCTGAATTCAAAGGTTTAGACATTCCCCAGGACTGTAGGGATGTTTGGTCCCGGGCTAGAGCTAAGTCCACCAATAAAACATACAGATTAAAATGGAAGCGTTTTTGTTCTTGGTGCCTTTGGAACAACATCCACCCTCTTCTCTCATCTCCGGAACAACTCTTGACTTATCTGGCAAAGTCAGGACAGGCGTATGCATCAGTGAGGATCCATCTTGCAGCCATCTCCTGATACGGGCGGGCTTCCAATGCTTCCTCCCGTTGTTCCTCTCGCATCATCAAACAATTCATAAAAGGATTATTCACAACTTTTCCTCCCATTCGGCCTCCTCCGCCAGAATGGCATCTCAATATAGTCATATCTCAACTAATGAAACCACTGTTTTAGCCAATTCCCAAAATAGAGCTCAAGTTTCTGACTTGGAAGTGGATTACTTCTGGCACTTATCTCTACAAGAAGAGTAAGTGAAATCCAAGCTGTTACTATAAGAGAACCCTATCTACCATTCACAGAGGACTAAGTTCTACTGAGAGCAAATCCTTAATCATCCCGAAGGTTCCAAATCAGTTTCACTTTAATGAACCTGTTGTCCTCTGCACTTTTTTTCCAAATCCATCCTCTCCAGCAGAGAAATCTCTTCACTCCTTAGATGTTAAAAGATGTGTTAAGCTTTATTTGCAAAGAACTAAATAGCTACGCAGAACGGTCCAATTGCTGGTCTCATATAGGCCTCAAAGACTGGTTGCTGTAGTCACAAAGAGGACTATTGCAAGATGGATTTCTACAACTATTCAGCTCTGCCATACTAAAGAGGGTAAACTGCTAACGATCAAGGCCAAAGCACATTCTACGAGTTCAGTAAACTCTTCTGCTGCTCTGTTTGCTTGTGTCCTGTTGGACAAGATTTGCAGTGCCGCAACATGGAAGATTACACATACTTTCATTCAACATTATTGTCTTGATCTGGCAACTTACAGTGAGGCAGCTGTAGGACATGCGGTCTTAAGTCATCTGTTTCAATAAGGTAAGCCTCTCCTCTTAGAGGTATTTTTTCATTCTTCATTTATGTGTTTTTACCATTATAAAGTTATGACATGCTGTAATGCTCTTGCATGTTACATTGCTGATATGCTAGTGATAGATAACTACATTGTGTGTGTATATCTATATATATATATATATATATATATATATATATATATCTATGCTACTATTATAAAGGAAGAACTTTGAACCTTTGAGGCGGGTAAACTCGGAAACCACCACGCCAATTCACACACCTGATACATCGTTGTAATCATCAGGGTGTGCAGATGGACATAGGCTATATAAACTTAATAAATATACGTTATTTAAAATATTTACCGAAAAAAAAGTAGTCCCTTGGAAGAAGTGCCGGCCGCGACGTGCGTGCCCGACGTGAGGAGCGCGGGGAGGAGCGGCGTCCAGGAGCGCCAGGAGGACCGGCGGACATGGCGCGAGGAAGAGCGGTGAGGAGCGGCAGACAGGCGGGGAGAGCGGTGAGCGGCGGATGAGGTAGGTTATATATTTATTTATTTAGGAGCGGTGAGCGGCGGAAAAATCAAGCAAAAATGAAAATTTTGAGAAAGAGGAAGCAAACGGAGCATTACAAATGTGAGGCAAACGGTGCATTACAGGAGGAAAAAGTTACGTGTGCAGGTTACAAAAGCGTACATCGTCAGCAAGAGGAAGCAACGGAGCATTACAAAAGTGAGCCAAACGGGGCATTACAGGAGGAAAAAGTTACGTGTGCAGGTTACAAAAGCGTAGAAAGTAAACATAGAGGTATAGGAGGAAAAAGTGACGGGTGCAGGTAGCAAGAGGAAGCAAACGGAGCATTAAAAAAGTGAGCCAAACGGTGCATTACAGGAGGAAAAAGTTACGTGTGCAGGTTACAAAAGCGTACAAAGTAAACATAGAGGTATAATACTGCAATATATGGAGGAAGTCTCCGGGGGACCCACGGACAACTTCGGGGCGGGCCCGGGCCCTGAAGCCTAATTGCTCCCAGACAACGTCGGGACGGCTGCTAGTATATATATATATATATATATATATATACATATATATATATGTATATATATATATATATATATATATATATATATATATATATATATATATATATATATATAATATATGTATGCCAAATGAAACTGCTCCCAGTTGAAGACACCACGTCCAGCGTTAAGTTTACCCTTTATTATTCAGAAGGCAGCAGCGGATTGGAAAGAGTCCGCACAGCAAAACTAGACACCATCTCTGCCATACGCGTTTCGGAAGTAAATCCGGTTATCACTGGCTGGCGTTTGCGGGAGACAGGAGCAGCTTGAGCTTTATTCAGGTGTTACGGACAAAGTAGTCCCACCCTCCTGGGCGTGGGCTTGCTAGGCACTCTGGATGTTGCAGTCCTTAAGCAAATATTGCCCATAGTGAGCCGCTGTTCCATGCCATCCCTAATTACAATCCCGTTGGGTCACTGTAAGGGCTGAATCCTTTTTCGCTGTTAAGTGACGCCAAGAACCGAACAGGCAGGGGCGGATTGGCAAGGCGGGCATTCGGGAATGGGCCGAAGGGCCGGTGCCTCAGTGCCCTTGTGGGCCGTTTTTTTCTCCCCTGTCCCAGTCCACAGAGAGTGGACTAGGAAAGGGGAGGGAAAAAAAACGGCCCACGACAGAGACTGAGAAAATGAAAGCAGCCTCGCTGTGCGGCCAGACAGCGATTGTCAGCTGTGGCCTCTCTCTCCTTCACCCCTGCCCTGCCAAGCAATCAAGCTGAGGCTGGGCTGGGGAGGGGTGATTGTTTGCCATAATCGGCCTCCCTGGGGGCCAGGTGCTTCTCAGGCCTTTGAGCCATTTGCACCTCGGCCCCCTGGCGCCCATGCAGCCCAGAAACGGTGTTAGTCTTAACACCTCGCCCACAGCCCTTCACATTCAGGGCATAGTGGGCGAGGAAGAATGGGTCTTGCTGTGGGGGGCTGGTGATGTTTGGAATGTTTTTGTTTTTTTATTTATTTATGCGATTTTATATAGCGCGGACTTTACCCGAAGGTGTCAGAGCGCTTCACACAAGGAACAGCAATAATACATGAGGAGAAAATTATAAGTGGACAAATTACAAAAGCAAACGTTAAGTTACATGAATCAAAAGTGACAATAGTGAGCAACCAAAATACAAGAGGAGCAAACGATACATTACAGGAGGAAAAAGAGATATGTGTGCAGGTTACAAAAGCAGACAAAATACAAGTAGAGGTATAATACTGCAATTAATGGCAGACACTCCAGCACAAGAACAAACGTTACGTAGGCAATGGTGGCACTTGTGCAAGTATCTAAAGCAAACAAAAGTGAGAGGTAGCAAACAGCGTGTTACAAGAGAAAAGTGACTTGTGCAAGTTACAAAAGGGTACCATACACAGGTACAAGGGTAATACTACAGTAAATAGTAAATACTCAAACTGCCAGAACACACTGGGAAGGCACTTCCCATGCATCAGCTGCACCTCAGCCTCCCCCCTGGCTACCTGGCTGCCTTGGATGACCCAGAAAGCTGTGTTTTGTGCTCCCCTGCCAGGACATTTTCCCAAGGCCTGGAGGGTTGATTAATTTATTAATTGCAGGGGCCTTACCTCTGTTCATGTGCTCCTGAGCTGAAGGTCTGGGGAGGGCTGAGTAGGTTAGTAATAGCAGGGGCTTTGCTGCTTTTCAGGTGCTCCTGTGCTGGAGGGCTGGAATACTTTTGTGACAAAAAGGGGCCTTGCTAGTTTTTTTAGTTGCTCAGCATGTAGGCCATTGTCACCTTGGCCCTGTGTTGTGTGCAAGAACAGTATCCTCCCACTTTCATTCCTTGTCTGTGCAAATGGTGTTCCATGGAAGGGCACGCCCCTTGAATGTGGGCCACGCCCCTTAAATATGGGCCACGCCTCTTAAATGTGGTCCACTTTTTTCGTCAGTGCCCGGGCCGAATTGTGATCCCAATCCGACCCTGCGAACAGGTACGTTGCTCCGTTTTCATGTGCCGCTAGTCACAGCACACGGACCTGCTAAACAAGCAGTGGGGTTGTCTTTGTGGTCAGAGCCGACCACAACATATGCCAAATGAAACTACTCCCAGTTGAATACATCACAAGCAGCGTTATGTTTACCCTTTGTTGTTCAGAAGGAAGCAGCGGATTGGAAAGAGTCCGCACAGCAAAACTAGACACCATCTCTGCCATATGCGTTTCGGAAGTAAATCCCTTTATCACTGGCTGGCGTTTGCGGGATACAGGAGAAGCTTGAGCAAGATGGATTTCTACAACTATTCAGCTCTGTCATACTAAAGAGGGTGAACTGCTCACGATCAAGGCTAAAGCACATTCTACGAGTGCAGTAAACTCTTCTGCTGCTCTGTTTGCTCGTGTCCTGTTGGACAAGATTTGCAGTGCCGCAACACGGAAGATTACACATACTTTCACGCAACATTATTGTCTTGATCTGGTAACTTACAGTGAGGCAGCTGTAGGACATGCAGTCTTTCGTCATCTGTTTCAATAAGGTAAGCCTCTTCTCTTAGAGGTATTTTTTCCTTCTTCATTTATGTGTTTTTACCATTATAAAGTTATGACATGCTGTAATGCTCATGCATGTTACATTGCTGATATGCTAGTGATAGACAACTAAATTGTATGTGTGAATATATATATATATATATATATATATATATATATATATATATATATATATATATAAATAGATATATGTGTACGTGTGTTTGTGTGTATCTGTATTAAAGTATACGTTATAGACAGAGTGGTCCCGGACTGGGAAAGAAAAGATCTATAGCAAATAGTGACAGACTAATACGTACGTACATACATAAAACCAAAATGGGGAATGTACAGAGTTTTTATTCACAATGTACTGAAGACCATATTCAATGGCTAAACATTAGAATACATTTAGTGAAAAATTGTTTCGAATATGCGCCCATACACATAGGGAGGGGAAAGGGGGGGGCAGGGAAAAATGGAACATGTAAATAAAAAAGTGTACATACAATCTCACAATTTTCAATGAAAAAAGAGGAGGGAAGAGCAATTCATACAATCATTTTAAATTTCCCAAGAAAAGATTATTTATGTGATCCCCTGATCCCAGGGTCACAAACACAGTATCAATCAGTTCAGTAGACTTTGTGGGCACCATGCTCCTAAAACAGCTGTAGGCATCATGCTAGCGGTAGAGGCTGGTGTAGTGGAGTAGAAGTCTACGTTTCGACCCAATATGAGGTGCAGGGAAAATACCCCTTGCTGGGAGGGTCTTCTTCAGGACAGGAAGGGAAGGAAAGGGGAGGGCGATCCTCCTAGGGGTAAGGAGAAGAGATGCAGTCACATAACGGGGAGGTCTCAACAGAGATCACTCGACATTGTGGGTATACCTCATAGCAACTAGTCAGATTTTGGAGAAACTCACATAACAGAAAAACAGAGGGTTTGTGGCAAAAGGACAGTGTGGCCCTCAGTGGGTTAAAACATATACAAAGTTTGAATCACAGTCTTGGACTTAAGGGCAGATCAAACCAGCAGAAGCCTATGTCTGAGCCCTTCAGAACAAACAAGCCTCCATTCGGGCCAGCCAGTGGATAAGAAATAGCTGTATTAAATCAAAATAACATGAAGTTAAAGACGAGTCATAAGTGCTGCGTTTACGCAGCGCGACAAACCAGTATTGTTAACTATCTGATTTACGGGGCAAAATGAAATGAAATGAACATTGCAGGACTTTAAGAACCAAATACGCGAGCAGGGAAACAAACTTACATGCAACTGAAGGATCTGTTTGTTCGAATCCGGGTTCGGGATCACGTGGGTGAGCTCGAAGCCAATAGTGAGGCTTTTAATATCGGAGAGCGGTCACGTGGTGCCGCATTGGAGGTTCGTGAAAGAGACGGCACGATTAAACACAAAATATAGTGGTGGATGAGTCCCTAGATAGGAACCACCGTAATATGAATAAAGTAAACAAATGCTAAAAAACGAAGGTATGAACATGATGGGATTAACGTGTTGAATCGGGCGGTAGCCATGGTAACTAAAACCATGCTCAGTGATTGGACCAAGTTCCGATCAAGTGTCTGGTGGCGTGAAACTCACGTGAAAGGAGAATAATAAAGTTATTGAGAAATATTGAAAAACAATAGAAACAAATTTCCAAATTACGTGGGAAGGAATCCAGATTGTGCAAATTAAGTGATATAGCTGGAGATATTGATAATGATGAAATATGGAAACATTTGATTAGGTAACAGACCGCATACCTCATATGTTCAAATTTGCATAGTATTAAAACATTGATAAATCAAAAATGCGAAAATGCATAATATGAACCAATATTCCATAATACCATCAGGTAAATATGAATGTATATTGCCATCAAACAAAATATGCATGAATACTGAGATTCACAAAGACGTCTGTATATACTGGCTGTGTTGCTTGTGGGATTGTTCAGTATAAGATGCTGCAGGGGGAAGGAAGGGCCCCTGCCCCTTGGCTGTGTAACAATCAATATGATTATAGTTCCAGAAATTTGCAAGTTTTTTCGTCTATCCATTTTATGGTCAAGGCGTGTTCAAGAATTAATGTCAGAATTTTTGGGTATTCCTTTGTGGGATCTGAATCTAATGGCATATAAATGTTCTGATCATTAACATGTTCATCAACACTGTTTTCATAAAAGGTGGTATCCATTATTATAAGAGCTCCTCCTTTGTCAGCTCTTTGAATGGTTAGATCTCGATCATTGGATACATTTTTCAAAGTACTCCATTCTGTTTTAGTTAAATTCATTTTGCTGGATTTTTTTTTACTTGAATTGATTTTTTGTATGTCCGCAATGACTGATCTTTCAAATGCTTTGATGGTCTTGTGAGAGTAAGGTGCACAAAATGAACTTTTAGGTTTAAATGATCTGGTGGTAGATGTTGTGGGTGGTGTGTCTTTGAAAAAATATTTTAGTTTGAGTATTCTGAAGAATTTGAATAAAGCAATTTCTGTCTCTGCCAGATTAGTATGGTATGTAGGGACAAAAGAAGTTCCTTTATTTAGTACTGCTGTTTGTGCTTTTGTCATAATTTTCAAAGAGATGTTAATCACTAATTAGTTTTCATTGTTTTTTGGCTCCTGGTTCTTTTTGCTATTTCTTTGTCCATTTCTTCTGCCCCCCCTGAAGCGATGGTAGGTGGTGCATTGGCGGCCGGGCTTACATCTAAAAAAGCCTGTTTCTTAGATGTGCCGGGTTGTTGTGGTTTCTCAATTGGTTGTCTAGATTGAGCAATGTCTGATTCTGAGACTACAATTTCTTGCGATGAAGTTGCAGATGATTTGGGTTTAGGTTGTTGCCATTTCTTTTGATTATAGATCTCTGCCCAAGTGTATACTTGGGCAGAGTATATTTTCTAACTTTGCGGTCATTTACTTCTTTGGCGTATTTGTCCAGTTTTGCGTTCACATCCTGTAGGATTGTTTGTAGATCAGGAAGTTTGTCAAGTTCCTTTTTCATGCCTTCCAAGTCAGCTTCAATTTCTTTCAGAACTTTTGATAATTCTTGTATGATTAACAAAATTAAATCAAGAGAACATTTGTTGAGGATCTGGTACCATTTTTCTACAAACGATTTGTTGTTCTTGCACAGCATTGGTTTTAGGGCGATTCTTAGCCCCCTGGGTATTCTTTTGTTTTTATGATAGTGAATTAGTGTTGTGACATGCAGCCTTTGATTAATTTCTTTCCTGCTTAGAAATTCGAATTGCCTTATTAATTGAGCTGTTGTTGAAACATTAGGACTGAATGCTCTGGTCTCCTGGATGAGTTCATAGATTTCTTGGGCTGACTCTGGTGAAAATGCTAAGAGTTCGGCTTGTTTTGTCGTAATCTGCGCGATGTCGTCAAATTGTATATTCATGTTGTTGGGTGCACCAGGAGATCGGTTAGACTGGGAAATAAATGAATCGAAACAATGTTATCTTCGTACACACCTAACTTAAACGATAGGTTGAGACCAATTTTTGGCGGTGCTATCCTTGTCGCACTGTGTCTGGCAGTGCCTTTTGATTGATTGATATACAATTGGCTCTTCGTTCCGTCTCGAGCTCACGTGCAGCGGGGAGGTGCAGCTTCAGAGCACAGGAACAAGAGGATGCTTTCTTGACTTGCTGCTCCTTTTATCCGTCTTCGGGCGGGCGTAAACCCGCCTCCGCCTGCCTCCGAGGGCGTGGCCGTCCGTGTCAGTGCCTAGGACAACCCACTCCAGGGCGGGAAAAAGGCGCGCCCCGGCTACGCCGCTTCGGGCATACCAGCCGAGACTCGCCTCCCGCCCAAGATGGCCTCCCGGGGGGATCGGGGTCCTCCACCATACGTTCGGGGGGACCGAATGGTCGCCCCTTTCCAAATGCGCTCCTTTTGTATGAAACAGAAGTTTCTTCACTCACTCATTCATATGTTATTTGTAGTATCCTTCCATTCCCTGAAATCATGATACTATGACCAATGTATTCGTTAGTTGCACATATTCTTTTATTAATTCATTTCTTCTTGTTGAAAGTTCAATAGTATTGCCAAAAATTCATTGCATTCATGAATATTCAGAAGTTTATGTTATGCCCAATGCATTTCGGGTTAACGAGGACTAACCCTTCATCAGGGGCCTGTCAAAAATAATAAGAAAACATACAGGACCTTAGCATCCAGTCGAGAACGAAGTACATACATATTACACGATTAATCAAAAACATAGGTGTTTCTACGTGGTGGTATGTTCTTATTTACGGGGACGTTTTGTAAAGCAGGAACGGCTAATTATACACTCAGTACTAGAATAGCATCTCATTCGGGCCAGCCAGTGGGTAAGAAATAGCTGTATTTAATGAAAATAACATGAAGTTAAAGACGAGTCATAAGTGCTGCGTTTACGCAGCGTGATAAACGAGTATTGTTAACTATCTGATTTACGGGGCAAAATGAAATGAAATGAACATTGCGGGAGTTTAAAAACCAAATACGCGAGCAGGGAAACAAACTTACATGCAACTGAAGGATCTGTTTGTTCGATAGGAACCACCATAATATGAATTACGTGATACAGCTGGAGATATTGATAATGATGAAATATGGAAACATTTGATTAGGTAACAAACAGCATACCTCATATGTTCAAATTTGCATAGTATAAAAACATTGATAAATCAAAAATGCGAAACAATGCATAATATGAACCAATATTCCATAATACCATCAGATTGTTCAGTATAAGATGCTGCAGGGGGAAGGAAGGGCCCCTGCCCCTTGGCTGTGATTATTACGGTGGTTCCTATCTAGGGACTCATTCACCCCAAATTTTGTGTTTAATTGTGCTGTCTCTTTTCACGAACCTCCAATGCGGCACCACGTGACCGCTCTCCGATATTAAAAGCCTGACTATTGGCTTCGAGCTCACCCACGTGCTAGGGAACTGTGTTCAAGCCTCGGCAACAAAGCTGAACATTCTGTGATTCTGGGCAAATCCCTCAATCTCCTAGTGCCGAACAAAATCTGTAACAAAACTGGTGCTCATGTAAAGCGCTCTGATACCCAATGCCTCGGCTCCGGTTCTGGCTATATAAAACTCCCCACAAAAAATAATCGATGAAAGATCCAATACTGGAGAAGAAAATCAGTTACTTACTTGTACCTAGGGTTCTCCAGGTATTGGTAACTTTCATAGATCCACATGTGACCCCCCCATCCTCCCCTGAGAGGCTTTCCCTAGTTCCTCAAAGTATAAAGTGTCACACTTGTGCTTGAAAATCTGAGGAACTTAGTCTCTCTTGGGAGTGCTCTACAGGGTGCTGTCGCCTGATTGGTTATTACTTACTTTAGGTTCTTTGGTTCTTTTTTACAAAAGGAGGTCGATAGGTTATTGCATGTTATCTTATGACAGTATTATCTACAGCCTTTATGAGGATACAGTGGGACTCCCACTATGATGACGGGGATAATCCAAGCATGTGAATCTATGAAAGATACCAATACTGGAGAACCATAGTTACAGGTAACTAACTCATTTTCTTTCCTGTCACAGGGAGGTGGGACTACCTCCCAGACAGGACTTAGTGTATTGATCTAGGGTGGGGGGCGCTTCCCAGCACCACCAAACTGCTTTGAAGTGCACATTTGGTGCCCTCCTTGCATACTCCGGTTTGAGCCAGTTCAGCTATGGCTCAAAACTGGACAAAGGACATGAGAGTATCATCCCCTCTGTCCAGCCCCTCCTCTGTGAGGGACTCCAGAGTCGTTCCAATCCCCTTTAGAAGGTATTTAAGGGCTTACGTGTGGGTGGGTCCTCAGATTCGTTGTGGAACAAGACTCAAACCTGAAACTACGTTATTCTTTGACCGTCTGGGCAATTGGACTTTGTCTGGAACAGAGACTGCATCAAGTAAGACTCCTACTGCTCCTGGGCTCGCTGTTCTGCAAGTCTTCTTTGTCATCTGTGTCTGTTTGTACTTCTTCCAGGATCTTTACCAGACCTGTGGGCATCAAGTACACCCAAAGCATCTCCTTGAAGTCCCCTGCATCTGCAGGCACCGCAACAAAGCTGACCTGTCTGCTGCTCCTGATGTCCCATGGACTTCAAAAGCCTCAGCAACGGAGGAGGAGCTACGCCGCGAACCAAGATGGCCGCATAAGCTCCTGGCTCCGCCGACCTTCGCCGGCGGCCCGTCTATCCTGTTGTTTATCCTCTACCCACGCCCTGTGCCTGGATGTATGAAGGTTGCCTGATGCCAACGGTGCTTTCCCGGATTTCCTACCTTATTCAGCGACGAAGTTATGTCGTGTCCCATTTTTGGCCTACTCCCGGGCTGCCGCCGGGACCTCGATTTTTGAAACATCCGAGAGGGACCTGATCAACATCGGCTGTGGGACCGCGATTGTGGCCGGTCTTCCAGGTTTGAATAATTCTTTCCGCTTTTGACTCGTGTCCTCGTTGATGGATGGTGCCGGAGAAGAGACACTGTGACGTGCTGCGATCCTCCTGCACCGTGGCTGTGGGTTGTGTGCCTGACCCTCGTTTCCCGGTCCGGGGGCTGACGGGCTGCACTCACGGCTGGTGTCTGTGCTGAGTGTGCCAGTTCGGGGAGCCCTTGTTGTTGCGATCGCCAAATGTGTGCCCGGAGCCCGGCGATGTGGGCTGGAGATTGTGTCCCCCTCCGTCCTCTGGACCCCGGGATGGAGGGGATGGATGGCGCACATTCATTGAGATCTGTAATGGCGGCGATTGGGGCGCTCCGCTCGCAATTCACCGGCGCATGTGTCTCCCTGGCGGCGAAACTGGATGATGTCTGCTCGCGACCGGCCACGGACGCTGCAGCACCTGCACAGAAGTCTGCGGTCCAGTCGAGCGATTTGACCCGCCATCTTAAGGGGCCCGAGCGGCAGCCCGACTTTGCTCCTTTGCGAGTCGGCCTCACTTCTCCTTCATCTGCTACAGTACATGGTCTTCCCTCTACGTCTCCTATCCGATGGTGTATCGTCGCTGGATGTCCTGTTCTTCAGTGCCGAGTCTCAGGGTCCCGTCGAAGGGGATCGCCATTTTCCTTTGTTCCGGCCCGTCTGTATAACGGATGCCGCCATTTTGTGACCGGACTTTACTCCACCTTCAATGCCTTCCTCTGCCATGGACGCTTTGACTGCCTCTGGTCGGATGTGGCTTGGTCGGGATGTGCTCCGGAACGGATTCGCACTGGTCAGGGCTGACTTTGACTTTGAGGTTTTCTTGCTCCTCGCCACTGCTTTGGACCATCTGAGACACTCCCTTTGTTTGCAATTGTTTTGACTTTGGCGATAGATCTCCTCGTGAGGCTTGCAGGGTTGACTTCTATTTCCCTGGGGTTGCTCCGTTTACTTTTGCCGGGACTGCACCGAGTACCTCACCGGGCCGGGGGTAGGATGGGTGGGGGGGTTTCCTGGTGACTGTCCTCCCCGTGATAATGCTGACCGTTTTGCTTTGCTTGATGATGATTGTGCTATGGGGGGGTCACCGCCGGCGGGGGGTACCGGGTGTCCGGGGGCTTGTTTGTTTTTCTCCTCCTCCACTTCTTCTTATATTTTCCCTTCTGTGGGGCAGTTCCGGGGCGACAGGCACGCTGTTAGTGGGTTAGGCCGTAGCCATTACAGGGGTGCAGGGTGGCGGGTGCGGGGGGGGGTTTGGTATTTTAGTTTGTTTTGTTCTATGGTCCCTATCGCTCTTTTCCGGCTTTGGGAGGGTTCTTTCCTCTTTAGTAGGGTTGGCTGTCTCTTGGCCTTGCACCTTTCTTTTCTTTTTCCGGCTTCTCGACAAGCCTCTGTTTTCTGTTCTTGGGGGGTAGGCTCTCTGGGGTGATTTTTAGAAATGTGGATTATTGTAATGTGGTTTATTGTCCAGTATTATCGCCGCGGCTGCCCAGATTGCATAGTTGCTTTAGTCATAGCCTATCTCCGACTGTAATTGGGGTAAGTCCCAATCGTCTCCTTTGTGTTTCTATCCTGTAAGGTGTGATGTCCTTGTTGTTGCAGCCCCTACTCTTTTTCTAAAATTTAAAAATTAAAACCTCATATCCTATTTGCGAGCCCCACAACCACATCTGGTGTACTTTGATATATCCTGTTTGCTGATTGGCTCCAGTTTCTCCTGTTTTCATTGACTGTCTTTGCGGCCGGCCATGATGGTTGTGGGCCTGCGCATGTATCTCCTTCTTTTTTTGAATAAAGGTTTTTGAAAAAAAAAAAAGCCTCAGCAACACAGGTGGTGATTCTGCAACTCCCTCGAGGCCTGACCTGTCCTCTCTGCAATTTTGAGCCAGTATCCCTTGTCTGAATCACTGGGACCTAACCGCTGTGAACCGTGTTGACTTGCCGTTGCCAAGGCTTGTTAGCTCTCTACTCTAGAGATCCATGGGCTACAAGAAGCTCCAGCATCTCCTTCCCTCCAATATTAGCTTTCTTTCTACATCCTCGGCACTGTCTGCCTTCATCTTTGGTGAGCTGCTCGAGGTCCTCTTGCAATTATTCTTGAGGGTCTTCTTCTGCTCCAGTGGGCTCCCCTGCTTGATCAGGGCCTGCTCTGACTCTCCTGCACTTGGTGAGTCCCTTGGACCTCACTGGGTCCAATATTGCTCCTTCGCTTTCCACGTCTGTTGCTGCTGCCAAAACTTGTTGGTACTCTCGTCAGACACCGACCCTCTGGTCGTTGAATTTAGACAGGGGACAGCTGGTGCATGGCTATGGTCTTCCTCAGTATCGCCTGGTCCTCACAGATGCAACAACTACGTCACCATCAACACTTCTGAACCATTCGATATCTGTGGACATTGCACTTCCGTGCCTCTTGGTCACCTCCGAGTGGCATAGACTATATACCCTCTGCTTACGGGTTCTCATCTTCCAGAATCCACCCTTGGGTTACACCGGACTCTTGCACAGTTATCTCTAGCGGCATCTTTTCTGAAGTCTTCCATTGTGATATATGGCGGTTTCCGACGTCACTTCGCACCTATGCACTCGGCTTCCCTCGTGTAGGTATCCTGGTTCCTGAAGTATCCACTGGTGGGGTGACTCTCCAACCTTTTGTCTTCCACTGAGTTTCTTCAGGGTCTACTGGGAAGGGTCTTTCTCCTTGAAAACTGTTACTGTTACTTTCCTATTGACTATGCAGATGTTTCCCCTCTGCACACAGCCTCTGTGGAGATCTGGGGTACTCACCTTGGGTGGTTCCTAGTGTCCCTAGCTCCTTTGAGTCTCCTGGTCCGAGTCCTGACTTCAGTCACAGTTCGCATTCCACTTTCTTAGTATATGATTTGGTCTCCCCCGGGAACTCACTGTATTTTGTGCTTCTAGATACAGTGGTCTTAAGTTCCAGGAACTTAGCACCCTCGGGCTGCATCCAGGAAGGTATAGACAGGTAGCAACCCTAACACAGAACAACTCATACAGATATTTCAGCAGTATGACTTCCAGAATCCTGGAAACCCAGAACAGCAGGATAACTCTGAGTGGAGCATGACCCGCAGGAGTCCGAAGACTCCAAACTGATAAACTCTGATCACCCAGGGAATTGGTAACATGGCCCAGAGGTGGCCCCTTGAGGTAAGGCCCCCTTTGTTTCTCCTGTGAGGGTGAAAAGAGTCCAGGGGATATCTAGGTCCTCCTCTTCCGATTCCAATGCCTCTAACACTTCTATTGGGGCCTCCATCTCTAGCAAGAGGGAGGACTCCTTAGAAAGTGAATATCACCTGCTCAAACTTGAGAGCTAAGCTCAGGCTCAACAAGGAGCACTTTGCCCTTGAAAAGGAGACCATGGAAGTATCAAAGGTTAGGAAGAATTTTGTACTAGGGTCCCATGGTGGCAGCACTAGCGAGCCTAGGATCAGAGAACAGTCCTTTGATATTAGGAACCTGAGCAAGATAGATCCTCCTTACCAGGAGGGAGATGATATTCTTAAATGGATCACTGCCTGGGCGAGAGTCTGTAAGGTACAGAAGGTCCCTCAAGGGCAGTGAGCAGCTATCCTGTGGCTCTCCTTTGCTAGCAAAGGCAGAGACAAACTTCTCACTGTCAACAAGGAAGATGCTGACAAGTACACTGTCTTAAGAGGGCCCTCATAGATGGATTTGGTTTAAACACTGAGCAATAGTTGAGTTATGTTTAGGGGCACACACCCAAGACTAGGTTGATTTGGTGATTTTGTAGGAAGGCTAGCTTCATTGATGTAAAGTGCATGACTGAGGGACTGTACAATTTATTGATGAGAGAGCACATCCTTAATAGTTGTCCAGATCTGCAGCTGCACCAGTACCTGGTGGACTCTGATCTGACCTCTCCCAAAGGTTGGAAAAGAAGGCAGTCACATGGATCTGCACCATGGCCAAGCAGTCAGTAAAACAATGGTGGTGGTGACCAGAAGATACAAGACTCTTCTAAGACCCAAGAGAAAGGTAAAGACAAAAGGGAGTCTTCACAAGGTCCCCAAAAATCTTCCTCTGGGGGAGGGACCCAAACCTCCTTCCTATGGCAAGAGACAGTGGTATTCCCTGTGGAAGGAGAAAGGCCATAGAGCAAGGAATGCCAATTGCTCTAATGCTAGCCCCGAAAAAACAGCTACTAATGCACCTAAGACAGCTAGCGCCCCTAGCACCAGTACAAGTAGTAATAGTACTCCCAAGAGATTAGTAGGGTTGATTTTGAGTTCTGAAGTGGGTTCTGGCCTAGTCAAAACACCCACTCAGGCTGTCCTTATCTGTGGCATTGGCATGGAACTTGCCACTTTACTTGTAAGTCCCACTGTCCTAGCAAGTATGGGCAGCAGCCTTTGATCAATGGCCAGGAAGCTCTGGCATACAGGAACACAGGCCAGTGTCACTATGGTAACAGAGAAGCGTGTGTCTCCTGATCAGATCATACTTAGTCAACTGTACCCTAGTGACCAATGCAAGTAGTGTCTGGACTGATCATTTCTTGGCAGTTGTGAATCTCAGCTGGGGAGGGGCAACTGGCCTTAAAAGAGTTGTGGTTTCCCCAGACCTACCTGAGGACTGTCTGTTGGGCAATGTGAGAAGTTAGCCTGGCATATGATGTCGACTATTCTAGTGGGCACCTTGCACCAGTCTAAACTACCCTTATTGATGGTGGTTGTAAAGTCAACCTTATAGACAAGCTATCCTAGTGGTAGCATGGACCAGCAGTCTTAGGCTAAGACTGCAGAGAGCATGTGAAGCAAGCTGTTTTACCAATTATAATCCCTTGAATACCAAATGAAAAGACACCACACAAGGTATATATCAAATATATATGTATTTATTTCTAACACAACCCATCTGCACTCTTTATGAGGTCAGAGGTAAATGTACATCACAAGTTACTCACTTAGCATACAATAAGTTGCACAAATACAGTTATGCCCCAGGGGCCTCACAAACCATATACTAAAGAAGTGGTATAAGAACCACGACAGAAACAGTGAGTAGGCCTAGGGCCTAGGGAATCGCTGGGGCTACACTAAACAACCAAAGGTTAAGGAGTAGGAGGCCCACGGGAGACACGTGTCTAAACACAGTTGCGAGTTGCCGTTAACCTAGAATGGGGAATGTAAAAGTTACAAAGTTACTGTTTAAGGGCACTTCCGTATGGACTGGACTACGACAAAACCCCTTTAGACTAGGACACTTCGAGAGTCAAGACCCACTGGAGCACCGGAGTACTCTTGTTACCTCACCCAGGGAAGCTGGGTGCATAGGTGCCTTTTGGTGTCGGGTTTCGTCGATGCTTTCAATGGAGATCTGCAAAGAAGTGCTGCAGGCGACCAGAGGAAAAGTGTCCGAGTGGATCCAAGGGTGGATCGAAGATGTGAAGAACCTGAAAGCAGAGGGGACAGAGTCTGGGTTACTAGCCAGTGACCAGGAAGGAACCAGGCGATGTCGCGATGATCTCAGGTGAAGAGGTGAAGCTTGTCTCTGCAGCCACGAGGACCAGGAGGTGTCGACGACAACCAGGAGCTGGATTCGCGCTATCCCATGAAGGATCTAGTTGACTGCAGCATCGGTATCCGGATTGGACCCAACAGGCCTTGGCAAACGCAATCCACGCAGGAAGTGAAGAGGGGCTTCGGGTCAGACCAGCAATGTCTGAGGAGCTTCTCCTTTGCAGGGAAGCTGGAGCAAGCCTGGAGCAACCCGGAAAGCAGTTTGGTTTCAAAGGATTGTCTTCAGGGGGCTGACTAGCCAACGGGCTAGCAACCAGGAAGACACGGTGAGCTGAAATGCAAGAGTGGGCCCCACACGGCACTCATGGAGTGTGGAGGGCTGAGCTTTGGTGCAAATGGTACTCGAGTCTGGGGCTTCTCATACCCCAATGCACATCTTCGAGTTACCTCAGGAGTCAATGCATTTAGCAAAATGCAGGATGTCCAGGGTATCCGGTCCCACGTCTCTCGCGTCTGCCACGGGTCTCAGCTTTGCTGTGGATGTGGTCGGAGTCAGAGAAGTCTGGAAGCCCAGTTCCTGTGCAGCTGAGTCTTCGGGTTCCGGCGGGGGCGTCAACAAAGCAAACCGGCAAGTTACTGATGGTGCCTGTTTGCACAGGGTGGTCACTCCTTGACCACAAGGGAGATGTCTTCAGTCTTCTAGTCGAAGTAGAATGTCGAAAGTCCAAGAGTTCTGTATCAAAGTTTCTTTCCAGGATAATCCAAAGTCCTGGGGACACAGCTCCTATACTTATACTAAGCTAAGGGGCTGGATTACCTGCCTAGGTCCCTCCTATGGGTGGACCTGGGGAGGGGGTGGTTACACCCCTTTCCCTTTGTCCAGTTTCACACCAGAGCGGGCTGGAGTGCCCCAGCAACTGGTTTGAACCGGGCTATGCATGGAGCACCTTGTGTGCCCCAGGCATTGTCTGTCCCAATGCAGCCCTCCCTGTCCCAATACACATCTGCCGGTCTGGGGAGATGCTGGCATCTCCCTGGACAGGAAACCTATTGTCCAGGCCTCCCCTGCCGGAGTTTCGTCCAGCAGCAGGAGCTCAGACTTGTGTCTGTAGCAGCAGCATCCATTTTGTGATGCTGGGGCTCTGTTTAACTTTAACCAGGTAAAGCAGTAACATACATTTCTTTTCCCTCTCGAAGGGTGGAATGCTACCCCCGCCGCCAGAATTGGCGGGGGTAGTATTCCAAAGTGTTTGACACCTTACACGACATGTTTTGATAAAGCCAAACCAAAGTTAGCATTAACCGCGAGGATTATAATGCACTTAAGAGTATATGGTATTGCTATATCATAGAACCTCTATAAGGAGATTGTTCCGAAAGCTGCAAAGGGGCTCAGCTCATGCTAGGGCACCCTCTCACATAAAATGAAGCACTCTGCCTCCAGGATTGTCGAGGCCAACCATAGGAGAGACTTATAGGTGCAATGTGTCTATATATATATATATGGGTAGATATAGGTATACTATAGCTAAGTAAGGGGTGATTACACCACCTTACCAAAGCTAAGTGATCAGCCTGTGGTGTCAGCTTGGATGGCCAGCCAGGGGTGGCATAATACATGCTGCAGCCCCTGGTAGGCCTTGGATGCACCTATGCCCTGGGTACCTATGGTACACTATACAGGGGCTCAAAAAGGTGACCCAATACCCAATCGGGTATGTACCTAAAGTACAGGGTATCAATTTAGAGAGAGAACAGCTGGGCTGTGGGTCTGATTAGCAGACCCACAGCCACACTAAAGTTGAAAAACCAGAAAATCACAGCAAAAAGTGGGGGTGACCATAGGAAGCAGACCCTACTCTCCTACAGGCAATGACTAAGAAACGTCAGCTTGGTCTGAAGTGGAGTTCAGGACAAATGCAGTTATGATGGGAATCTCTGCCAGTGCTTTTGCTGTCACTAGGTCTCAGGCCAAACAGTTAGCTACTTAGGAAGCTCCGGATCCTAGAAGAATGGACCAGCTAGCTCCTACGTGAAGGAGCAGGAAGGGTAAGGAATGATCCCCTCAGGCTCCCAGTGAGGATCAGTCTCCTGACGGAGATGACAATAGCCCCTGTGAAGGAACTGTCCCAGTGGAACTTGGGCTTGACACAACAGAATTTTTGGGAGCCCTTCCAGGGCAGACTTGAGCCTGGAGCAGAAATCATGCCCCTCTCTTGTACAGCTCAAACAGCAAGCTGCTGCTGATGAGGCAGGGAGTGTAAGTAGGTCCCAAAGGATCTATTGGGAAGATGGGCTCCTGTTTTCTGAGAGTAGACCCCCAAGCCTGGTTTCACCAGGAGACTGGTTATACCTCAGAGATTCAGGTGTTTTCGTATATCCCTAGCACATGATATTCCCTCTTGGGGTACCTCTTGGGGAAAGTAAGACTTGGGACAGGTTTGTCCTTCACTTTCACTAGCCCCATATGTCTGGAGATACCAAGGAGTTTTATCGCTCCGGTGTCACTTGCTTAGCCAGTGCTAAGTCAGGTGGCACTACAAACGGCCTCTAAACTCCTCTTCCAGTGGTTGGGATACCCTTTGCGAGAGTAGGGATAGACACTTTCCATCACTTAAGCCCTCTAACAGCATCTGGACATAGTTACTTCCTATTGGTGGTGGACCATGCCACTAGGTATCCAGAAGCTATTCTCCTTAGGACCACCACAACTCTTGTGGTGGCTCGGGCCCTTCTGGGATTCTTTTCCAGTGTGGGGTTTCCTAAGGAGGTCTTGTCTGACAGAGGTACAAACCTTATGTCTAGATACATGACTGTACTGTGGAAAGAGTGTGGTGTAAACTACAAGTTTACCACTCCCTATTATCCATAGTGCAACTGCTTGTTGAAAGGTTCAACAAGACCCTAAAGGGTATGATCATGGGACTCCCAGAAAAGCTGAGGCGGAAATGGGATGCCTTCCTACCCTGCCTCTTCTTTGCCTACTGAAGGGTTCCTAAGAAAGAGCTGGGCTACAGCTCATTTGAACTTCTTTTTGGACAGTTAGGGGTCTATTGTGTTTGGTTTGGAGGAATGGGAGCAACCTCTTAAACCTCCTAAACAGGACATTGTAGACTATGTGCTTGGCCCACGTTCACGCTTGACTAAGTACATGAAGAATGCCAACAAAAACCTTGAGGCCACCCTTGGGCTTTATAAAGCGTGGCATGACCAAAAGGCTGGACTGACTGTTTACCAGGCAGGGCAGAAAGTGTGGGTGTTGGAACCTGTGCTCCCAGCAGCTCTCCAAGTGGAGTGGCAACCACACTATCCGTGAGAAAAAGGGTGCCGCACCTACTTGGTTGGCCTAGGCAATTCAGGGGGTCCTCACAGAGTTTTTCATGTGAACCACCTAAAACCTTTTATTGACCGGGCTGACATGAGCTTGTTCATGGCAATTGATGAGGGACAGGAGGAAGAGAGTGATCTTCTTTCTGATCTTCTCTCTCAGGACCCTTTAGATGGGTCAGTTGATAGAGTAGCCCTGGCAGGCAGCCTCACTGACCAGCAGCCAGCTGATTGTAGGTGAGTCCTCAGGCAGTTTCCCAACTTTTCCGTCTGACTCCCATTGAACCTACCTGGTGTACCCATGAAGTGTACAAAGGTGACAGTCTGCCTGTCAAGAATAAAATCAACAGACAGCCTGATCATGTCAGATACTGCATCAGGACTGAGGACGAAAAGAGGCTGGAGTTGGGGGTCATTGAATCTTCGGATAGCTCTTGGCGTAGTCCTATAATTCTAGTACCAAAACCTTATACCCAAGATGTTAAGTAAGAGGTAAGGTTTTGTGTAGACTATATTTTATACATTTATTTATCTTAAAGGTTTTAGCGCTGGCTAGACCCGCAGGTATTAGAGCACTTTAAATGAGTATCAGACCATAGATGCAGGTTACATCGTTACAAAGGTTACACAGTTATTAGAGCATGGCAACATAGTTAAATGTAAGGTCGAGACAAACAAGAAGGACATGTACATAAGGGAAAGAGCAGGCAAGGGGAGAGATTCAGGGTAGGGGGTAGGAGCAGGGGAAGTAGACAGAGAATGGGGAGGGAAAGAGGAGGGGAGGGTGAGAGACACAGCATGGAAAGAGGAGGGGAGGGGGAGGGAAGGGTGACGGGACTCAAACCGGAAGACGAGTCAAAGCTGCGTCCAAAGTCCAGTAGCTGTGATCCCAGGGGGGAGTGGTATCATTTCCCCATCTCTGTTGCGAGAGGCTCCCTATACACATTGGACTCTCTCAGAGGGGTCTCTGAGACTCCAAGGCCTACATACTGGATCCTTCCCAAAAAAGGGGAGAGGGAGTGCTTTGGCAAGGGGTGCCATACCATACCTCAACTGTGAGGGGCTCCCTTGGCGCTGTGGACTCTCTCAGCGGGTTCGCTGAGACTCCAGAGTATAAATGTTGGATCTTTCCCCAACAAGGGCAGAAGGAGTACTTAGTAACAGGGCTAAAAAGGGCAGGAGGTTAGGTGGTATTGCAGGCAAGGGGAGAGATACAGGGGAGAGGGGATGGGAATAAAGGAAGTAGACAAAGATAGAGAGAGTACTAAATGGGAACAAACAGCATCAGTTTGGGGGACAGACTGTTTTCTCTCTGAGGCCATGAGTTTTCCCCATCTCTAAGGTAAAAGCCTAGCAAAGGCCATCCCAGGACATGAAGCACACATTTAGTAATTAGAATTATTTTTTTACGATTCACAGAAGTTTATAGTACGGTGCACATCAGCAATCCAGATGTTATCATAGAAAGTTCTTGGGTGCAAAGGATGATGCGCAGTTCGCCATGTTGTGTTCCCCTGTTGCCGGCACCTGTGAGTCTTTCGGGGCTGTGATGGCAAAGTAGGAGGAAACTCTACTTTACTGATTTCTTGGTAGCATAGACAAGCCCTATATCAGTACCAGTCTCTCTGGTGTCCAGCGTCACCCTGAATTCAGTGGTGTAGGGACCTAGCAGCCTCACCTCTTTTCCACCTACCAGGCGATTCCTTTAGTGGGGTGCAGTCATTCTGGGGCCTGTCTCAGCATCCATCCTCCTGCTGTGCAGTATGGCTCTTCTCCCTTGTTGCCACATTGCTCTGTTGCCCCTCACCTCTTCACGATGGGTCTGCCATTAGTCCTGGGGTCAACCTGCTGTACTGTTGGGGGTCGCCGCTATTTTCCTGGTGGGGGTGGTTGAGTAGGTGCCCAAAAGGATGATTGGTATTTTTGTTGCCCCTATTGATGCCCCGGAGTCACTGTGGAAATTGTTGCTTGCTCCTTTATCTATTGAGCGTCTCGGCCAGGCGCCATCTTAAAAGCAGGCACCCAGCTTCTGCCGCCTCACAGCACCTGGCCGATGGGTCCCAAACGGTCCTCTAGACCCAGAGGGGCTCCGTGTACTCCCTCCCAGCACTGGATTAAACTTCCGCAGATGCACCGCTCCAGGTTGCTCAAGCGGGTCAGCCCCTTGCGTCCAAAATGGCAGGGGCTGTTTGCAGTTACTGGATCAAATTCCCGGTAAGGCCGCTCTCAGCAGTATGCACCGTCGCAGCCCCAGGCACATCCCAGGCGCTGACAGCGAAGGTGCGGCAGGCCTCGGCAGGGTCTCCACGTCGTTGTGAGCCCCAAGGACTCGGCGACCCTCCACAGCAAGATGGCAGCCACCGCTTGCGCCCTCGCCTCTAGGGTGCCATCCGCTCTGTTTGCTGCAGATGACCCGCAGCGGCGTGAAGCTGTGCGGTGGGCCCCGGTTGCACTGAGCACACGTACTACACGTCCTACTCCCTTGCTGCTCCCAACCTCCCTTCTTGGAAGGTCACTGCACCCACAACGTATTCGACCACGCTTTAAGCCACGGGAGCAGGTCGACGGAGTCCCAGGTGCCCTCACACGATCTCTATCAGTCATCCGAGCTGACGCCTCCACACAACCGCAGCGAGGCAATTTGGTCACACCAGGCCCCAGCCGCAACCCACTACAGTGGGCCCTGGTACACAGCTACTGTAGCGAACTGCAATCTAGGACATACAACCACATTACGGGGGCTGCCAAAGGCCCAGGCCTCTCTTTTCAGCACTATCGAGGTCTCAATGCAGTCACTAGGCCTGATGCCCAGCCAATTCCCTGGGCAGATGAACAGATTGATACTCTGGCCTCTGCCAAGTATCTCAGTATATTTGACCTGACTGCTAGTTACTGGCAAATCAGCATCTCTGAGGATGCTAAAAAAGCATTTTCAACTCCTAGTGGGCATTATCAATTTATTGTAATGCCTTTTGGCTTGGAAAATGCACCTGCCACATTTCAGATGCTGGTATACCTCAGGAATGTTTTAGAGGCCCAGCAAAAGGCAGGCCTCAATATCAAGGTTAAAAAGTGCTAGATAGGGCAGAGCAAAGTTGTGTAATTGGCCTACCTTGTAGGTGGAGGTTAGGGTCAATAATTGTAGAACAACATCCAGATCATAATGGACTGGGTTGATCCCACTATCCAGACTCAGGACAGATCTTCCTTTGCCCTGATTGGGTACTACAGGAGGTTTGTTAAGGGCTATAGATCCATAGTGACCCCCCTTAATGATCTCACTCCAAAAGAATGCCTAAGAAAGTTCAGAGGACAGTCACCTGTCAAATGCATTTGATGACCTGCTTACTCCAAAATCTTTATTGTGCAGACAGATGCTTCTGAAATAGGGTTAGGTGCTGTTCTATCACAACTAAATGCAGATGACCAAGACCAACCAGTAAATTTTATAAGCAGATGGTTGACCCCCAAGAAGAAACATTAGCCAATTATAGAGAGGGAGATCTTTGCTGTAGTCTGGGCCCTGAAGAAGTTGATGCCACACCTGTTTGGTGCTCACTTCATTGTTCAGATAGACCATAAGCGCCTCATATGGCTAAAACAAATGAAGGTGTGAAAATCCCAAACTTTTGAGGTGGTCCTTTTTCCTACAGGGGATGTCCTTTTCTGTTTAACATAGACCTGGGAGTAACAATGCCAACGCCGAGTAACTCTTCAGATATTTCCACTTAGAAAATGAAGACTCACTGGGCAAGGTTAGTCTCATCTCCTTTCGTTTGTGGGGGGTGGGTTGTGTAGGAAAGTAGGATCTGCTTTCATGGTTTCCCGCACTTTTTGCTAGGGTCAATATTTTTTTTGACTAGTCAGACTGGTATTCTGATTATCAGATACCCAGTCACTGTGCTTTCTCCCTAAATTGACTATGGTAATTCCTTCTGTACATCCACAATTGGGTACGGGTGTATCCTTATAAGTCTCTAGTATATGGTACTAAGGTACCCAGGACATAGGTACACCTGGGGTCACCCATGGGCTGCAGCATGTATTGTGCCTACCATGAGAGACCACTCAAACTGTAACTACAGGCCTGCCTTTGCAACCCGTGTAAGTTGGTGCTAACACCACTTATGACAGATATAAGTTTTCTTATATCTGAGGTCATGTTGGAAAGTGGATTATTAGTAGTGGTAAATATGCATCTACCACTGGCAGTAATGTCAAAAACACAATATAGGGCTCATGCTAGGTCTTAGAATTTTTTTCCCATGCTCAACACTTGATAGCTTGGCTGCAAGCAGGCAGGCATAACTTCGAGGACAGGTTTGTAAAGCATTTAAAAACATTAATTCAGTAAATAATTAAGACACAACTCACATGAAAAATCCAATTCCAATTTATAAGAATAGGAAATAGTTTAATCTTTACAATGACTCCAAAAAATCCAATGTAGGGAACCAGAGATATTAATTTTTAAAGATTTAGCACTATATAGCACATAGAAACCCATAGCGTCTATTGGGATATCTGGTCGTGCTAGACAAGAACAAAGTCAAAGTTTCAGGCTGACCGCAATAGAGCCTGCGTGGCTACCCCTCATGGTGGAGTTTTGTCAAAGTTTTCACCTTCTGACTTAGAAACTTTTCTGGAGCTTTTCTTCCAGGGTCCCTCGAAGCTTTCAGCCAGTCCAGATTTGGTGAGTCTTCGCCGGCTTGCCTTGCGATGAGTTCCAGATCAGCTCATAATTGAAGGTGGGTGACTTGACTCTCGCAGTTGATTCCAGTCACCTTTTCATGTTCGGACGTAGAAACTGTAGAACAACCTAGAAAGTCCATCATGATTTGTATTGGCAATCCCAGGTCTGTGTGCCACTGTAAAGTCCATTCCCTGTAGGGAAATGGACCACCTTAACACCTTGGGATTCTGCCCTCTAATCTGCATGAGCCATCTGAGAGGCCTGTGATCAGCTTGGACATGAAAGTGAGTCCCAAACAAATATGGTCTCAGCTTTTTCAGGGACCAAACCACAATAAAAGTGTGTTTCTTAATGGCACTCCACCTCTGTGCTCTCAGGGAAATGGTCCCCTGCTAATAAAGGCAACTGGCTGGTCAAGTCCTTCTTCATTTAGCTGTGACAACACTGCCCCAATCCCTTAGCAGCGTTCAGAGTGTCAAAAGCCTTCTGACACTCCTGGAGTCCAATCCACCTTCTTTGGGCCTCTTATTAGACGTCAGTTCTGTCACGGATAAAGAAAGTGTTTACCTGTGCACACCCTAGTAAACGCTATGTACAATGCTGAAAACTGTTAAACTAAGTGTGCGTGCTATCTGGTGGGAAGGCAGCCAGCCTAATTGAATGAACAACAGCTAGTGGAACATTAGACCACTGCCTGTACTTGTATGTGTTTGGAGGTAAGACAGCAAGGGTTTTAATATTCATCCCACCCAGGGACACTACTGTTGCTTCTACCACCTTCCTACCCTTCTCTGGGGCACCACTCTCCACTTCCACATTTACACTGACAATCCCTGGGGATGTCCCCTAATTGGGGGGCACCTTGTTGCAGACAGCATCTCCCCTTTTGTGCCCTGGCAGGTTACTTTCAAAGCAAAAAGAACAGTTGATGGACAGAATGCTGAACAATGTCATACATTGATCCCCGTACAGAGATCTGGGCCTAAATACATCTTTTTTTGCTCACCATGCCACTCCAGTTTGAACCAAGCCATATGCAAATCAGTTTTGACCCTGTGCCCAATGGCAACAGTCCAGCCTGAACTGCCAGGCCAGGTCCTCCCTGGACTGGAAACAAGCATCCTAGGACCAATGGATTTAACCCAGAACTCCTGACTAGGGGTGAATGTATGATTTTTTCAACATTATGTCCATCATTTATTTGCGTAGCACTTTTTACCCTAAGTGGGATTGGTATGCCCAGATGCGGGTCCCTTGCTCACTGTGCCACTGGATTCAAGCTAGCCTAGCTGATAAAGGGTACCTAGAAATCAGTACCAGGATGCTTGATTCCGGTTCAGGGAAGACCTGGCTTGCCAATTCAGTCTGGACTGTTCCCATGAATACACAGGGTCAAGACTGATTTGCATTTGGCTGGGTCTGAACTAAGGTTGCATGGTGAGCAAAAGAACCATGGATTTAACTCAGATCCCTTGACTGGGGGTGAATGTATGATTTGTTCAGCATTCCGTCCATCATTTGTTTGCATAGCAGTTACTTTCAAAGTACTTTACCACCTTTGAGGGATCAAAGGACCTACCATTCTTTCCCTGATAACCCCCATCCCTTTGAATTTGGGTTGGCTAGCCGGCCCCCCACCCCGTTCAGGTTTCTGTGGGTCTTTGGAGGACTCCTTTTGTTTTTTACCTTCTTTTCCCTGGACATTCATCTGGGGAGGAACCTATCCTCCTTTCTTCTGGTCACACCCCTGGTGCTGTGTGGAAACCAAGGTTCTTCCCCCACTCATCAGCTGCCTTCAATAGGTCTCTAGGACTAGATAGCTTTGGGACCACTAGGTACTGGCGTAACTTCTCTTCTGCACAATGAGTCAAAATGTGTTCTGTCAAAAACAAATGATATAATCCAGAGATATGAATTTGTAATCATTCAGCACTATAGAGCACATACAAACTTATATGCCATATTGAGACATTTGGTCTGATAGACCGGGACAAAATTTCAGGCTGACGACGATGGAGCCCTGTGCAGCTACCCCTCGCGGTATGTCTTGGTCACAGTTTTTACCTTCTGAGCTAAAAACTTTTCTGGAGCTTTTTTTCCCGGGGTCCCTCGAAACTCTCAGCCAGTCTGGATTTGTTATGGGTTCACCGCCTTGCCTTGTGATGAGACCCAGGCCGGCTCACGGTTAAAGGTGGGCGCCTTGACTCTTGCGGTTGGTCTTGGTTACCTTTTTTAGGTTCGGACTTAGAAACGTTTACAGAGCTTTTTCCTTCTGGGTCCCTCAAAGCTCTTCACCATCGATGAGGGCTCGCCAGTCTGGTTTCCACTAACTCCAGGTCAAACTCTGGAAGTGGGACTTCTGGAGCTTATCTCTAGGACAAACCAGAAGGGCATTCTGTCTCGCGGTTGAGAGTCGCAGGCTTGCCTGTCCAGATCGCGTCGGTCCACTTATGGAGCTTTTTTCCTAAGTTCCTCCAAACGTCTTCAAACATCTGAAACTTCTTCCTGAAATTCTTTTGAGGGTCCCAAAGTGTCCAAAACGTACTCCAATGGCCTGTAAGCTAAGCTCCAAGATGGTCTTTGAAAGTCTGGGATTTCAATTTCCACAATCCACTTGGCCAAATCCCTTACAGATCGACTGGAAGTGCTCCAGGCTGGGGATTCTTGGTGGTGATGGTCCAAGTGAGCTCTGTTAACCTGTAGCTTGCAGGGAGTCCAGTCTTTAGTCCTCTTGAAGCAAGTTCCATCCACAGGGCTGGGTACAGCATGCACAGTCAGTCAGAGTGCAGGGCCTGGTTGGTGCAAATCTAACTTCCAGCATGGACCCTTTTTCTTCTGTAGTTTCAAGCAGCAGATCTGAGAGGCACTACCCCTCTCAGATACATATTCTGTGTTCTCTGGGGTTACATAGGAGGGCATTCTTGTCCAAAGTGGTGCAGGAAAACACCCCAGATCATGACCATTTCCTCCAAAGTGTGGCACAATGGTCTCCCACAAAAAACTATTTCTCCCAAATTCAATATGACTGAAGTCCCAGCAGAGAGGCAAGAGCTGAAAAAAACAACCTCCAGGATGGCTCACCTCCATATTATGCCTCCCCCTGGCATCTGCACATTCCTTCCTTCCTTAGGCCTGCCATTGTCTGGGTTCAAAGAATAGGGGTGTCAATGAAACTGGTTTCTCCTGCCTGTCTTCTCCTTCTATTTGATTTTATAAAGCTCAACAATTACCAAATGGTGTCAAGGCGCTATAGATCACCATCTGGAAACACTAGCTCATAGTCCAAAAGAAGATAACTATACGGAGAATAACCATGTCTTAAGAGCCTTCCTGAAGGTCAGGAGATGGGGAATGGCTCTTATGTTCAGTTGAAGGGTGTTCCAGAGTTTGTTAGCGGCCGTAGAAAATGCTCTGTCGCCCCATTTTTTTCTTTGAGTTCTTGGTACTGTGAGCTGTAGTTGAAGCGAAGAATAAAGGGGTCTAGCTGGGAGATATCGGCCAAACATAGTTTTCAATCTTGAAGGTGAAGGGCCTTATGAACCACGCACAGAGATTTAAATCTAATATGTTTATTAATTGTGAGCCAATGTCCTTTTGCAACGCACTGCCCCTTGGGTGTGCCCAGGACCAGTCTCGCCAATGCATTCTGCATAACCTGGAGTCATTACCGTGTGTTCTTATTTGGGTCCAGATACAGTGAGTTACAATAGTCGAGTCTGGCCATTACCAGGACAAGGGCAACCCACTTGCGAGCAGACTGTTGAATGAATGAGAAGATTTTCTTGAGCATCCTAATAATCCATTTGCAGATTGTCGCTGTACAATTTGTTAGGGCATTAAAATTAAGTTCTGTGTCCATCAATACTCCAAGATTCGTGGCCTTTTTTCCCGGGATAGGGCAAGTTCCCATTGAGTGTGGCCAGCAATTGCTGTTCCAGCTTAATGTCCCTGGGCCAAAGAGATGATGAGCCCTGCGGCACACCACAGGGCAAGGAGAAAGCTCTGAGGAGAAATGCTGATGCTTTACCCTTTGGGATTTATCCTAAGGAAAGAGGCCAAAAGAGCTAACTCTTGATAAGAAATGCCAAGGCCTTGGAGCCTATTCAGCAGCAGAGTGGGAGAGATGGTATCAAATGCTGATAGGTCCAGGAATATCAGCGCAACCCCTTGTCCCTCATCAACTTGACGCATAATACAGTCCGTGGCTGACATTAGAGCAGTCTTTGCCCCCTGGTGTTTCCTAAAACCAAACTGGGAGTCATCAAACCAATGTTGCATTTCCACTGTATGCATCAAGTGGGTATTAAGGTGCATTTCCAAGATCTTTGCTGGGATTGGAAGCAGAGAGATCGGGTGGTAGTTCTTACAACCCGTACTTTTCAGATTTGTTTTTATAAAAAGAGGCGTGATGGTAGCTTGTTTCCAGCTATAAGGGTAGGATCCAGATAGGATCGCATTGTTTTTTACTTTACAGAGTGGCTTGGCAATATTATTTGCCACCATGTGAAGGACTGCTGGAGGGCAGGCATCTAGGGGTGATCCTGAGAATGTTTTAAGAAGGTATTGTTCAGCCAGCTCGGGAGAGAGTAAGGGGAATACCGGGAGATCTATAGTCTCTTGGTTTAAATATGACAGCAGCCCTTTAGATGTGAACACGGGCCGACTGGTAGCGATTGGCTGCATAGGCGTAGTAGTAGTTCGACCACAATCTGCGTAAATGTCCATAATCTTGGAATGGAAGAAAGTTGCTAGTTGGTTACAAAATACTTGGGGGCTCTCTGGCTCCGTATTGTGATGCGAGGCCGAGAGCAATTGCACTATCCTGAAGAGTTCTTTAGAGGAGGGTGCATTTTCTATTTTGTGGGTGCAATATTTAGATTTTTCTTCCATTAGTGAGAGCTTCTATTCTTTAATATCCCTTTTATATGCCATTCGTTCCTGATCATCTGGGGATTTTCTCCATGGTCATTCTTGGTGACGACATGCTTGTTTAAGCACACTGAGTCTATCATTACACCAAGGTGCTGAAGGGAAGCGTCTATGAACGATTGTCTTCAGAAGAGCAGGTTTATTGGCTGCAGTCTCCAGCCAGCAATGCAGCGAAGGCCTCCACCCCAGAGTCATCTTGGATTACGCAGGGTATGCTGTTTAACGTTCTGGCTAGTGTCTCGGCCCGAGACTCCTTCCCTGTTTCTGGATTTAGCCACAGGGAGAGGAATTCTGTTATTTCTGGTTGCCAGGAGGGGGCAAACTCAAAGGCAACTGTGCTGTGATCTGACCTACAAATAGGGATGATTTTTTTATAAACTGCTCTGGTATTATTAGTAAAAATCCCATACAAATGGTGGCCTGCCTTATGTGTGGGGGCTAATACTAATTGTGACATTCCAAAATTAGCAAGGGTTTCTAGAAGCGTGCTTGTGTCTTGGTTGATCGCCTCCTCTAAGTGAAAATGAAAATCACCCAGGATGGTCAACCAGCTCTCGGCTAAAAAAGTTTCTAGCAGGTGTTTAGGTTTCATGAAGAATGGAGGTCTGGGACCTGGGGGCCTATAAATCAGCAGTCCACCAAACGAACAGCTGGCTGAGGTAATACGTTTGAAATGGAGGACTTCGCAGGTTTATAGGTTGAAGTCTGAATTTATCAGACATTTAAAATGAGACTTTAGAACAGCGGCTGCCCGTTCGTCCCACCCTGTCCACCCTCATTAGCCGGGATTGTATCTGCTAGGTCCGGCCCAGAAGCATTGTTGGGCCAGGTTTCATTAATGAGGACCCAATCAGGTTCCAAGTTTGCCAAAATAATAGCAAACTCCAACTGTGTGTTATGAGGGAACGGGTGTTTAGAAGAAAACCACTACATCTCACTCCTTCAGGGCAGGAGTTACCAAGGTTTTTGGAGGGTTTAATGACCCTGCACAGCCTTGTGTTTGGACATAAAGGAACACTGCAGCCACAGGAGACACATATCTGTTGATGCTGGTCAAAGAGATTATCAGTGGGGATGGTAGCGCAGGGGTTGTGATACCCACTTTCTCTGATCTTTAGCAGGGTTTCTCTAGAGTAGCTAGCGTGGCCTACCTGTTCCCTAGCACAAGATCCAGGGTTCCGGACACGGACAGGTGCGAACGGCCTTGGCTTTGGCGCCCGAGCTCCGCACCCGCTGCGTTCGTCTGCCTACCACTGGGGTTTAAATAGAAGTGTCTTAAGAGACACTAGAGCGCTAACTGCAGGTGTTTGTCTCCCCTCTCCGTGACTGAAAGTGTCTTGAGTATCCTGTTTCCCTCTGCATCAATCGAGCCAATAGCTGCTCTCGAGGTACTGGGGAAACAGGAACCCCACCCGAACCGAAGATTATTGTTTATGACCCCTCCCTCTGGCTCCGGAATTCCTATGAAGCAGAACCCTCTCCTTCAGAATGGCTCCTTCACCCCAGGGGCTACGTATCACCTCATCAAAGCAGCCTGGCTAATCTACTTAACTCTGACCAATCAAGACAGCGCACTGGAAGGCTGATTTTTGGCTTACAGACAAGAAAGTCTTATAACTCCTTGTTTGTACATTTTAGGATAAATTCAACAATATCACATTTTTGGAATTATAAATACCATTCCAGTAAGTCCTTGAATTAAATTTTCATGACTCTACTGGCGGGAATTATTAGTTAAAAACGTCTTGCCATGTGAACCTATATGGCTGGGGATCTGCAATGACGAAAATGAACTGGGCAATTTCTCTAACCCCAGGGCTTATAAAACATCTTTTATATGGACCCTGCATATATCTATAGGACCCCTCACCCCTAGAACACCTAGGGGAGACTTTAGGGGTTCTGAATATGCAAATATATTGCAGATCCTCACTTCACAGTGCTCCTAGCACAAAAGTCGGATTTTGGGAAGCACTGTACTACAATGTGGGAAGTGAAATGTGCAATTTTACTAAATCCAAGACATAAAATATATGTTATGAAGTTCCTCCTTATAAATACCTGACCCCACACCAGTGAGACACCTAGGGGAGAAGACCGTGGGGGTACCTAATATGCCAAAACATTGTAGTTTAATAATGTTTAAGTGCCACAAACACCAAACTTGAGTTTGGGCACAATTTGGATTTTAAAAGCAGTCCTGCAGCACAGGGCTGCTTTTACACTGACCTCAGGCCTCAGCAATGCACACATGCAAGTGCGGAAAGGGCTGCTGGCCTCTAATCTGCCATGCCATATACTAGGGACTTAAAAGTAATTTTAATTCCCCTGCCCTAATATGTACTAGGGCCTTACAGGGGAGGCCATGCTAATCATAGGGGCACCCTATGTAGTGTATGTAGGTGTTTTCACTTATTTTATTTTTATTTTGGAAGTCTTCTATAGCGCTGGCCAGACCCGAGGGTATCGGAGCGCTTTACAACATGATGAGGAAGAGACAAAAATACAGGGTAAAGGCAAGGAAGGAGAGATACAGAAAAAGTTCAAATGGAAGCATTACAGAATTTAACTGAGGGTCAGGGGTAGGCCGATTGAGGGAGAAAATGTTCAAAAGGAGTCTTTACAGTTCTCTTGGGTCTTTGCTGTGAGCCGATTGAGTTAGAGGGTCATAGGAAGTCATAGGAAGGCACGACTGGTGGTGGAGAAGTTCGTTTCGTGGTGTAAGCCGGGGGGCTGAGATATGGAAGAGGTAGGAAGTGGCTCTGCGATGACTGGTGGCCACCCGTTGGGGGAGCGCTGACGGGAGGCAGCCAGGAGGAGGCAAGGGCATCACATTATTGCATTCGGGATGGCGCAGTTGAGGTAGAGAGTTTTAAGGAGGCTTTTGAATTTTGGAAAGGAGGGGGTGGTTCTGATGTTGATTGGAATGGCGTTCCAGATTTTTGGGGCGTTTCCTGCAAAAGAGCGGGCAGCAGTCTTTTGTTTAAGCGTTTTTAAGGGAATGAGGAGATGAGAGTTGGAACTCCTGAGGTTTCTTGCTTGACCGGCTGTCTTGAGTTTGGAGGCTAAGTATTCCGGTTTCCCTGTGTGCAGGGCTGTGTGTGTGAGGCAGGCAGTTCTGAAACTGGCCCGCATTTCAACTGGTAACCATTTCAGATTCTAAGCGCAGGAGAAATGTGGTCAAATGTCTTGATTCCGGTGACCATTCTGGCTGCAGCATTGAGGGTGGTTTTGAGCGGGGCTAGGTGAGAGTGAGCAGTCCCAGAGAGAACTGCGTTCCCATAGTCCAGTCTGTACAACACCAGGGCTTGGGTTGCTTCCTTGAGGTCGGAGGAGGGGATGTGGGGTTTGATTTTGTTAAGAAGCTTCAGATTGAGGAAGGCGCTCTTGGCGGAGTTCTTGATGTGATTGGACATGGAGAGTTTGTGGTCAAGGGTGATTCCCAGTGATTTGACCGAGGTAGCCAGGTTGAGATTTCCGTTGAGGGCATCAATAGCTTTCAGCCATTCAACGATTTGCGGGTTTTCTTCCGTGTTAGAGATGAGGAGGATCTCGGTTTTGCCCTGATTGAGTTTGAGGTGGTTCTTTGCTAGCCATTTTTGGACTTCATTGAGGGTATTGTTGAGTCTTTGAATGTCGTTGAGGGAGGAGGTTTCCAAGTAGAGCTGTGTATCATCTGCATAGAGATGAAAGGGGAAATTCGCTTTTTTCAGAATGGAGATGAAAGGTTCCATGTATATGTTGAACAGTTGAGGGGAGAGAATGGAGCCTTGAGGAACTCCTCTGTTGACGGGAACGAGTTCGGAGGCAAAGGATTTGATTTTTACTCTTTGTGAGCGGTTTTGGAAGAAGGAGGAGAACCACTGAAGGACCACTTTCTCTGCGCCAGCCCGTTCATTGAGAGCTTTGATGAGAAGACTGTGGTCTACAGTGTCAAATGCAGCAGACAAGTCTAGGAGGATGAGGAGACAGCAGTGGTCAGTGTCAAAGGAGTTGAAGATGTCGTCCATGATGTTGAGGATTGCAGTTTCAGTGCTGTATCCTTTTCTGAAACCAGATTGGTGTTGGTCGAGCAGGTTTATGTTGTCAATGTGTTTGTTCAGTTGACGAAGGACACATTTTTCGAGGACTTTGCCAAGGAAAGGGAGATTGGAGATGGGACGGAAATTGTTCTGGTCGGTTGCGTCTAGGCCTGTTTTTTTCATAAGAGGAGTTACTTGGCCGACTTTAAGGCAGTCTGGAATGGAACCAGTTTTTAGAGAACTGTTTATGATTTCGCACCAAAGTGGAGCTAGGGAGAGTTTCTGCTCTTTGACGATTTGAGCGGGAATGGGATCGAGGTTGTGAGAGGATGGCTTGGAGGAGGAGATAAGATTGAGGACCTCCGATTCTGAGACGGGGTCAAAGGAGGACCATGTTGCTGCTGGATTTTTTTTTAGGAGATTTCGCTTGTTGGAGAGCAGTTTTTTCTGGGGAAGGAAGGTTAAGGTCCAGAGAGAGTTCGATCAAGTTGATTTTTTCATTGAAGAACTTGGCGAAGTTGTCGCCTAGGGTTTTTGAGGGCTGGACGAGGCTATTCGTTGGCTTAGACGTTTGTTTTTTGATGATGTCAAAGAGTTCTCTTGGTCTGTTTGTGGCTTCATCCAGCGCGGCGCAGAAAAAGTTGGATTTTTCTTTATTGATGTGGAGTTTGTACTTTCTTCTTGCTGCTCTGAGTTCCTCATAATGGTTGGAGGAGGGGTCTTTTCTCCAGAGGCGTTCAGAGGCTCTGAGTTGCCTCCTTTCCTCATTAATGTCCTTGTTGAACCAGGATCTGGAGGGAATGTTCCTGGATTTTTTCAGTTTCAAGGGGGCTAGTTCGTCAAGGATGGAGGACATGGAAACATTGTAGTGGGCTGTGAGTTCTTCTGTGGAGAGGCCTACCGGGGGGATGGGCAGGCGGCAGGATATTTTCTCTTCTAACTCATCTGTGTTGATCTGCAATATGTTTCTCGATCATGAGGGGGGTAGAGATAGAGGGCAGAGGCATGGTCTGAAGAGGGAGGTGGAATAGGATAAGGTGATGGTCTGACCAGTCGACGGGCAGGATGTGGTCTATGGAGATTGAGTCATGATTGGCGATGATGGCATCCAGGATAGCCCCTTTGTTGTGGGTTTCTTGAGAACAGTGCTGGGTGAGGTTGTTGGAGAGGAGAAGGTCATTTAAGCTTTGTACAGGAGCACTGTTCTTATCATTCCAGTGAAGGTTAAGGTCACCTAGAATGATATTGTTGGAATCTTGGAGCGAGCAGTGGGCGATTAGGTCTGATAGGTGTTCTGTGAAAGTGACGGAGTTGCCTGGGGGTGGTATAGGAGGTGGAAGTGCACTGGGTTATTGTTGGTGGTTTTGATGATGGCGGTAAGGCCTTCAAAAGAGTTATGTATGAAGTTCTCGGTTTCGGACACCAATAGGTTATTGTTGTGGATGATGGCCACGCCTCGCCTTTTTGGTCAATTCTATCTTTCTTGATGTTAGAAAAACCCGGGTGGACGAGCATATCTAGGATCGGGGGGAGGAATCATTGAGCCAGGTCTTGGTGATGAAGGCAATGTCAATGTCATGGGTGAGAATGGCTTCGGCTAGTTCTGTTGCATGTTTCAAGGCAGACCTGCAGTTTATGAGCATGCAGTTAGTGCAGTGGGACCCATTCATGTGTTCCAAGGGGATGGTAATGAGAGAGGAGGGAGGTCTGGGGTGTTTCTGGACAGAAGATTAGATTCTGGTCCCGATGATTACATGGATTGCGGATTACTGTATTATAAGTGAGTCTTCAGCATAGCATTGGCCCAGGGCCTAGTTAAGCAGAGTCCAGGGACAGTCAGTTACCACCAGTACCAGTCAGCAAACAAAATAGGGATGCCCACGGCACAGGATAACTTTGCAACAGGTCACTACACCTAAAACTTATGAGTCATCTCTCTGGCAGGCCTTTTGGTCCTGAAGGTAAGGTGCTTGGTAGTAAGTGTGAGGGTGCCCCTGCATGAGTGGGACAACTCTACATAGCCCGGAGTCGATTCTCCAAGCTTTGTAAGTGCATAGCTTTGTAAAGCGATTGCTAACTGTAGTAGCTGTGCAGAACCTGGGCATGTTTGGTATCAAACATTTTGGAATCATACCTCAGCGTGGGGGGCTCCTTCGGGAACCCCCCAGTACTCCCGGTAACACCATTCAGGGTCTGCCAGCCAGCTATTGCTGCTGCCGACCACAGACAAGATTCTGCCCTCCTGCTGCTGATCTGAGCCTGTGCAGGGAAAGGTAGAACAATAGGTTTTCTGTCACAGGGAGGTGTGACCACCTCCTCCAGACAGGACTTAGTGTATTGGGATGGGGTGAGTGCACTCGCTAGCGCCACCAACTGCTTTCAAGGGCACATTTGGTGCCCTTCTTGCATACTTCGGTTTGAGCCAGTTCAGGGAGCCCGGCTCCCGCTCTGGTGCGAAACTGGCTAGAGGACATAAGAGGATCCTCCCCTCTGTCCAGCCCGGCCTATGGGAGGGACCCCTGAGACATCCTAACCACCTTTATAGGGTATTTAAGGGCTCCCCTGTGGGTGAGTCCTTAGATTTGTAGTGGGACAAGCCTCAAGCCTGAAACCATGTCATTCTTCGACCGTCTGAAAACTTGGACTTCGCCTGGATCCAAGACTGCATCAAGTAAGACTCCTACTGCTCCTGGTCTCGCTGTTCTGCGAGTCTTCTTTGTCATCTGTGTCTGTGCTTCTTCCAGGACCTTCACCAGACCTATGGGCATCAAGGACACCCAAAGTAATCTCCCTTGGAGTAAAGGAGTCACTCCCCTGTATCTGCAGGCACAGCAATGAAGCTGACCTTGCTGCTCCTGACGTCCCACAAACTGAGAAAGGCTCAGAACAAGGTGGTGGTTCTGCAACTCTCTGGAGACCTGACTCTGTAATTTTTTAGGCCAGTATCCCTCGTTGGAACTGCCAGGACCAAACCTTTGGCACCGCCTTGACTTGCTGTTGCCAAGGCTTCCTGGCTCTGCACTCCAGAGATCTTCGGGCTACAAGAAGCTCCAGCCTCCAGCATCTCCTCCCTCCCAGATCAGCATCCTTATCGCATCCTCTGCACAGTGGATCTTCATCCTTGGTGAGCTGCTTGAGGTTCTCTTCCAACTCCTGTGCCTCCGGCCTGTGGGTCCTCTTGAGGGTCTACTTCTGCTCCACTGAGCTCTCCTGCGTGCTCGGGCCTGTTTTGACTTTCCTGCTTGTGGTTAGTCCCTAGGACCTTGTTGATCCCAACATTGCTCCTTCTACACTTTTCACACCTGTTACAGCTACCAAGGCTTGTTGGTGCTCTCGATGGACACCGACCCACCCCTGGTTCTCAACTTCCAACGTGGGACAGCTCATGCACAGTTCCTGGTCTTCCTCAGCATTGCCTGGTCCTCACTGCTGCAGCGACAATGTCACCTTTAATACTTCTGAACTGTCCGACATCCGTGGGCATTGCTATTCCTTGCCTCCTGGTCACCTCCGAGTGGCATAGACTCTATTCCCTCTGCTTACAGGTTCTCCTCTTCCAGAATCCAACCTTGGGTTTCTCCGGACTCTTGCACAGTCTTCTCCTGCGGCATATTTTCGGAAGTCCTCTATTGTGATCTAAGGCGTTTTCGACGTCACTTCGCACCTATGCAACCAGCTTTCCTGGTGTATGTATCCTGGTTCCTGGGGTATCCATTAGTGGCGTGACTGTACAACCTTTTGTCTTCTACAGGATTTCTTTAGGGTCCACTGGTAAGGATCCTTCTTGAAAACTACCACATTGACTTTCCTGTTGTCTTCTATTGAGCACACAGCTGTGTTTCTACTCTGCACACAGCCTCTGTGGGGCTCCAGCAGGGGTACTTGTTTTTAATGGTTCCTTGTGTCCCTGCTTCTCTAAGTCTCCTGGTCAAAGTCCAGCCTTCTGTCACAGTTCACATTCTACTTTATTTGTGTATGGTTCGGTCTCCCCCCTGGAGACCACTGTATTTTGTACTTACTTACCTCTTTACAATTGAAATATTGTTGTGTATTTGTGTTTATAACTCCGGGTAGGAGATATACCAATGTGTTAGTCAGTGTTGTGTAATAAATAAACATATCTTTATATGTTCAATGTGTAGTTCTTTTTTGTTTAACCTACACTACATGATTAGACCTGGTAAAACAAGTTGCTTAGCACTCCTTTAAGATAAAACTGAAGGCTGCTCTCCACACCTAGCACTTTGAGAGCTTTCAAATGGTAATCAAAGACCACTAAAATCATCATAAGTGTTGCCAGGATTAGTGCAAGGTGCTTCAATTAAATAATTGTGAACAATATACTAAGCAAGCCCCCTACAACAGTTAAACCCAGAGATTTCCAGGAAATGACAAGCTCCTTGGGGTCCAATAAAATTAGATATTTTTGCCAGCGTACTAGCACATCAGGTGGCAAGATATTTCAGTTGGAGACCGGACCCAGAAGCCTTCACAGTGGATGCCTTTGTATAGAATTGTTTCGTGGAGAGGACAATGTATTTTTTCTCCTAACACTTTATGACTAGTGCTTTCTGATACACGTATATGAGTTTATGAAAGATTCTGTACTGGAGAAAAAACAAGTTACTTACAAGTACACTGAAGTTCTCTAGTATGGATTGTAGGAGAGTATGATCTGCTTACTTTGGTTACCCCCACTTTTTGCTGGTGTTTCACTGTTTCTCGACTTTAGTCTTGCTGGGGGCCTGCTATTCAGGACCCCAGCCTAGCTGCTTCCTCTCTAAAATGAATGCATGTACTTTAGGTACACTTCAGATTGGTTACTGGGTTACCCTTGTGCGTCCATAGTATATGGTACCTTAGGTACTAAAGGGCATAGGTACCCCAGAGGCCTACCAGGAGCTGAAGCATGTATTATGCCACCCCTGGGAAGCCTTCCAAAATGGCACCACAAGACTGCTACTGCAGCCTGGGTACGGTGGTGCATGTACCCCTTACCAAGATATAGCTTACCTATATCTATCTTTAATCACTGACACATATATACCTATCAGTCACTCCTATGGCAGGACTTATCAATCCAGAAGGCAGAGTGCTTGGTTTTGTGTGAGATGGTGCCCATGCATGAGCAGAACCCCTCTGGAGCTTTCAGAATCTATCCTCTGAAGCTGTTCTGTGATGCAGCCCGACCATATACTCTTAAGTGCATTATAACCTCACGGTAAATTCTAACTTTGGAATGGCTGCATGGAAACATGTTGTGTTAGGTGTCAAACACTTTGGAATCCTAACCCCCCCCCTCCCAGCCTGTCCTGGTGACAGGGGTAGAATTCCACCCTTCTAGAGGGAGAAGACATGTACACACTGGTCTGCCCGATAATAGTCTAAACGAGCCCTGGCATCACAAAATGAATGCCACAGACACGGGTCTGACCTCCTGCTGCTGGACGAAACTCTGGCAGGGGAGACCTGAACAATAGGTTTCCTGTCACAGGGAGGTGTAACCACCTCTCAGACAGGATTTAGTGTATTGGGGCTGGGTGGGTTCATTCAGAGGATGCTTTTCAGACAGTGCTGGGGGCACACTTGGTGTCCCTGTGCATACCCCAGTTCAAACCGGTTGCAGGGGCACTCCGCCCCAGCTCTGGCGTGAAACTGGACAAAGGAAATGGGTGTAACCACCCCTCTTTCCAGACCCTCCCATAGGTGGGTCCCCAGAGTATGTCTAGCCCCTTTTCTTAGTATAAGTATGGGACCCGAGTCCTTAGGACTTCAGATTACACCTGGACGAAACTCTGCAACATATATCCTGGAACTTCGACATTCTACACGACTAGAAGATGGAAGAATCTCCCTTGGGGTCAAGGAGTGACTCCCCTGTTCCAACAGGCACCAAAGAAGCATCTTGCCGGTCTGCATTTCCAAAGCTCCTGTGGACACCGAAGTATTTGCGACTCAGAACATGGACTTTAACACTTCTCAGAGGCCGACACGAGATCCCAGCAAAGCTGAGACCCGCAGCCCGCACGAATGACGCACAACTGGAACTCCTGAACACTGTGCACATTTGCAAGTGCATTGACTTCCCGAGCTTTTATGAAGTTGTGCATTGGGCTACTTGTAGTCCAAGCCCTGAGCACCATCTGCATCGAAGCTTGTGGGCCTACACTCCACGAGTGTTCCGTGAGCACGCTTCTAGCATTTCCGCTTGAGACCCCTTCGCGATCCCTGGTCTCTCGACTGGTGGGTCCCCAAGAAGGAAACTCTACTTTCCTTTGGGCTTCCCTGGTTGCTACAGAAGTGCCCTGACTCCCCACTGAGTAGTGAGACCCTCAGACCTTGCATGTCTGCACCAAAGCCAATCTCTGCTTTCTGTGTAGGTTGCTGTTGCCAAGGCTTGTTGGGTCCAATCAGGAAAACGACACCACAGCACTCGACATCGTTTGTGGGACAGCTCGAATCCAGAACCTGGTCATCGTCGACACCTCCTGGTCCTCGTGGCTGAAGAGTCAAGCTTCACCTTCTTCCCCTGCAAGCACCCGACATCAGTGGGCATCCGCTCATCGCCCTCCTGGTCTCTGGCAAGTGAACCAGACTCTGTCCCCCTGCTTTAAGGTTCTTCTAATCCTAAATCCAGGCTTGGATCCACCCAGACACTTTCCACTTGGACGCTAGCAGTACTTAGCAGCAGATCACCATTCAAATCAACGACGAAGCACGACACAAAAGGACACCTATGCACCCGGCTTCCTTGGGTGAGGTAACTCGAGTACTCCAGTACTCCCATGGGTGTTGACTCTAGAACCTCCTAGTTCTAAAGGGGTTTGCTCCAAGTCCTCTTCTAAGTGTCCTTTATCTTTAAAATTCCAACTGCGACTTTCCCCATGGAAATTAATGGTGATTCGCGGCTGTATTTAGACGCTGCATGCGCCAGCGGTTCTAGAGGCTCTAGGCCTTGTATGTATGTCAGTCGTGGTTCTTATACCACTTTCTTAATATATGGTGGGGTACACCCCTATGGCTAAATGTATATTGTGCTAATTTACTGTGTGCTAAATAAGGTTTCTGAAGGTACTTTTGCCTCTAGCCTCATTAAGGGCCAGATGTAGGTAAAAATCATTTACCGATTTTAAAATACCGAATTGTACCGATTCGGTATTTCAAAATCGGTAAATGGTATGTAGGTCCCAACATCTGGATTCGTTACCGAATCCTTAACAATTCTTTAATTACCGATTCGGTAAATACCGAATCGGTAATGCCCATTCATTCCTATGGGCTTTGAAGCCCATAGGAATGATTAGGCATTACCGATTCGGTATTTACCGAATCGGTAATTAAAGAATTCACAAGGATGCAGGGGGTGTCACTTTGACACCCTCTGGCACCCCCAAAACAGGCACAGGTGCCATGTGGCAGGCATACCTGCCCTAAGGGCAGGTCTGCCTGTCACATGACATAGGTGTGCCTGCACACATGTTCATGCACACCGGAATCGGTATTTTACCATGAGGTTGGATTTCATGGTAAAATACCGATTCGTTAAGGCCTTTGGGACTCAGAAGAGTCCCACCTACATATGGAATTTACAGAATCGGTAAAATTACCGATTCGGTATTTTACCGAATCGGTAATTTTACCGATTCTGTAAATGTTGATTTACCTACATGTGGCCTTGGATTTAGGCCCCTACATACCGATTGGCCATTTACCGGTCGGAAACGGCCGAAATCGGCCGTAACCGGTCGGGAAATGGCCTGAAACGGCCACCCACATCGGGCCCAAAGAGACTAGAGGGATGTGTTTAGAATAAATGCCTATATTTTATATATATATATGTATAACTGGTGTGGTTCTCCTTTCATTTGGTCATTCATGAGATTATAGACTGGTAAAAAAAGCTGCTTTACATTCCTTCAAGACTTAGCCTGAAGGCTGCTCTCCACAGCTACCACTAGGATAGCCTTTTATATAGGTTGTCTTTAAACCTACCATCAATAAGGGTCGTTTGGACTGGTGCAAGGTGCCCACTTAAATAGTGGACAGCATATGCCAGGCAAACTTCTCACATGAATATCAGTCATAGATTCATATGCAAATCAATCAAGTAGTATTTGTAAAGAGCGACTATTCACTCCAGGGGGTATCCAGTTGCTGTGCTGTCTAGTTTCCCTCTCCGAAGTAGGTAAGCGAGCGTGCAGTGCGGAAGTGGTGTGGGGGCGGTGGCGTTCCAGGCTTTGGCGGCAAGGTGGGAGAATGAGCGTCCTCTGGGTCCTCCGGGCGACAAATACGTAGTGTCTGAGCGAAGGCGAGGTACGGAGAGCAAAGGTTTCTGGTGAATTGGTGGAAGATCAGGCTGGGTTTTATCAATCAATCATTCAATCAACCATTTATAAAGCGCTGCTTCTTACTCGAGGGTATCCAAGCACTAAACTACAGAGTCAGTTGAAAATCTTGGTTTGAGACCCTTCCTGAAGTGGGTCAGTGAGGGCGAAATACGAAGGTTGATGGGAAGGGCATTCCATGGCTTGGTGGCAAGGTAAGATGTGTGGTATAAGGGCAAGATGAGCAGATCAGAGGTTCGAAAATCCAGACGAGGGACTTATATCCAGCACGTCGACATCGACTGGGATTATTGGACACTACATTAGCCTTGGAAAACACAGGACACTGAGAATTATCATCCTGCACGTTACTACGTTTGTGTGGATGTGGAGGATTTGGACAATATTTTGGGACTTGCAATTTGGATGATTGTGGGACTTTTTAAGAATCGCAACTTGGGCCAAAACATTGGGCCACCTAACTTGGACGATTAAACAATTGACAAGTTTGTGGTAATTTAGCAATGATTAGGTTAAGCATTAGCAGAAGACATCTTGTATTTAGAGACTATCTTGTCCGTTTTACGGAATCCATTTTGTGTTTCTGTTGGCCATTTTGTGTGCCATGTGCTCTGTCCTACCTTCCTGTTAACTGCTCTTGAAATATGCCTAGAGACAAGATATATTTATCCTCTTCTGCTTTGCACATGCTCAGTTGAGCATGCAGCTGTCTCCAACTTGTAACTGTCAAGATGTGTCCACCAGAATTACATAACTGTCAGCCCTTCCTACTTGTTGCTAGCACACTCTCTGTATGACCTTATATGTATTTGAAACCAACACTCTGTGCCTTGTACTGCCTTCAATTCAGCCCCTGTGTGGGTATAAAAGGACCAAGCTCCTTCCAGTCAGTTTGCTACCTCATACTCTACTGAAGGGTGTTGTGTGAATGTAGTTCCACCTCATGAGGTTTAATAAACTCTGTCTTTTCTATTCCAGTTTCTGTGCCAACTTCTTATTATTGGTCGAAGGACTCTAAGCAGAGAAGGGCGAATCCCTTGCACTAGTAGACCTGGCTGAGGCTTGCTACCACAAGTTGAATACTTCTAAACGAGTGGACCGTGTTCACCTGTTGACCTTGGGAATTATTGACCCTGGGAATTATTGACCCATGTACTTAGAACGATTGGATTGAGATTACTATACCTAAGCCCTGACAAAGTTCCATTCGGAACGAAACGCGTTGGCAGATGTCCAATTTTACCAACAACTACAATAAAGGAAAATCATTTTTGGGGATACATTTGAAGCTCATTGACTTTGTTTCTGGTGCACCTTCCTCCTCTTTACTAACCTGCGGAGTCAGTTGAAAATCCAGGTTTGAGACCCTTCCTGAAGTGGGTCAGTGAGGGTGAAATGCTAAGGTGGATGGGAAGGGCATTCCAAGGCTTGGTGGCAACGTCAGATGTATGGTATATGCGCAAGGGTAAGATGAGCAGATTGGAGGTTGCTGGAAGGAAGGTGGAAGTTCAGGCAGTGGGTCGTGTAGGTGGATCCTTGGTCATGGAAGGCTTTGTAGGTGTAGGTCAGGAGCTTGAATTTATATCTTTTCTGGATGGCTTGCCAGTGGAGGTCCTTCTGGTGCTGGGTGATGTGGGTCCTCTTTGGCAGGTTAAGGATGAGTCTGACGGCTACGTTCTAATCATCTGGACTCCTCACGATTTCGGCGGTGATGCCTGAATAGAGAGCATTGGTGTAGTCCAGTCAGCTGTTGATGAGTGCATGCTTCATGGTTTTCCTGGTGTTCATGGGGAGCCACTTGAAGACTTTGAGGAGTATGCAGAGAGTGAGTAAGCAGGATAAGGAGACAGAGTTGACCTGGCGTTTCATGGAGAGTTCGCTGTCCAGGATGATGCCGAATTTGCGGGCTTGGTCTTTTGGAGTGGGGGTGGGTCCGAGTTCGAATTACCTCCGGGAGTCATTCCAGAGGGAGGTGTGTCTGCCGAAGATCAATACTTCAGTCTTGTCTGAGTTGAGCTTCAGGCAGTTGTTCCTCATCCAGACTAAGACAGTCTTTATGCAGTTGTGGAAGTTGAGCTTAATAGCTATGGGGTCCGCTCTGAGCAAGAGGATGAGCTGTGTGTCACCGACGTAGGAGACTATGTTGATTTTGTGGGCTCTGATGATGTCCGCGAGTGGTGTCATGTACATGTTGAAGAGGGTTGGGCTGAGGAACGCCCAGATAGTTTGCTTGGGTTGAGATGTAAAAGGAGTGAAATGTCCTCTGTGGGTGCGCCCGTGACAATTGGATCCATCCATTCGAGCGCACTGTCTGTGATACGGATCGGTTGTAGTCGAGTGATGAGTGTCTAGTGTACAATTCTCCTCTGTGGAGTAGGGTGCGGTTGTCATCTGTTGCAGTGATCAATGTTGTCTCAGTGCTATGGTTGGCTCTGAATCCTGATTTAGAATGGTCCATTAGGTTCGTGTAGGCATGTCCTTGGTTGTGGAGGGCTTTGTAGGTGTGGGCCAGGAGCTTGAAATGGCATCCGTTCTGGACAGAGAGCCAGCGAAGGTGATTTACGTGCTGGGTATTGTGTGTCCTTTTGGGTAGGTTGAGATTCAGTGTGGCTACTGCTTTCTCGATTGTCTGGAGGCTTTGCATGACTTTGGTGGTGGTGCTGGCATAGAATGCATTTCCGTAATCAAGGCAGATGATGATGAGGGCTTGAGTCAGCCTTGTGCTGATGGAGAGCCATCAGAAGATTTTGCGTAGCATGCAGATCATGTGGAAGAATGCTGAAAAGATGACATTGACCTGATGTTTCATGGAGAGGTTGCTGTATAGGATAATGCAGAGTGCCCCGCCCCAATTTGGGCTTGCCTCTTAAATACATCTATTTTATCTAATATCTTTCTTTCACACTTGTGCTAAGAAATTTGAGGTATGGTGGCCCTTAAGGGGAAGGGTGTTTTCGGAGCTGCTTCCTGATTGCTTGTAGTTTGGTTCATGTCAAATGATGCAAATTATTTACTAGTGTGGCAGCTTTGAGGGTTTTCAAGCTGCATCTAGAATTGCACTGCTTACTATATTTACTGTGAGACTACCAGCTCGACTACGGGGATAATTCAAGCATGTGAATCTATGAAATATTCAAACCTAGAGAACCATCTCCATCCTTATCACACATATGCAGGCTCTACCTGGATCTCTAAAATGCTAGTGGACCTTATACCTCTATTTAATGTGCTTATCCTTCAAGCATGTCCCAAGGCTGTTATGATACATTTTCTGGATTCTCCAAAACATGGCTCGGACATAGGCTTTCTAGCAACCTGGTACAACTGACTTTATCAATATGTCAACCTGAGACAGAAAGCCACTTAGACTGCAACCACCTCAAACCCACTGACCACCATTTGAGCAGGTTGTGTTGTAGATAATAATCAACTATATGAGATATCACATTGATTTCCTTTTCTTTTAGACTCTTATTCCAGTTGGAGAGAGGATGTCTCAATTTCTGGCCAATTAGAACTATATCAGAGTGGATTGCTGGGTGCTCTAGCTGGTCTGCAAAGTTTAAGCAATCAGCTTAACTTCCAACTTCCCCGAACTGTTGACCTTCCACCAGGAAGTGCACCTCTGTTTTGGAAGTTAAAAGTTCGTGCTTTGCCACAAAATGGGGGAAGGGACTGTGGTGCCTCCAATCTCCTCCAATCCTTTTTGGTTAACAGACAACATAATATGATGATGGGCAAGTTTACATCTTGGCCCTTCTCCCTGCCCTGTGGAGTTCCTCAGGGATCAGCATTGAGCCCAACACTATTCAACCTTTATTTTGCACCACTGGCAACAATTATTAAAAATGCTGGTTTTCTCCTGGCGTTTTACGCCGATGACACTCAAGTCGTGATGTCACTGGCAAAACCTGAAAACAACCTGGTATGGCATTCAGAACATGCATGAGCAATGTCGCAAGTGGATGGACCACAAATGTCTTACATTGAATGCCGCGAAAACTGAGGTCATCCTCTTAGGAAACAACCCCTCATTTTGGACACTGGATTGGTGGCCACCCGAGTTGGACTCACTTCCTGAACCTTCAGACAAAGTAAAGAACTTAGGCTTCCTGGTAGATAAAGAACTGAAGTTCAAGGACCAAGTAAATAAAATACATCAGTCTCATTTTGCTCCTTAAGGCTCATAAAAAAGACTCAAAAATTCTTGCCTTCTGAACTTCTGAGAACTGTTATCATTGCATTGGTACATGCAAAGATCGATTACTGCAATAGTCTTTGTCTTAATCTCGCATTGGGTCTCTTGAAGAGGCTTCAGACTTTGCAAAATGCTGCTGCCTTTTTCTTTTTAAAATTCCTAAATATGAATCGGCTAGAGGAGCCATCACGAAACCACATTGGTTGCCTGTCAGACAATTTAGGTTTAAGGCTCTCTGTCTGGCTTATAAATCATTGCATGGACTGGGGGTCAGCCCACTTCAAGGAGAATGGTATGACCCAGTGAGGATGCTTAGCTCAGGCTCTGCCATGAACCGGACATGAGAGCAACATCTAACCCACTTTGTTGTACCAACTTATTGTTTTGTATTGAATTTTATAATTGTATGTGTATTTTATCTTTATATATTGCTTTCTGTATCATGATATGCCCTACATCATTTGGTATTCAATTTTATCATTTACATGTTTGATAAATACATTGGTATTATTTAAAAAAAAAAAAATTGTCCTGTATGTTTTTTTAAAATAATAAATGAATAATATTTTTATATATATTTTATTATTATTGGTTCAGTACACTGTAGCTTATGTTATCTTCTATGTTGCTTGACCTGCCACCTTGCAGGGTTCCCAGATGCCTAGGAATCTGTTTTATTTGAAATATTGTTGCCCTGTACCAGGAACTTTTAACCAGCTACAGGGGGTCCCCTTTTTTACATATTGAATGAACCGGACTGTCCCCTCATTACGGAGGACCAACTAGGGTGGGAAACTCTTTTTCAGGACTACTTCTGCGCTCTGAAACAGCCTTCCACTGACATTAAAAGCTGCTTCCTCCTTATTTACATTCAGAAAGGCCTTAAAGACCTGGCTTTTCTCGCAGGATAAGATGGCACCTGATCATCTGTTTGACTCACTTCTGACATCTGCTATAGCTATCCTTATTTTCTATAGCGCCAAGATGCCCAAGGGCAGATGTTTGCGCTTTATAAATTACATTCATTCATTCATGAAGGAAAGGATCATAGGATTCTGTCCTCCTTAATTATTGATCCCCATTCTGGCCTGGAGAATGTTTCTGTTGTCAAGGCAGATTCGACAATCTGGAAAGGGTAGACCTCTCGGTCACCCCGAACGTATGGCTGGGTGCCCCGATCGCCCGGAAAACCTTTGCAGGCGGGGGCATGTCCCCGGCCGGTATGCCCAAAGTGGCGTGGTTGGAGCACGCCCCGCCGCCTAAGAGGGTTGTTCTAACACCCGCCCGGAAGTCGGTGCACTTTTGGGCGGGATGGGGATGCTGCCCCGCCTTCCCGCCGCAAGATAAGAGGCGCGGGAATCCAGGCAGGTGTCCTCTTGTTCCTGCGCTCTGAAGGCTGCAACACTCGTCGCTCCTGAGCCCTCAAGGGAAAAAGCTGCAGTTTTTGAACGTGGTAATCGTTGTTTTTTCTGTTTCAATCGTCGAGGCGTATCTGGAATCCGAGGAGCTACTGGAAAACAGGCAGAGATAAAGCAGAACGACAGATATGCCTGGAAAGAAGAGTGGAAAGAGCTTCGAGATGGAACGGATGCTGCGCACACTGGCAAACCAAGTGTCGGCGATGGACAGGAAATTTGGTAAAATAGACCGACTGGGTCGCGGCTTAGCGGCGCTCCAGAAAAAAGTGGAGGCTCAGGCAGGCCCTTCAGGGAGACCTAAGAGGATCGTGGGGCCTGCTTTGCCAAATGTTACCCCAGGGGGGGGATAAGGGGAAAAAGAAGAAGGGGAAAGTGGGTCTTAGCGAGGCCCCGGTCCCGATGGAGGTACCGCTGGTCCCAGTAACACCAGCGGCCAGTCCGGTACTCACACCGGATGGGGGATTACCAATCCCTGTGATTATCACACCGCTGGATAAGGATCAAATACCCCCCGAACTAGTGATTCATCTGGCGGCGGTGTTGCCTTGGTTGAAGAAGGGAGCGGGGGGATCCGCAGCTGCGGAAGATCCAGCTGAAGAAGCTAGGCAGATTATCGACCAGCTCAGGCAGGCAAGGGGCTCTGGGGCAGCGAACGTGCCTTCTACTACAGGTGGCGAACCCGGCCGCTGTCGAGAATCGGAATAAGGCGACGGACACGACCGGAGGTACAACAGAAGACGGTAAGAGGTCGCTCCCAATAATGGGGGAGGACGCTGTACCTTCAAGGCGGGAATGCTTGGCACAACATGTTCCTATGGCCCTAAAAGAGATGGTGTGGGCGAATAAGTACATTAATATGTTTTCATTATTGACGGACAATCGTGAGTTAGAATATGCCAAGACCCAGAAGGATTTATGGCACCCCAGTGAATGGAGGGCAAAAATGGCAGAATTCAGGGTCGAAGAGTCTATGATGAACTGGATCAGGGCTTTTTCTGGTTTTGTAGCAATTATGGCTGAGCGAACACCAGAACTGTTGGGGGACCTTGCTTGCTACTAGAGCAGGATCACGGGCTTCCATGAGAAGTATGTAGGAGACGCATGGAAAGGGTATGGGGTGTCATTTAGAAAAGCGAAAGAGTTTAATGAATCACTGACTTGGGATTGTTTGGACACTATATCTTGGCATGCACAGTTCACGCCGGGCGCGGCGGGTGGATCAGGGTCGAGTGCAAACGGCTTCAGGGCTTTTCAGCAGAAACATCGCAGCCCTTTCGACTGGCCCACGGGGGGATGCTCAGTCTAGATCGGGCGGAAATGGAAATAAGCGAGGAGTATGTTGGGGTTTTAACAAGGGAACGTGTAGCAGGCCGCAGGGAACCTGCAGGTTCAGGCATGCCTGCGCAGGTTGTGATAACACCTCCCACCCCGAAACTAGCTGCCGATCCAGAGGCATTAATACTGGTGGAAAAGGGGGTACCAAGCAGGATTGACATGGTGCCTCGGATGACCAATCAATCGCCCGTGGATATTATGGCTTTGACTCCCTGGCTGAACAAATACCCTGACCATGTGTCCGCCGGGATCCTGCGAGATGGCTTCTCGTGTGGCTTCAGGATCCCGGCGAGTGATTTTCGGGGGGCCCCCTTATGCAAAAACCAACTGTCCGTTACGCACAACCCGACGGTGATCGCCACATAAATTGCAAAAGAGGTTCGCCTGGGGTGGGTTGCGGGACCGTTCGGTGAACCACCAACGGCCAATTTTGTATGTTCCCCATTAGGGGTAGTTCCCAAGAAGGAGCCGGGAGAATTCAGGCTTATTCATAATCTGTCTGCACCAAGGGGGACTTCCGTGAATGAGGCAATCGACGCAGGCATTTGCAGTGTGAGGTATGCATCATTCGATGACGCAGTGGTAATGTTGAATCGCCTAGGCCCAAGTGCATTGTTAGCAAAATGGGATATTGAATCCGCATTTTGGTTATTACCGGTACATCCCCAGGATCAGCACTTGTTGGGTTTCGCTTTTCAGGGGAAGTACTACATGGATATGTGCATGCCGATGGGTTGTTCAATTTCGTGTGCCTATTTTGAAATGTTTAGCTCATTTCTGGAGTGGGCGTTCTCGAAGGCCTCAGGGCACCAACATGTGATGCATTATCTTGATGATTTCCTGTTTCTCGGCCCGGCGGGCTCTCGGGACTGTGCACGGGCATTGCAGGAATTCTGCGTGCTCATGCGGGGTTTCGGGGTCCCGTTGGCGCCAGGTAAGACAGTGGGTCCAACTACCTCCCTGGAGTTTCTGGGTATTGAACTAGACTCCGTGGAGGGTTGCTTCCGTCTGCCGGTGGAGAACATCGCCAAATTCAGGGCCTCCTTGTTGCAATGCCTTCGGAACGACAAGGTGACACTGCAACAACCACAGCAAACGGTGGGACAGCTGAATTTTGCACTGAGGGTTATACCGATGGCTCGCCCTTTCTCCCGATCCATTGTCCAGGCCATGGTTGGCCTCAAGGAGGGGCACCATCGTACGAGGCTGTCGGCAGAGGTTCGGCCAGATGCTCATTTGGCTGGCATTCCTGGCGGATTTCAACGGCCGGGTCGTCTGGAGCAAAGCCCCGGCCTCGTCAGTAGAATTAGGTTTATGGACCGACTCTGCGGGCAGTGTGGGGTTTGGCGCGATCCTTGGTAACCGATGGTTGGCCCAGAAATGGCCATCATGGTGGGAAACAAGTGGCTTGGCGAGCAACATTGGTTTCCTAGAGTTATTCCCCATCTGGGTAGCATTGTCGGCCTGGCCAGAGGAGTTCCGAAACCGCTCAGTGATATTTTGGTCAGATAACATGACCGTGGTTGAGTGCATTAACCAGCAGGCAGCACGCTGCAAGTTGATACTGCGATTGTTGAAAGAAGTTGTGTTGAAATGCTTGCAGCTAAATGTACAATTCAGGGCAAAACATGTGCCGGGAGTACTGAATAATGCAGCTGATGCGCTCTCTCGTTTCAAAATGCAGGCATTCAGGGAGTGTTTACCCTCAGCGGAGCTAGTGGCAGCGCCATTTCCCGAAACATTATGGCAAATCGGCGCCCGCGACTACAAAACCTTGTGGCAGCCAGTTTAGTGCCCAAGACAAGAAAAGCTTACGAAGGGGCATTCCGCTCGTACTGCGCCTTTTTGGGCCCTGCTTGGGAGCATAGATGGGGTCAGGAGTGGTCCTTTACCCAATTTTTAGTGGCACTTCATGAGGAGGGCCGGTCGGCGGCAACCGCCAGTCGGTATAAGGCCGCCATATCGTTTATGGCACGGCTCCAGGGGACTCCTTTATAGTCAGAAAGGCGCTGCGCGGCTGGCGGCGCGAGGGTCACAAAAAGGATACCAGGCATCCGATAGGTTTTGATAGGTTGAGCGATTTGTTGGCTAAACTAGAGGAGACATGCTCCTCACCTAGTGAGGTTGTCCTGTTCCGGGCAGCATTTGCGTTGGCATTCTATGGGGCCCTGCGGGTAGGCGAACTGGTGGCTGCCAACAAAAGGGATACCGAGGGGGGTCTGCGCAGGGACCACACGCAAGTGAGGGGGGATTCCCTGCTGATCACGATAGCCAGGTCAAAGACAGACCAGGAGGCCCAGGGGAGTAGCATTGTGTTGCAGCGCGCTCCGGGTAGTTCCTGTTGTCCCGTGAGGCACGTTGAGGCCTACCTAAAACCAAGGGTGACGACGTGGGGGGGGGCCTTGCTGCGGCATGCTGACAGCACCCCGTTAACAAAGTTTCAGTTCCAGAGGGTGCTGGGGATCACAATCGCAGTTGCGGGCTTGAATCCGAGTGATTTTGGAACTCATTCGTTCAGGATAGGGGCCGCTACAGAAGCGACGGCAGGGGGTCTGCAGGCAGGCAATGTTAAACAATTTGGGCGCTGGTCTTCACATTGTTTCAAACGTTACGTGCGGCTGCACAAGTTGTAATTTACTGAAGAAGTGCACTCACGCTTGTTGTCTTTTGTTTGGATTACAGTTTCACGAGCCTGCGACGCAGGGCGAAAATTGGGACCGGCCCAGTGTCAGCTAACCACCACTGCAGGAACAAGGAATGGAAGACGAGTGGTCTGGGTCGTGGCCCACTCATACGTGAGGCGTGCCGCGGACAGTGTTCTGTTTAATTCAGATACTCTATCCATTACCACCCCCTTTTCTGAATCATTTTGTCCACCATAAGCGTGGAAGGGTATACTCAGATGTGAGTCCCTTGCTCATTGCACCATCAGGATTCAAGCAAGCCGGGCTGAAGACGGCTGTAATGCAAGAAACCGGTCCCCGGAAGCTTGTTTCCTTCCCAGTATAAGAATTGGCTTGGTAGTTTGGTCTGCCCTGTTCCCATGATGCACTGGGCCAAGGACAGACTAATTTGCATGTAGCCAGGTTCTGAGCTGGGATGGTGCAGTGAGCTAAAAAACGGTGATGGATCAAGCCCTGATCTGTTGACTGGGTATGAGTGTGCTGTTTAATTCAGATACTCTGTCCATCACCACCCCCTTTTCTGAATCGTTTTGTCCACCATAAGCGTGGAAGGGTATACTCAGATGTGAGTCCCTTGCTCATTGCACCATCAGGATTCAAGCAAGCCGGGCCGAAGACGGCTGTAATGCCAGAAACGGGTCCCCGGAAGCTTGTTTCCTTCCCAGTATAAGTATTGGCTTGGTAGTTTGGTCTGCCCTGTTCCCATGATGCACTGGGCCAGGGACAGACTAATTTGCATGTAGCCAGGTTCTGAGCTGGGATGGTGCAGTGAGCTAAAAAACGGTGATGGATCAAGCCCTGATCTGGTGACTGGGTATGAGTGTTCTGTTTAATTCAGATACTCTGTCCATCACCACCCCCTTTTCTGAATCGTTTTGTCCACCATAAGCGTGGAAGGGTATACTCAGATGTGAGTCCCTTGCTCATTGCACCATCAGGATTCAAGCAAGCCGGGCAGAAGACGGGTGTAATGCCAGAAACGGGTCCCTGGAAGCTTGTTTCCTTCCCAGTATAAGAATTGGCTTGGTAGTTTGGTCTGCCCTGTTCCCATGATGCACTGGGCCAGGGACAGACTAATTTGCATGTAGCCAGGTTCTGAGCTGGGATGGTGCAGTGAGCTAAAAAACGGTGATGGATCAAGCCCTGATCTGTTGACTGGGTATGAGTGTTCTGTTTAATTCAGATACTCTGTCCATCACCACCCCCTTTTCTGAATCGTTTTGTCCACCATAAGCGTGGAAGGGTATACTCAGATGTGAGTCCCTTGCTCATCGCACCATCAGGATTCAAGCAAGCCGGGCCGAAGACGGCTGTAATGCCAGAAACCGGTCCCCGGAAGCTTGTTTCCTTCCCAGTATAAGAATTGGCTTGGTAGTTTAGTCTGCCCTGTTCCCATGATGCACTGGGCCAGGGACAGACTAATTTGCATGTAGCCAGGTTCTGAGCTGGGATTGTGCAGTGAGCTAAAAAACGGTGATGGATCAAGCCCTGATCTGTTGACTGGGTATGAGTGTTCTGTTTAATTCAGATGCTCTGTCCATCACCACCCCCTTTTCTGAAGCGGACCTTTTCAGGGCAGGTGATGCGATCCACACATCTGAGGAATATGGTTTCAGGGTGTCCTTCCATGGGAAGGGCGGCTTGTGTATTGACCGACTGCAAAGTTTTGTAGGAGAATTGTTAGGGCAGCACAGGTCACCGCCATCAGTAGTCATAGTGCACATTGGGGGCAATGACTTAGTGAGGTTGGGCAGACGGGCGTTAATCGAACACATACTTTCAGCAGTTAGTTGGTAAGCAAAGACACTCCCGGGGTGCACGATAACCTGGTCACACATGATTCCTAGGAAGGTATGGAGGGGTGGGCGGTCCACGACAGCGTTGAACCATTCGGTAAAGAGGGTCAACAATAAAATGGAGAAATTGTTTCGCTCTGCTCATCTGCAAAGCATACCTCACGGGTGCATCTGGGGGGACCACTGTTATGCAGACGATGGGGTGCAGCTGTCCAGGGAGGGGAATGACTTATTGATAGGAGACATGATAGCCTGGCTAGTGGGATTGAGGAGACATGACCTATAGGAGTTGTGGGGGGCCCGATAGTCGGTCAACTATCTGGCCTGTGGCGGTAAGGTAATGATCGGTGAGCAGTGATTTCAAGGTCCCTAGTGGGGGCGCCACCCATTATGGATGGGAGCGCCCGGGGGGAGGCGGCCATTGGCCCCTCCCATGGGGGGCGGCACCCATTACGGATGGGATCGCCCAGGGGGAGATGGCCATAGGCCCCTCCCAGGGGGAGATGGCTATATGCCCCTCCCACGAATTTCCCGGGGGCCGGATATCCGCTTCGGTGGAAGAGAGTGCGGGGGAAGGGGGGAATCCACGCTGTCCTTATTACGGATACCCCGCACGGGAACTCGGACGACCTTAAGATGGCGCCGAGTGAAAGGGGGCCCCCATGACAAGGAAAGTTACAGTTGGCTACGAGGGTAAAGCCCTCTGCGCATGCGCCACTCTCACGAGAGGGCGGAAATTTGGTGATAGGGATCTGACACCGGTTAAGACCTAACGATAGGAGGTACAAAATTCGTATGCAATGCATTATGTCATGATGTTAGACTCTGTTAGGAAAATCTTTGTATTAGAGATTTGTTAAGGTTAGCCTGGATACCTGTCTTCATCAAGTGTAATGAAAGTTGAATTTTGTACATGATAAATGAAACGTTTTAATTTAAAGTTTTAAATTTTGTTTCATATTTTAATAAATACGGCCGGGGGGGTCGCGAGGCCCCCCTGCCTTCCAAAAGTTCGAACTGTGTCTGTCTCCTACCATTGGGATTGGTGGTGGAAGGGGTGGCGGGCATCCCGGACCATATGGAAAGGGGAGACCTCTCGGTCACCCCGAACGTATGGCTGGGTGCCCCGATCGCCCAGGAAACCTTTGCAGGTGGGGGGCGTGTCCCCGGCCGGTATGCCCAAAGTGGCGTGGTTGGAGCACGCCCCCGCCGCCTAAGAGGGTTGTCCTAACACCCGCCCGGAAGCCCGTGCACTTTTGGGCGGGATGGGGATGCTGCCCCGCCTTCCCGCCGCAAGATAAGAGGCGCGGGAATCCAGGCAGGCGTCCTCTTGTTCCTGCGCTCTGAAGGCTGCACCACTCGTCGCTCCTGAGCCCTCAAGGGAACAAGCTGCAGTTTTTGACCCACCCACCAGCCCCTGTTGCAGAAGTTTGGGATTAGCAAAGTTCTGATTCGCAATTGATTGTGATGCATAAACGGCTTGTTTAGGCCTTTTCTCCCATCATAGATTATTCCAAGAGTGTGTATGCAACTGAATACTTGTCTATAGGCCATTTTTCTTTTGTAGAAGTGTAATGGACTGTATGCAATAAAATCATTTCTCTGTTATAGGACCTTTTCTCCTTTATAGCAATGTTTATAATATGTTGGATACTATCTTGGGACGTCCACTCAACAAGGGCGGGAGTAGCAGTGAGGGATATATCTAGCTGTAATATAAGATTAAGCATAGGTTTTTCCCATTAGTAGGTAACTAACTGTCGTATTTATTTTAGTCTTCGGTCAGGCGGTAAGGTCATGATCGGTGAGCAGTGATTTCAAGGTCCCTAGTGGGGGCGCCACCCATTATGGATGGGAGCGCCCGGGGGGAGGCGGCCATTGGCCCCTCCCACGGGGGGGCGGCACCCATTACGGATGGGATCGCCCAGGGGGAGACGGCCATAGGCCCCTCCCAGGGGGAGACGGCTATATGCCCCTCCCAGGGGGAGACGGCTATATGCCCCTCCCACGAATTTCCCAGGGGCCGGATATCCGCTTTGGCGGAAGAGAGTGCGGGGGAAGGGGGGGAGTCCACGCTGTCCTTCTTACGGATACCCGGCACGGGAACTCGGACGACCTTAAGATGGCGCCGAGTGAAAGGGGGCCCCCATGACAAGGAAAGTTACAGTTGGCTACGAGGGTAAAGCCCTCTGCGCATGCGCCACTCTCACGAGAGGGCGGAAATTTGGTTATAGGGATCTGACACCGGTTAAGACCTTGCCGTTGGCCCCTAACGATAGGATGTACAAAATTCGTATGCAATGCATTATGTCATGATGTTAGACTCGGTTAGGAAAATCTTTGTATTGGAGATTTTTTAAGGTTAGCCTGGATACCTGTCTTCATCAAGTGTAATGAAAGTTGAATTTTGTACATGATAAATGAAACGTTTTAATTTAAAGTTTTAAATTTTCTTTCATATTTTAATAAATACGGCTGGGGGGGTCGCGAGGCCCCCCTGCGTTCCAAAAGTTCGAACTGTGTCTGTCTCCTACCATTGGGATTGGTGGTGGAAGGGGTGGCGGGCATCCCGGACCATATGTCTCAATGTCAGGTCCTCTTGGTTCTAGATGCACCCTGGATCTCAGGTTTCCCTGTTTCTATCTGTTGAGCCACCATGCTCACAGGTGTTAACTCCACTTCACTTTGTGAATCTTCAAGGTGTAGCTGTAGTAGCAGCTTTAATAAGAATGTCTGAAGCCTATGTGTGTTTGTATGATTAGCTGGTGAAGGATGGGGCTCCTAGCACTGGTCTCGGACTGGATGGATCACAAATATGATTCTCCTCCATCGGCTGGGCTTCTCCATCCAATTCTCTATCAGCTACACAGCGTCAGGAGAGCTTTGCCAAGGCAACGGTCTCACCTTGAAGAATATGTGACTACAGGGAGCCACTGCTACTCTCACACCATTTTGAGCTTTATCACCATTTAAACCCATGAAGTGACACCTTCATTGCCCCCTAAAAAGGACCAGGGGAAATACCCTAAATTAACCTACTGGATTGAAGTAGGACAGCAGGAGGGGTCTCTAAAAAAATAGGGTTTGAGAGGTCCTGAAGAAAGCCTTCCAGACCTTCAAACTGAGGGCTTTTGAAATTCGGATGAAACATGTCGACAGCCAGGCTGTAAGGAGGGGTAAATGGGTACTAATAATCTTATTTCGCCACCATCCTATTCTCTTTTATTCTTGGCTGGTTAATCCAGGATTAAAGGGTAACCGAAGATATAACCGAGCTAGTTTTAATATCACTAACTGCACACATTTTTAGGTCTCGGCCTGATCCAATGCATTGCTGGTCTGGCTGAGACAATTAGTGGGGCTTTTGAAAGAGCTACTTTCCTGGCGACCAGCTTACTATCACGTGCACAAGAGCGCGCGTGCATGCGCTGTTTTAGCAAGCTGGTGTCCGGCAAGGTAGCACCTGCGGTGACATGCGTGCACATCATGCGTGTCACCACTCGCGTTTTTTTTTCTATTATTTCATTTCGCGACCGCGTGGCTTCACTTTTACGGCCGCGCGGCCAATGCTTGTTTATCACCCCACAAGACTCTCTTTTTACTCCCTGCTTCCACTCCGCCCTCGCGCATTCATTCCGTCTTTCATCTTATAAACTCCCTCGTTCCCTTCATCTTTGAAAACGCAGTCCCCTCTGAGTTTCTTTTTAAAAAAAAAATAATTTCTTTAGTTATCAAAGGAGAACGATCAGCAATTGTTTTCCCTCGCACCTTTGGCCCGGCTTCCCTTGGCCTAATAACCAAAAGAATCAAAAAACCACCACTGTTAAAATGATGTCCCTGCCCCGGTTTTTATACGCACTCCAGAATTCGTTTGACATCATTCCGGCGAGTTACTTTCGGGAGGTGGAAGGACTGCAGAGGCGGCTCATTTGGGATGGCCGCCCACGAATTGCTCTTGCTAAGCTAACCCTCCCCTGGTTTGACGGGGGCATGGCGCTCCCGGATATCAGGTGGTACTATTGGGCTTCCCAACTGAGCGCGATCAATCACGCGATGTATGCACCCAGCCCAAATCCGGCTTTTGAGATGGACAAGCATCAATTGCCGGGTGGTAACTACAACAGGGCGCTTTACTCTAGGGCAGCAGGGAGGAATCTAACGGGACCCACTAAGATTGCTGTGGAATGATGCAAATGCGGCCCTGGGATGGAATGATCGATTGACACGAGCGACCCCTTTGTATGGCTCGGAAAGATTGGGATGCCTCTGGACAACAAAAGGTTTTGAGAAATGGGATATGATTGGTATAAGCAGAGTAGGTGACCTTTGGGTGAAGGGTGCGGTTAAGACTTTTGAGGCACTGCAGAATGAGTATGAGCTGAGTGCCAGAGAGGTTTTTAGGTATGCACAGGTCCGCCATGCCTTGACAGCGGTCTTCGCTGCCGATGCCAATGTTCCCGAGTCCTCCCCACAGGAGGACCGAATACTTGATGGTCATCTGCCCGATGGTACGATTTCATTGATATATAAGAAGTTAATCAACAATCGGCCAGATCTCCTAGTGCGTCTCCGGGAGGCCTGGACTGGAGACGGGTTGGAACTGGATGATGAAGACTGGCAGTCAGCATTGTCTTCCCCGAAAGAGGTAGCCATTCCCGCCCGTCTCCGTCTCGTCCAACTCAAAATTCTTCATCGGGTGTATGTAACCGGTCCTCGTTTGGTTGCCATGGGTTTCTCCCCGGATGGGTTATGTAGACACGGAGGCGGTTTGAGTGCTACTTTTCTCCATATCATGCGGGAATGCCGGGAGGTGGCTGCGTATTGGACTCGGGTCCATGCTGTAATGGAGTGTGTCACCGGGGTTGCTCTGCTGCCTGAGGCCCGGAGATGTTTGTTGAATGTGTGGGAGCCGAATGATTATAACGTCTCTCAGGCCTGGTGGGCGGCCCTTGGGAACATGATCGCAAAGAGAGACATTGTGCAGTTGTGGGGTTCCCAACAGCTCCCCATCGTGTCGGCATGGAAGGAGAATATGGACTGGTGTATGTTTAGAGAGAAGACTGTGTATTTGGCTAGGGGCAAGCCTGGGGCATGGAATAGAATCTGGGGCCAATGGAACGCATATCGAGGAAACATTTTTACACCCCCGTTTGAGGAGAATCCGGACATTTCCCTATCCCCCTGATCCGACATTCCTGGTATAGTCCACTCTCTCTCCTGATTTTTTTTTACTTCCCCACTGACTCCCCCTCCTGACCATCTCTATTGCTCACCTAGTTGTTCATCTTGTATTGAAGGTCCCCCCGTTGGAGTACGACTTCGACCATAATGTTTTCCGCCTTGAGACTTGTTTTTTTTTTTCTCTGTTCTTTTCTAAAAAACAAAAATAACTTTATCCTGATTCCATCCTGTGTTGCTGAGAATTGTATCCTGTGTTATTGCCAGACCTCTAGGAGATCGGCCGCAGTTTTGTGATATTCAATGATTGCTTTCCTGTGCTCTAGCGGCCGGCCCCTGTGGTTGTAGGCCCATAGTTGTAACCGTATTTGAATTGCACAATAAAGTTAAAAAAAAAAACACCACTGAGTCTGCGCCCCCAACAGCAAGGCTGAGCCACGAATTGCTACTGAACAAAGAGATGCCAATACTGTCTCACTATTTTCTTTAAATCACAGAAACCATATGGATTATACACTATGGTCCATTGACACAGTTATGTCTAAATGAATCTTTTGTTTTATTTTTAAATTTTCTTTCTCAAAAAAGACATTTGGTTATTATTTCACCAATTCATTATACAATACAAGACCTCCTATGCACACGAGTGGTGGAGTTCTCATCAGGACAACAGGCTGTAAGAAAAAAGGAGAGCAAATCCTTTCTTTAGGGACATGACAGAAATTATGTCCCACAGTCTACCTCCGTGATCTTGGTCACAAGTAAGTTCACTGACCAAATCCACACAAAACCGACTCCAAAACACAGTGTATCTGGTACTGATTGGTTCTTTTTTCACACAGGTTTATGTTTCCATTTGATGTTTTGTTGTTCCGTTGGGTTAATCTACAAACCCCAGTCAGCTTTAAATCTTTAGAGGTAAGAGAAGGATGCTTGAGTGATGTAGGTTGGAGTAAGGTTACCATCATTTCTGTCATGTCCCTAAAGAAAGGTTTTGCTCTCCTTTTTTCTTACAGCCTGTTGTCCTGATGAGAACTCCCCCACTCGTGTGAGTTCGAAACGCGTAGACAATTTATGCCATCTAAACAAAAGGAGTAATCCAAAACTTTCTCTCAACAAAAACTTTATTGATGGAAATTTATTTTTTATGGCTTACTGTGAATATTTCGATTCCAGTGTGTGTGTATATGTATTAAGATATGAATGGATGTGTATGTATGAGGGTATGATTGCTTTTGAATGTAGGAAACGTATATATTTTTGAAATTGTACAAAGGTTTGTTTGTAAATATTTTGTAAATTTATATATTGTGTATAGGAGGTCTTGTATTGTCAAATGAATTGGTGAAATAATAATCAAATGTCTTTTTTTTTTCACAACCAATTTTATTGAGCAAGTAGGCAATAAAATTGTGGCACCCAGCAGGTCGGAGATCACCACCAACAGTACAGGCACAGTATATCAAACGAATAGCAAATGTTCAAGCAGGCACCAAGAATAGGCTCAATATGTATAAACCCCCAACCCACCCTACCCCGCAACCCCCGTCCCCCCCAATTCCCAGAAACTCCCCCCCACCCCTCCCCCCCCACGCACGTGTACATATAGCAGCAGATAAAGGGTGTAGGTGTAGCGCGACAGGAGTGTCGCAGAATCGGGCCAACAATGTCCGTACAATCAAATGTCCTCTTCTCGCTCCGCTGGGGGATCCAGTGACAGACCCCGGTAGTCGGCCCACCGCCTCCAAATTTTGTAGTGTTTGCGTGGGCAGCCCCTCGCCTCAAAGATCGGCTTTTCAAGGCCCATGCAATAGTCCAATCCAGCTTTCCACGCAGACAGGGGAAGGGCCCTTACACCCTTCCATGCCCGGGCTAAGTCCCGCTTGGCAACAACAAGCCCCAAAAGCAGCAGATGACGTTTATAGATGTTCCCACCAATGCCCTCCATAACATGCAGCAACCCCAGCCGATGGGTGCGGGGAAGGTCCCAGCCCAGGACCTCAGACAGACAGCTCCACACGCCTCTCCAAAAGCCAGACAACCGACCACACGACCACACAGTATGTAGCAGGGATCCAGGCACCGCCCCACAGCGCAGGCATTCCGGGGATTCAATCAACCCAGCCCTCCACAATCGTTCACGGGTGTAGTAGGCCCGGTGCAGGTACTTAAATTGGATGAGCCGGAGCCGTACAGAAATGGCGGTCCCACGCGGGGATTCTAACGCCTCCCTCCAATCGTCCTCATCTAGGGGGCCTACGTCCACCTCCCAAGCCGCCCGAAGAGAGTGCAGGGTAGAGGAGCAATGAATAACCAGCGTCTGGTATATCCGGGATACCTTCCTATCCCCCAGGTCTCCCATAAAGACCTTCGCCTCGACCGGGCTAAACTCTGGTAGGGAGTCCAGGTTGGCAATGCTCGGGGTGAGGGCGTGTCGCAGCTGCAGATAACGGAAGAACTGGTACTGAGGCATTTGGAACTCCATGCGAAGTTCCTCGAATGATTTGAGGGTAGTGCCGGACATGACCTGGCCCAGTAGCGAGATGCCTATCGCCTCCCATCCCTCAAAGACGGCCAGGGCCGAAAGCTCTGGGAGCAGGCCATTATGCCAGAGCGGCGTCTCAGCCGTCAATTTGCCCCACCAGCCCATGCGGCGTAGGGCCTGTCTCCATACTGCAAAGACCACTCTGGTGACCGACGGTAGTGCACGACGCAGACGGGCTGAGTACAGAATGGTGTGTAATGTGTTATCGCCCATAAGCGACCGCTCCAATGCATATGCCGGGTCCCCCCTGTCGCTGTACCACCACTCATTAAGAACAAGCAGTTGGGAAGCCTGGTAGTAAGATAGGAGATCAGAGGTGGCCAGGCCCCCGCAATAGGTAGACAGGAAGCATGTTTTCAACGCCACTCTGGCCGCTCCGCCAGCCCACAGAAAGCGACCCAGCGTCGAGTTAACCTGGCGAAACCACTGCGGGCCTATACGGTAAGGGAAGTTCTGTAGCTGGTACAACAGGCGTGGAAACGCCACCATTTTGAAGATGGCCGATCTTCCAAAGATAGTGAGGGGCATTCTGGACCAAGTCTTGATATCGGCCTGGACCCGTTCCCACACCGGCAGGACGCCACGGTCCCAGGCCACGGCGCGCGACTCAGAGAGAAAGACAGCAAGGTATTTCAGCCCATCCGTTGCAACGCGCAGTCCCGCAGCCCAGGGGTCCACCACGACCCCGCCACTCAGCACCCATAAAGTCGATTTGTGAAGGTTGAGCCGAAGGCCGGAGATCTCGCCAAATATGCGCATGACCTCCAGAACCCGGGGACCCGAGTGCTGCAGGTCAGTGAGGAAAAAGAGGATATCATCCGCATATAACGCGATTCTATCTACCAATTCACCACTCCACACAAACCCGCGTATCTGGGCATCAGCACGCACCCGAGATGCCAGGGGCTCCATCGCCAGGGCAAACAGGTACGGGGACAATGGGCAACCCTGTCGGGTACCCCGACCAATCCGAAAGCGCCCGGACGTGGCCCCGGCCACCCGAACCGAGGCCGTGACATTGGTGTACAGTAGTTTCAGGTACGATAGGAACACAGGACCGAGGTTAAGGCGGGGCAAGAGTGTGAACAAGTATGCCCAACTCACAGAGTCAAAGGCCTTGTCCATATCCGCTAGTAGGAGTGCCGCCTGCTCATCTCGGGCCCCCATGGCATCTACAGCCGCCTGTGCCCGCCGGATATTATGGCGAGTTGCCCTACGGGGCATGAACCCCGCCTGGTCAGGGTGGACCAGGCCCGTAATATAGGGCAGTAGGCGGTTCGCCAAGGCCTTTGCCAATATTTTGACCTCTATGTTTAGGAGCGAAATGGGCCGGTATGAGTCGTGCCTGTCCGGGGCCCTACCCGGTTTCAGAAATACTACTATCTCAGCATGGCGCCAATCTGGCGGTAACTCCCCCTGGGCCCGTGCTGCCTCGAGCGCACGTCTGTACTGAGGCCCCAGCTGGAGGTGAAACTTTTTGTAGAATTCGCACGGGTAACCACTCGGGCCCGGCGCCTTCCCTGTATTGAGCTGTCCCAGCGCCTCCCCAAGTTCCTCAGCCGTGAGCGGGACGTCCAGCGCAGTTCTAGTGTCATCGGAGACGGCCTGTGGCAACAGTTCATCGAGATATGCGGATATCTCCTCCGTCTCCAGGGAGTCCCGGGGGGCACATTGTGCCTCAAAGTAATGGGCAAAGCTAGACGCGAGGCGGGCCGGGTCTGTCACCACCGAGCCATCTTCCGCCGTGATGCCCGGCAACGTGAGTGGCCGGAAGGTAGCCTGACACAGTCTGTGGAGCATCGTGCAGGACTTGTCGCCCCATTGATAAACCCTGCTACGCGTGGCAAGCCACGCCTGTCTGGCCTCATCGTGTAGGACCGAGGCATAGGATTGCTGCGCCTACAAGAGCTGCCGTATCACAGCCTCATCCCCCCCATCTCGGCCACGTTGTTCCAAAATCTCTACGCGAGCGGCAGCGGCCGTAATGGCCTCCCGATGCTTCCGTCGGGCGGCTGCACACCAAGCAATATCCACCCCCCGTATCGTGGGCTTCAGCGCCTCCCACACCACCACTGCATCAACGTCTCCCACAAGATTATCACGCCAATAATTATCAACCGCTTCACGCAAGTGATGCACATATTCGGGTTGCTGTGGGTGCCATGAAGACATCCGCCAACGGAACGGCTGTCGCTTCGTGGGAAGGTCTATGGTAGCCACAACGGGGGAGTGATCAGACAGACCCCTGGGTAGGATAGCAGCGTCACTCACACGGCTCAAACAGGCACCAGGCATACAGATGTAGTCGAGTCTCGAGAAGGAACCATGCACCGCCGACACATACGTGAACTCACGCGCAGCAGGATGAAAATGGCGCCACACATCCACCCAGCCCAAGCTGTCCGCCGTTGCACGCAGTCTAGTATGCGGGGTAGGGGAGGAGGGATCTACAGCCACAGGCAAACGTCTCTGGCGGTCCGAGCCCACATCCATAACCTCATTCCAATCGCCCCCAACCACCGTCAACACATCCGGGATTTCATCCCACACCGCAAACAGTCTCTCCGACAGGGCCCACTGCATAGGAGGAGGGGCATAGACACTACCAAAAACCACTGGTTCGGCACCCATCTGTCCCTTGATAAAGACAAAGCGGCCCTGAGGGTCAATCCACTGCTTTTCATGAACGTACGCCACCCTGCGATGAACCAAGATAGCCACCCCCCTCGATCCCCTCGCAAAGCCGGCATGGTAAACTTGCTGAAAGCCGAATCTCTGGAGGCTAAGGACCTTGGAGCCCAGCATATGAGTTTCTTGGAGCAACAGCACATCCACCGCCTCCCTCTTCCCCCAGCGCAATACTGCTCCACGTTTGATTTTATCGAGCATCTCACAATCCATGTTACTACACGAATGGACTTATTAGGAAGCACAGCAGTTTGATCAGCCATTATCTAGGCAGTCCCCCCCATCAGGCCCCCCGCGCCACCCCAGCGCACCCCACCATTCACTCGATCCAACATCAACATACACGTGCGGTTCCACCCACCCAACCCCAGACCTCCCCTCCCCACCCCAGTCCTGAACCCCCCCCAACAGCAACAAACCAACACTCCCCCATCCCCGCTCCCCCCACCCCTATACCTCATAGAACACTGAAGTATCTGTCGCGGCATGGATAGACCCGGGTCCAAAACAGAGGACCCAGGGCCAGCCATACCAAAGGATCCCAACACCCCGGTCACCACACACTCACCCCCCCCCCCGACAACACCCACAACTCGTGAGGGTCTAAGGCCCTTGGAAGTCGCCTCCCAAGCCCCACAGCGTCCCCACAGGTAGCCTCAAAATGTCTCGAAAGTAGACAGTCTGGTATCCACTAAACCCCCACACAACAGCCCCACTAGCCGATCCACCACAAAGTAGGGCAACACATTACCGGAGAGGACCAATGTCCAGGCCCCACCAGGGTTCAACTGCCAGCATCTGAGTGTTCAGAGTCCCTTGTGCCACTGGTCTGTGTCGCACTAGCGGAGGCTGACCGTTTGCGTGATCTGGACCTCCGATGTCGTCCCTTTCGGTTCTGGCGGTTCGTCCGCTCTTGCGATGATCCCCTCGACCCGCCCGGGTCCAGCCCCGGCTGGGCATGCGGCCTGATCCTGACTGCTTCGTCCGTCCACCGAAAGACCTCCTCAGGCGCATCAAAGAAATGCGTCCGGGACTGGTATACCACCCGCAGGCGGGCCGGGTACAGTAGAGAGTACTGGAGCTTCAGGCCCCGCAGCTTGGCTTTGGGGGCCACAAACGACTGTCTCTGCTGCTGCACAAGTTTCGTATTATCAGGAAAGATCATGATAGTGTGATTTTCATAGGAGAGCGTACCTTTATTTCTTGACTCTCGCAAAATGACATTGCGGTCGTGGTAATTCAAGAGTCTTGCAATGACAGGCCGAGGACGCTCACCCTCCGGCGGCCGCTGTGTCAAGGCCCTGTGTGCACGCTCGATCACGAAACAAGTGGACAGTGCCCCCGCCGGGAGCCAGCCTTCCAGCCATCGGGTCAAAAACTGCTCCATATCATCCTTCTCACACCTCTCCGGAAAACCTATAAAGCGAAGGTTGTTCCTCCGTGCGCGCCCTTCGGCATCATCCACTCGGGAAGCGAGAGTCTTTTGGGTACGCTCCATCTCCGCCATTCTCTGCTTCAGCGCGCCAATGTCCGTCTCCGCCACCGTGATCCGGGATTTGGTCTCTGTAATCCGCTCCACCGCATTGGGGAGATCTTGGCGCAGCAGCGTAACGTCCGCACCCACAGCCCCGATCTTGGCATCGAGCATGTCCCGGGACTGGGTGATGGCCGCCAAGATCGTCGCATTGTCCGGCCCTGTCCCGCTGCCGCCGCTGGGCGCCCCAGATCCGCCACTGGGCCCTGTAAATTTGTCGATAGGGCCTTGCTTAGGCGGACCTCCTCCACCACCCCTGGTCATGGCCGCTTGTAGTCCCAACGTTGCCACTCCTTGGGCAGCCGCTTGTGGCCCCGTCACCGGAGACCGCCACCCAGCCGGGCCGTACACCTCGAGATCAGGGCGGACACCTTCCGCGACGATTCTCAGCAAATCCCCAGGAGCAGACCCACAGCGGTGGGCGCAGGAAGCCTCGGGCCCCGGGCCGGGACGCCGCCGCAAGTGTCTTCGGAATGAAGAGCGACAATCACCGCTTCCAGTCTAGGCCAGTCCCGATATCGAAACTCGAGGCCCCGGTCTCACAAGGGCGGGGCAGGCCTCCACCACGCCGTGTCGTCTGAAAAGGATCTCCAAGGCACGACGCCAGAACACAGGGCACCTCTGCGACTCGTAGGCAACTGGAGCTGCAAAGTCGGCCCGGGACCCGCCCAGTTGACGCGACCTCCGGCAGGCTGCCTCCGACCGCCACCTGGCGTCCTGAAAATCGAGGTCCTGGGTCCACCGCTAGTCACTAGGCCGCACTCCGCTGCCGGCGCCTCCGGTCCCCGGGAGAGATGGAACCGCGGATCAGCACACCGGAGGGGTCAGAGCACTACCTGGAACCGATGCCACTCACGTGGTACCAACTGCGGGCTCGGGGGCCAGGATAAATGAGAAAATTGTGTCCGGGCCGGCGGGAGCTCTACAAGGCTGCGACCGCCATCTTCGCCCGCCAAGCCACGCCCCCATCAAATGTCTTTTTTGTTGTTGTTTTTTTGAGAAAGAAAATGTAAAAATAAAACAAAAGATTCATTCAGACATAACTGTGTCAATGGACCATAGTGTATAATCCATATGGTTTCTATGATTTAAAGAAAATAGTGAGACAGTATTGGCATCTCTTTGTTCAGTAATAACCAAAACAAGCATTTACAATGCAATGGTCTCATCTTTGTTAAAGTTAGAGCTATTGGCATTGCTCATGACATTATTTTTGTTTTTAAAACATATAAATAAATGGCATTGTAATTTACAATGCCAATAGCTTAATCTCTCGCAAATGCGAGACCTATTGCATTTGCACCCACACACAGAGCCACACGCACCCACACACACAGAGCCACACACACACACACAGACAGAAAGAGCCACACACACACACACAGACAGAGCCCCCCCACACACACACAGAGCCACACAGACAGAGCCACACACACACAGAGCCACACCGACAGAGACACACACACAGAGACAGAGCCACACAGACAGAGCTACACACACACAGACAGAGCCAAACAGACAGAGACACACACACACACACACACACACACAGACAGAGCCACAAACGCACACACAGAACCAAAAACACACACACACAGAGCCACACACACACACACAGACAGAGCCACACACACACACAGACACACACACAGAGCCACACACACATACACAGACAGAGCCACACACACAAAGCCACACACACACACACAGACAGAGCCACACACACACACATACAGAGCCACACACACAGACAGAGCCACACACACACGCACACACAGAGCCACACACACACAGAGACACACACACAGAGCCACAGAGACACACACACACAGACAGAGAGACACACACACAGACAGAGCCACACACAAACAGAGCCACACACACCCACAGAGCCACGCGCACACAGAGCCACTCACACACGCACACAGAGCCACACACACAGAGACACACACACACACAGAGCCACACACATACACACAGACAGAGCCACACACACACAGACAGAGCCACACACACACAGAGCCACACACACAGATAGAACGACACACACAGACAGAGCCACACACACACACAGACAGAGCCACACACAGACAGAGCCAGACAGAGCCACTCAGACAGAGCCACACACAGACAAAGCCAGACAGAGCCACACACAGACAGAGCCAGACAGAGCCACCCACAGACAGAGCCAGACAGAGCCACACACAGACAGAGCCACACACACAGACAGGGCCACACACACAGACAGACAGAGCCACACACACACACACACACAGACAGAGCCACACACACAGACATAGCCAGACAGAGCCACACACAGACAGAGCCACACACAGACAGAGCCACACACAGACAGAGCCACACACGGACAGAGCCACACACACAGACAGAGCCACACACACAGACAGAGCCACACACACAGACAGACAGAGCCACACACACAGAGCCACACAGAGCCACACAGACAGACAGAGCCACACAGACAGAGCCACACAAACACACAGACAGAGCCACACACACACACAGACAGAGCCACACACACACACTCAGACAAAGCCACACAGAGAGAGCCACACACACACACAGTGGAGTGGTGTGGCTCACTGGTTAGAGGCGGCAGACCCAGAAGCAGAGAGCGGCCCGGGACCAGGGTTCAATTCCCGACGCGGCAGGGTCGTGGACCAGGGTCAACGGACTCGATAATTCTCGCCTTGGTGCCTACTCTAACCAGGGATCACACTCGGCAACTCTGGGCATTAAGCTTGCCTCATCCCTACAACGGCCCCCCCACAGACGCCGGGGATGCCTGGTTTCACCTTGGAGATACCCAGAAGGGACCATCTCACAGGGAAAGCCAGGACGGGTTCCCCAGCGGTCTTCAGCGCCAGGACACCCCGAGATGGGGTAACAGTGCGCTTTACAAATATCATCATTACATTTACATTACATTACATTACACAGAGCCACACACACACACACAGAGCCACACACACACAGAGCCACACCCACACAAGCAGGGAACAGAGGCACGAGAAAACTGGATCACAAGCAGGAGGGAACAGAGGCACAGAAAAACCAGATCACAAGCAGGAGGGAATAGAGGCACAGAAAAACCAGATCACAAGCAGGAGGGAACAAAGGCACAGAAAAACCGGATCACAAGCAGGAGGGAACAGAGGCACAGAAAACAGGCATAGGTGCGTCTACGGAGGGGAGTGAATTGAAGCAGGGAACAGAGGCACGAAAAACCGGATCACAAGGATGGGAACAGAGGCACGAGAAAACCGGATCACAAGGAGGGAACAGAGGCACGAGAAAACCGGATCACAAGGAGGGAACAGAGGCACGAGAAAACCGGAACACAAGCAGGAGGGAACAGAGGCACAGAAAACTGGCATAGGTCCGTCTACGGAGAGGAGTGAATTGAAGCAGGGAACAGAGGCACGAGAAAAACGGACCACAAGGAGGGAACAGAGGCACGAGAAAACCGGATCACAAGGAGGGAACAGAGGCACAAGAAAACCGGATCACAAGCAGGAGGGAACAGAGGCACAGAAAACGGGCATAGGTGCATCTACGGAGGGGAGGGAATTGAAGCAGGGAACAGAGGCACGAGAAAACCGGATCACAAGGAGGGAACAGAGGCATGAGAAAACCGGATCACAAGGAGGGAACAGAGGCATGAGAAAACCGGATCACAAGGAGGTAACAGAGGCACGAGAAAACCGGATCACAAGCAGGGAACAGAGGCACGAGAAAACGGATCACAAGCAGGGAACAGAGGCACAGACACAGCCCAACACGGACGCTGGATATTGGGTCAGTGTAGTCCTGTGGGTTGTCTGTGCAACTGGGGAGACGAGAACCTCCCTTTCAGTGTCCTCACTCTTCTAGAACATCACTTTCCTGTGGCACTTGGCTTGAAGTGCTGGATTGCTAGGCCCATGCTGCCTCCGCCTATTTGGTTTTCTCTAGCGCTGCCCTGCTTTGCACACTGCTCCAGAGACTCGGACACTCCACAGCCAGGTTCCCACACACGGGTGTCCTCTATTAATATGGCGATGTAAAGGGGGGGCTCTGTCCCTTGCTGTGCTCTCAGCTAGTTGAGTTCTGCCCCCTCTGCGCAGGCTGTTCCTTACCGGACTGTGGCGGAGCCAGCAGGTCTCCAATGAAAATCCCCTCTGCGCTCGTCCGGGGAGCTCCGCTCCCACATTAGAGCCGACTCCAACACGGGCCTCATTGTTACTTGGCCATGTCCATCATTTTCGATTTCGCCTCACTGTGATGCGCTTAGCAGCTCCGCCAACTCCTCAGCTGCCACCTCATCGTGCGCGGAGTCTCCTCTCTTGCCTCCCCCATTTTCAGTCACGGTGAAATGCTCCAGCCTCTGCCTGCAGACACTGCTGCCGAGGGCTAAGTGCTCCGGCCTTCGTCAGCCACCATTCCGGAAGCTATTCCAGCTTGGTTGGCTGGACGGGGATTCCATGGGGAGAGCTCCCAGCAGGGAGTAAGACTGGATGTTCTCTAGTTTTTATTCGACCGCCATCGGTGGCACTACCTTGCCGGACCTGGACGCTTGTGTTTTTATCCGAGGGACGTTGGTGGTACCACCTTACCAGACCATATGAAGTAAACACAGGCAGCCTGCTCCTCAGCACAATGGGTATATATCCTCCAGGGAACAGAGGCAAGAAAAGAGGAGCGCAGGCAGGTAACAGAGGCAAGAAAAGAGGAGCGCAGGAAAGGAACAGAGGCAATAAAACTTACCGTGGGGGGTCTCTGTCTGTTGCGCGGCTGGTCGGACAACGCCATGCACACCACCATGTTTCTCCGAGGCGAAGCAGAAATGCCTCGGAGAAACCACCTTCATTTTCGGGATTGAGGGGCGTGTTTTTCGTTCTCTCCTCTTCCTATTGGCTGGAATGTAAAATTCCAGCCAATAGGAAGAGGAGAGAAAGGACATGAAAAAACACGCCCCCGAATCCCAAAATGACGGGGCTTAAACTGACAGACGCCCCTCTTCTGCAATGGCTGGCCTCCGTTTAGGAGGCCAGCCAATGGAGAAGAGAGGCGGGTTCAAGCCCCACACAAAGGGACATAAGATCTCGCCGGCCAGACTGCGCAAGCGCAGCCTACGCAGGCCGAGACCTAAAGAGATTGCTCTTGGCTGCAGGCCACATCGCAGCCGCCTTCAAGTTCAAGTTCAAGAATTTGTATAGCGCACTACTCACCCAGAGGGTCTCAAGGCGCTTGGGGAGGGGGTTCATTATTTATCGAATAGCCAGGTTTTAAGTTCTTTTCTGAAGGAGATATGGTTCTGTGTAAGGCGGAGATGAGTGGGGGGTGAGTTCCAGGTCTTGGCCGCCAAGTAGGAGAAAGATCTACCTCCCATGGTGGATCTTTGGATACGCGGTACTGCGGCTAGGGCTTGATTGGAGGATCTGAGTTAGCGGGAGGGTGTGTAGAAGGACAGTCGAGTGTTGAGGCATTCGGGTCCTAGTTTGTAGAGGGCCTTATGTGCGTGGGTGAGGAGACGGAACGTTATTCTCTTGTTGACGGGGAGCCAGTGGAGGTCTTTCAGGTGGTCGGTAATGTGGTCTTGGCGAGGGATGTCCAAGATGAGTCTCGCTGATGCGTTTTGGATGCGTTGGAGTTTTTTCTGTAATTTGGCTGTGATTCCGGCGTAGAGGGTGTTTCCGTAGTCTAGTCGACTCGTGACCAGAGCGTGGGTGACAGTCTTTCTTGTCTCGGAGGGGATCCAATGGAATATTTTTTTTGAGCATACGAAGTACGTTGAAGCAGGAGGATGAGACGGCGTTGACTTGTCTGGTCATCGAGAGTGAGGAGTCAAGGATGAAGCCAAGGTTACGTGCGTGGTCTGTGGGTATGGGTGCTGTGCCCAGAGCCGAAGGCCACCATGAGTCGTCCCAGGCAGAGGGGGATGATCCTAGGATGAGCACCTCCGTTTTGTCTGAGTTAAGTTTTAGGCGGCTGTTTTTCATCCATTCGGCTACTTCTTTCATGCCTTTTTCATGCCTTTGTGAAGATTGGTTTTGGCGGTGTTAGGGTCTTTGGCGAGGGAAAGGATCAGCTGGGTGTCGTCAGCGTAGGAGAGGATGTTAAGGTTGTGTTGACGCGCGATGGATGCGAGTGGACTCATGTAAACGTTGAAGAGGGTGGGACTGAGTGATGATCCTTGTGGTACGCCACAGATGACTTTGGTGGCCTCTGATTTGAATGGGGGAAGTCGGACTCTCTGAGTTCTCCCAGTTAGGAACGAGATGATCCAGTCCAGGGCCTTCCCTTGTATGCCGATGTTTCTGAGGCGTTGTATGAGGGTGCTATGACAGACTGTGTCGAAGGTGGCGGATAGGTCAAGTAGGATGAGGGCCACTGTTTCTCCGTTGTCTAGTAGTGTTCGGATATCGTCTGTAGATGCGATGAGGGCTGTCTCGGTGCTGTGTTTGGCTCGAAAGCCGGACTGTGAGGGATCAAGGGAGTTGTTGGATTTAAGGAAGGCAGCGAGCTGGCTGTTGACGGCCTTCTCAATGACTTTGGCAGGGAATGGGAGGAGGGATATGGGGCGGTAGTTTTTAAGTTCAGAAGGGTCTGCTGTGGGTTTTTTCAGGAAGGCGCTGACTTCGGCGTGTTTCCAGCTTTCAGGGAAGGTAGCAGAGTTGAAGGAGCAGTTGATGACATCACGGAGATGGGGTGCGATGATGGAGTCTGCTTTGTTAAAGATGTGGTGGGAACAGGGGTCGGTTGGCGAGCCAGAGTGGATGGAGTTCATTAGGTGGATGGTGTCCTCAATGGTGATTGGGTTCCAGGCGCTGGGGTTGTTAGAGGCCGGTTTAGGTTCGGAGGGGGGTGGAGAGGGTTGTTCATTGGAGATGTTCTCGAAGCTGTTATGTATGCCGGCAGTTTTGTTGTAAAAGAAGGAGGATAACGAATCGTAGAGGTCTTGGTAAGGGGTGATGTCATTTGAGGCTGCGGTGGGGTTGGTGAATTCTTTGACGATGTTGAATAGTTCCTTGCTGTTATGGGCGTTGTTGTCGAGACGATCCTTGAATGCTGATTTCTTGGTGGTTCAAATCAGTCGGTGGTGTTTGCGGGAGGCTGTCTTGAAGGTGGTCATATTGTCGGTGGTTGGGTTTTTTCTCCATTTTTTCTCGAGAGTACGGCATAGCTTCTTGGATTTCTTAAGGTCATCATTGAACCAGGGGGCCTTTTTGCTGTCCTGTTTGTTGTGATGGTTTTTCAAGGGTGCTAAATCATCAGCGCTGTGAGTGATCCATTGTTTGAGTTTGGTGGCAGCTTGGTTTGGGTCCGAGGAGAGGGCGGGTGGGTTCTGGTTGAGCGATGTGAGGAGTTGGTCGGTGGTGATTTTGTTCCAGTTTCTTCGAGGAATAGGTTGTGGGGGGTTGTGGGTCGAGGTGGTTTTGTAGCTAAAGTGAACACAACTGTGGTCCGTCCAATGGAGCACCATTCAGGCTTGTGGCGTTCCGTAGCTATTTGCGATCAGAAAGGGTAAGATGAAAGGCCTCATTTCCTTGACATATATTAATGGTTGTTTATGCCGGAAGGCAGCCGGCTCGCATAGTTCCAGATCAACCCTTCACTGTCCAGGCAGGGGGCGGCACTGACGGCTTTTTGCCTGGTTTGCGAGGTGATGAAGACGCCTGGACCCGTGACTGTGGCTTTCTAAGGCTAAGACATAAATCCATATGGGAAACAGGGAACCGAGTTGACAGGGGTGGCTGCTTCTGTTTGCACTTTGAATATTGCACATGGCACTGCCATACTAAACAGAACAGGAAATGAAAGCAGCTGCGTGTTCTGTGATTCAGTGATAGATGTTTCTCTCTGTATGGTATTGTAGCACTTACATAGCGCATTATACCCTGGTGAGGGACGCCAACCCTCGTTTTCAGATAGGTAGCACACTACACTGTAAGAGCCTGGTTTCCAGAGTGTTGCATTTGTTTCGAACTCACGTGGGAAGTGTTTTGGTGTCAGACCTCAGAGAGTCAAGAGGTGCGTGTGTCTCATTTTAGCCCAAGTCTACAGAAATGACAGTAACTCAGCGAGCGGCCTGTGCTGCCAACTGTTGGTAGCAAGCCTTCCCTGCAGGTAGAAATGTGCAAATGCCTCAGTAAACATACAATGAACTGTATATGTCCAGCCCAGCAGAATATTTTGCTGTTCATTACCATTGTTGAGTGTGGGGAGGGGCCGTGGTTCACCAGAGGTGTGGCCTGAGTGGGTCATTCATTCATTCAAAATATTTTATTCGGTTTACTTATGTGTAACCATAAAAGTTCATAAGACAAGATACAATTCAGACTTACAAATAAAATACGTAATACAAAATACACCAATTAAAACTATTTTTTAAAATTTGAGCTCCAACTATTGCACATTGAAGAGAAAGTCATTAGGTAATTGTACAAGGAGTTACTAATACAGTTTAAGAGTCCAGACATTTTCTGTACTTCATTGAACATTTCGGGAAACCGGCCACGTATGGTATGCAATCAGGTTTTAACAGTTGTAGATAAAATAATGCAGGACGAACTTGCACAAAATTCAACTTTTTTAAAATAGATTTTAAATAAAAAACCCTTGGGAATTCATAATATTTACAAAAGAAGTAAAGTGCAGCAGATCCTGAGGAGACAAGTTGTCGCAGCCACAGGGTGCTAACACTTTCCCTTCATGACAACCCCTTGGGACTGCTAATAAAAGGTGAAAAAGATTAAACCTGAACCTGATTAATAAAAATCGCTCATACACTGATAGCGGCAAAAGTAGATATGGTTCCACATCAGGCGAGGTTTTAAGCGTCAAATGTAGACGCACGTTGGACTTCAACAGATCCTTTTCCTCCTTTTCCATTATTTTATGTGTGGTGAAGGAGTGTTTAATGAGCGTCACGTCTTTTCTAGTGATGCCTTCTGTGAGAGGTTGGCCCGATATGCAGTGCTCACTATTCTAGTGATCACTATGCATCAGTCCAAACGACCCTTATGGTGATTCGTTGTAAGTCAACCTTAGACCAGCTATCCTAGTAGCGTGGATACGAGCAGTCTTCGGGCTAAACTCTAGAGGGCGTGTTAAGCCAGCTGTTATACCATCACATACCCCTTGAACACCAAGGGAAAGGACACCACACAAGTGTTATGAAAATAAACAGAGTATTTATTTAAAGTCACAACAGCCCTGTACTCTTTATGACGCCAGGGTACTAAGCACAAACCAAAACTCTTAGGAAAATACTTCAAGTGCACAATCTATACAAGTGCCCGAGGGCACGGAAAGTTAGTGGTCTCGGGCGAACCCGATAAGGTAAGTCGGAAGTGATAGGGACTCGGGACCCTTAGATACTGAGGCTATGGGGGCACCGAAATGCCGAAGTTACCTAGCCCGGGGGGTGCGGCTGCACAAGTCTTTACAGACGTTGGGAGTCCTCGCTGACGAACCAGGAGCCGGAAGGAAGAAGTTGCTGGCCGGCGACCAGTGGAGATCCAAGCCTGGATCAGAGATGGATGACACCTGAAAGCAGAGGGGACCAAGTTCGTACTACTAGCCAGTAGTCAGAGGGTACCAGGAGGGCACCGGATGATCGTCACCTCAACTAGGTGAGTGGGCGACGCTAGGCTCTGCAGTCTCACGGACCAGGAGGCGTTGTCGGCGACCAGGATGGAGGTGTGAGCTGTCCCACGAAGTTTGATGCTGTCGGCGTCGCTGGGCCCAGGATTGGGGCAACAAGCCTTGGCAAATTTCAGGGCCACGTGGTGGGCCTAAAATGGCGTCTTGAGTGGACCAGGAGGGTCCGGGGGGCTCCTCTCTCAGAAGGGAGCAAAGGCCGGTCTGGAGCAACCAGACCGTTATTATATATGGGGTAACCCGAGAAGAGTCCTAAGAGGTTGCATACATCCTCTCCCACTTTGTAACTGTTGACCCACTTAGCTAATTATACATTCTTGTCCACAGACACAGCGTGTATATTGCTTCACTGAATATCCAACTTATCATCTTTCGCCGAAAGAGCGAGGGTGAGTCTGATTAGCTTCCATGTAATGTCACAGTGTTCAGTTTTGTCCCTGTTAAGTCTATGTCTTGTATGTGTAAATTACATTGGAAGAAACACAGCACTAATGGCAATGTGTTTCTTGTTTTCCTCCAGTACTCGAGAGCACGTTTGATCGGCTCTCTTTTATCGAATTGACCAGCTGGCAAATAGGCGCACCACTAACAGGGTGAGTGCTTTTGGAGTACTTACCGTAAACCTTCAAGCATGTTGGTTTTTCAAAAAAACTTAGCCCTTACATTTGTGTTACAGGTGTCCGCCTACACTTCTGGGGTTACATGAATGCAATGTAACTATGCTCCTTCGCTTCACCGTCCCGTCCTGATGAAGACCCGCCTATGAGGATACAATTTGCCCTTTTTATCCTTGGGTCGAAACGTCGACATCCTTTCCATACAGTGAGCCTGCATCTCCTATGCCCCTGCCCACTCACCCTTTCTGAAGACCGAAAACCATCTGAGCGAAGTGATCGCTGTAAAGACAATTACAATTCTTTTACAAACTAACTTTTGAGGGCAGGCTCTGTCTAGAATCAAAGCCAACAGATTCTTCAATGACCATACTACTCAATATCCCCTGACCGCTTGCTCCTTTCTTTCCTTTGCACGAGCACAAGAATTTCACACTCTATGCACTTTATTCTCTCTCGGTAACCCCTTCTGTTCCGAATTGTAGATATTGTATATTTGTGTACTGCCTTATGAGGAGATTTTTATTATGAATAAATAGTAGAGTTCTCTCCTCTACTTTTAAAACGTTAAAACAAACCTGTTTGTGTGTTGGTATTGGACACCTGTGTATTTTTGGGCTATTGTGTTTTTGTTTTTTCACTTTAGGAATTAATTTCTCATATGAAAAATAATTAAGCTGAGTAATTTTGGAATAATTGTGTGTGGAATTCTATGTCTAGGACCACCATATCTGCAACACTTGATACCCAGGTCCTAGGACTCTTCTCGGGTTACCCCATATATAATAACGATCTCTTGAGCAGGGATTCCTGCGAGGGTGTTTTGTATGTTTAATGTGTTTGATGTATGTGAATTTTGTATGACCATTTATCCACTAGAAATTAAGACAGGATATGGCAGAGAAAGACACTCTTACTTATAGTGAGGAATACATTAGCAAACTTATTGAGGCCCAGAAAGGTGGCAGCTTTCTGGGGCGCTCCACAACCCCAATTGACCTAACATTAAATGATAAGATCAATAAAGTTGAAAGGCTAGAGAAAAAGCTAATTCGAACTAGACTACATGGCCATGTACTAACCCAATACTTGCAGGCGAATGTGATACCTATAGGGCTTCAGGTGAGAAACGAACCGGCCATATTTATTGACAACCCCAAATTCAAGGGCAAGTTTAGCTTTATCAGCAACAACTGCTCCAGGCACTGGATGGTGCTTGGAGTTGAGACAGCCCTGGAAGAGGTAGAACGCCTGATAAAAGAGATTGCTGGCCTCAGAAAGGAGATAACTGATGACAAGGCCCTCAACAACGCCAAAGAAGCGTTGGAACGCCTAGAAAAAACATTAAAAGACTTCGATACCTTTACTCAGTCAGACAAATTAGCGAAGGATCTGAAGTTCTATGATAAGGCAGCAGTTTACCCCTATCTAGCAGAGGGTTATTACAATAAAGATTCCCAAGGGAGGTTCCTAAGTAGGGGAAGAGGTGGGTACAGAAGATATACCACTTTTTCGGACTCCTCTGCAACCAGCAACTCTGAAAACGAGCAGGAGAGACCAAGCACAAGCGGCAACTCATACCCTGACTACTCGAACACTTTTTTAGAGGAGGACCAATGGGGGGATTACCAAGGCAGAGGCCGTCCCTGGGGGAGACCCAGGGGCCGCGGACAATCCAACTGGAACCGAGGGAGGGGAGGAACAGTGAAGAAACAGGTCCACTTCAGACCAGAACAGCATGGGGAAATCAGAACCCGACAGAAACATTACAGGTGGTAGCTTGCCGAACAGAAAATGGGCAAACTAGTTCTATTATCAACCTGTCTACCTATACCCTGAAACCAGAAGAATCCAGAATACTGGAAAAAGGCCTTTCCTTTGTCCCTACCAGCCTCCCTAATACCTTCAATCTGAAAACGGAGTTACACCAGTTTTTCAGGAAGGTTAGACTGAAACACCATTTTAACAAAATACCCTTTAAACCAGTATTCAGCAATACTGGTTTACGGCCCCCTTCCACTTTCACACCACCGGCACAAATGATGTCCAACAAAATCCTGGCATTTGAGCAAGTGGTTATGAGAGATATCAACCAGGTGCTAGCCAAAAAGAAATACACCAAGTTTAACACCAGCAAACAAGAAAAACTGGCATTGGAAGCACTTAAACAAAACTCTGACATCGTGATCAAACCAGCCAACAAGGGTGGGGCGATCGTCATTCAAAGTAGGGATGACTATAAGTCTGAAATACTCTCACAGCTAGGGGTGGAGGGTAATTATAAAAAACTGCAGGCTGATCCTACTAAAGAAATAAGTGCTGACATCAAATTTATTACCAGTAAGGCCCTAGAAGATGGCTTCCTAACTAAACATGAACACGATTATCTTAATAATAACCATCCTAGGATACCTACTATTTACACGCTCCCTAAGGTCCACAAACGTTTGGAGAAACCCCCGGGAAGACCAATCGTCTCCGGTTGCGGCTCAGCACTAGAACCCCTGTGTAAGTATGTGGACATATTCCTAAAACCTATTGCTGAGGCGACCACAGCTTATCTAAGAGACACCATGCAGGTAATACAACTGGTGGATGAGTACCCTTTTGACCGGACCAACAATCTGCTGGTCACTATGGATGTAACCTCACTTTACACCAATATCCCACAGGAGGCAGCACTTGAAGTCATTAGAGGTGTCCTGGACGAGAGGCCGAGACCCTGCCAAGTCCCAACGACCTTCATCCTGGATCTCCTTGAGATCGCCATGAAGAAGAATGTCTTCTACTTCGATGGAGAGTATTATTTTCAAACAAAGGGTGTAGCCATGGGGGCAAGCTTTGCCCCAGATCTGGCCATAATTTTCATGAATGCATATGAACACACCTTTGTACTTAATGAAACCAACCCCTTTTATGACAACATCGTACTATGGCGTCGTTACATAGACGATGTGCTGATGATATGGCAGGGGAGTGAGGAGCAGTTAAGAAATTTTCATACCTGGCTCAATAACCGCTCCAACGACATCCAATTCTCATTGGACTTTAGCAACAATCAAATCAACTTCCTTGATATAACCATAGTTGAGGATGAGGGGCATCTGCGAACCACACTCTTTAGAAAACCCAGCGAGAGAAACACCTTACTCCGCTACTCAAGCCATCATCCACGTAACCTCAGAGACAACCTACCTTACGGCCAATTTCTGAGGTTGCGTAGGAACTGTAGCCGGAAGGTCGATTACTTTACAGAATCATCCTTACTCATTGAAAGATTGGCAGACAGGGGTTACCCTCGCAGACTGCTAAAAAAGTCTCGCAAGAAAGCATGGTTTTGCCACAGAGAATTTCTCCTTGAACCTAAAACGAAAGAAAAGGACACCAACACTAGAATGACCTGTGTGACTACCTTTAACACCAGGAGCAATGATATCAAGAGAGTCATAAACAGTCATTGGCACCTTGTGGCAGATGAAATAGGGATCCCAGACCCCCCTATGCATGCATTCAGGAAAGGGAAAAGCGTTAGGGATTATGTTGTCCAATCCCTGCTTCAATGCAAACCCAGCAACTCACAAACAACCCTCTGGAATACTCCACCAGTGGTCGGCCATTACAAATGTGGTGCGTGCAAAGCTTGCCCTTTGACTCTAGAAATCAAGCAGTGCACACACAACAACTACACCCACACCTTACGCCATCAAACCAACTGCAACTCGGCGGGTGTTGTGTATGCCATCAAATGTCCGTGTGGTTTCCTGTATGTGGGCCAGACCATACAAAAAGTAAAAGCTCGCATTTTGCAGCATGTAAGCAGAATACGCTGCAAAGTACAGGGCGCTCCTTTGGTGGAACATTTTCTGACCTTCGGTCACCCACCTGAAAGTCTTCGGTGGTGGATTTTGGAAAAAGTACAAGTAAACATCAGGGGTGGGAACTTTGCCAGTACCCTTAGTCTCCGAGAATGCAAATGGATGCACATATTTGATACAGTCAATCGGGGTCTGAATGAGTATGAGGAAACAACAAGACAAATGTCTACCTTGTACAATGGCTAAACGTTCTACTTGCTGTTTATGTTCGTACCACAGGTGGTCATAGGAAACTATATGGGATTTTGTGATCCGGATGCACATTTCATTTGTATCTTGTAATTATGTACTGTACAAGGCAAATAATGTTTATTATGTTCCGATTGCACATAAATGTTTCCATGTCTACTATGTTTTCCAAACTTCTAAGACGCCTGGAGTCTGTCTTCTTTTCAACCCCACGCATGTTGCTAGGCAACAGCCCCGGCCTTAGCGTGATATGTCAGTGGCGTGCACGTTGACGTCACGTCCAGTACTTAACCTGGCGCTGATCGAGCTTCTCTCAGCAGTCACCTATAGACAGAGCCCCATTGATAGGCCGCGCAGTTCTACGGAGGAGGTATGTTATGACAACAAACATCCCCGAGGTTGCATATATCCTCTCCCACTTTGTAACTGTTGACCCACTTAGCTAATTATACATTCTTGTCCACAGACACAGCGTGTATATTGCTTCAGTGAATATCCAACTTATCATCTTTCGCCGAAAGAGCGAGGGTGAGTCTGATTAGCTTCCATGTAATGTCACAGTGTTCAGTTTTGTCCCTGTTAAGTCTATTTCTTGTATGTGTAAATTACATTGGAAGAAACACAGCACTAATGGCAATGTGTTTCTTGTTTTCCTCCAGTACTCGAGAGCACGTTTGATCGGCTCTCTTTTATCGAATTGACCAGCTGGCAAATAGGCGCACCACTAACAGGGTGAGTGCTTTTGGAGTACTTACCGTAAACCTTCAAGCATGTTGGTTTTTCAAAAAAACTTAGCCCTTACATTTGTGTTACAGGTGTCCGCCTACACTTCTGGGGTTACATGAATGCAATGTAACTATGCTCCTTCCCGTCACCGTCCCGTCCTGATGAAGACCCGCCTATGAGGATACAATTTGCCCTTTTTATCCTTGGGTCGAAACGTCGACATCCTTTCCATACAGTGAGCCTGCATCTCCTATGCCCCTGCCCACTCACCCTTTCTGAAGACCGAAAACCATCTGAGCGAAGTGATCGCTGTAAAGACAATTACAATTCTTTTACAAACTAACTTTTGAGGGCAGGCTCTGTCTAGAATCAAAGCCAACAGATTCTTCAATGACCATACTACTCAATATCCCCTGACCGCTTGGTCCTTTCTTTCCTTTGCACGAGCACAAGAATTTCACACTCTATGCACTTTATTCTCTCTCGGTAACCCCTTCTGTTCCGAATTGTAGATATTGTATATTTGTGTACTGCCTTATGAGGAGATTTTTATTATGAATAAATAGTAGAGTTCTCTCCTCTACTTTTAAAACGTTAAAACAAACCTGTTTGTGTGTTGGTATTGGACACCTGTGTATTTTTAAGCTATTGTGTTTTTGTTTTTTCACTTTAGGAATTAATTTCTCATATGAAAAATAGTTAAGCTGAGTAATTTTGGAATAATTGTGTATGGAGCAACCAGACCAGCAGCGTTGGTTGTCGGGCGTCGTCAAGAAGGTCACGGCCAGCGGCCAGTAACCAGACAACGTGCTGAACAGCAAAGAGCAGAAGGGCCCCACGCAGATCGTGGAGATGCTGGGAGGCTGCACTTCGGTGCTGGAGCTGCTCAGGGTCGGGGCTTCTCGGACCCCAGAGCACTCACCCGAGGATCCCTCGGTGGTCGTGCTGGTTAAGAAATCGTGTAGGTCTTGATGATGGCCGGTCCCTCGAGGTCTCGTCGCACCCACAGATCTCAGCTGAGCTGACGATGTGGGTAGAGGTCAGAGGTGCCAGGGAAGCCGGTTCTCGTCGAGCTGGGCAGTCGGATTCCTGAGGAAGGACTTGCAGCAAACCGCAGAGTTCTTAGTTGGTGCCTGCGGATGCAGGGTGACTACTCCTTAGCCACAAGGGAGAAATCTTGAGAAGAGTCGAGAGGTCCTTTCGTAGAAAGTATTCTTGATTCAAAGATGATCTAATTTGGAAGGGTCCCCGCCCCTGCCTTTATTCTAAAGAAAGGGGTGGGTACGCGACTAGGTCCTGCCCTAGGGGTGGGACCAGAAAGGGGGGTGGTTACACCCCTCTCCCATGCCGGGCTTTCCCCGGGTCAGGGGCTGGGATGCCCCTGGAACTGGTTCTAGCCGGCAGATGCGTAGTGAGCACCGGGGTGCCACTCTGCAGTCACCTTCCTGTAAAGCCCTGCCTACCCAGGATACACAAAACCCTGTCTGGGATGGTGCGAGCACCGCCCCGGACGGGAAACCCTTTGTCCAAGCTCTCCTCGCTGGAAGGACTCCCAGCAGCAGGAGGTAAGACTCGTGTCTGTGGTGGCAGCATCCATTTTGTGGAGCTGAGGCTTCAGTTAACTTTAACCGGGGTTCACAGTTACGTACATGTCGTGTCCCTCTAGAAGGGTGGAATGCTAGCCCCGTCGCCAGCATTGGTGAGGGATCAGCATCCCGATTCGTATGACACCTTACTCGACATGTCTTGATAACGCGATACCGAAGTTACCAATATGGTACGCGTTATCATGGAACAGCCATTGGGTCTTGGTTCCGCAAGCTGCAACCGGGCTCGGGTTGTGCTAGAGCCCAATTCACACGATTCCACGCACTCTGCCTTCAGGATTGTCAAGGCCTGCCATAGGAGTGACTGATAGGAATCTGTGTGTCCATTTTTAGGGTTAGATATAGGTATACTATATCTACAGCAAAGGGTGAGTACACCACCTTGCCCCAGCTGTCGTGCAGCCAGTTGTGTCAGATTTAGATGGCCATCCAGGGGTGGCATAATACATGCTTCAGCCCCTGGTAGGCCCTGGGTACACCGGTGCCCTGAGTTACAGGGTCTAACAAGGTGGCCCAGTTCCAATTGGGTAATGCACCTAAGGTACACATATCAATTTAGCGAGAGAACAGCTAGGCTGTGGGTCTGATTGGCTGGCCCACAGCCCGAGAAAGTCGTAAACCAGTGAAACAAAAGCAAAAAATCTGGGTGATCATAGGATTGCAGACCCTACTCTCCTATATGACCCCCCCCCCCCCCCCAAACGTTGGGACAATAAACTAACCTTGACCAGGTGAGTCTTCTTGTTCTAAGTGGAAATACCTGGAGAGCCCATCTGCATTGCCATGATCAGTTCCAGGTCTATGCTCCACTGTGAAGTCCATCCCCTGTAGGGAAATGGACCACCTAAGCAGTTTGGGGTTTTCACCCTTCATCTGATTTAGCCATAAGAGGGGCTTATGGTCGGTCTGAATCTTGAAATGAGTGCCAAACAAGTATGGCCTCAGTTTCTTCAGGGCCCAAACCACAGCAAAGGCCTCCCTCTCAATAGCTGACCAATTTTTCTCTCTGGGGGTCAGCCGTCTGCTTATAAAAGCAATGGGCTGGTCATTACCATCAAAATTCAGTTGAGATAGAACAGCTCCCACACCCAACTCAGAAGCATCTGTTAGGACAATGAATGGTTTGGAGTAGTCTGGACTCTTGAGGATAAGTGCCGTGCACATGGCCTGTTTTAGGTCATCGAATGCTTTTTGACAGCTCGCTGTCCACTGAACCTTTTTTGGCATTTTCTTACTTGTCAGTTCATTAAGTGGAGTCACAATCGATCCATAATTCCTGACAAACTTTCGGTAGTAACCAGTCAGGCCCAGGAAAGCTCGAACCTGAGTCTGGGTGGTTGGAGGAGCCCAGTCCCTGATTGACTGTATTTTGCTCTCCAGTGGTTGAACTTGGCCTCCACCTACAAGGTGGCCCAAGTATACAACCTGTGTCTGCCCTATCTGGCACTTGGTGGCCTTGATAGTGAGACCTGCTGCTTGCAGAGCCTCTAATACTTTCCTCAGGTGGACCAGGTGATCCTCCCAGGTGGAGCTAAAGACAGCAATATTGTCAAGATACGCCGCACATAAGTCATCCAGCCTAGTGAGAACGTGATTCACCAACCTTTGGAAGGTGGCAGGTGCATTCTTCAAACCAAAGGGCATTACCACAAACTGATAATGCCCACCAGGGGTAGAAAATGCGGTCTTGGCGTCCTCAGCTAACCTGATTTGCCAATACCCAGCTGTCAGGTCAAACGTACTTAAGTAGTTGGCAGAAGCCAATCTATCTATAAGCTCATCTGCCCTTGGTATTGGGTGGGCATCAGTCTTAGTGACTGCATTGAGACCCCTGTAGTCTACGCAGAACCTCATCTCTTTCTTACCACCCTGGGTGTGAGGCTTCGGCACTAGAACTACGGGACTAGCCCAAGGGCTATCCGAGGGTTCAATGACTCCCAACTCCAACATTTTCTGCACTTCAGTCTTGGTGCAGTCTCTAACGTGATCGGGCTGCCTGTAGATTTTACTCTTGACGGGCAAGCTGTCACCAGTGTCAACCTCATGGGTACACCAGTTGGTCTGGCTGGGTGTTAGAGAGAACATATGCCGGAAGGATTGAAGAACCTGTTTACAATCCTTCTGTTGATGTTCAGAGAGACTGCCACAAAAGACAACACCGTCCACTGATCCATCATCAGGATTCTGAGTGAGCAGGTCTGGGAGAGGGTCACTCTCTTCCTCCTGTCCCTCATCTATGGCCATGAGCAAGCTCATGTTCTTCCTGTCGACATATGCCTTGAGCCTGTTGACATGGAGCACCCTGTGGGGGCTCCTGGGAGTTCCAAGGTCCACCAGGTAGGTGACCTCTCCCTTTTTCTCCAGGATGGTGTAGGGCCCAGACCATTTGTCTTTGCGTGCTGCTGGGGCCACTGCCTCCAACACCCACACCTTCTGTCCAGGCTGATAAACAGTCAGGACAGCCTTTTGGTCATGCCAAGCTTTTTGGAGTTCTTGGCTGGCCTTAAGGTTTTCGGATGCCTTCTCCATGTACTCAGCCATCCGGGAGCGGAGGCCAAGCACATAGTCCACCATGCTGGTTGCAGGCTTTTTGAGAGGTCTCGCCCATCCTTCCTTCACCAAACACAGGGGTCCTCTTACAGGATGTCCGTACAAAAGTTCAAAAGGGCTGTAGCCAACCCCCTTCTGTGGGACTTCTCTATAAGCGAATAAAAGGCAGGGAATCAGGACGTCCCATCTACGCCGGAGCTTTTCAGGTTGTCCATGAATCATCCCTTTCAGGGTCCTGTTGAACCTTTCAACAAGCCCATTGCACTGTGGGTGATAGGGTGTAGTGAACTTGTAGTTGACACCACATTCCTTCCACATAGCAGTTAAGTAACCCGACATGAAGTTTGCACCTCTGTCAGAGACAACCTCCTTAGGGAAGCCCACTCTGGAGAACACTCCAACCAGGGCTCTTGCCACAACAGGTGCTGTAGTGGTCCTAAGGGGAATAGCTTCAGGATACCTGGTGGCATGATCCACTACCACCAGTATAAACTTGTGCCCTGATGCTGTCTGGGGTTCCATTGGACCGACAATGTCAATCCCCACTCGTTCAAAGGGCACCCCCACCACAGGCATTGGTATAAGGGGGGCCTTTGTTGTGCCACCTGACTTACCACTGGCTTGGCAAGTGACACAGGAGCGACAAAACTCCTTGGTATCTTCGTTCATGTGAGGCCAGTGAAAGTGTGAGACAAGCCTGTCCCACGTCTTCGTCTGGCCTAAGTGTCCTGCTAAGGGAATCTCGTGGGCCAAGGTAAGAAGGAAACCACGCTGAGACAAGGGGATAACCAGCCTCCTGGTCATGCCAGGCTTGGGGTCTCTTGCCTCAGTGTACAGGAGTCCATCCTCCCAGTATACCTTGTGGGTACTTGTGGCGTTCCCAGCAGCCTCAGCAGCAGCCTGCTGTCTAAGGGGTTCAAGGGAAGGGCAGTCTAACTGGTCCTTCCCCAGGTCTTCTCGTGTGGGTCCCCCTGAGCCCAGAAACTCAACTTGATCAAGTTCGAGTTCTTTAGGTTCAGTTTCCCGTAATTCCTGGAGGTCAGCCTCCTCTGAGACCTGATCCTCGACCTGGGGCAAGGGGGAAGGCGATGCCTTAACCCGACTGCTCTTCTTCTTGGGAGGTGTCTGGTCCGTTGTTCCAGGATCCAGCACCGGTTCAGTGGGGCATCGTCTGACCTGTGACCTAGTCACAGCAAGCACGTGTGCTGGCAAGCCTAACATCTCCATGTGAGTCCTGTGCTCCACGTCTGACCATTGTGATGACTCCAAATCATTGCCCAACAAACAATCCACTGGGAGGTCTGAACTAACAACAACCTTTTTCTGGCCATTTACCCCTCCCCAGGAGAAAGCAGCAATCGCCATACTATGACTGGTAGTGACGTTGCTGGCATTGGTCACCAGGAATTCTGTACCTGGCATGATCTGTCCAGGGTCCACAAAGTTAGGCGTCACCATGGTGACGCTGGCACAAGTGTCCCTATAGGCCTGAGCCATTTTTCCATTTATTAAAGGCGTCTGTCGGTATTTGCCCAAAGTATTGGGACTGACATCGGGGGATATATCCACATCCCCCGTACAGACAAGGACAGCCTGAGTGAGTGTGCCAACTAAGTTGTCACATCCCTCAGAACCCAAGGTTAACCCCACTAAGCCCTTGGGAGGTGCACTGCTACTGCTGGCTGTACTAGGGGACACAGGTGCCTTAGGGGCTGCAGTAGCAGGAGTCTGCCCTCCTTTCTTGGTGCACTCACTTAACCAGTGAGTTTTACTTTTACAGTATTGGCACCACCTTTTCGATTGGCCTTCTTGATTCTTCTTTTTCTGGGAAGCCTGACCCCCCCCCCCTCTTTGGGTTGTTGGGGACCTGTCAAAGACTTCTGGTCATTTTGTTCACTCTTAGAATCTTTACCCTTCTGGTCTGCTTTCTTCTGACCACCCTGGTTCTGGCCCTGGTTTTGCTTAACCCTTGTTCTGACCCATCTGTCTGCCTTCTTTCCCAATTCTTGGGGAGAGGTCAGATCCGAGTCGACAAGGTGCTGATGCAACAGCTGGTTCTGACAATTGTTTAAAATCTGTTCTCGCATGATCAAATTATACAATCCTGTGTAATCAGTAACCTTACTGCCCAGCAACCAGCCCTCCAAAGCCTTAGTGGCACAATCGACAAAATCAGACCAGTCCTGAGACTGAGTTTTCTGGGTATCCCTGAACAGCAACCTATACTGCTCAGTGGTTAGGCCGAACCCATCAATCAGTGTGTTCTTCAGGACCTGGTAATCATTAGCGTCCTCAGCTCTAGTAGTGAGGAGCTTATCTCTACCTTTACCTTCAAAGGAGAGCCACAAGATAGCTGCCCACTGACTCTGGGGGACGCACTGTACAGTGCAGGCCCTCTCCAAAGCAGTAATCCATTTGTGGATATCGTCCCCTTGCTTAAAGGGGGGCACTATCTTACTCAGGTGCCTAGTGTCTAAACTCCTGTTTTCCCTTGGGGGAATGCTACCACCAGTGGGGTTTTTCCCACTCAATTCTTGCTCTCTAGCAAAGGCGAGTCTTTCTTTGGCCAGGGCAAGTTCTTCCCTTTCGATCCTCAGATTGACTTCCCGCTCTTTAGCTTCGTACACTCTCCTCTGAGGGGATGTCATCCCTCTTCGAGAAGAGCCGCGAGAGCCATTGGTTCGAACGGATATGTTAGAGTCTCTCGACAGAGACCTAACTCGTCCATTCCCAATGTTAAGCTGGCCGGAGAGGGGCCCCAGGGGTCTCCTAGTACCACTCTCGTGCCTGCTTACGTTGTCCCTAGTTAGCTGGCTAACTACTACTGGACCTTTGTCTGCCTCGTCCCCAGATGTCTCTGGATCCTCGTCCTCCTCTTCACCTTCTGCGGAGAGATGGATAAGGTCAGGGTCACCTAGGGTTCCCTCGAGGGGGGGCATATTCCCTTCTGGATGAGAAGGGTCTGTGTTACCAGCCCTCCTAGCATCATAAGTCTCCAAGAGACCAATCAGAAACGGAATGGTAGGGTTTGCACCCTGTTTTAGCTTCCGAGACGTACAGATCTGTCGCATCTCTTGGAAGCTAAGTGCAGCATATCTGGAAGTGACCTGTGGAAGGTCGACTGACACAAGGGGAGACTCCGCGTTTCCTCCTTTGTCTGACATGCTGCTTCTAGTGTGGTGTAATTGATGCACCTACCTACACTATATGTTTACCTACTGATCCCTTGCTAAGAGTTGTAGCCAAGGTGTGCTAAGCCTTGAGGAGCTACAACAGCTGGTTCAGTAGAACTCAGAGTATTCTAAGCTAAGTTATATGTACCTGGAGTACTTATGCGATCTTTCACAAGATATTCTTAGGATACGCGTGGTAAAACAACAGCAAGCTCAAATCCCAACCGCTGCTCACCAATGTGAGAGGTTGGCCCAATATGCAGTGCTCACGATTCTAGTGATCACTATGCATCAGTCCAAACGACCCTTATGGTGATTGGTTGTAAGTCAACCTTAGACCAGCTATCCTAGTAGCGTGGATACGAGCAGTCTTCGGGCTAAACTCTAGAGGGCGTGTTAAGCCAGCTGTTATACCATCACATACCCCTTGAACACCAAGTGAAAGGACACCACACAAGTGTTATGAAAATAAACAGTGTATTTATTTAAAGTCACAACAGCCTTGTACTCTTTATGAGGCCAGGGTACTAAGCACACACCAAAACTCTTAGGAAAATACTTCAAGTGCACAATCTATACAAGTGCCCGAGGGCACGGAAAGTTAGTGGTCTCGGGCGAACCCGATAAGGTAAGTCGGAAGCGATAGGGACTCGGGACCCTTAGATACTGAGGCTATGCGGGCACCGAAATGCCGAAGTTACCTAGCCCGGGGGGCTGCGGCTGCACAAGTCTTTACAGACGTCGGGAGTCCTCGCTGACGAACCAGGAGCCGGAAGGAAGAAGTTGCTGGCCGGCGACCAGTGGAGATCCAAGCCTGGATCAGAGATGGATGACACCTGAAAGCAGAGGGGACCAAGTTCGTACTACTAGCCAGTAGTCAGAGGGTACCAGGAGGGCACCGGATGATCGTCACCTCAACTAGGTGAGTGGGCGACGCTAGGCTCTGCAGTCTCACGGACCAGGAGGCGTTGTCGGCGACCATGATGGAGGTGCGAGCTGTCCCACGAAGGTTGATGCTGTCGGCGTCGCTGGGCCCAGGATTGGGGCAACAAGCCTTGGCAAATTTCAGGGCCACGTGGTGGGCCTAAAATGGCGTCTTGAGTGGACCATGAGGGTCCGGGGGGCTCCTCTCCCAGAAGGGAGCAAAGGCCGGTCTGGAGCAACCAGACCAGCAGCGTTGGTTGTCGGGCGTCGCCAAGAAGGTCACGGCCAGTGGCCAGTAACCAGACAACGTGCTGAACAGCAAAGAGCAGAAGGTCCCCACGCAGATCGTGGAGATGCTGGGAGGCTGCACTTCGGTGCTGGAGCTGCTCAGGGTCGGGGCTTCTCGGACCCCAGAGCACTCACCCGAGGATCCCTCGGTGGTCGTGCTGGTTAAGAAATCGTGTAGGTCTTGATGATGGCCGGTCCCTCGAGGTCTCGTCGAACCCACAGATCTCAGCTGAGCTGACGATGTGGGTAGAGGTCAGAGGTGCCAGGGAAGCCGGTTCTCGTCGAGCTGGGCAGTCGGATTCCTGAGGAAGGACTTGCAGCAAACCGCAGAGTTCTTAGTTGGTGCCTGTGGATGCAGGGTGACTACTCCTTAGCCACAAGGGAGAAATCTTGAGAAGAGTCGAGAGGTCCTTTTGTAGAAAGTATTCTTGATTCAAAGATGATCTAATTTGGAAGGGTCCCCGCTCCTGCCTTTATCCTAAAGAAAGGGGTGGGTACGCGACTAGGTGCTGCCCTAGGGGTGGGACCAGAAAGGGGGGTGGTTACACCCCTCTCCCATGCCGGACTTTCCCGAGGTCAGGGGCTGGGATGCCCCTGGAACTGGTTCTAGCCGGCAGATGCGTAGTGAGCACCGGGGTGCCACTCCGCAGTCACCTTCCTGTAAAGCCCTGCCTACCCAGGATACACAAAACCCTGTCTGGGATGGTGCGAGCACCGCCCCGGACAGGAAACCCTTTGTCCAAGCTCTCCTCGCTGGAAGGACTCCCAGCAGCAGGAGGTCAGACTCGTGTCTGTGGTGGCAGCATCCATTTTGTGGAGCTGAGGCTTCAGTTAACTTTAACCGGGGTTCACAGTTACGTACATGTCGTGTCCCTCTAGAAGGGTGGAATGCTAACCCCGTCGCCAGCATTGGTGAGGGATCAGCATCCCGATTCGTATGACACCTTACTCGACATGTCTTGATAACGCGATACCGAAGTTACCAATATGGTACGCGTTATCATGGAACAGCCATTGGGTTTTGGTTCCGCAAGCTGCAACCGGGCTCGGCTCGTGCCAGAGCCCAATTCACACGATTCCACGCACTCTGCCTTCAGGATTGTCAAGGCCTGCCATAGGAGTGACTGATAGGAATCTGTGTGTCCATTTTTAGGGTTAGATATAGGTATACTATATCTACAGCTGTAGTATTGGGGTTCCCAAGGCCTACATGCTCCGTAGATAACCCACTTACATTCAAGAACTGTTGGCACGGAAACTGTAAAATTCAAAGAACAAGTTTATTAAGACCCCATGGGGTGGTGGTACATTCCTACAGCACCCTTCGGTAATGCAAGAAGTATCACACCGAACATCGGTGTGACTCGTTCTTTTATACAGTTTTACAGGTAATAAAAGATAGGCGGCACAGAGTTACAAAGCGTTATGTACATATATGGTCATGTTTTGGAACACAGCCAGCTCATTGGAGGGCTACAACCCCGCTGGTCAGTTTGGCGGCACATTCCTGAGGGACGACTGGTCAGTTGGGACTGCGCATGTACGGGTTGACCAGTACTAAAAATAGCCTGTTGCTGGGCAAACTCGAGTGGTCAGTGGCACGGACAACGGACTAAAGGGCACGCTAGCCACGAGGCAGCTTATGGTCTAAGATGGCCGCCGTAACCTACAAAATGGCGTTTTCATGTATAGCCAATTTAAGCGGGAAAACGTGTAGCACAGCTAAGCGCTAACTCGGCCATTGTCAAATTACGACAGACGACCCTTTTAGCGTTTAGCTGAAGCTACCTCATAGTGAACATAGTCAGGGTGTTCATCTTCGATATCTATCAACATTATTTGAGTTACTTCTTTATGAAGCATCATTTTGTCATGGGCAAGAGCTCGTCTCGATGGTACACAAACTGATAAGCACATAGAACATAAAGCTGGGCCACATTGAATACATAAGCACACAAAGAACAGTATCCCTACAATGATACTTAGAATCGTTAGCAGTTTCCAACCCCAAGCAGTAAGTATTGACCAGAACCATCCTGAAAGTGTCCAAGTTCCATTGTCCGGATGAATTTCAGCAGCGATTTTATGTAACTTAGAAATGGCATCATAAACAGATGGTGAATTGTCAGGTATATAAACACAGCAGCTACTTCCGATAATTCTGCATCCCCCCCCACGGTCAGCTAAAACTACATCTAACACCATCCTATTTTGGAGCGTAACGATCCTAGAAATCTGAAGTTCTTCAGTAATATTCCCAAGTGCAATGGCAGTGTCATTTGCTACAGCCTCAACAACACGTGTCAATCGTCTTATTTTCCGACTGTTCAACGCAGCCCCCACAAAAGAAAACAGTCCCAAATTGAAGTCCACATATTGCTGCAAGGCAGTATCAGTCTGGTCGATGTCGTCCAGAACAACAGTCCGTTTAACCCGATTCAAAACAAAGTCATGGTATAAAACATAATCATTATGATACATTGGTGGGGCAATGAATACAGGGGGTAGTACAAAAGATACATAGCACGTGCCTAACCATCCCAACGGAAGCTGATGATAACCCTTCGTTCCACAGATAAAGTAAGTATTGCGAGATGCTACAAATTATATGCCAATTGGACTGTCAAATGTGAGTGTGGTGTTGCATTCACTTTTCCCAACCGAAATTGTACCTTTATTACGTATACACAAATCAGCTTTTGTAGCAATGACATTAATGACATGCGAACTGGATACGTTGATATTCCGCTGATTACTGTAAACACGTGGGGCAGATACATTATCGGGACGGTACTCCTCCCATTCAAACCGAGTACCCTCAGCTCGTGGATACCCATCCCGATCATGATAGCAAATTTTATTCAAACGGAAAAGTACCCCCCCTTTCGTTGGCCATCTCAAAGTGAATAAAAGGGTGTACCAGGCATTGCAGGATCCATTATGTGAAAACGGGAGTGGAATGAGTGGTGTACCCCCTTTCTTCTGATGCCCAGGCAACATCCCACACACCCAACAGTTGGACGTATTTGTCATGTTATGCGTATGATGTAGGATCTGAATAAAGCTATTGTTCAAATAAGTCTGTCGGTGCCATTCTTCATGGTAGGGCAAAGTGAAGTGAAAATGTTCAGATGGAGCCGGGGTAGTCGGCAGCAAATGTTCACGTGCAGGTACCACAAGTTCAACTACCCAAGCTATCACCGCTATTACCACAATAGTCAAGACGAAAAGGATGGCACCAAGTATTCTTTTATCTCGTGCTGCAGACGACGCCATAGTTCAAAAAGTTCTCAAATAGTTCACAAAGTTCACAAAGTCTCAATGCACATATGCATATACCTAAAAAAGAAAAATACGGTGCTGAGCTCCGAGGTAGCCGTTGTTTTCTTCTCCGGGCCAAGACGCGTGTCGCTACACTTGGCAGAACTGATCCCCCCCCCTTGGAATTCCCGGTTTCCGTTTCACAAACCCCAGAGCGGTAACCAGCCAGTCTCGAAAAACCCAAAAATCCTTCAGTACATACTCCACAATCTTCCCAACAAAATGAGGCCCATTATCGCTCCACAAGAATTTGCAAACTCCAAAGCGAGGGAAGAATTCCTTAAGCAACACCTTAGCCGTTGTTAGAGCTGTATTGTCTTTCGTGGGGAAGGCCTCAACCCATTTGCTAAAGGCACACACCACCACTAGGACGTACTTCAGATTGTTGCAACGCTCAAGCTGGATATAATCCATTTGGAGTACCTCGAATGGTGCAGAAGGTGGAACGAACCCTCCTTTCGGAGTATGGGTCCCCTCTCCAGGATTGTGTTGCAAACATACTAGGCAGGTCTGCACTACTCTCTTGGCAGTATTAGCAATCTCGGGATGTTCCCAGACACGTGTTAACAGTCGAGTGATTGCAAGAGCTCCCATATGCGCCAACCCATGTGTCATCTGGACCATCGCCTGCAAGTAAGCTGCAGGCAATTTCCATTTTTCCATATCCTTGCTTCTCCAACAACCTTCATCATCTAGCACCCCATCTGCTGCCCATGCCGCAAGTTCTGATTCAGTAGCTGATTTCTGAATATCTAAGATTTCTGCTCTAGCATCGCTCCATCGCTCAGCCTGTGATTGTGTCACATACATGGGGGAGTCAGTCCGAGACATAGCCGTTTGTCTCGCTATGCTATCTGCGAAGGCATTTCCCTGACCCACTTTATCAGTGATCTTTTTGTGGGCGCTACATTTTATTATCGCCACTTTCTTTGGACAAAGCAACGTGTTTAAGAGATCACGCACTAGTTCTCCGTGCATAATATGAACTCCATGAGAAGTCAAAAACCCACGTTCTTTCCAGAGTAGCCCGAAGTCATGCGCTACTCCGAAGGCGTACCGGCTGTCTGTGTAGATGTTCACACATAGGCCAGCACTCAATTCGCAGGCTCGTGTTAACGCTATCAGCTCTGCTGCCTGAGCCGATTTCTGTGGTATTCTAGCTGTTTCTACCACTGTCTTAAGTGTCGTGATCGCATATGCTGCGGAAGTCGTACCATCTGGCAGCCTCAAACACGATCCATCAACCCACAGTTCCCCATCCACATCTGGAAGTGGCGTATCCTATAAGCCGACACGACCCTTTGTCTGTTCCTCAGTCAGGAAAACACAATCATGATGTTTTTCTTCCTGACCCTCCTCGACCGGATAAGGCAATAAAGTGGCAGGGTTCAGGGTAGCGCACCTTTTCAGTGTGATATGTGGCGCCAAAAGTGTAAGCTCATATCCTGTCAAACGTGCACTCGTGAGATATTGGGTCTTTGTTTGATTTAACAGGGCATCTACTGCATGGGGGACTAGCACCAACAATTTGTGCGATAACACTATTCCCTCACTCTGCCGTATAGCTACTGCTGTTGCTGCCACTGCTCGAAAACACCCAGGTAACCCTCGTGCTACAGGATCCAGAATGGCAGAGAAATACGCACATGGCCTCTGCTTATCCCCGTGTGTCTGCACTAACACTGACAACGCGCACCCATCTTTCTCGTGCACGTACAATGTGAAAACTTTCGTGTAATCTGGTGTACCTAACACGGGTGCAGAGCAAAGGGCCTGTCTCAATTGTTCAAAAGCATTTTGACATTTATCTGTCCATTCAAGGGGCATTGGTGTAGTTTTGGACAGTAACGCTAACAAGGGTTTTATAATGTGCGAAAACCCCATGATCCACTGCCTACAAAATGACGTTAACCCTATGAAGGCACGTACATCTCTCTGCGTGCGGGGGACTGGTGTATCTAAAATTGCCTGAATTCGGTCTGATGTTAATGCACGCCCCTCCTTAGACAAAAGATGACCGAGGTAGGTCACCTTGGGTCTACAGTATTGAAGCTTTTTCTTAGAAACCTTGTGATTATTCTGTGCCAGAAAAGAAAGCAACGCAATCATACTCTCCTCACATTGTGCATAAGAGTCTGCAGCAAGTAAAAGGTCATCCACGTACTGGATACGGACAACCCCAGACTGTAACTCAAAGGAATCAAGCTGTCTTTTCAGAGCCTGGCTGTAGATACTCGGGCTCTCAGTGTAACCTTGGGGAACACGACAAAATCTATACGATTTATTATTTAACGTGAAGCCAAACAAATATCTGCTATCAGGATGGACAGGGATGGAAAAGAATGCGTTTTTCAAATCAATTACACTAAAGGTCGTGGCCGTTGGTGGCACCAGTGTAAGCAAGGTCGTAATATCGGACACCACCGGGTATTGGGGAATGACAATTTTGTTAATCTCTCTCAAGTCAATAATAAACCGATAGACTTTGTCGTCAGTATCTCTCTTAAGGATCGGGAGAATAGGGCTGTTACAAACATTATAAGGAACCTCCTCCACCACTCCTGCAGTTATCAAATCTTGAACAATATGTGTCAGGGCAATTTCACCTTCCCTCGAAATCTTATACTGTGGCACCCGTGGCAGAGAGGCCCCCTCCTTAACAGTAATGTGAATAGGTGGAATACGCATCTCTCCCACATCCGTATCTGAAGTCGCCCATAACGTGTGCGGGAGAGAGGCCAAAGCTGGAATGTCCAGTATAGTGCTAAATCTATCCGAGTCAGGGTAATTATCGTTTAGGATAACCCGCACTCCCTCAGGAGCACACCGTATCGTTGCTCGAAAATACTTAAGCAAGTCAATACCCAGGATATTATCTGGGGTATGGGGCGATAACAAAAATTGACCAAAACTAAAAAATTTGTCAAGACAAAGTGCAAGGGGTTTTGACAATGGGCTAGGGGAGGGTGTGCCATCAAACCCTACACATGTTATCATTTCGCCAGACAGGGGAGCCCTCGGAACCAAGTTTTTTGACAAAGCGCTACGAGTAGCCCCTGTGTCGACTAGAAATTGATCAGTAGAACCCAGAATACCCGCTGTTACATATGGACCCTTCTGATCTACCGGCACTTCAATTGATTCCGTACCCCATCCTACGCAGTCCTATGCATGCACATAATCCTGGTGCTCCACATTCTCACCCTCCGATATCTGATATTGGTTTCGTCAATCAAACGTATTACGTTCATCCTGGCCACGGCCCCTCTCTTCAAACCTACCACGATCACCTCCACTACCTCGTGCTCCCGAATAACCTCCTCTCGACCTTCCACCTCCTCGACCACGCTGACTACGCTGTTCACGCAGTACCGGACAATCATCAGCCCAATGCCCAAACTCCTTACAGTAAGCACATTGGTCCACCGCTATATCTGTACGCCCGTACGATGCATTGCCCGTCCCTCGTCTACCTCTATCATTCCCTCTAGATTGTGTTCCACGAACCTGTGCCAACATCACTTTTGTTTTCAACTCCTTCCCTTTCTTATCAATACATTCTTTAGCCTCCAATTCCTGTCGCTCATAATACTGAGCCATAGTTAACAAAGACGCAGGGGTCGCCGTAGCCCAGGAACTTTCACTCGATTTCAATCGCTTTGCAATCTCCGGTAGGAGATTAGCTACATACTTATCGACAAAGAAATGCCTACCCGTATCCTCTGTTAAAGTTTGACCACTGTAATCATGAAACGCCTCTTCGAAGCGTGTAAAGAAATCTGAAACCGTTTCGTCTGGCTTTTGTTTGCACGAAGCTAACATAGTCCAATCAATCTTTTTAGAAGGTACGAGCGTTTTTAATTTAATCAAAATAGCCGCCGGGAGGTCCAAAATCAACTGGCAAGGCTTACATGCCGGTTCCCTGTCTAAATCGGCTGCCGTTATTTCTTTCCAAGTTCCCCCAAGTATCGTTTCATCATTATTTTTACGAATCTGTCTCCACATATCAGGTGGAAGAATTAACCCAAAAAACAGATCTATGTCAACAAGAGTCATTACACAAGATGAAATAGCCCCTTCCACCCCTTCATAGAATGCCGCCGGATTTTTACGAAGATCAGGTAAAGAATTTTTTAACGCCATAACATCTGCTCTGTTCCAAGGCGTATACACCCAGTTATATACAAAATATCCCTTTGCATCCTTTGACAATTTATCATCATCTGTACCTTCCCCTTTAGGTGGAACATACAAGGGTGCGGCTTCACGCATAGGCATAACATGCAATGCAGAATTCTTATCTGAACCCCGGAGAGAACACTCCTTAGACTGCACGTTAGACTCCGGCCCGGACTCCTTATTCTTTTTCCGCTCGTCCCGCAATCCGGTAGTCTCATCTCGCAGCTGGATCAGTAGCTTGTAAAAGGCATCAACATCTGCAAGATCAAATAAACCTTTATCCAGATTCTCACGGTGAACTGACACAGCTTTAGATTCTAACGCATCTGAAAGTTGACGATATGCGGTAACAACTTCATCTGCCAAATTAGCCAGAAAATACAGTAATTCATGGTCCGTCCATTTACCCCTTTCCGTAACAAGTTCAGACTGAGAAACATAGTTCGTATTCACTTTGCGCGCCCAACTACGTAAATGTGCGGATCTCTCCGCAGAAAACCTGAGAGCAGATACACCCTTCTTTTCCGGTTTATCCTGTCCATCATCCTCCGAATCTGCAGCTGGAGCCGTAGGCGAAACGTACGGAGGCGGTGACTGATCTAGCAATGAAAAATCATCAATTTCATTATTAAGGACAGGATAAAGCGGCCGGCGAATAGGGAATTGACCAGTCGTTTGCAATTTACGTTCCCGTTCCTCCCTCTCTTTCTTCTCCTGAGCCTCTTTTTCCTCAAGCTGTAAAGCCTTATCCCGAGCAGCCCTGCGCTGCTCTTTGTCCGCCAAGGCGACTTCACGTTTCATTCGCTCACGCACCGCTTTCTCCCACATTCGCACACAATCAAACATGTTCTGTCTAGACCTGCGTTGAAACAAGCATTGTTCCACAAACTGTACTTTACGTAAATCGAACGACCCATGTAGAGGCCATTGCAATTCAGGATCTGACTTCGTGTACTTATGCCATAATTTGCTGTACATTATAGGGGGAAGGCCAAATTTTATATACATCTCACGGTTTGGTGTTCCTTCTGGGGGAGCCGGCTGTGCTTCCGCTAACCTAATTGTGGTACCATTTCCAAGACAGCACATCCCTCGGAGTGTGCTTAAAACAGGCATGTTCAAAAAGTGTCACGAAAGCGTGACACCGTATAAAAAAAAGGCACTTACAGTACTTCACACAAATGTGCCGCTCAAAGGAAAGAAACAAAGTTAGAGAAACATCTCTACATGCCTGCCTATGTGAAGTGCACTACACATATATGTTCAAAGATCACAAGTTCACAAACGTTAGCTAACTCAAATCAAATCATAGGTCATAGAACTCCGGCAAGCGTCCGAAGACTACCTTACCGATCACAAATCATAGGACTTCAGTAAGCGTCCGCAGACTACCTTACCGATCACAAATCTTACCCAAACTCTCAAATGTCCAGATTCCAACTGCCAAGGTCTTGTAATCGAATCAGCCAAACGGCACTTTCCCAGCAACGCAGACGATCGAAAACTCAGTCGGAGACCGGCGCCACCTGGAAGGTCAGATCGGAAGGAAAGGAAGAAACACCGCGGGTGCCAAGACTCGGGTCACTCGGTGGCAGCGTACGCGTCCATGGCGAGTTTCCAAACCTTCGTCACGATCTCTCCTTCGGGCATCCGAGTCGCCGATGAGTCCCTTCGTGGTCGCCAATTTGTAGTATTGGGGTTCCCAAGGCCTACATGCTCCGTAGATAACCCACTTACATTCAAGAACTGTTGGCACGGAAACTGTAAAATTCAAAGAACAAGTTTATTAAGACCCCATGGGGTGGTGGTACATTCCTACAGCACCCTTCGGTAATGCAAGAAGTATCACACCGAACATCGGTGTGACTCGTTCTTTTATACAGTTTTACAGGTAATAAAAGATAGGCGGCACAGAGTTACAAAGCGTTATGTACATATATGGTCATGTTCTGGAACACAGCCAGCTCATTGGAGGGCTACAACCCCGCTGGTCAGTTTGGCGGCACATTCCTGAGGGACGACTGGTCAGTTGGGACTGCGCATGTACGGGTTGACCAGTACTAAAAATAGCCTGTTGCTGGGCAAACTCGAGTGGTCACTGGCACGGACAACGGACTAAAGGGCACGCTAGCCACGAGGCAGCTTATGGTCTAAGATGGCCGCCGTAACCTACAAAATGGCGTTTTCATGTATAGCCAATTTAAGCGGGAAAACGTGTAGCACAGCTAAGCGCTAACTCGGCCATTGTCAAATTACGACACAGCAAAGGGTGAGTACACCACCTTGCCCCAGCTGTCGTGCAGCCAGTTGTGTCAGATTTAGATGGCCATCCAGGGGTGGCATAGTACATGCTTCAGCCCCTGGTAGGCCCTGGGTACACCGATGCCCTGAGTTACAGGGTCTGACGAGGTGGCCCAGTTCCAATTGGGTAATGCACCTAAGGTACACATATCAATTTAGCGCAAGAACAGCTAGGCTGTGGGTCTGATTGGCAGGCCCACAGCCCGAGAAAGTCGTAAACCAGTGAAACAAAAGCAAAAAATCTGGGTGATCATAGGATTGCAGACCCTACTCTCCTACACCTTCTGGTTTTAAAAACAGGTCCAGGCGACCCTCCTTACTAAAACTGGATTTGAGATATTTCATCCATGGAATTTCGGTCATACAATCCAGGCTCAAGGACTCTCTTAAAAGACTATGGGGCAGATTTATGAAGGACTTGCGCCGCCGGCACGTCACTTTTTCCCATGTTAAAAATGACGCACCGGCGGCGCAAGTCCTTCATAAATCTGCCCCTATGTGTGAGGCCCAAGTGTTTATTAAGCCAACATTGTAGCCAAAAAGTAAGGGGTCGCAGGGACAGGGTCAAGATGCCCCCTCCTTCAATAATGCTAACAATAAAGAGCATGTTATAACTCTGTTAAAGGAATTTAACGAAAACAGGATTCGGGGAGGTTACATTTGTGCAGTAAGAGGCTATTAGGGGAGTCATTTCCAGTGTAAAGTAATTGTAAGGTGCAATCAGTGTAGCAGTAAACTGTATTTTCCTGATGAAAATGTTGCTGTACTGTCATGATTTAAAATTTGATCATGCACGGTAGCGATGAAGGTGTTATTATTAGTACGGTTGCTCTGAATAAGGTGTCATTGTACACCAATTATTTTTACTACTACGGCATAAGCACGTTTACTGTCACTTGATGACATGGTGTCCCTACAGTGTGCCTACAGACACCCGAGGGTATGTCTAGTTGTCATCTCTTCATTCGGCTGGTCTGGAGTAGATGTTCCATCTGTGCATTTTGAGAGTCTGGCTAAAGTGACCATCTGATACTTAGACCTCCACTTAGATGGTGGTTTTGCAGCAACATTGCTTTCGTAGTATCAGTTTGTTGGTAGTTCCTGTCTGCTTTATTCTATACAATATTTACCCATACAGTCACCCGCGGCCAATGCTTGTTTATCACCCACAAGACTCTTCTCCTACTCCCTGCTTCCCTCCGCTCTCTCGCATTCATACCCTCTTTCATCTCATCGCACTCCTCCCCCGATGAGGGCCTTGCTTCACTCTCTCTTCTCGCTCTCTGCTCTGTCTTTCTCACCTCGTACCTCTTAAGCCTTGCAAAGCCCATAGAGACTCGGTGGCTTCCAGGCGCTGGGCGTCCCTTATTTGAATGAACGGTCTGCCAGCACACCTGAGGCCGGACCCCATTGCTGCCAGAACTTTCTTTAATATAGCTAAACCCGACTACAAGCCCCGATCTGACAAATATGTCCTTTTTGACATGGAGTGACCCTGCTCGCCTCTAGGATGACTGGATTTATGTTATATGCTTTGAGAAATTTATCAGACAGTTCCCCACACTTCCCTGCCCTGTCTGACAAAGGGTGTATATGCCTTCCATAGGGGACAGTCTAGCAACTCTATTTTGCATTTCTCCTACTTCCAAGGAAGAGCAGCTGTAAAAGCTGGACCGTAGGTGAGCAGTGTTGTACCGTGTTGATCTTACAAGGTCAGAGTGAGTGGATGACCAGCTTTTTGAAGTATGTTGTTGGAGACAAGAAAGGCAAAGCTGTGACCAGTTGTGCTATCGAATTTGGTTACTCTAGGCATTAAGATTTGCTACGCCTTGACTAATACCCTCTGTGGCATACGTGCACACAGTGCAATGTTTATGATGGCTTCCACTGCTGCCACTAGGGGTCCTGGTGGCTGACATCCGCATAGCAACTTGGTGTTCTTTACATACTTTTGCCACACATTACTGTCTGACAGCTCGTCCATGGAGTGACGGATACTTAGTTATGGCTGTGTTACTTGATTTTCTTGAATAGTTGATCCTGTAAATTCCTGCATCCTAGTGGGTGTTGCTTTGGGACGCATTCATAAGGTGAGAAATCTGATAAAAGAAGTATCGATCAGAAGAAAAAGTGACTTTCAAATACAATATTTCTGGTGGATATTTCATCCTCCCTTTCTGAGTTAGTGCTGTTCATAATAAGGTTCCAATGCATGCAGTGGTTTTCTTATGGTTTTCAATCTGCTGTTGTTATGCCTTTTTGGTTTTGCGTCCACAAACTTGGTTGGGTATAGAAAAAATGTCAGGTACCAATGCTAGGGGTCTGTGGATGCCATTTGCAAAAGCAGGAATCATCAGCAGCTCTCCCCCTCTACACCAGCATGCTCTTACATGCGTCTGCCACAGGACGGCAAACGCAGGGACCGCCATGGGCGGCAACAGGTCTAGCTACGCCACTGCATGGACAAGCAGCTTCTTAATTTATGGGGTGCCAGTGGTGGCACTGGAAAGCTAGTACTAGAGGAAAGTTTTGGGGATCCATTCTGGTGCCTTGCGAAATTCATAAAATGAGGAATCTTCAGGAAGATAGATTATTCACCGGAAAAGTTGTTACTGAAAGTAATGTTTTCTTTTAGCATAATTATGATGTTCATAAGTCATTCTTGGTAAGAAAATCTATTGGGATTCAGATAAACCAGACTACCCTGGACTCCAGAGCATCTCTAGTTGTAAGGCAACTCTTAGGGTTAGTAGGGTTCTATGTGTGCCGGCTGAGCCCATGCTTGAATACCCTTCCATTCCTCATATGTGGATATCCCCTGACCCGCCCCTCATCCCCGCTACCGCCTTCCTGCTGCCCCTCCCACCCTCCGCCCCCTCCACTCTCCATTTATGGACAGATGGTCCCACGCGCAGCGTCCACGCGCTACGGCCGCGCCGAAGGTGCGCCAAAGGTAAGCCCGTCTACGCCCGTCCGCGCCTGGACCGCGCCCAGCGCCATACCCACTGGTCCACGCAATGCCCATCTCCCCCGCATCACTTATGATGCCACCACCATCCTAGCCCTCAACCCCGGCCATTCCCCCATCTGCGTCCAAGCCGCTCCTGGACACACCCATGGGCCCTTCTCTTGCAACTCCTGCAAGTTCGACGGCACCAAAACCAACTCCTCATCCACGAACACCAATCAGAGACCTGACACCAACAACCTAAAATGCATCCTGCTCAACACCCGCTCGGTCCACAGGCACGCCATCGACCTCTGGAATCTACTAGAGACCATCTCTCCAGACGTCGCCTTCCTAACAGAAACATGGACGAACGCCTCTTCAGCCCCAGACATCGCCATTGCCATCCCGGAAGGATACAAGATCATCCGCAAGGACCGCATCGAGCAAACAGGAGGAGGCATCGCCATCGTCCACAAGAACTCCATCCGCATCTCAACCAGCTCAGACGTCAACCTTGCCAACGCCGAACACCTCCACTTCCAGATCCACACCGACCCCAAGACCACACTCAGAGGCACCCTCCTCTACCGGCCTCCAGGACCCCGTGCACAATTCAGTGACGACATCACTGACTTTATCACCCCACACGCCCTCTCCTCCGAGAACTACATCCTATTGGGAGACCTCAATTTTCACCTGGAAAAGAGCTACGACAGCAACACCACCACCCTTCTGGACAATCTCGCCAACCTCGGACTCAAACAACTTGTTAATACCCCCACCCACATTGCAGGTCACACACTCAACCCCATCTTCACCTCCAGCAAACATGTCTCATTCAGTCACACCACAACTCTTCATTGGATGGACCACAGCTGCATTCACTTTACCTACAATAAGACCACAATCCACAACCTTCCTCAACCCACCCTGCGAAGAAACTGGAACAAAATCACCATCGACCAGATCTCCTCATCGCTTCTTCTAAACCCCCCCGCCCACTCCTCAAACCCAAACCAAGCAGCCATTAACCTCACCCAATGGCTATCCAACAGCGCCGACATCCTAGCACCGTTGAAAAAACGCCAAATCAATCTAGGCAGCAAAAACGCCTCCTGGTTCAACGATGATCTTAAGAAATCGAAGAAACACTGTGGCTCCCTCGAGAAGGCCTGGAAAAAAGACCCAAACACCAGCACCAGGGACACCTTCAAAAACGCCACCCGCATACACCACCAACTAATCCGATCTGCCAAGAAAGCCGCATTCAAAGACCGTCTAGATAACAACGCCCACAACAGCAAAGAATTATTCAGCATCGTCAAAGAATTTACCAACCCATCAGCCAACTCCAACGACATCACCCCCTCTCAAGCCCTCTGCGACTCCCTAGCTTCGTTCTTCCACAACAAAATCGCAGACATCCACAACAGCTTTGACAACCAACCCGGAGACCAACCCACCCATCCTCCTGCAGAACCTTCACCCCCCTTGAACATCCTTAACGACTGGAACTCAATCTCCACTGAGGACACCATCCGCCTAATGAACTCCATCCACTCAGGATCCCCCACAGACCCTTGCCCTCACCACATCTTCAACAAAGCAGACTCCATCATAGCACCACACCTCCGAGACGTCATCAACTGCTCTCTCAACTCCGCCACCTTCCCGGAAAGCTGGAAACACGCAGAACTCAGCGCCCTTCTGAAAAAACCCACAGCTGACCCCACCGAACTCAAAAACTACCGCCCCATCTCGCTTCTTCCATTCCCGGCCAAAGTCATCGAGAAAGCTGTCAACAACCAGCTCGCCGCCTTCCTCGAAACCAACAAATCCCTCAACGCCTCTCAATCCGGCTTCCGAGCCAAACACAGCACGGAGACCGCACTCATCGCAGCAACAGACGACATTCGAACTCTACTGGACAATGGAGACACAGTCGCCCTCATCCTCCTCGACCTCTCCGCTGCCTTCGACACAGTCGGTCATAGCACCCTTCTACAGCGCCTCAGAAACGTCGGAATCCAAGGAAACGCACTGGAATGGATCACCTCGTTTCTCACCGGAAGAACCCAGAGAGTCCGCCTCCCACCATTCAAGTCAGAGGCCTCTGAAGTCATCTGCGGCGTGCCACAAGGGTCGTCACTCAGCCCCACCCTCTTCAACGTATACATGAGCCCCCTTGCGGCCATCGCTCGCCAACACAATCTCAACATCATCTCCTACGCTGACGACACTCAACTGATCCTCTCACTCACCAAAGACCCTAACACCGCCAAAACCAACCTACATGAAGGAATGAAAGAAGTAGCCGAGTGGATGAAGCACAGCCGTCTGAAACTGAACTCAGACAAAACAGAAGTCCTCATCTTAGGCACCTCCCCCTCCGCCTGGGATGACTCTTGGTGGCCAGAGGCCCTTGGAAAAGCACCCATCCCGACGGACCACGCACGGAACCTGGGCGTCATCCTGGACTCCTCACTCTCGATGACCAGACAAGTCAACGCCGTTTCATCATCTTGCTTCAACATTCTTCGCATGCTCAAAAAAACATTTCGCTGGATCCCCACCGAAACTAGAAAAACGGTCACCCACGCACTGGTCACGAGCCGCCTGGACTACGGAAACACTCTATACGCCGGTACCACCGCAAAACTCCAGAAAAAACTCCAACGCATCCAGAACGCTTCAGCCAGGCTTATACTTCACATCCCGCGTAAAGCACACATCTCTGGTCACCTGAAAAACCTCCACTGGCTCCCCGTAAATAGGAGGATTACTTTCCGCCTCCTAACCCACGCACACAAAGCACTTTACGAACTTGGACCCGAATGCCTCAACACACGACTATCCTTCTACCCCCTCTCCCGTCAGCTACGATCCTCCAACCAAGCCCTTGCCACTATACCTCGCATCAACAAAACCACCATGGGAGGTAGATCCTTCTCCTACCTGGCAGCTAAAACCTGGAATTCACTTCCCACTCACCTTCGCCTTACTCAGAACCACCTAGCATTCAGAAAGCAACTTAAAACTTGGATATTCGACAAGTAACTCCCCACCCGTCCTCAAGCGCCTTGAGACCCTATGGGTATGTAGCGCGCTATATAAATATCCTGACTTGACTTGACTTGACTCATAGAACTTGAAAATAAATTGGATATTTAGGCATAGTTTTGACATTTTCAAGTTAATCGGGAAAAGAAACCTGCAGGGAGCTGGGCAAGCCATGCCATCATTAACTTCCTATGGCCTCAGGCTTTGAGGAATACCTAGGTTTAGTAATGTTGTCTGGGTGGTGGCAAAAGCTGGGTCGTAGTACTACAGCTATCGCCATGGAAAGTATGAGGAAATTGGCTGCATCTGATGAATACTTCTAACCACAGAATCCTAATCTTTAAACTATTCCACGGGTGCCAGACTAGGTCTCAACATTTTTGTCAGCAATGCTCCAGAGTGCCAGCAGGTTGTGTTGTGAAGTGACTCAAAACCACCCCGGTAGTGATGGTGCGGAGCCCCATATCAGCACCATCACTATGCACTGATGTCAGTTCCTTTCTTTCCATGCATTCTGATGCAGATGGAGAGATGCGTTCCAAACTTTGTTGAATCTGAAATTAATTTAAAACAGTGTGCTAAAAAACAATGTCCTCTACCAAAACGACAGTCTTCGAACTGTGCTGAGACTGCTGGAAGCAGATGGCGGCCACAGACCCGCACAAGGTCTGTTTTTGTTGCTTGTCCTTGGAGCATAACTCAAAAATGTGCCCTCTGCACGTAGAGGACCTAGTGCTGAGGCCAATCTCAGATCCTGAGCGGACGCTGGCACTATCTAGATTGTTGTTGCACTGCAACTAGCATTGATCTAGCTGGACTGTAACCCTAAATGTTTGTCTCAACACCGCTGCCAGAAGAGACTTCTTTTTGGCTGATTCTGACCCAGTACAGCAGTTGCACGTAGTCTACCAAGACACATACTTTGCAGGATGGATTTTCCACCCTTATTGGTGATGCTCTGTATCTAAATCCACAACATGCCAGTGGGCTAGATAATCTCCTGATACAGATCTAAATTTTGCCTCATGGACACCAACAGAGGAAAGTGACTCGTTTACTGAGGTGCTTTGAAGGACATTAGAGACATCAAAGCTATAGTTGCCCAGCAGTGATGCGAAATGAACATCTTAACTGAGATATTTCAAACCATAAGCCTACCTCGTCAGAGCCATTACTACCGTTTACTGAAGCCCTTACAGATGCCCTTATGGCTGTGTGGACCATCATGTTCATCTCAACATTTGGCTCAGCAAAAAAACCTGTCCCTAGTGATCAGGACTTTCTTGCTAAACACCCTGCTTTGGAGAGACTGATTGTGAGTTTGTTGAGGAAGGACTTTGGGCATTCGCCTCGACCAATGCGGGCAGTATCTACAGTTGCGACACGCTCGGCCAGGGATCCTGAGCCCTTCCATCCTCGCCGGTTATCTCGTACCTGAAGGTGTGGGGTCGCTTCCAAGGTTCTATGTTAGGTTTCTATGGCCTTCTGACCCATCACCTCTAATCGGTGCCCCACAGGACAGCTTGAGTACCAAATGGCAGGTCCGCCTCCTGGTAAAATATGAACCCAAAGAATAGGCTGAACTCTTGGAAGCCCTGAGAGGTGGAGCCAGGGACTGAAGCTCTGTCTTTTCAAGTCACTTCACGACTGGCACTAGACACCAGTGAAACCATAAAGATTGAGCCAGTGTACCAGCATGTGACAGTCACTGGCAAAAGGCAATTGTATGCTATGCATTTACCCTCTTGTTTTGTGTTCTAGACACTTGCTTGCTGGAGGTTTCAGTGGCAGGTGACTTATGAATAACTGATAACGTCTCACACTGGGGCTGCGTGTGCATCTGTGGGATGGACTCTAAAACATACTCACTCAATAATAACTACAACACAATAGTTACACTCCTTTTACAGTCAAAGCTTATATGCAAATGTGATGGAGTATATTTCAAAATAAATCATGTGAAAAAAATATTTTTAGAGGGTGATGCCAAATATGCTTTCTCCACCTCCTTACACCCTTCAGACGTCCAATCCCCTTACCCTAATAGAAATATAGTTGGGTGCACATACATACATACTTAAATCATGATTTAGATCTCTTGACCGTGTTGGAGGGAAGAGGTGCTGGCATACTCCCCAGCAGTTGTGTGCAAGATAATAGTAGCTTGTTGCATAACTTTGCCATGTGACAGGCCTTACATATGGATACTATCCATGATCTGTGGGCACATTCAGATTTCCAGGATGGGGCACAGGAGAGAGTTCAATGCATAGAGGTGCAGGATTGACTAGTGAACTAATTTTTCACTTGAGCTGCTAACTTGGTTGCTGCATTTGCATGGTTAGACTGTGTGCAGTCAATTATGAATGGTGGTCCACACTGTCCACATGTCATCCTGAAACATCACTTTTACTAACATAATGACACTATCAAACATGCTATGCTGTATTTCCTATTACATATTTCACAATCATTCTGTCACTTTTACCTTTAAATAGTAAAGTAAAATCATAGAGGGCCCCGTTTAAACGTTGACAGAGAGGGAACTCTTGTGATGGCGATGGAGTTCCCTCCATGCCAACAATATGGCCTGCCCACATGATTTTTATTAAGGAGGGCCATAGGTTGACAATGGCAAAGACTACTCCATCTCCGCTGTGGTCAAACTTCTCCAGTAGCCCGACGGAGTAATGGCCATTGGAGATGTGACTATATGTCTGCTCATCTAACTTAGATGAGTGGACATATAGCCGTTTTGAATGCTCAACAACTGCAGGAAAAACCTGCCAATAGGGGGCACTGAAAAGAGCTCAATGCCCCCTCGACAATTACGCAAATGTCCATGCCCAGTGGGGCATTGGTTTTTATACTTTCATACTTTTATACTTTTTTTAAAATAAAAAAATTGTAACATTGATGCACAATTCCATCATGTTTGATGGAGCCGCCCACCAACGTTACAATGCATTGGCAGGAATCAGGAATTGCCTTAAAGGCAGTTCCGGTCAATGTTTGAAATGTCCACCGGCCAGCAGACATTTTAAAATATGCTGGTTGGCACCATGGTCAGGATGACAGAGAATTTTCATCCGTCGCCCTTGCAGAAGATGGGCCAACTCCCAAGTTCTAAATGACGCCCATAGTCTTCACAAGTACTCCAATATACGATTTTACACTTCTGTTATTACGGCATGCCCAAAAACATTCCCTTTATTGATGTCTTATCACAATGTTTTATTCCCTTTTATCCATGTCTTATAATAATAATAATAATACAGATGCTTGTAGAGCGCGAACAGCTACCTCTGGTGAGGTGTCCCGGCGCTAGCGAGTCCTACAACAAAGAGCGAGTAGCCAGGAGGAAGTTCAGAATTATTGCATAAAAAGCCAAGTTTTTAGGAGCTTCCTAAAGCTAGCTTCTGTCGTGGCAGATTGGATAGCAGGGGGCAAGTTATTCCAAAGTTTCGCCGTGCCGGCCGAGAAGGACCTGCCTCCAAGTCTAGCTTTCCTCACGCGCGGAATAGTTAGCTTGAGCATGGAGTTTTAGCGCAGCTCTTGCTTTTGGTGGTAACGGGGAAGTCCAAGTTTTAGATAATTGGGGCACGTGCCTTTTAGCGCTCTAAAGGCCAAGGCAAGCACCTTAAACTTAATTCTGCTTGCCACTGGCAGCCAATGAAGCTCATGCAGATGCGGAGAGATATGATGCCTGAAAGGGACACGTTTTATCAATCTCGCAGCCGCATTCTGCACGATCTGTAAGCGTTGCACCACATATTTGGGCAGACCAAGGTAGAGGCCATTTGAGTAGTCTAGTCGAGATGTAATTGTTGCATGAACAACCGTTTTTCGCACTCGACTGGTAGCAGAGGCAGAAATTTTCGCAAATTTCTGAGTTTGTGCGGGCAACCAGCGGAAAGCTGTTGTATATGCGGCAGGAAGGAGAGATTCTCATCCAATCTTACTCCTAGATTTTTTGCATGGGTTCCGGGAGATGGGGCAGGGCCCATTTCCGGCGGCCACCACAGGTTCGGAGGGGGGTGTTTGAGATTACCAAAGAATAACACCTCCGTTTTGCTAGCATTCATTTTGAGTTTATTTGTGTTCATCCATTTGCCACGTCTCGAAGACAGCCCCTGATTTTACTGAAAGCTGCCTCTGATGTGTCTGTATAGGGAAAGACCAATTGAGTGTCATCCGCATATGATATTGCCTTGACCCCCCATTTAGCAATCAATGTGAAAAGTGGGGCCAAATAGACATTGAACAGCAGAGGGCTGAGTGCCGACCCCTGTGGGACACCACACCAGAGGCTTTTAGGTCCAGAAGAGAAGGAGCCCAGCGCCACTTTCTGGGACCTATCTGTGAGGTAAGAGTGTAGCCAGCTAAGTGCCTTGTCTCCTAGGCCTATGTCCTTAAGCCGAATCAGCAGTCTGCTATGATCTACCGTATCAAAAGCAGCAGATAGATCCAGTAGCACCAGCATAGCTGATGCCCCTGAATCTAAGGACCACCTGATTGACTCGGCAACCTCAATGAGAGCCGTCTCTGTACTAAAGCCGGCCCTAAAGCCAGACTGAGTTTCATCTAAGGCGCCGCTTTCTTCAATGAAGCTGTTAAGCTGCGGTTGGATCAGTTTTTCGAGCATTTTTCCAGGGGCTGCTAGAAGGGAAATGGGTCGGAAATTGCTCAGATCATCCGGCGCGCCATGGGTTTTTTTTTTCAACGGGAGGAGAGTGGCCTGTTTCCAGCAATCCGGAAACGTGCCCGATTCAATGGACGTGTTCCATATATGTAAGAGGGGGACTGCGATTGCGTCAGACATTAATTTCCACAGTTTAAGTGGGCATGGATCATCAGGTGACCCGGATGGGATGATTTCAGTCTCGATGGCTCTGGGTTTGAAGAAAGATTGAACAATCTTAAAAACTTCTTTACTTGATTGTTCCGCCTGCTGGATGGAGGTCGCAAAGAAGATTTTTTTAGCTTTTTTTATGGATAAATGTAAGGCATGGAGGGCTTTTTTATAGCTGGTTTTGGCTGATTCGCAATAATTTGCTCGCCAAAGGCGCTCCAGCTTTTTGCATTTACAATGCTTTCAGCTTTTTCCCCAGCAGTGTGGCTCTCCTCTACATGAAGAGGTCTCCCTTGCATGTGGCGTCTGCGGGACAAAGTCTTCTGTCCTTGGGTGGACATCTCCACCCTCTGTAACAAAAGAGAAAAATGAACAGGAAGTCACCCATATTCTGGTCGAGCCAGGGGTCTCAAACTTTTTCTGTAATAAGAGCTAGTTATGTTTAATGAAAGTCATTCCGAGCAAATAATATTAGCGATGTAATAGTGACCAACCTACCCAATAGTGTCAGCAAAAATCTCATCAGTGCACCTGGCAGGCTTTCCAGCAGTGAAGTAAGAAAGTATTATCAATTTTGAATGACTGTGAACAGGTAAAATATAGCACCTAGGTAATAATATGAGTAAAAAGTCTCCACAACACATGATGTATCTCTCAAACAATAGCTTTAAATATATTTTTGAAATTCAACCATTTTTCTCCAAACATCAGCTTATGAGTTCTGAAAATACCAATATTTACGTCTCAAAAATGTGTTTTTTATTTTTAGTATACGTATATCAATTCAACATAGCAAAAGCTTCTATGTTAGTAGGCTGTGCTGAACGCAGGGCAGCAACTTGCAGGTAGCTTGAGAGCTATGGGTAGCTCATGCGCTACTCGTTGAAGACACCTGTTCTGAGCCACCCTCTCCCCACAATGCCTTCCTCCTCTAGTCTGCTGCTCCTTTGCTATCTCGCCGAACATGACTGAAAGACAAGAAGAGAGGGCCTCCAGCTTCACTGAAGAATTAAAAAATAATTTGTGATTGGGTCCATCAAAGTTATTATTATTATTTTTATTAAAGGAGTTTGTAAAGCGCCTGGTGACGCCTCCCGGCGTGTCCCCGCGCTGTGGAGAGAGAGTCATAGAAGGACGGAGAGAAAAAGGCTGCTAGAGAGTGAAAAGATAAGTTTTCAACAATTTTCTAAAAGAGGACTCATTCTTATCTAATCGGATATTGGTGGGGAGGGTGTTCCATTTGTTGGCTGCAAGAGAGCGGAAAGACCGACCTCCCATTCTAGCTTTTTTTGTGAGCGAGGTTTTGAGCAGACCCATTCCCTTGGAACGGAGGAATCTGTTAGGCTCATACGGTATAGCTAGATCGGACAGATAGGAAGGAGCTTTCTGATGGATAATCCTATGGCACCAGAGAAGTGCTTTGAATAGTATTCTCTTACCGATTGGCAACCAGTGGAGGGTAGCCAGGGAAGGTCTGGAAGGAGCTCTTCGGGGGAGTCTTAACACTAGGCGCGCGGCTGAGTTTTGTAAGACTTGCAATCTTCTGATGTTCTTTTCGGAAGTGCCCAGCTGCAGCACATTGCCATAGTCTATTCGGGAGGTAATAAGTGCCTGAGTCATGGTTCGCCTGGAGTTTAAAGGAAGCAAATCCAGGGTACGATTAAGAGTTCTCATGACTCCAAAGCACTTTCCTACAGTTTTCTTGACATGGCTGTCGTAGGAGAGCTTGTTATTGATCCAGACGCCTAAGTTCTTAGCTTCCTGACTGGGGGTGGGTAGAGGTCCCAGACAGGTAGGCCACCAGTCTTTGGTCCATTTTGTGTCCTTTCCTCCTATTATGAGTACCTCGGTTTTTGTACCATTTAATTTGAGGCAGTGCTCGGTCATCCAACCTGCAAGATTGCTCATGCAGGATTTAAAGTTGTCAGCCTCGGAGGAGGGAGCTTGAGACAGGGAGATCAGTAGTTGAGTATCGTCGGCGTAGGAGACAAGCTCTACGCCGAACGATTGGACCACTTCTGCCAGCGGTGCCATGTAAAGGTTGAACAGGGTGGGACTCAGGGCAGAGCCCTGAGGTACCCCCTGTTCTAATGTCATGCTATCCGAGAGAAAATTGCCTCTCTGGACCTGAAAACTCCTGTTGGTGAGAAAGGCCTTCAGCCACCCCAGAGCCTCTTTGGTGACCCCCGCTTTGTTTAGACACTGTAGCAAGATGGAGTGTGCTGCAGTGTCAAACGCGGCACTGAGGTCCAGCATGATGAGAGCCATGGTCTTACCCTCGTCGGCTCCTTCCCGCAGAGTTTCAGTCGCTCTCAGGAGCGCTGTCTCTGTGGAGAAGCTCGATCTGAAGCCCGACTGCGAGGTGTGAAAGGCATTTTGGGCTTCAAAGTGGGCCATGAGTTGGACATTGGCTACTTTCTCTGCTAGTTTTGCTAGATAGGGTAGCAGGGAGATCGGGCGTAGGTTCTCCAATATTTCCTGACTCATGTTGGTTTTTTTTTGATGGGGAGCACTATTGCTTTCTTCCATTCTGCAGGCAGACAAGCAGTGGAAAAAGAAATTTGAAGCATGTGTCTAAAATGGGGCTCTAAAACCGAAAGGCTGGCTGCTTAAATTTTGGGGGGAGCAGGATCTCGTGAAGAGCCGGATTTGATGCTTTTACAGGTTTTCACGAGAATTTCGAAGGGAGGAACAGTAAAAGCACAAAGGCAAGATTTTGTACGTATATGATCTTCACTCTCAACAAAGTCAATGCCAGGTTTTATGTTACTGGAGAAATTAGCATATATGTCCGTGATCTTGCCAGTGAAATACTTAGCAATTTTATTGCAAGTATCAGCTGAATCATTATGGGATGTGGAATTGGAGTCTATTATCGAGATTTCCTTGAAGATTTGAAAGAGCTCCTTCGAGGAGTTTTCTGCTTCCAAGATCCGGTTATTATAATGAAATGCTTTGGACACGCGTATCTTTTTATTATATTTTTTTTGCGCCGTTTTATACAGGGCTTTGATTTTAGGGCAGAAGTCGTGACACCATTCTCTTTCGAGCTTTTAACAAGCGGTTTTGGCTAGCTGGAGCTCCTGAGTGAACCACGGGGCGGTTTTTTTTGTCCTCGTGGCGTTAGTTACGGTGCGATTAGGGGCAGTAATGTCCAGAGCTTTCGTGATGCATTTCTGTAGGTGTTCATATGCTGTCTCACAATCGGATCCTCTAGGAGGTCCCGTATTTTCGAGGATTTGTGTGAAGGAGTCTAGAGAAAAGTTTTTCCATTTCCTACGTTGATATCGCAGTGAGCTTTGTTTGTTATGCTCAGTTCCATCTAGTTGAAATTGTATTGGGATAACGAAATGATCAGACCAGGGTACTGACTGGGGAGATAGGGTCTGCACTCCCATCCAATTCCCAAATATAGGGTCCAATAGATGTCCTAGTTGGTGTGACGGATCGTTATTCTTTAACTCTAGTTGTAGGGAGAGTAACTCGGATTTAATGTCTGCCGCCTCCTTATCGAGGGGGTCGTCAAAGTGGACATTTAAATCACCTAGTACTAATACTCGTGTTTTTCTGAGTGCTAGATGGGTTAAGGCTTCCATAAGAGTAGGAGTAAAGTCATAAAGCCTTCCAGGGGGACGGTACACGAGGATACCTGAGAGAGAGTGGTTCGGTCCAGTAGTGATGGTAAAAGAGCCGGCGTCACTATGATCAACCGTGATGGGAGAGAGGGTGCATTCTAAAGGAGCTTTAGTGGCAATGGCAATACCCCTGCCTCTGCCATCCTTCCTGTCAAGTCTGGAGAGGGAGTAGCCGGGAGGTAGGGCCTGAATTATATCGGGATCTGAGTACTCGTCCAACCATGTTTCCGTGAGAAACAGGATGTTAATATTGTCATCTTCGAGTAGGTGGAAGATTTGTGTACAATGCTTTCGAAGGGATCTGCAATTAAGCAGTGCTGCTTTAACTGTGCTTATCGTACTATTGGTTGTTACAGTATTCTCTGGGGCAAAAGTGCATATAGTACAGTTCTTTAGCGATAAAGCATTCATAGAGTGTTTGCAGCATAGGGGAGTATTGGGCTGGATATCCAGCAATTCTTGTCTGCCATACCTTATAATGGCGGGTGTAGGAGAGCCAGGGGTTATGGCCCCGTGCCCCGTCCGGCCGCGGACGGGCGCAGACGGGCTTGACTTTGGCTCGACTTCGGCACGCCCGCTGCACGCGGTCGCTGAACAAAGCACATTTATAGCGTCGGGAGGGGTCGCTAGAGCGCTGACCTGTGAGCCCTGAGCGCGGAAGTGCAAGGCTCCTCCTCACCCTCCGCATCAAACGCCCATGATTGGACGCGGCGGACCGGGGCGGGAGTGGGCGGAATGCGAGGTCCCTCAAGCTCTACAATCAGCCTGGAGGTGAGGTGCAGTAACACAAAGTGCAATGAGGTAACACACACTGAACGTTTTAAAATTAGCCTTAGTTGCTAAGTTAAAAAACAGACCGCTATGAAAACTGCGCGAGCAGTGTGACTAACAGAAAATTAAGCGCTAAGTAGATAGAGCCCGCCTCTGCCACCGGCAACACTCTTCTCCACTACTCTCTGCTTTACAGGGATCCAGAGACCCAGCTGAGCACAATGTGGGCCCCCCTGTAGGAGACATTGGCTGGCAGGTGTTGCATACAGTGGGGGTCCTCCCAGCCATATATGTAACTACTTAGGATTAAATAATGCACAGCAGGGTCCTGCAAACAGCCTGGCTGACTTTCCATGCTCAGCTTGAAGCTTTTGAACAGCAAAAAGGTAGTAAGTGCAACATGAGTATATTAACATAAGAGCGTATCCGTTTTTAGGTTTCGCCTGGGCCGGAGCACTAGCTCCGCCCAGGAGAAATCTTATGTTCCTACAGTGTGGGGCTTAGTCCCGCCTCTGTCTTCCATTGGCTAGCTCCATAAATGGAGGCTAGCCATTGGAAGAGATTGGCTGTCAATCACGCTTTCCCCGTGAAAACGCAATTCGGGGGCGTTTCTGACTCTTTTTTTAAGTCCCGCCCCTTGTCCCGGGCCACGCTGTGATTGGCTGCCGGCCCGGGACACCCCCGTGACGTCATTCCCCGGGCCGCGCTGTGATTGGCTGCCGGCCCGGGACCTGACTTGTTTAGGACTTGTGCCCTGCTGCAGACGCACAGATATACCTCACGAGAGTCAGCTTAAAGACTAGCCTGTAACCGAGGGCGTATTAAAGCGTATCGTCGGAGATAAAAACTGTATGCTTTTTCTACCCAAAAGTGTTGTCTGCTCCGGCAAAAATATAGGTGTGCCGCCACAGATTCCGGCAGAGATTCGCATAAACCTTTCTGTATAAGCCGCAGCTCCAGCTCGCCTCCTCTGGGGTGCCGCATTGAATGCTTGTGATCACCGGCGAATGTTGGAAAGTTTTCTACTTCGAGAGCCTAGGGAGTTTAGTGCATCCGACAATTAGCATCATAACAAAGATTTACCGAGTCTTCTGCAACTAACTGCACTTGAAGGGTCGTTGTGTACAAATGGAGCAAAATGAGTAAGTTAGCATTTGATAACACCGACGCCGTGCAGGAGGAATGGAGAGTGGCTAGTCACTCATGGAAGAAAAATGGGAGGATTTAGCAAAAATGCTCTTCCACTGCATCAGTTCAGATTGAGCACACACGGCCTTTCATTGCCTACCAGAGGTGACATCAATCCTCAGTGGAAGGTTGCTTCCTTAGACGAGCAAGTGCGAGAGAGGCAGCATTTTCCGAGCTGTCCTTATTGCTCCCTTCAATCATCAGTAAACATGACAGATAGTCATCATGGCTTGGTTCTCGAGGCACGTCTGTAGATAAGCGCACCCTACTGTCACCACATGTCAGCATTTGTTTGTTTTTCATACACAATTTTAAATTATTTCCACAATGCCCGTGTTTGTATTTTTATAAACAGATAAGATAAAGCGCGTGCAAGGGAGAGAGATGGATTACGGCCCCTGGAGGGAGGCGCTCACGCGGGCCGCTCCCCCAACTCATGGAGAGAAAGAGCATCGCTGCAGCAGCTTTTAGTTAATGCTCCATTAAACCATTTGTCAGTGAGGGGCAAAGCAACAAATGGATTCTCTGTTCAGAGCGTCGCAGCCGTAATCTCATCTGCCCTAAGCACCATTAAACATCGACGTAGCATCTCCCAGCGCACAATACGGCCCTGAACGATAACACAACTGAAGCATGTCGGTATCATATCGCATATAATTTCTGATACCTCGCCCTACAGTTGCAAACGCCCGATAAATACAGGAGACCTCCACAGAAGTAGACCGTCTTAACACCAGAGATGCTCTTCAAAATGCAATTCACTGTAAATGCCCTAACACTGCAGTGGTAGAATTGCGTAATTCCCGTGGTCTTTGCTCCTTCCTGAACATGCTACTAATCGTACGCCCACAACTTAACAAACAGAACGTCCATCTTTCAACGACTGCCCATTTTCGCTTGTATTCACCCCAACCAAAATGCACTACAGAAGTGTTACAAATCCAGGGTTTATCTCAGCAAAGGAATTGTGTTTGGGTTATTCAGAAGGCATTTCCGACTGGGCGCAGGGTACACTTCGTCTTGCATTTAAATCTAAAAGTCCTTGTTACTATGGCATTACAGTGGCATTTTATTTGTATGGTATGGCTCTAACAAAGGATTCTGTCTCTGTGCGTAGAGATTGTTAGATAACATATTCAGAAGAGGGGTTTCAGGGCTAAATAGCATGCCAAGGTTGAGGTAGCAATTTCGGCGACTTAACTAAGTGATCTCACTTTAATGCATTAGAATAATGTGATGTAAAAAAAAAATCATTAATAAAAGCCAGTACCATTTACAATACAAAACTCACACTAGTACAAATGCAATGCAATAGATTTTTTAAATGAGCAGCTGGGGGAAGTCTCTCTCCCTGTGCCGTAAAATGCTATGCGCTCCTGCAGAGGCGTTGTGAAAGTGTAAGGTGCTTGTGTGAATGCACCTCACTGGGAACATAAGTCGAGTGCCCGAAGGGCGTCGCCAAGCGTGAGCAGGCTATCCTATACATATTAAAAAGAAGCATTGAAAATGCAATAGGTCTTACCTTTGATTAAGTTAAAGCCTTTTGCTTTGCCAATGGTATTTTATAGCAGAGCAAATGGCTTTAACTTAATCAAAAGCGAAACCTATTGCATTTTCAATGCTTTTTGTTTCTCTCGTAGGGTCGGCAAGGATAAACAGGAGTACAAATGAGAAATTATCTAGGCCCAAGTCCAGGCTATTTCATACATGGCTAGCTTATCCTCCTTCATGGTTTAAAATGCAAAGCGCAGTCAAGAATGTATATTTGCTGTTTCCAGCACTTGACTCCAATTCTGTTTTGTGCTATGACTAATACATGGTCTATGCTTCAGCGTGCTTTATCAACAGACTCTTCCTACCCATATACATGTAAACTCATCCGCATTTGGCAGGTGTCTCCTGCTTTTGTCATGTTTATTTCCCAGTCACATCATCGGATTACATTTTTCAACGCCTAACTTCAACACACACTTGTCATTCATGAGCTTGACAGATGTGTGTATCCCTGAATTGTGGATTTAATGCCTTAACTTGAAGAGTTGCAGAGATGAATTATCCCCACTACGCTTAACCACAGTGACTGCATACCACTTCAAGATGGCGATTCACAAACCATATCCCTCCGCAACCACCATACGCCTATGCTCCACTGAACAATTACTGAACTCCAGCCGAAGCCCTTCGTGACTGGCCCTGCTTCTTGAGCCACTATGTAAACATTGTACTCAATCAACAGCAATGCTTCAAACAAGAAAAATAATCTAGCATCTGGAATCCCGAAATAGTCCCCTCAGGCCATAGCTTTTCCCAGTAGAAGAGGTCACGATTTAAGAAGATTACCGGGTTTCCTCCGTTCACAATGAACATCCGAAAGTATTTTTGCATCGAAGGGGCCTGGTGAACATAGGGGCACGCTTTAGATCAGTCGCAGTTGAGACACCATGTGAATGTACCATTCATTTATAGAGCACCCGCTAGTGTGTGCTTGTATTGGTCCAGCTCCTAACAGCGAGCAAAGCATATATGTGGCCACTCTTCTTAACAGCGTTTATGTAATAGACTGGGGTTTATTTTCTCCACAGTTCCATTAAGATATACCCCATCATTTTAGCCACTTTAAACGCCACAGACGTATTTTAAGTATTAGGAAGATGCAAATAATTCAACAAGCTTACCTCTCAATGCACTTCTAGCATGGTGGAGAGGAGGCTTGCTGCGTGGGAGCTCTTTTGGATGGGTGAGAAACTTTCCTTATAATATCAAATATTTGTCTTTGTGGAGTAGTTTTCCTTCAAACCGCTCCTGCAGTGTGTTCTACAGATCACTTGGAAAGCAGAGATGTACACACAGGCTTCCATGTGGCAAAGGGAAAATACCAACAGGGCGGCCTCAAAAGGCCACTGTGGCTTGCACTGTTACAAGGGGGCCCTTTTTAGGTTTAGCCTGGCTTTCGTTGCGCAGCAGCGTTCGCGCAGGCGAAATTTAATGTTTCTCAGTATTGGGGACTTGAACCCGCCCCTTCTTCCATTGGCTAGCTCCATAAATGGAGCCTAGCCATTGGAAGACATGGTTGTCCCTCACTCTTTCCCCCATCACGACGCGATTCGTGGGCGTTTCTGGGTCTTTTTTCAAGTCCCGCCCCTTTTATCTCCGTCATTTGGAGGTAGGCGTTTACTCATTTCCCTCGACCGGCGCTCGCCGGAAGAAATCGTCCAGAAATCCTCCTCGGGTGAGTGTTTGTTTAGAGGTTGATCTCACTCGGTTGCACTCGTGTCTATTGTCTCTTTGGCAGATCTGCCTCTGCTGCGTTTTTCCTGGGACGTGTTTTTTCAATTATTCCTTGTTTATTTTCTGCACTGTTTCTCTGTTAGCAGTAAGCTCCGGCACATAACTTAATAGATTTGAATATATTTTCAGGTCCACACCTTGAAGTCCAAATATGCTCGAAACAGAAAGATTTTAATACCACTGTTGCATTTGTCTTTGTCATCGTAACACGTAAACGTAGCAGCCATCTTGATTAGGGAAACCTGTTGTGTATCGGGAAAGATTTATACCATGAAGGTGGCCCGCCCCATTTAAAATGACGTCAGTAAGCTCTTTTTATGTCTAATGCAAAGTTTATGATCACAATTAGGACCGGTAGAAACATTAACTGGTTATCGATATGTGTGTGTGATCTGCTGTCCAAGTCAGTTTACCGCGAAGGATGAGTACAGGAGGCAGTAGCTGTTAATCTATATTGTGTGGCTCTGTGTGTGTGTGTGGCTCTGTGTGTGGCTCTCTGTGTGTGGGTGTGGTGCAAATGCAATAGGTCTCGTATTTTCGATAGATTAAGCTATTGGGATTGTAAATGACAATGCCATTTATTTATCTGTTTTCAAAACCAACACATAAATAAAAAGTTTGTCATTTACAATGCCAATAGCTCTACCTTTTCCGAAGGCGAGACCGTTGCATTGTAAATGCTTGTTTGAAAGTGTGGTCCAGCCATATCTCCAATCTAACGTTTGTTTTGAACTTACATGTTTTTGATAACACATTTTGTCTTGTTTTAAGAATATATTAAATGTTTTTAATGCATGCAAATGATTGATCCACGTATCTAAAACTAATTATTTTAAGTTGGCACTATGAAAATGTTTTTTAAGGTGATTGTTGCAGGTCATTACGCCCCTTTTCCATAGAAACCATTCAGGATTTATGCTGGGTCGTGCTACTAGGCATGCATCATTGGATTGTGGAAGTGAGGGATCGTAGGTCTCCTCTCCTTGGATGCCGATAAGACTTTTGATGCTGTGCACTGACCATTTCTTGAACAAATGCTGATTACGTTTATGTTTGGGTCCAAACTCTGGAACTGGGTAGCGGTGCTCTACCATTACCCAATGGCAGCAGTACAAGGTAAACAGTGTGCTGTCCTCTGAATCTCTGATTGGTAGAGGGATTTGACAGGGCTGTCCCGTCTCATCTACTTTTTGCATTCACTTAGGAAACTATGGCCTATAAGAAACAAGCCCACCCCAGAGTCAAGGGGTTCAGAATAACCCCCACTGATAAAGTGCAGAATAAAAGCTCACTCTATGCAGATGACATCCTTTTATATATATCAGAGCCCGCAACAGCAATGCCAGTGCTCTTCCAAATACTTGAGTACATCCGACACTCGAGGTACAAGATTAATTGGAATATATCACTTGTATTTTCAAAACAGCAATCAGTTGAATATTTGCAGTGTCGGGCTTTGTCTGATGCTGAGGGGGCGTTTGATCCAGGGGCTTGGCCGGGATGTAGGAGAAGGATCTTCCCCTGTTCTGTCTTTGTGGATGTGGGGGACCTTAGCTAGGGCTAGGTCGGGGAGCAGAGGTTTCTCTTGGGAGTGTGGAAGGAGATTTTTTTGTTGAGGTATTGGAGTCCGGTGTTTTACAGGGCTTTGTAGGCATGTGTGAGCAGTTTGAAGATTATTCACTTTTCTAAGGGAAGCCAGTGGAGGTCAAGGAGGGGTTGGGTGATGTGGTTATGTCGTGGGATGCTGAGGATGAGTCTGGCTGCAGCGTTCTGGATGGTCAGGAGTTTGCGAAGGAGTGTTTTGTTGATTCCGGCATGAAGCATGTTTCCGTAGTCCAGCCTGGCAGTACATGGTGAGTGAGAAGTCGAGTATAATGCTGAGGTTGTTGGCATGGTCCATGGGGGTGAGTGGGTTTCCGAGGGTGAGGAGCCACCAGGTGTTCCATGCGGAGGGGGTGGATCCAAGGATGAGCACTTCGGTTTTCTTCAAGTTGAGCTTCTGGTAGCTGCTACTAATCTAGGATGAGACATACTTCATTCCTACCTGGAAACTGTGCTTGGTGGTGTCAGGTTCCTTGGTGAGGGAGAGGATGAGCTGGGTGTCATCGGCATGAGATACTATGTTGAGTCCCTGTTTTCTGATGGTGGTTGCGTGGAGGGCCATGTAGATGTTGAAGAGCATGGGGCTGAGGAAGGATCTGCGTTAGTCTTATTCTTTGTGTTGTGCCAGCGAGAAAAGAACAAATCCAGTCTAAGGCAGTTCCCTGGATGCTGGCTTTGTGGAGTCTGGCGGCTAGTGTGCGGGGGGAGACGGTGTTGAAGGCTGCTGAGAAGTCTAGAAGTATGGGGGCTGCAGTGTGGCCTTGATCGAGGAGGGTGCAGATGTCGTCAGTGGCAGCTAGGAGGGTGGTCTTGGTGCTGTGGTTGCTACGGAATCCGGACTGAGATGGTTTGAGGATGTTGCTGGTTTCTATGAAGTGCGTTAGCTGGGTGTTGATGACTTTCCCAATGACTTTGGCAGCGAACGGGAGAAGAGACATTGGCCTGTAGTTCTTGATGTCAGTTGCGGAGAGCTTCTTGAGGAGGGCTTTGACTTCGCTGTGTTTCCAGTCGTTGGGGAACGTGGCTATTTCAAGGGCGCTATTATTTGTCCGTCATAGTTCTGGTGCAATGGGGGAGGCGGCCCTGTGGAAGGTGTGCGATGGGTAAGGGTCAGTGGGTGCTCTGGAGTGGATGCTTTTCATAGTCTTTGCTGTGTCTTTTGAGGTGACAAGGGTCCAAGTGATGTGGGTCGGCTGAGTGGCACTGCTGGTGGAGGGTTTAGGGTCGGTGCTGTGGTCCTGGTCATCGAAGATGTCATAGAGAGTCCTGATCTTGTGGTGGAAGGAGCTGAGTTTCTTGCAGAGGTCTTGGGAGGGAGGGACGTCTGTGGTTTCGCTGTGGGGTCTGGCGAATTCTTGTATGATGGCTAGGAGTTCCTTGGAGTTGTGGAAGGTGGAGAGGATTCTGTCCTGAATTAAGTTTCTCTTAGTTGATCTGATGAGTTCATGATGTGCCGTTGTAGTGCCTCTGTAAGCAGTGCGTGCTTCTGGGGTTTTGCTGTTTCTCCATTCTTTTTCCAGTCGCCAGCATGAGCGTTTGGATTCTTGGAGGTCCGTGGTGAACCAGGTGGCTTTCCTGTTTTGTCGTCTGTCGGAGTTCTGGAGGGGGACCAGAGTGTTGGTGGAGTTGGCGATCTATTGGTGACAGTCATTGGCTGCAGTGTAGGTGTCTGTTACGGTAGGGGGAGTGGTGTGGCAGGGGGCCGAGGTGAGGTGTTCTTTGGTGATCTTGCTCCAGTTTCTGCATGGGAGGTGTGCCGTGGGCTTGTGTGAGCTAGGTTTTAAGAAGGAGAAATGGACGCAGTTTTGGTCCGTTCAGAGAGATTCAGTGGTGTGACTGAAGCGAATGTTGTTTCCTCCGACGAAGTTGGAGTCGAATATGTGTCCTGCCGTGTGGGTGGGAGTGGAGACGAGTGGAAGCAGAAGGAGGCCACTGTGTTGACCTGGAGCTTTATGGAAAGATCGGTGTCCAGGATGATGCTGAGGTTGCAGGCGTGGTTGTTGGTGGTGGGTGAGGGTCAAAGTGCAGTGGGCTACCATGTGTGGTCCCATGGGGAAGTGTTCCTTCCAAAGATGAGAATTTAAGTCTTGTCTGTGTACACTTTCAGGGGTTTGGATCTCATCAAGTTGGTGATATTGGTCTTGGTGTACTGGAAGTTGCATCTGATGGTGTTTTCAATGAGGGAGAGGATGAGTTGGGTGTCGCCTGTGTAAGAGATGATGTTGAGTGCATGGGCGAGGACAATGTCAGCCACGAGAGTCATGTAGGCATTGAAGAGGGTGGGGCTGAGGGCTGATCCTTGAGGGACTCCGCAGATGATGCTCTTGGTTTCGGAGGTGAATGGTGGTAGGCAGATTTTCGGTGTGCATTCTGTGAGGAATGAAGAGATCCACTTGATGGTGTTTGGTCTGATGCCGATGTGGTGGATTCTGGCGATGAAGGTGGGGTGTGATACATGGTGAAAGCTGCTCAGAAGTCATGGAGGATCAGGGCTGCTGTCTCGCCATAGTCAAGGATGGATCTAATGACGTCAGATGCGGCTATCAAGGCAGTCTGCATGCTCTGGTTGGAGCAGAAGGGAGACGGGGAGCAGTTGAGTAGATTGTTTCCTTCTACATGATCTGTGAGCTGGTGGTTGATGGCTTTCTCCAGGACCTAGGGAGCAGAGAGGTGGGGTGGTAGTTTTTGAGCTTGCTGGTGTCGGCAGAGAGCTCCCCCAGGAGGGGTTTCACCTTTGCATGTTTCCAGACATCAGGGAAGGTGGCAATAGTGATTGATGAGTTGAGGATGATGTTGAGTGTGCTGCTGATTCCCTTCTGTCCCAGGCTAAAGGGATGGTGGAGGCAGGGGTCTGTTGGTGCTGTGGGATGGATGGAAGTCAAGATCCCCGTGGTGATTGGCGTGGTGAGCGGAGTTCAATCGGTGAGGTGTGGCTGTGGGAGTTGTCGGTGTGTATCAGGAGTTGGCTGAGGTTGGTTGGCTGTGGGTCAGGGTTGCTGTAAATGTCTGCTAACTTGTTGTGGCAGTAGTCTACCAGGGAGTCGCAGAGGGCTTGGGAGGAGGGTGGATCATAGTCTCTGTGGCAGATGGGCATGAGAATTCTCTGAAGATGTTGAAGAGTTCTTTTGTGTGATTAGTGCTTGTCTCGATGTGGATGGTTAGGGCATTCTTTTTGGCTTTCTTGAAGCGGTGGTGGTATTTGCTCAGGGCTGCTTTGACGGTGGTGAGGTCTGATGGGTTATTGCTGGAGCACCATCACCTCTCCAGTCAGTTAAGTGCGTTCTTTGGGCTGGGTTCCCATTATGCACAAAAAACATTATAGTTTATTGAATCAAACATAGAAGAAGGTTTTTCACAGTGCACATCCTGAAGTCAAGTATTTCGACATCCTTTTATATGCGATGATCAAAAAAAAAAAAGAAGGTAAAGTAAAATAAAATAATTCCCTAGGAACACACAATTTGGTAAAGTGGGGAAACCACAATTTATTCCAAGTTTTCTGGTTTCACATTTGTTGGAAATGTCCCTTTCTAAGGTGCTTTCCCTCGTCTTTTTGCTTTTCTCCTTCCCAATTTTCCGCTGCTCTCGATGCTAGGCTTAGGACTTTGAGCGCATTTGTGTCTGTCCACGGAGTTAGCTCATCAAATGTGCAACTGGTTTGCCCTGTTGTGGCCTGTGTGCACGGTTACTGTTACTACACTAAGGGGCCCATTAGGATGTCGGGCGGATTGCCCCCGCCAGGCTGGCGGTAGCCATCGCCGGCCTGGCGGGGGCAATCCGCCCGACATCCTCTCCAGAATTCCTCCCCCGCCATATTAGAATGGCGGCGGGAACTGCGGCGGACGGAAATACCGTCCGCCGCTTTTCCGCACCGGTCGCAAGGCGACCGGAGCGGAAAAGGCTTTCTATGGTGGCGGTGTCTGTCAGACACGGCCTGCCATATTAGGATGCCTTTTTTCTAATGGCGGAAAGGCATGCGGTCTTCACTCTGGGGGCCCCCCAGAGTGAAGGAGGGGTGGGGGTTGCACATGGGGGGTACCTGTGGTACGCCCCTTCATTGCATAAACAAAGCGGCAGACACCGCGTGGTGCCTGCCGCTTTGTTTATGCAAATGCATTCATGCATTTATAGCATTGTGGCAGGAGGTGCAGAGAGCACCGCCCGCCACAATTCTATAAATGCAGGATGTGCCTGCCACTGTGGCGGGCACATCCTAATACCCCCCACAGGACCACCGCCCTAATGGCGGGCGGTCCCGAATTCCGAAAGGATGGCAGGCGAACAAAGTCCGCCCGTCATCCTAATGAGCCCCTTGGTGTTTAAAAAGTTGTGTGCGAACGTTCTGCATGTCTCTTGCTATATTGGGGTTCTTCCTGGTGACAGGGCACGGTGTTGGGAAGAGGTAAGGAATGTGTGTGTGTGAGTGTGTGCACGCTATGTGCAAGAGTCATGAATGGCACCGGTTTGTTGTGTGCTCGGCACGGCAGTGCCTGCTTCTCTCATTGGGTTAGGACTAGAGGGTGTTTGGAAAGGCTATTGAGCAGTATTTCCTACGGGCAGAATAGTAGCAGTATAGTGTTTGGTATTGATGACTTTTAATGGTGAATTCACTTAGGTAGTGCCAGAGGGTTCAACATAATGGTGATGGAACTATCACTTTGGGAAAGTGGGCATGTTGATGCTCATGGCTACGATTGCCTATTGGCCCGTCTACTTATTTACAACTGGGTGCTAGGGGGACACATTTGTGCATTGCTGATAGAAGGGCAAAAAACTAGTGGCTCAAGGGAAACTGTGGACCTCTGACTCGAAGAAGCTTTTCTGGGACAGTTACATGGAGGCGGAATTAGTACCTGCATTTCAGAGGGCAGTGTCTTGGCCCCACTAATATTTGTGATTAAACCTCCCTGGGTAAGATGGCTGACATGACAACATTTAGAGAGGGCCTATTTTTTTTCAAAGGTTGCCTTTTGAACTGATTCTATCTTCAAAGGCCATTGTTTGTATAACTACCTGGGTTCCGGCCTCTGAAATTAGACACTTTTGGATTTGGAACCATACTACTCTGGTTTAACGCTAGGATATCGACACGAGGAATCATTATGACAGGAGGCACTGCAACTGGAGTAACTGCAGACTTGTGATGGCCTGGAGCTTGTCACGCTCATGGTAAGAGACTATAACTTGGTGAATTTTGCCAGGATGTTGCTGGCCTGCAGCTAAGTGCCAACTGTCGTGGCCTACGATCGGATGTACTCTCCAAAGGTCCGTGAGCTGGCCTCCTGTCCATGAGATTCCAGGGACACAAAGGATCTCATTGTCTCACCACACGGGGTGTGGCGGAGACAGGTGGAAGTGATCATGGTTGGGACACGGACCGTCCTTGCGTACACCATCACACGCTATGCAGAGGAGTGTGCATGTAAAGATCAGGAGCCACCTAGGCTACTGGGACGGGAGGAGTTTGAGAAATGTGAGGGAAGCTTGCGGAGTTCGTGGGACCCATGCTTATAACCAGGGGACCTGTGCTCAATGGCTCCCCAGAAAGTGTGGTGTCCATTGGGTGTTGGGGGATTCTGAGCTGGGAACTGAGACTGTCTTCGGCCTACAAATCAGGAGTCCGGCAGAGCCTGACATCGTGGCATCTGTCTGGGGTCATTGGCTCCCGTTCCCAGGACCCATGTCACCAGGTGCTTTGTTGAGGAGAACACTACGACGAGGCCCGAGGGGTTTCATTTGTCTTGTGGGCACCTACAGCTGGTGGTTGGGGGCTACGGCAGATAACACCTTCGCTTGAGACAAAAAAAATTCCAAACTTGGAAGTGTGGCAGCTTCCTGGGTCACAACCTTTTGTCTACGATAGGGATAGCGATCTCACACTTGTGCATTTGCCTCCGGATGCCTGGAGGTTTAATCCAGAAGGACCATACAAAGTAACTGTTTATTTCCGTGTTAGACGATTCCGACTGTCAGGTCAATGGCGCACCAGCTGGGGCAACGGGTTTCAATAGCTGGTGTAGTTGAAGACTGAGGGGTTGGGTCACAAGGCGTAGTCAAAGAACTGTGACTGTTTGACCTTTCTGCTAATGGGAAAGACAAGCAGCCACCAACTTCACACAGTGGATCACCCACAGCGCTGACGAACTAGCACCCCTGAAAAACCATCTAATCAAGCAAGGCAGCAAAAAAGCCAGCAAGAAGTTCTGTCGTACTCTCAAGAAAACCTGGAGAAAAAACCCAACCACTGACAACCTAGCCACCTTCAAGAACACCACCCGCAAACACCATCGACTGATCCGATCCACCAAGAAATCTGCATTCAAGGATCGACTTGACAACAATGCCCAAAACAGCAAGGAACTATTCAACATCGTCAAAGAATTCACTAACCCCACCGCCGGCACAAACGACATTTCTCCCTCCCAAGACCTCTGCGACTCTCTATCCTCATTCTTCCACAACAAAATCGCCGTAATACATAACAGCTTTGACAACCAGTCCGACGACATGCCCACTCCACTCATTTCCGAACCAACACCGCCCTCTAACAACCTTTACGCCTGGAACACAATCACCACCGAAGACACCATCCGCCTGATGAACTCCATCCACTCAGGATCGCCAACCGACCCATGCCCCCACCACATTTTCAACAAAGCAGACTCCATCATCGCACCCTACCTCCGCGATGTCATCAACTGCTCCCTCAACTCCCCTGCCTTCCCGGAAATCTGGAAACATGCCGAACTCAGCGCCCTTCTCAAGAAACCCACAGCAGACCCCTCCGAACTTAAGAACTACCGCCCCATCTCGCTCCTCCCATTCCCAGCCAAAGTAATTGAGAAAGCCGTCAATAATCAGCTCGCCGCCTTCCTCGAATCCAACAAATCCCTCAACCCTTCACAGCACCGAAACCGCCCTCATCGCAGCAACAGACGACATCCGAACACTACTGGACAACGGAGAAACAGTTGCCCTCATCTTACTTGACCTCTCCGCAGCCTTCGACACAGTCTGTCATAACACCCTAATACAACGCCTCAGCAACATCGGAATACAAGGAATTGCTTTGGACTGGATCATCTCATTCCTCGCCGGAAGAACTCAGAGAGTTCGTGTGAGAAGTTGGCCTGGTATATAATGCTCACTAATTCTAGTGATCACTTTGTACCATGCCAAGCAACCCTTATGATGATGGTTGTAATTCAACCTTGTAGACCAGTTATCCTAGTGGTAACGTGGACAAAGCAGTCTTAGGCTAAACTCTGAAAGGCATGTGAAGCCAGCTGTTATACCATACACAACCCCCTTGAATACCAAATGAAAGGGACACCACACAGATATATATTGAAAATATATATTGATTTATTAACTATAAAATCCCCTGGACTCTTTATGAGCACAGAAGCACAAGCGTTAAATCACAAGACAGTTTAAAATACACAAAAGTTGCACAATATGGATGAGCCCTAGGGGCCACCTAAACCATATACTAAGAAAGTGGTATAAGAGATACCTAGAGGAAAGTGAAGAGGCCTAGGGCCTTGGGAATCGCTGGAGCTATTCGAGACTGGAGTTAACTAAGTCGGGAAAGGCCCACGGGACTCGGGTGCAGTGTTCAAAGTGCACGCACTTCTCAATACAAAGTCTATGGTGCGTAAAAAGCACAAAGTTAGAAAGTTAGGAACCTTCCGAGTGACCTACGGAGCTGAAACTTAAAACACAGGCCCTTGGGATGTGTACCAGTGCAGGAGCACCGGCGGAGCTGAGTTACCTCACCCACAGGAAGCGGGTGCACAGGGTCGAAGTTGTGTCGGGTTTCGTCACGCTGGTCGATGGTGCTTGGAGCTGAAGATGCTGCAGGCGGCTCGATGAGAAGAGTTCCGGTGGATCCAAGGGTGGATCTGAAGATGTGAAGACCTGAAAGCAGAGGGGACAATGTTCAAAGTCACTAGCCAGTGACTACCGTGGAACCAGAGTGGAACCAGGCGATGTCGGGTGCAAACAGGCGTTGTCGGGTAGCTTCTTTCGGCAGCCACGTGGATACCCGGGGTCGAGGACGTCCAGGAGTCGGTCACGAGCTGTCCCACGTAGGCTTCTCGCTGTTGGCGGTGTCGGCGACCTGATCGGAGCAAACAGGCCTTGGCAAATGCAAGCCACGCAGAAGTTGAAAGATGCTGTTCACTCGGACCAGCAAGGTCAGAGCGAGTGCTCCTTTTCACAGGAGCTTGGGTAGGTCTGGAGCAACCAGACCTGCTGTTTAAATCTTCGGGTTCGTCGCCAAGATGGCCGCTGACCACGTGGCTAGTGGCCGGGATGGCGCGTCGAGTGGCACAATGCAAAAGGGCCCCACGCAGATCGTGGAGATGCTGGAGGGCTGATCTTCGGTGCAAGGGCTGCTCGGTGGTGGGGGTTCTCAATCCCCAAAGCACAACGTCGAGGATACCTCAGAAGCTGCGCAGTCAGCTTTTCGAGTGTCTTCCAAGAGGTCCGGTCCCACGTCACTCGGTGCCTCCACGGGTCCCTTCTTCGCAGGGACTGTGGATCGGGCTCTGAGAGGTCTGGGAGTCTGGTTCTTGTCGGGCTCTGGGCTCGGTCTCCGGCGGGAGGCGGCGGCAAAGCAGACGTCGAGTTGCTGGTTGGTACCTGTGTTCACAGGGTGGTCACTCCTTGGCCACAAGGGAGATTCTTCTTCAGTCTTCTGTGCAGCAGAATGTCGAAGTCCAGTCTTCTTCTTAGTTTTAAGTTGATTTCGGGATGATCTGCTGTGCAATGGCACTGCTCCCCCTCTTATTCCCAAACTGGGGGTGGATCACCTACTAGGTCCCTCCTCTGGGAGGAACCAGGAAGGGGGGCGGTTACACCCCCTTTCCTTTGTCCAGCTCCGCGCCAGGACTGGGGCTGGAAGGCCCCAGGACCGGTTTGGACTGGCCTATGCACGGGGACACCTTGTGTGCCCCGGGCATGTCTGATTCTATTCAGCCCTGTCCTACCCAATACACAAAATCCTGTCTGGGGTGGTGCTCGCACCTCCCAAGGCAGGAAACCCTTTGTCCAGGCCACCATCTGCCGAGTTTCGGTCAGCAGCAGGAGGCCAGACTTGTGTCTGTGGTGGCAGCGTCCATTTTGTGAAGCTGAGGCTCTGTTTAACTTTAACCGGGGTTAAGGCTACACACATGTCGTGTCCCTCTAGAAGGGTGGAATGCTATCCCCGTCGCCAGAATTGGCGAGGGGATAGTATTCCAATTCGTATGACACCTTACTCGACATGTTTTGATAAAGCCAAACCAAAGATAGCATTTAACCGCGAGGATTATAATGCACTTAAGAGTATATGGTATGGCAATATCCCGGAACAGCTTAGGGAGTTGTTCCCGACAGCTGCAGACAGGCTCAGCTCATGCCAGAGCACCATCTCACATATTTCCAAGCACTCTGCCTCCAGGATTGATGAGGCCTTCCATAGGAGTGGCTGATAGGAACATATGTGTCCAGTTTAGGGTTAGGCACAGACATACTGTACCTAAGTAAGAGGTGGTTACACCGACTTACCCCAGCTGAGTGATCAGCCAGTTGTGTCAAATATGGAGGCCAGGCCAGGGGTGGCACAATACGTGCTGCAGCCCCTGGTAGGCCTTGGATACACCTATGCCCTGGGCACCTAGGGTGCACTATTACAGGGGCTCATAAGGTGAACCAGTTCCAATTCGTAATGCACCTAAAGTGCATTGGTATCAATTTAGAGAGAGAACAGCAGGCTGTGGGTCTGATTAGCAGGCCCACAGCCACATTAAGTCAGAAACCAGTGAAGCAAAAAGCAAAAATTTGGGGTGACCATAGGATAGCAGACCCTACTCTCCTACATAACCCCCCCCCAAACGCAGGGACATTAGACTAACCTTGACCAGTTGTGTCTTCATGTTCTAAGTGGAAGTACCTGGAGAGACCATCTGCGTTGCCATGGTCAGTCCCTGGGCGGTGCTCCACTGTAAAGTCCATCCCCTGTAGGGAAATGGACCACCTGAGTAGTTTGGGGTTTTCACCCTTCATCTGATTAAGCCATAGGAGGGGCTTATGGTCGGTCTGAATCTTGAAGTGAGTGCCAAATAAGTATGGTCTCAACTTCTTCAGGGCCCACACCACAGCAAAGGCCTCCCTCTCTATAGCTGACCAACGTTTCTCTCTGGGGGTCAGCCTTCTGCTAATGAAAGCAATGGGCTGGTCCTGGCCATCTACATTAAGCTGTGAAAGCACTGCTCCCACTCCCAACTCAGAAGCATCTGTTTGGACAATGAACTCTCTTGAGTAGTCAGGACTCTTCAGGATAGGTGCAGAGCACATGGCCTTCTTCAGGTCATCAAATGCCTTTTGACAGATTTCTGTCCACTGAACCTTTTTGGGCATCTTCTTGGATGTCAGATCATTAAGAGGAGTCACAATGGACCCATAGTTCTTAACAAACTTCCTGTAGTACCCAGTCAGGCCCAAGAAAGCTCTGACCTGAGTCTGGGTAGTTGGAGGGGACCAGTCCTTGATGGTCTGGATCTTACTCTCCAGTGGTTGAACTTGGCCTCCACCTACAAGGTGGCCCAGGTATACAACCTTGCTCTGCCCTATCTGGCACTTTGTTGCCTTGATAGTGAGGCCTGCCTTCTGCAGAGCCTCAAGCACTTCCTTCAGGTGGATCAGGTGATCCTCCCAGGTGGAGCTAAAGACAGCAATATCGTCCAGATAAGCTGCACAAAAGTCATCCAACCCAGTGAGGACTTGGTTCACCAACCTTTGGAAGGTGGCAGGTGCATTTTTCAAACCAAAGGGCATCACCACAAACTGATAATGCCCACTAGGGGTAGAAAATGCTGTCTTGGCTTTAGACTCCTCAGCTAACCTGATTTGCCAGTAGCCAGCTGTCAAGTCAAATGTGCTCAAATATTTGGCAGAAGCCAACTTGTCAATGAGCTCATCTGCCCTTGGAATAGGGTGTGCATCTGTCCTGGTGACAGCATTGAGTCCTCTGTAATCCACACAGAACCTCATCTCTCTCTTGCCATCTTTGGTGTGAGGTTTGGGGACCAGAACCACTGGGCTAGCCCAGGGGCTCTCTGAAGGCTCAATGACACCTAATTCCAGCATCTTTTGCACCTCAGTCTTTATACAGTCCCTGACGTGGTCAGGTTGCCTGTAAATTTTGCTCTTTACAGGAAGACTGTCACCAGTGTCCACCACATGTGTACACCAGTTAGTCTGACTGGGTGTCAATGAGAACATATGCCTGTATGCCTGTAGAACTTGTCTGCAGTCATGTTGCTGATGTTCAGTGAGGCTGCCACCTAAGGCCACACCATCAACTGAGCCATCCTCAGGGTTCTGAGTGAGCAGGTCTGGGAGAGGGTCACTCTATTCCTCCTGTCCCTCATCTGTAGCCATGAGCAAGCCCATGTCTGCCCTGCTGACATATGCCTTCAATCTGTTCACATGGAGCACCCTGTGGGGGCTCCTGGGAGTTCCTAGGTCCACCAAGTAGGTAACCTCTCCCTTCTTTTCCAGAATTGTATGGGGTCCAGACCATTTGTCTTGGAGTGCTGCTGGGGCCACTGGCTCCAACACCCATACCTTCTGTCCAGGCTGAAATTCAACAAGGACAGCCTTTTGGTCGTGCCAAGCTTTTTGTAATTCTTGGCTAGCCTCAAGGTTTTTGGATGCCTTTTCCATGTACTCTGCCATCCTGGAGCGGAGACCAAGTACATAGTCCACTATGTCCTGTTTAGGCTTTTTGAGAGGTAACTCCCATCCTTCCTTCACAAGACACAGGGGTCCTCTTACAGGGTGCCCAAACAACAATTCAAAGGGGCTGAAGCCAACCCCCTTCTGAGGGACCTCTCTGTAAGCGAACAAAAGGCAGGGCAGAAGGATGTCCCATCTTCGCCTGAGCTTTTCAGGTAATCCTTTAATCATGCCCTTTAGGGTCTTGTTAAATCTCTCAACAAGCCCATTGCATTGTGGGTGATAAGGAGTGGTGAACTTGTAGTTTACACCACATTCCTTCCACATAGCTGTCAAATATCCAGACATGAAGTTGGTACCTCTATCTGATATTACCTCCTTAGGAAACCCCACTCTGGAGAAAACTCCAAGTAAGGCCCTGGCCACAACAGGAGCTGTTGTGGTCCTAAGGGGAATTGCCTCTGGGTACCTGGTGGCATGATCCACTACCACCAGTATGAATCTGTGCCCAGATGCTGTAGGGGGATCCATTGGACCAACAATATCAATCCCCACTCTCTCAAAGGGAACCCCCACCACAGGTAGTGGTATCAGGGGGGCCTTTGTTGTTCCACCTGCTTTACCACTGGCTTGGCAGGTTTCACAGGAGCGACAAAACTCCTTGGTGTCTTCAGACATGTGAGGCCAGTGAAAGTGAGGGACAAGCCTGTCCCAAGTCTTGTTCTGGCCTAGGTGTCCTGCTAAAGGAATATCATGGGCCAAGGTGAGTAGGAAGCCCCTAAATTGCAGAGGTATAACCAACCTCCTGGTAGCACCAGGCTTGGGGTCTCTAGCCTCTGAATAAAGGAGTCCATCGTCCCAATATACTTTATGGGCACCTTGAGCATTCCCAGCAGCCTCAGCAGCAGCCTGCTGTCTGAGGGGTTCAAGAGAAGGACAGGTTAACTGAGCCTGCCCCAAGTCTGCCCTAGAAGGTCCCCCTGTCCCCAGAAACTCAACCTGATCAGGTTCAAGTTCTTCAGGGACAGTTCCTTCAGGGGTCTCAAGATCAGTTTCCTGTGAAGCCTGATCCTCACTTGTAGGCAGTTGGGAAGGCGCAGCCTTAACCCTCCTGTTCTTCTTCTTGGGAGGTACTTGGTCCATTGTTCCAGGATCCAAGACCTGAGGTTCAGAGAGGCACTTTTTGGCCTGTGACCTGGTCACAGCAAGGACATGTGATGATATCCCTAACATCTCTGCATGAGTCCTGTACTCAACTTCTGACCATAGAGAGTTCTCCAGGTCATTGCCCAACAAACATTCTACTGGGAGATCAGCACTAACCACAACTTTCTTTAGGCCAGTTACCCCTCCCCAGGAAAAGTTAACAAGTGCCACACTATGTGTAGTAGTGACATTGCTGGCATTGGTCACCAGGTAATCATCGCCTGGCATGTATTGTCCAGGGTCCACAAAGTTAGGTGTCACCATAGTGACACTGGCACATGTGTCCCTGTAAGCTTGAGCCACTTTGTTGTTAATCAAAGGTGTCTGTCTGTATTTGCCCAGGTTACTGGGACTTATGTCAGGGGTCAAATCTATGTCCCCTTCACAAACCAGAACAGCCTGTGTAAGGGTTCTGACTAGGTCAGAATCTCCTTCAGTTCCCAAAGTGATTCCCACTAATCCCTTGGCTTGAGGACCAACACTGCTAACTGTACTAGTGGGGGCAGGTGCCTTAGGGGCTGCAGTGCTGGGGGCTCCACCCTTTTTACACTCACTTGTCCAGTGAGAGGTGTTTTTACAAGTTTTACACCAGGGTTTCTTCTGACCTTCTTTCTTCTTCTTCTTGGAAGTTTGGGACCCACCCTCTGTCTCAGTTTGGGGCCCTGTTGAAGACTTCTGGTCTTTAGTTTTCTGCTCCCCACCCTTCTGGTCTGTTTTCTTCTGGTCACCACCCTGGTTCTGGTTCTGGTTCTTTTGCTTAACTCTGGTTCTTACCCATTTATCTGCCCTCTTTCCAAATTCTTGGGGAGAGGTCAAATCTGAGTCAACCAAATGTTGATGCAACTGCTGGTTCTGACAATTATTTAAAATGTGTTCTCTCATCAGCAAATTATACAATCCTTCATAGTCTGTAACCTTGCTTCCCAGCAACCATCCCTCCAGAGCCTTAGTGGCACACTCAACAAATTCAGACCAGTCCTGAGTCTGTGTCTTCTGGGTATCTCTGAACATTAACCTGTACTGTTCAGTGGTTAAGCCTAACCCATCAATCAGAGCACTCTTCAGGACCAGGTAGTTTCTAGAATCCCCATCACTAACTGTGAGGAGTCTGTCTCGGCCTCTACCTTCAAAGGAGAGCCACAAGATTGCTGCCCACTGCTCCTGAGGGATCTGCTGTACTCTGCAGGCTCTCTCCATTGCAGTAATCCATTTATGGATATCATCCCCAGCTTTGTAGGGGGGCACAATCTTACTCAGGTTTCTATTATCAAAAGACCTGTCTTTATCCTTGTGGATATTGCTGCCACCAGTGGGTTCTATTACCCCACTCTCTCTAGGCTGTCTTGCTCTAGCAAGTTTCTCCTTAGCCAGGGCAACCTCTAACTCTTGCCTCTGGATCCTAAGCTCAGCCTCTCTCATCTTGGCCTCATGTTCCCTTCTCTGAGGGCTAGTCATCTCCTTTCTGGAGTGACCATGAGAGCCTCTAGAGACATGGGAGGTATTGGATTCACCTGAGTGATGCCTTCTCCTCCTATGGCCCTGGTTAAGTCCACCTGGGGGTCTGAATGGGTTGTTACCTGATTCATTCCCAAGTTGACTTAAGTTAGCCTGGTTCAGTCTGCTGACCAGCACCTGACTATCTCTGTCATCATCTGACTCACTGCTTTCCACCTCCTCCTCCTCTTCTTCTTCCTCTTCCTCTACATCTACTTGAGGAGCTCCAGTGGTGGAGGCTTCCTCATCTACTAGGATGATAGGGGTAGGGGTGTCTACAGTGTCATCCTCTGAAGGATGGCCTCCTTCAGCATCCCCTGTGGGGTTTGCCTTAGAGGGCTTTAGAGTCTCAGACTGGTCTAAGAGCTCTCTTAGGTGGTCTGTAGTAGGGGAAGGCCCTGTCTTCAGACCCCTTAAGACACAAAGCTGTCTTAATTCCTTAAAGGAAAAAATAGCAAATTTGGATGGTGCCCTTGGAGGGTCACTCTCAACAGGAGTAAGTCCACTGGACCCCTCTGCTCCAGACATTGCTCTAGTGTGGGTGGATGTGTTGCAATCTACCTACACTGGTGTTTACCTACTAAACCTATCTAGTAGTTGTAGCTAGGGTGTGCTACTCCCTTTGCTCTACAACAACTAAGTTCAGTAGAACTTAAGTATACTAGTCTTGTTTTATATGTACCTAGCAGGTACCTGTATGATCTTTCAAATGATAATCTCAAAGATTGTAATGGTAAAACAACAGCAAGCTCAGATCCCAATCCGCTGCTCACCAATGTGAGAAGTTGGCCTGGTATATAATGCTCACTAATTCTAGTGATCACTTTGTACCATGCCAAGCAACCCTTATGATGATGGTTGTAATTCAACCTTGTAGACCAGTTATCCTAGTGGTAACGTGGACAAAGCAGTCTTAGGCTAAACTCTGAAAGGCATGTGAAGCCAGCTGTTATACCATACACAACCCCCTTGAATACCAAATGAAAGGGACACCACACAGATATATATTGAAAATATATATTGATTTATTAACTATAAAATCCCCTGGACTCTTTATGAGCACAGAAGCACAAGCGTTAAATCACAAGACAGTTTAAAATACACAAAAGTTGCACAATATGGATGAGCCCTAGGGGCCACCTAAACCATATACTAAGAAAGTGGTATAAGAGATACCTAGAGGAAAGTGAAGAGGCCTAGGGCCTTGGGAATCGCTGGAGCTATTCGAGACTGGAGTTAACTAAGTCGGGAAAGGCCCACGGGACTCGGGTGCAGTGTTCAAAGTGCACGCACTTCTCAATACAAAGTCTATGGTGCGTAAAAAGCACAAAGTTAGAAAGTTAGGAACCTTCCGAGTGACCTACGGAGCTGAAACTTAAAACACAGGCCCTTGGGATGTGTACCAGTGCAGGAGCACCGGCGGAGCTGAGTTACCTCACCCACAGGAAGCGGGTGCACAGGGTCGAAGTTGTGTCGGGTTTCGTCACGCTGGTCGATGGTGCTTGGAGCTGAAGATGCTGCAGGCGGCTCGATGAGAAGAGTTCCGGTGGATCCAAGGGTGGATCTGAAGATGTGAAGACCTGAAAGCAGAGGGGACAATGTTCAAAGTCACTAGCCAGTGACTACCGTGGAACCAGAGTGGAACCAGGCGATGTCGGGTGCAAACAGGCGTTGTCGGGTAGCTTCTTTCGGCAGCCACGTGGATACCCGGGGTCGAGGACGTCCAGGAGTCGGTCACGAGCTGTCCCACGTAGGCTTCTCGCTGTTGGCGGTGTCGGCGACCTGATCGGAGCAAACAGGCCTTGGCAAATGCAAGCCACGCAGAAGTTGAAAGATGCTGTTCACTCGGACCAGCAAGGTCAGAGCGAGTGCTCCTTTTCACAGGAGCTTGGGTAGGTCTGGAGCAACCAGACCTGCTGTTTAAATCTTCGGGTTCGTCGCCAAGATGGCCGCTGACCACGTGGCTAGTGGCCGGGATGGCGCGTCGAGTGGCACAATGCAAAAGGGCCCCACGCAGATCGTGGAGATGCTGGAGGGCTGATCTTCGGTGCAAGGGCTGCTCGGTGGTGGGGGTTCTCAATCCCCAAAGCACAACGTCGAGGATACCTCAGAAGCTGCGCAGTCAGCTTTTCGAGTGTCTTCCAAGAGGTCCGGTCCCACGTCACTCGGTGCCTCCACGGGTCCCTTCTTCGCAGGGACTGTGGATCGGGCTCTGAGAGGTCTGGGAGTCTGGTTCTTGTCGGGCTCTGGGCTCGGTCTCCGGCGGGAGGCGGCGGCAAAGCAGACGTCGAGTTGCTGGTTGGTACCTGTGTTCACAGGGTGGTCACTCCTTGGCCACAAGGGAGATTCTTCTTCAGTCTTCTGTGCAGCAGAATGTCGAAGTCCAGTCTTCTTCTTAGTTTTAAGTTGATTTCGGGATGATCTGCTGTGCAATGGCACTGCTCCCCCTCTTATTCCCAAACTGGGGGTGGATCACCTACTAGGTCCCTCCTCTGGGAGGAACCAGGAAGGGGGGCGGTTACACCCCCTTTCCTTTGTCCAGCTCCGCGCCAGGACTGGGGCTGGAAGGCCCCAGGACCGGTTTGGACTGGCCTATGCACGGGGACACCTTGTGTGCCCCGGGCATGTCTGATTCTATTCAGCCCTGTCCTACCCAATACACAAAATCCTGTCTGGGGTGGTGCTCGCACCTCCCAAGGCAGGAAACCCTTTGTCCAGGCCACCATCTGCCGAGTTTCGGTCAGCAGCAGGAGGCCAGACTTGTGTCTGTGGTGGCAGCGTCCATTTTGTGAAGCTGAGGCTCTGTTTAACTTTAAACGGGGTTAAGGCTACACACATGTCGTGTCCCTCTAGAAGGGTGGAATGCTATCCCCGTCGCCAGAATTGGCGAGGGGATAGTATTCCAATTCGTATGACACCTTACTCGACATGTTTTGATAAAGCCAAACCAAAGATAGCATTTAACCGCGAGGATTATAATGCACTTAAGAGTATATGGTATGGCAATATCCCGGAACAGCTTAGGGAGTTGTTCCCGACAGCTGCAGACAGGCTCAGCTCATGCCAGAGCACCATCTCACATATTTCCAAGCACTCTGCCTCCAGGATTGATGAGGCCTTCCATAGGAGTGGCTGATAGGAACATATGTGTCCAGTTTAGGGTTAGGCACAGACATACTGTACCTAAGTAAGAGGTGGTTACACCGACTTACCCCAGCTGAGTGATCAGCCAGTTGTGTCAAATATGGAGGCCAGGCCAGGGGTGGCACAATACGTGCTGCAGCCCCTGGTAGGCCTTGGATACACCTATGCCCTGGGCACCTAGGGTGCACTATTACAGGGGCTCATAAGGTGAACCAGTTCCAATTCGTAATGCACCTAAAGTGCATTGGCATCAATTTAGAGAGAGAACAGCAGGCTGTGGGTCTGATTAGCAGGCCCACAGCCACATTAAGTCAGAAACCAGTGAAGCAAAAAGCAAAAATTTGGGGTGACCATAGGATAGCAGACCCTACTCTCCTACAGTTCGCCTTCCCCCCTTCAAATCAGAAGCCAAAGAAGTCATCTGTGGCGTACTACAAGGATCATCACTCAGTCCCACCCTCTTCAACGTCTACATGAGTCCCCTCGCATACATTGCGCGCCAACACAACCTCAACATCATCTCCTACGCAGACGACACCCAGCTGATCCTCTCCCTCAACAAAGACCAGAACACAGCCAAAACCAACCTACACGATGGAATGAAAGAAGTAGCCGAGTGGATGAAGAACAGCCGTTTAAAACTGAATTCGGACAAAACGGAAGTCCTCATCTTAGGGTCATCCCCCTCGGCCTGGGATGACTCTTGGTGGCCACAGGCCCTGGGAACCGCACCCATTCCAACGGATCACGCACGTAACCTGGGCTTCATCCTGGACTCCTCCCTCTCGATGACCAGACAAGCCAATGCCGTCACATCATCCTGCTTCAACATCCTACGCATGCTCAAAAAAGTCTCCCGCTGGATCCCCACTGAAACAAGAAAGACGGTCACCCACGCACTGGTCACCAGCCGACTGGATTACGGAAACACCCTTTACGCCGGAACCACAGCCAAACTACAGAAAAAACTCCAACGCATTCAAAACGCATCAGCAAGACTCGTATTGGACATCCCTCGGCAAGCTCACATTTCCGGTCACCTGAAAGATCTCCACTGGCTCCCCGTCAACAAGAGAATAACGTTCCGTCTCCTCATCCATGCACACAAGCCCTCTATGACCTAGGACCTGAATGCCTCAACACGAGACTGTCCTTCTACACCCCCACCCGCCAACTACGTTCATCCAACCAAGCCCTCGCCGCCATTCCACGCATCCACAGATCCACCATGGGTGGAAGATCCTTCTCCTACCTAGCGGCCAAGACCTGGAATTCTCTCCCCACCCACCTCCGCCTAACTCAGAACCACCTCTCCTTCAGAAAGCAATTAAAAACTTGGATATTCGATAAGTAAATACTCCCGCCTCCTCAAGCGCCTTGAGACCCTCTGGCTGAGTAGTGCGCTATATACATTTTTGAACTTGAACTTGAACTTGAACCTTGATTGAGAAGCTACACTGATGCACCCGAGGGAAGTAGCAGTAACATTGTGACTGAGACTGATTCAGCTCAAGATCCTACATAGGGTCTATTATGATGGATAGGTTATTAGCATGGGTAAAGCTGCAACACCAACATGTCTCCGATGCAACGCTGAGTGGGGAGACTTCTTACACACCATATGGAGGTGACCTTGCATACACACATTTCTGGCAGAGATAATAAGCGAGCTCGGTAAACTTTTGGATACTACCCTCTCAATAGATCACAAATATAAAATACTGGGAATTCAGAATGATCTAGATGTGCCATGTCCCCAACTCCTATTTAGTGCCGTAAGTTTGGTTGTGGCCAAGAGAGGGGTGGGGAGGCGGTGGGGGACCCCGGAAGTGCCCACTATCCAAGAATGTTAACAAAGGATGGACCTCTGCAAGGCAGCTGAAAAGGTTACCTATCACAGTAGCGGTTGTCCCCGTAAATTTGGCAGGGTTTGGGGACACTGGATGGAATACTATGGATTGGGGCTGCTGAATGAAGCCTTTAGACGCACAGATGGCACAGAACTCTGTACAATTTAAGGGAGGGAGTGGTCATTTGAAATGCTTATGACATATTGTATACTATACCGGGGCAATACAGCTGTTACATGTGTTCGGTGGAAAACTGTTGCAAATGTTGTTTACTTTTACTAACCGCCTACACTAACATATACTGTGAGAGTTTCCTCCTTCAATTTGTTTTGATGTTATGATAAGGATACAGGTATCACGAAATAAAATCGAAATATATTTTTTTAAAGCAAATGTGAGGCTTGTATGTATTACATTTCTAACAACACAGGTTAGAAATTAAATATGATTTAAAATGGCTGACTATTTTTAGAAAATGTTGCCAACATTTTACAGATGGATACCTTTGGCTTAGCTATTACTATGATAAAAGTTATTTCATATGTGATATCAACAGAAAGGTATGTTATCTATATATGAAGTATTGAACATATACACTCATATCATAATAAATCTTTATTTGGTTTTAATGATAAAAGCCATACAAACAATTGTTTAAAAAAAATAGTACATCATTTGCAATAAAACGTCATCCTTAGTTTTGCAGTTCCTGTTATAATAGATGAGGCATTGAAACAAATGCGTTGAGCGGATAATAACGGCAGATACAGTAAGGCCGGTATTGCTTGATTAAACAGTGTCTGTACCAATAGAGGGATTATAAAACACTTCTGGAACTGCTTGAGAAATTAATAAAACATGATAAAATGCAGCTTCCTGTTTTGAAGCTAAATTACATTTACAAGGTGCTAATCAGAATCCTTTGTCCAACCCATAAGAGACACAAGCAAATGATGAAACAGATTCCATCTGAAACTGGTTACCAGGAATCGATGATTATTTGTCACTACCCGCATTAAGTACAGTTCTATAAAACGACCATTGGTAATGTATCAGTTTCGGCCAATGGGATGAATAATTAACAGTTTTTATCATTCACAGTCTAGGACGAAGGAAAGTGCTCACTGGCAAGCATCACGGAGGGGAGAGGATGTGACACAGTGGCCACGGCTGCTGATTTGAGAGCTGTGTATTCCTTGTTTGAGTCTCCACAATGCAACATCCTATGATTCTGGACAAATCACTTAATCTCGCCTGGTAATAAGTTGCCCTATATAAATCCGCTGTAAGACAAAAAAGAAGAAAGAGGCAAAACTTTACGAAAAAATTGTTCCACCAAAGCGGATGTTAACAGTTTTTTTTTTGCTACGGGAAACTGATAAGAGAAGTAGATGAGGAACAAACATTGGGAAATACAGGAAAATATGCTACAGCCAATAGAAATAAAGGAAAAGTAGGCGGCAAGCACAGGAACCAATGAAAAGCCAGGAAAAAGAGAGGGTAGCATGAAAGCCCCTTTTTGAAGTTGATATTAAAAACAATAGATTTCTAAAGCACAGTGCAGGTGCTCTGCAGGCGAAACCTAAAAAGGTAGTATTTAGTGTTATATAAAATCTTACAGAGGGTTCAGTCAATTCTACAGATTCCCTGTCAGTTGGTTTACAAGTCAGAAAGTATTTTTGGTCCAAGGAAAGCCAGCATTTACAATTTTTTCAGAGTGATCAAATATTTCAGGGTGTCAATATTTTTTTTAATTGTCCTGGAGAACAAATGCCTCGTTGGTGTTAATAATGGAGAACAACTATTCGAAGAGTTGATTAGCACTCTTAGATATGAAAGTGAGTCAACCCTGCTATTGGTACTATCTTTTATTCAAAACACTCTAGTTTAATTGATCTGCAGGCTTCCAACATTACATGGGACTTTTGAAAATGACTGCTAGGTCCAAGCACTAAGGTCCAAGAAATCCATAAATTTCAAAAAGGGATCTCGTAGTTTTTGCAGCTCCAACGCCATCCTGCCAAAACGTTCTGTGACATCAACATAGAGCAATGCCAGGATCAGACGCCTTCCCACCAGTGGCATATTTTCTCCCTCCATGACCAAAGTCTTTCCCAAATCGATAATGTAAATACAAAGGATGCAAGTACGGTACAATACCTAATAGAAGCAGGCGAATTTAAATGCAAGTCGCCAAAAAAAGAACAATATTTCCCACAAGTTCTAGGTGCATGATTCCTCAAAGTTTGTCTCTGTTGTCCCTATCAAGGGTCAAATCTAGGTCCATAAAGACCATATGAATGGAACCTTGTTTTGACACTGTTTATTTATTAAAGGTATTGTAAATCAGAAATATTGTGATTGCTTTTGGCCCATGTCGTCAGTCTGTTTAAGTAAATGTTATCCTATGGAAAATAATCAGGTAATCGCAAAAACACAGTTGCAATTGCTTTCTAGGGTTAGTGCTGGGCACAAAGATCCAGCACTGAGATCTCCCCTGGTAACAGGTGAGTAATTTCGTTTTCGTTGATCGGATGATTTTTAGTGAATATTTCAAACTTGCAAAACTCGACACTTAGAAGAATTTCCAAGTGAAAACCAGCCAATGTTACCCTACTGAGAAAATGTGAGTTATCGGCTTTAAGGTAAGTACTCAGCTGGCAAAGTTAAGGTTCTGGGGATAGACTCAGGGGTCTCCCAGGTTCAGGTAGGTACAGTCATTACACCCTCAGTGGCACAAGGGCAGCCGGGTGCAGAGTGAGTAGGCCCAATATTAGCCTATGGCAGGAAGGGGGTCTTTAGTTGGTGGCTGCTAGCAGGCAAGCCAAGCGGCTGTGGGAGCTGAGCTCCTGGTCACTTATACAGGGCAAGTGGGGAAGTAGAATAGGACAGATGTTGCACTTCCAGTGTCACGTGGGCGGCTGGGTGCAGTGTGCTTTTGGGCCGTCGGGCACCCAATGTATTTCAATGGGAAAGCAGCAAGACGAACAAAGGCTGCAAGCTCGGGGACGGAGATTCTTCAGGTGTGACCACCACTTCGAGAGGTAAGTTGGGAAGCTGTAGGTCAGGCAGACACCCAGGAGTTGGGCACTGGGGGCCGTGGGGCACCCAGTGCAGGGGTGTCTTTTGGTGTCGGAAAATCTTACCCTCAGCTAATCGAGGTTGGAGGGGTCACTGGTTGTGAGGCTGCAGGCGTCATCAGGAGCGCCGAGGAGGGTCCGTGGATGTTGGATTCGTGGTCTCAATCGCCGAGGGGACGTCCTTGTGGTCTTTGTTCACTCAGGCACAGGCCAGGCTCGGCGGGTGCAGAGTGTGGTGGATTTGCAGTTCCCGGTTGGCACCAGGGGTTGTTGCTGTTTGAGCAGAACCACTGCTTGTGGGTGTCCCAGTCTTTGGATGAGCAAGGCTGTTAGGTCCTCCGGGGTTTTCGAGGTTGCTGACCACAAGAGATGCCAGGATTTAGCAGGAGCAGGTTCGAGGGTCAACAGGCCAGTAGGGCTGGGGCCAAGTCAGTTGGTGTTGTCCTCTTGACATAGTTCACTCCCCCTCGACGAGCACCGCGAGGATGCAGGCCACGCCCCCTTTTTAGGCCACGCCCCCAACTACCAGGATATATACGCTGAATACGAGCGCCTGGCAGAAACTCGACCATACTCCTGAGGCGGAAGCCGGGAGAGCACATTGTTGGGCACTCACGAGCAGAACACCAGGCACGGGGAGCGGAGCCTAACACTACCGCGCTGCCTGACATTGTTCACTCCCCCTCGACGAGCACCGCGAGGACGCAGGGCACGCCCCCTTTTTAGGCCACGCCCCCAACTACCAGGATATATACGCTGAATACGAGCGCCTGGCAGAAGCTCGACCATACTCCTGAGGCGGAAGCCGGGAGAGCACATTGTTTTTAAAATTGTCTAAGCTTGCTTATTTTGCGCACTTGTACTAGGAAATTCCTTTTTAAAATCAACTCACCACTTTGAGGGCACTCACGAGCAGAATACCAGGCACGTGGAGCGGAGCCTAACGCTACCGCGCTGCCTGACATAGTTCACCCCCCCCCCCCCCTCGACGAGCACTGCGAGGACGCAGGCCACGCCCCCTTTTTAGGCCACGCCCCCAACTACCAGGATATATACGCTGAATACGAGCGCCTGGCAGAAACTCAACCATACTCCTGAGGCGGAAGCCGGGAGAGCACATTGTTTTTAAAATTGTCTAAGCTTGCTTATTTTGCGCACTTGTACTAGGAAATTCCTTTTTAAAAATCAACTCACCACTTTGAGGGCACTCACGAGCAGAACACCAGGCACGGGGAGCGGAGCCTAACGCTACCGCGCTGCCTGACATTGTTCACGCCCCCTCGACGAACACCGCGAGGACGCAGGCCACGTCCCCTTTTTAGGCCACGCCCCAACTACCAGGATGTATACGCTGAATACGAGCGCCTGGCAGAAACTCGACCATACTCCTGAGGCGGAAGCCGGGAGAGCACATTGTTTTTAAAATTGTCTAAGCTTGCTTATTTTGCGCACTTGTACTAGGAAATTCCTTTTTAAAAATCAACTCACCACTTTGAGGGCACTCACGAGCAGAACACCAGGCACGGGGAGCAGAGCCTAACGCTACCGCGCTGCCTGACATAGTTCACTCCCCCTCGACGAGCACCGCGAGGAATCAGGCCACGGCCCCTTTTTAGGCCACGCCCCTCGCAGTCGCCACCAGCAAGCACCTATAAAATGTGCCTGGGCCGGAAGCGCAGCGGACGAGCGCAGCGGGAGTGCCGTTTGCGCGCCGAAGGCAAGCTCGTCTGCGCCCGACCGTGCCCAGAGCCCAGAACCCCTGCTTTCCCCACTCAAATAAGCATCAAATATTCTAACGATACCCTGCATAGATTAAGAAGCCTTCCAGCTCTCCTATGCAACGGCTCGATTTCCCTAGAGGAAGGACACTCTCGCTGCCCAAACTGCCCCTACAGGTTCTGTCCTCAGCCCCCTTTAAAACCAATTTGCCTCAACATGGCCCTGCTGAACTGCAGATCCCTCCCGAGGCATCAAACTGAAATTAATCTACTCCTAAAGGACTCGGATATAGAAGCACTCTTCCTTACGGAAACCTGGCTCACAGCTCGCTCAGAACTAGACATTATCCAAACTCTCCCACCGGAATACCTCATAAAATTCCACAACAGACCCGTAGGTATTGGTGGGGGAATAGCGGTCATATATCGAGATTACATCTCCTGTCAATTCAAAGAAAGCCCTATTTTAGACTGCGAAAATGTTCTCTTCTCTATCCACCGGCCGCCTTCGACCACCCTCTCAGGGTTGCTAGTGTATCACCCACCGGGACGACATTTTAATGACTCACTTATTGAATCTATCTCCTCCCTCACTTGCTTATCCCCAAATTTTACGCTCCTGGGAGATTTAAATCTCCACTTCGATGATCCCTCTAGCAAGCCAGCTGCGGATCTTAAAGCAGACTTGGGCTCCTTTAGTCTCGAACTATTAAGCAACCTACCCACTCCTGTCAAAGGACATCTGTTGGATCCCGTATTCTCCAACCTCCCGAGACTCACAACTCAATCCCCCATCCCTCTTCCCTGGTCAGACCACTTCTTAGTCCCTTTCAAATTACATCTCTCGATTAAGGCCCCCGACAGACATCCGCCCCAACCCCCCTCTCGCCCATGGAAAAATCTGGACATAAACTCCTGGGCCCAAGCCTTATCCTCCACTATACCTGTACTCGACCCAGATCCCTCTAGAGCTGATGTCCAACTACAGGAGTGGATCAACCAATCCCTAGACACCACCCTGCCACTCAAACACCTCCCCAGCATCAAGAAAACGGCTAAATCACCATGGTTCACCCAGGAACTACAAAACCAAAAAAAGAGATGCAAAAAATTTGAGCGCATATGGAGAAAAAACTGGACGGCGGAATGCAAAAATGAGTACAGAGCCGCCATCAAGCTCTACAAAAATTCTATAAAAATTACACAGGCTACCTTCTTTGAAGGAAAGATAGCAGCAGCAGCAAATTCTGCGAAGGAAACTTACCGCATTGTACGTCTCCTCACAAAAATTCAAGACCCCCTACCCCCTCCGGACCCAGAGATGCAATCAGATGGCCGAATTTTTCTCCGCGAAAATCGAGAAAATTCTGACCTCACTCCCGATCCCCACTTCCCCTCATTCTTCTACTTCTCCACCCCTCCTTCCAGAGGCTCCACGCGTACGAGCCTTTACTCACATCACCACGGAGACTTTTTTAGCTACCTTACAAGCCGTGAAAAGTGGTTCCCCGTCAGACCCAGCTCCCATCAGTAAGTTAAAACTGGTAGCCCCCACGGTCGCCCCACCCATCACTAACCTCATTAATGCCTCCTTTAAAAAGGGCACTGTTCCGGCCAACTGGAAGAAAGCTACCGTCAAAGCTCTCCTGAAAAAACCCCACCTAGATCCCACGGACCCTTCCAACTTCAGACCCATCTCGCTCCTCCCTGGGATCAGCAGAGTGGCCGAACGTATCGCAAACCAGCAACTTTCCAATTTTCTGGAGACGAATCATCTACTACGTCACTCTCAGACCGGTTTCAGACCGGGGCAAGGTACCGACACCGCCCTGCTGGCAGTGGTCGAAGAGGCGAGAAGCATCATAGACGCAGGAGGATCAGTGGCAGTGATCCTCCTCGACCTGAGCGCCGCCTTCGACACGGTAGACCACGCTATCCTTGTCCACCGGCTAAGTCTGGTTGGAATCAGCGACTCTGCCCTTGCCTGGATTAAATCCTTCCTGGAGGAAAGATCCTTCCAAGTATCAGATGGCGCCTCCACGTCCAAGGCTCTGCCCCTGCAGTGTGGGGTCCCTCAGGGCTCCTCCCTGAGCCCCACACTTTTTAACGTTTATATGTCCCTCCTTGAGGACATTGTCACTCCCTTCGGCATCAAAAAAGTAATGTACGCCGACGACACACAGCTGGTGGTCTCCATCAACCAATCAAACACTAGCCTAGACAACCTTGCCAGGTGTCTAGAAAGAGTCTCCCAATGGATGTGTTAATCTCGACTCAAACTAAATGGAGATAAATCGGAGATCCTTCTCCTGGGTAATCCGAACAAGCTCCCAACAAACCTCTCCTGGCCTCCTTGCATGGGAACTCACCCAACCCCCAAAACCGAGGTCAAAAGTCTCGGCATATGGCTTGACCAGGACCTTAATTTTAAAACCCAGGCCAGAAAAACCTCAGGTACCTGTTTTGGCCTCATCCGTATGTCCTGAAAGATTCTCCGCCTGATCCCCTTCCAGTCTAGGAAGCTACTGATGCAGGGGCTGGTAAACTCCAGATTGGACTATGGTAACGTCTTGTACCTAGGAGCCCCGGCATCAGTCATTCAGAGACTGCAGGTGGCTCAGAACGCGGCAGCCAGAATCCTAACGGCAACCAAAGCAAGATGCTCGGCGAAACCAGCTCTCAAGAGCCTTCACTGGCTCCCAGTGAAGGAGCGAATTACCTTCAAAACCCTGTGCATCTCCCACAAGATAATGCACGACAAAGGCCCCCCAATTCTCAGACCCCTGATGAAACCCCACCAGTCCATCAAAAATCTAAGATCGGACTCTCTCGCCCATGCCAGCATCCCAAGAATAAGAAAGTCTAGATACGGCGGTCGCCTGTTTTCCTACAACGCACCAAAATTATGGAACACCCTCCCACTGGCCATGAGGAGAGAACACTACCTCCTCACCTTTCGGAAACAATTAAAAACCTGGCTCTTCCCTTAAACTCCTTCTTTCTTACTGTCCCCCTCCCTCTCTGGAATACAAGGTCTTGTTAGCGCTGGGATGCCCGAGGGTAGCTACGCGCTCTATAAATCCCTACTCAAACTCAAACTCTTGTTAGCAGCTGCACTGCAGGTCTTCTTGATCTTCTTTAAAGTTTTGGAATCGGGGCCTGAGGAATGAAGGTTCAGGGTGCCCCTAAATACTAAATTATGGGGTGTTACATGTCAGGGACCAATGGGTCATTTTCCTGGGGTGAGTACACCCCCTATTCTGCCACTCTCCCGTGGGAGGGGGACAGGAGCCTTGTCCTGATTGGGTAGGGCTCCCCATCCTCAAGGTGGCGGTAGCCCGGAGTTGTGCTTCACCTCGCCTCCCACACCTGAGGGGTGGGGTTGGCAGAGGCTGGCACACCCCCTTTCCTCACCTAGGTTTTCCCCCCAGTCTTCCAGCCAGAGTGTGGGCCAGAACCGGTGGGGACCAGTTGTGAGTACAGCAAGTGGTCTGGAGAGGCTCACAATGGCGGCATGCCTTTGAAACCACCCCTGCCCATCCTGGGGGAGGACGATTAGCACCTCGTCCCACGATGTGCATTGTTGCAGGCCCAAGAGAGTGGATGGCTCTCTACCCAGGGGTCCAGCAAGAAGTCTGTGTGGCAGCCTCTCATTCCGGATACGGGTCATGGGTTAGTTCAGGGGGCAACTCTAAGTTGCCCTCTGTCATGCATTTTACATTAAATCCCACACTGGCATCAGTGCGGGTTTAATGCGCTGAGAAGTTTGATGCCAAACTTCTCAGTCTTCAGTGTAGCTATTATGATGCTGGGGAATTCGTTAAGACAACCTCCCAGCACCATACACTCTTAATGGCATCACTGCACTTACAGTGCCCAGGAATGGCCCTGGGTACTGTAGGAGCACAGGGCTCATGCACCTGTGCCCACACCACTGGCATAGTGCACCCAACTAGAGGGGTGACTGAGGTATGCCAGGGCAGTGTGTTGTGGGCATGGCTCACAGGGATGTGTGTCATGTCGACTTGCTGTTTAGTTCTGAACAAAGACACTCAGCCTACAAAGGCAGTGTGTGTGTGTCAGTTGTCAGGGCCTCTAAGAGTTGCACAATACGTGCTACAGCCCTTAGGGGCCTTCTCTGTTCACAGTGCCCTGGGTACCTAGGGTACGATTTACCAGGGGCTGACATGTGGCCAGAGATGCCGATTGGGTTTAGGCTTCAATGCAGTTTTAGGGAAGGAACACAGGCCCTTGGTACCTGATTGCAATTCAGCAAAAAGTGGGGGCATACCATGAAAAAAAGATGGCAATTTCTCACAAGGGGCCCAAAGTATGACATTTGATTTGTACAATTCAAAGGACCGGGGCTTTAATTTTGGAGTCACCCTAATAACCTCCCTAACTTTCTCCAATGAAAAGCAAATCACAGAGTATCTCGCTATCACAATGGGATTATAAGTCATGTCTAAAGGAATTGGAGAGTCATATATCCCTTCAAAGCAGAAAACATATCTTTCTGGAAGAATATGTGAGCACAAGGATGCATTATCTTGTTACTTAAATGGGGGATGATTAATAATCTAACAGAATAATTTGCTGTTCCTGAGACTACTTGCATAAGTCAATTACTCCCAAGCCAATTGTTGCATGGCTCATTTTCTCTCTTTAAGCACTTTCGAATAAGTAGTACGACAGATAGCTATTTGGGATCTTTTCATGGGATCCTCCCTGAGGTCACAGTGTGCCTTAACTCAAGCTGTCAAACCACCTCCAAAAGCATGTTTGAGTACATTACATTACGGTGGTCAGGATTGCCATCAACCTGTCACAAATTGTCTTCAAAGTGAGGATGAATTCATCCAACAAACAGTCAGTCACTGAAACAAACATTAAAATCCAAAAACTATTTTAAGTAAAAACACAGAGAATCACGTTTGCCCACTTCAATCTGCGACCTTGACGTACATTGTTACCTGTCTATTTAATGAATGGTTGACCGGACTGAATTTATCACCTCAATTGAGTGGATTATGGTCACTTTGATCAATCCACCTGATGATATTTTACCATTTGTAAAAGTGCAGCAGAATCCAAAAATAAAAAACAATAACTGTAGAGTACCCTATACCTGTAAAGGTCAGATGTCAACATTAGGGCTATAGTCTTCCCTTCTGTTGTTTATAAACAAAATCATGGAAAATAAAATCCATAATTTCCCTTGGCTAATTATCTTCAAAATGTACTCCATAATGTGAGGCGCTCAATAAGGAGCTATGATACATAGGACTATATTTGGTACCAAGAAGAAAGTTAAAATCGCCCATCAAAACTAAAGGAGCATTTAAAAGCATGACTTTGAGTATTAAATCAATCAAGAAGATTTCTTCAGGAAGATACATGTTCACGGTTCCACTGTGAGCAATTCGAATTGTAAAAGTGTAAAATTATCAATCTATGGGAATTGGAAAATTATAATACCACCACAGCTGAATTAAGCGACCCCCAAATCCAGCTCGACTTTATAAGTCAAACAAAGAGCCACCAAGATCAGTACACCATTCTATTCTAGAATCCACAGAGACGGCAGGGACAGAGGTTGAGCTTTAACAATCTAAAACAATTCTTGTAGACAGTTCAGGTTTCATGGAAACAAATGCTATTAAATTTCTTTATAAATGGCAGATAACTTGTGCGAACTTTCTTGCTTTCTATACCAACTATATTCCAACTCGAGATATCAAGAGAGTTGGTCAGTATGGGCTTTAGTATTTTATCAACCAATATAGATCCTATTTTGGGGGGAATAAAAAACAGTCAATCATCATTATCTAAGGTACATAAAGCTTAAGATCTATTTGATGTTGGTGTAATGTTATATACAATGATTACTGTACTAGAAGCAGAAATAGAAAAGGGTAGGTGATGAGCATCATACAAGACACATGCCCCTCCTCCCCAGGCCTAGTTTGTTCCCAGGGACTCCATCCCCAGGCCCCAGAGCAATTTTGAAGGGGGAGGGGACACATGCGACCCCGCTCTCCGGGCCAATTTCGACCTAGGGGACTCCATAACTAGGGGCCCTGACAAATGTTGAGGGGAGAGGGCGCATACAGACAACCTCCCCGCGTCAACTCTGGCCTTAGGGACCCCATCCTCCAGGGCCTGGCACTATAGTAAAAGGGGTGGAAGCTTTCAGCCCCCCTCTTCAGGCTGATTACGGACCTGGGGACCCAATCCTCCAGGGCCCAACACTGTATTTAATGGTGAGGTGGACACACAGCCCTCCTCCCCAGCTAATTTCTGCCCCACAGGACTATAGTATAGAGGAGGAGGGCATGCAGGACTCCATCCCCAGGAGCCAGCCCAACACAAGGTGGGTGCCCTGGTGTCCACCTTGTGCAATAACCCAACCCTGGATGAGGGCCACAGAGGGACGCCAAGGCCACTGCCGTCTCAGTCAATTCCCCACATCTAGCAGGAGCCAGTACTGTTTCTGCCCGCAGGGAGCAGTTAATAATTCTGCTCCATGAGGGCGCGAGCAATATTTAGATCTGTTTTTCTGCCCACATAACTGTGGGCAGGGATAGGGATCTAAAGTCAGCTCCCAGTGGGCTGGAGCATTTTTAAAGCCCTGCTGAGCTGGAAGCCGACTTGGTGTTTACTCCCGCTTGGCTGGAGATTTAAAAATGCTCCCGCCAAATAAAAGCGACCACAAGTTTTGGTGCCCATGCTTCTGCAGGGGTCACCCCAGGACATAGCTGCTGAGCCGGCCCGGGCGTGAGCTCCACTGGCCCATTAGTGGCCACCTCCGTTAAATAAATGGGTCCCGGGTTGTGGACTCCCCAGGGCATTTCTAGGCTCTGGGAGGGACACCATACAGCTCACACCCACTCCATTTATGTATTTTTGGCCTTGGGGGTAGGCTCACAGGGACAGTTAAGAGAATCTGAGAGGCATGCGCCCCCAATAAAAATTTATTTTAGCCTCAGGAGTGGGTTCACCAGGACCTCTCGAGGTGCCAGGAGGGGGTTGCATGTCCCCCTGACCCATATAAATAGTTTTGGCCCCAGAGTTAGGTTGCTCAGGGTTTATATTAAAAGAATGTGTCCTAGCCTCCAATTTGTTTTTCTATCCTGCAAGAGTCTTGCGAGATCCCTGCAATTATGGCAGTTTTTCTTTCTTTTTTGGCCCACGGGGTTTCTCTGGGCCCCCTACTCATGGGGCCAAGGAGGTCAGGGTATCCCTGCCTCCCTATTTCTTTTTTTATACCTTTATCACAGGGGGACTTAGTCCCTGATTCCTGCCACATTTTCATCATGTTGCTGGCAGCCAATTAAAGTGTGCGCTCTCACTGGAGTGAGATGAGCCAAGGGAAATAAAGTTTACTGGCCCAAATGGAACACTCTATTTTTTAAACTGGCGCTCCTGTGAGTCTCGGAGACTCTTGCGAGCCCAACTACCAAAATATACAATTATTTTTACCCTTAATATCTCAAAAACAAGCATTTGCAATGCAATGGTCTCGACTTTGTTAAAGTTAGAGCTATTGGCATTACAAATGCATCGGATTTTACGGCACCCATACTGCCCCACCGGTATGATGGGATGAGAAGGGATTAAGGAGATAAAAAGGGGATAGAAGTTATGACGTTAGCAACATGGAAAATGAGGAAACTGGAAGACGTAGGCTGTGAGGAGGACCGCGAATAAGCAATCAAAAAGACGAAACAAAGATGGGGAAGAATACAAAATATATAAAGTAATAACGCACGAGACAAAAGGAAGTGGATATAAATTAGAAAAGAAGGAATAGGGGCGTGGCCAAGGAATCCAGCATGGCGGACGCAGCCTAGACGAGCTCCGTCCCGCCGGCTATTGATCCGCTGATTTATCCTATCCCTCTCCCACCCAGCACTAACCCAGTGGGGCTCTCTGGCAGCGGAAACAAGCGGCGAGCCTGGCAGGTGGTTTTGGGGCGCTGTAGTGCTCAGACGGCCGATACACAAGTCCTGAGGCGGAGAGGCCTACATCACGCCCCGCAGCCGGGACCTCGAGTTTCGTGAGGCCCGGCGGCGGCTACTGGAGAGCGCCGGACCGGGAGGGCGGGCAGCGCTGATGCCGAATGGACCCGCGCGGCGCCCCGGCGGCAATACTGGGCCCCCGACCTCATTGTGCGTGGATTGGTGGCAGCGGGACATGGTCATCTGACGGCCCTGGGGTCACGCGTCGCAGTGAGGCCTACGCGACAAATCGGAGCCGGGGATGAATTTGCGGTGATCCGCTCACCGGTCCCTGCAGCGACCTTCCCTGGCGGCGCCTGGCCCTGTTGGGCGGAGGTGAGGAGGTGTGGTCCCCCTGGAGTGCTGTGCGGGCCCCGGTGGTGCGGCGGCCTATCGGGGCCAACGCTAAATTACTCGGCGGCTAATTTGGGCCGCGGGGGCGTAATGTGGAGGGTCGGAGCGGCTGTGGGCCTACACTAAATGAGGTGCTTGGACTTGAGCCCTGCCCCGTGATGATAGACTATTGAGGTGCAGCACGCTCCGGGACCCGGGCGGTGATCTGCCCTATTCGCCATTGGCCCCGTACGCGCCGGAGGAATCTGCTCGCCGGGGGGCCTGCAGGGAACAGGGGCCCGTGCCGGGATTCGCTTGGTGGACTGCAGAGAGGCCCAGGTGGAGGGGACCCAAGTCCCGGAGTAACGAAGGGCAGTGAAGTGTAGGACCCTGACCGCGGACTGTTGTGGGTGGATAGGGCCGCTGAACGATCCCCGGGGGGGGGCCTGAGTTGGAGCTGAACCTGTGGATAACGCTGGGAGGGGACCTGAGTGGCACCCTGGGCGATTGCAGCCAAGGACAAGAGCGGTAAAGCGGGCAGTGAGACACTGAGTGCAGCATTGGCAGTGCGGCTGACGGGTCCACTGGGCCTTGGGGCCTTGGGGACCGAGAGAAGCATTGGTGAGTGGCCCCTCTCCGGCGGTACTGTAACAAGAACCTGGGGATATGCACAGCGGGGCCCGGAGTGGGGACCCCAGCCGCGATCAATTATGACTAGAGGCGGGAGTGGTGGAGGAGCCTCGAAGCAGGGACCCATAGAAAAGTTCTCAGGCCCAAGTGGGGGTGCAGGTGCCTCAGGAAGCCAGCAAGTGCCGGGGCCGGACAACGCAGCCCTCATGGCGGCAATTACACAATCTAGGGATATGCTGGATGCGAAGATTGGGGCGGTTGGGGCGGACGTTACACTAGTACACCAAGACCTGCGGAATGCCGTGGCCCGTATAACAGAAGCTGAGACCAGAATATCGGGAGTGGAGGACGATGGGGCAATCTTGAAGAAGAAGGTGGCTAGCATGGAGGGGATTCAGAAGGGCCTTACACTCCGGGCGGAAGACGCGGAAGGACGGGCTCGGCGAAACAACCTGAGATTTGTTGGTTTTCCGGAGGGTTGCGAAAAGGGCAACATGGAGACCTTCCTGACTCAGTGGCTGGAGGGATGGCCCGCCCCAGAATCCCTCTTTCGCTGCTTCACAATTGAACGAGCACATAGATCGCTTATCAAGAAGCCGCCTGTCGGTGCTCGCCCCCGACCTTTGATAGCCAAGCTGCTAAATTACCATGACTGGGACACTATCCTGCGACAAGCGCGAGCAAAGGAGCCCCTTATGTGGGACAATCAGAAAATCCTGATATTCCCGGACTACACGAAGCTGGTGCAGCAACAACGGCAATCCTTTACAGCGGCCAAGGCACGCTTGTGAGACCTTAAGATCCCTTACGCCTTGCTTTACCCAGCCCGCCTGCGAGTGGAATTTCAGTCCCGTACCCTCTTCTTTACCACTCCAGAGGAGGTGTTCACTTGGACCGATGAAACTGTCCAAATCAGGGTGCACACTCCCCAGATGGAGACTCTGATTCATCCTCTATGGCGGCGCCGCCGCTGTCCCCCCGACGATCACGGAGCAGGAGCAACTGGAGATCCCGACCTCAGAAACTATCTCCCTCCAAGGAGGTGGTGGCGGAGACAGTTGATGCTCCTGACACTCAGATGTCGGATCAGTGAAGGCTCGATTTGTACTGATCAGAATTTTGGCGCACAGATACACGTGAGAGGTGTGAGAAGTCACGAGATTCTTAGCTGAGGATTGACGAAGACTTCAGGAAATCATCACCAGACATGTTTGGAAGACTATGGGTTTGCTGACATGGGATGTGTGAGGGTTTGGGGGGGTGCAGAATGGAGGGCGGACGCATTCCCCGAGTTTAGAGGAGTTCATTCCTTAAGGGGGGGTAGGTTGGGGATTGGGTGGGCAGTTCATGGGGATCCATTGGGGTAGATGGTCTCCGGCCTCCCGTTGGGGGTCGGCGATAACCTATGCCGCAACAGATACTTCAACGTTGCTGAGGTATGGGGGGGCTGAGGGTTGAGGGGGAGTTGGGGGGTGGTATGGGACTTGGAGTTTGGGGGAGGGGAAAGGGTGGGGGGCGGGATGGGAGTTGGGGGGGATGGGGTTGCTCTGCACAATGTTGTTGAGATCTTCATTCTTGATGTGTACATGTCCACTATGCCCGTTGCTAGGCCCCGTGATGTGCTTGCGATTGGATGGCGGTTGAGAGTATCGGACTGAAGACACCTAAGGCCTCTATGCGAGTGTTGAGCTGGAATGTGCGGGGGATGCTACATAAAATTAAGAGAGGTGCAGTTCTGAGGTTGGAGAAAAGGGAGAGAGCGGACATTCTCTTGTTGCAGGAGACGCATCTGTTGGGCAACAAAACGCTTAGCCTGAAGCGATACGGCTATGACCAGGTTTACCATGCTGGGTTTGTGAGGGGATCTCGAGGGGTGGCCATTTTGGTCCATCGTAGACTGTCCTAGGTCTACTCGACACAGTGGATTGACCCACAGGGCCGATATGTGTTATTAGGGGGATGATTGGTGCTGAATCCCTAGTGGTCGGGAGTGTGTACGCCCCACCCCCTTCACAGTGGTCACTAGTGAAGAAGCTGTTTACAGTGTGGGCGGAGATTCTGGAGGGACTGGCTGTGGTTGGAGGCGATTGGAATGATGTTATGCATTGCCGAGTGGATCGATGTAGGCCCGGGGTGGACAAGTTGCAGATACACCCACTAAACTGGGAAATATGGTGCAGGGAATGGGATGGGTAGACGCGTGGCGTTATCTCACTTTTACGCACCATGTTAATGCGGTAGTATCATCCTCTTTCTACACCATGAGAATGATTAAAAAACTCTTACCTTATCTCCCCATGAACATGGCTAGAATCCTGGTTAGCACTCTAGTTATGTCTCACATAGACTATTGCAATGCGCTTTTAGTCAATGCTCAGGAAGGAGTCCTAAAAAAGCTACAGCTGGTGCAGAATGCTGCGGCCAGATTGATTACGGCCACCCCTAAATACGCCTCCATCTCTGGCACCATTCAACAGCTCCATTGGCTGCCAGTGAAGAAGAGAACTAAATTTAAAGCACTTTGTATTGCTTATAAGGCAATCCACTCTCAAGGCCCTGCTTTTTTAAAGGATGCACTCTGTCCTTACAACCCGTCTAGATCCCTTCGTTCTTCTACGGCCGGTCTGATGCAGGTTCCCAGGACTAAGAAGGTCTCTTGGGGAGACAGGTCCTTTATAGTGACCACTACCAAACTATGGAACAGTCTTCCAAGTTACATCAAAACCTGTACTTCCCTTCTCTCTTTTCGTAAACAGATAAAGACCTGGTTGTTCAAACAATAACCACTCACGAACAACACAACCTGGCTGCACTATTTAATAACTACTCATGGATAAGTATAGTGGATACTCAGCGCCGAGACACCCTCGGGTATTTGTGCGCTTAACAAACGTCCTAAATAATAAATAATATCTGCACACACATAGTCGGGAGTATACATATGTTTCAGCGGTCCATAAATCATTTTCTAGACTTGACTACATCTTTGTCCCCACTGCAGTGATAGGGAGAGTTCACTCGGCGTCTATCCTACCACGGGGGCTATCTGACCACTCTCCAGTCACGGTAGACATTACTCTAGACAGGGTGAGACAACCATTTCGATGGCGCCTATCAGCGTGGAACCTACAGCAGGGGGATATCAGAACCATATGGGGGAGGCCATAGCTCATTACTGGGAGGATAATCTAGGCTCAGTGATGGATGTAGTGGCGCTCTGGGAAGCCCTAAAGCCCACGCTCCGTGGAGTGGACATTGCCTGGTGCTCGGCGGCTCGTAGGAAGCGTAAGGAAGAGTTGGTGAAGGCCGCAGCAACAGTGGATTTGCTGGAGACTCGACGCTGGGTGGCCCGGGACGGTAGGGAGGTGGGGCAGTTACTCTTGGCACAGCAGTCTTATGCGTCCCTGCTGCTCTACGAGGCCCGGCAAATGTGGTTGGCGACACGGAGTAGAATTTATCAATGGGGCGACAAATTGAGCACAATGTTGCATAGACTCTGCCAAAACACATTCCGGGCGCAGGTGCTGCCGGGCCTTAGAGATGAAGCTGGGGCCTCGATCTCGGCCCCAAAGAAGCTCGCGGACAGCTTCGCTCAGTATTATGCGGCCCAGTATGCCCGACAGGAGTGTCTATCTGCCCCAGAAATAGATAGCTTTATTGCAGATCTCCCACCACGCGCACCCCCAGAGGACGTGCAAGAGCTCCTCGAGCTTCCGCTGTCGGCCGAGGAACTGGGCACGGCCCTAGGGGAACTTAACACTGGCAAGGCCCAGAGGCCTAATGGGTTTCCGAGCAAGTTCTTCAAGAAATACCATCTCCATTTAGGGTTACACTATAAGAAAGCCTTAGAGGCGGCGAGAGAGCACGGACTCCTGCCGGCAGATTGGAGACATGCTGAGATTGTAGTGTTCTGCAAGCCCGGACGACCCCCGGACTGACATGAGTCATATCGACCAATTTCTCTTCTAAATATCGAGGCCAAGATACTGGCCAAGGCACTTGCGAACCGGCTCCTCCCCCTTATAACGGAACTGATCCACCCGGACCAGGCTGGGTTCATGCCCCGTTGGGCAACAAGACACAACATCAGACGGGTGCATGTAGCGGTAGAGGCGATTGGGGGCACCGGGGCCCAGGCGGCGCTGTTACTGGCTGACATTGACAGGGCCTTTGACTCCCTGAGCTGGGTCTACCTCTTTGCACTCCTCTCACACCTTAACTTTGGGCCACACTTTATGTCCTACCTGAAGCTATTGTATACTGATTTGACGGCCTCGATGAGGGTGGCGGGGGCCACGTCTGCGGCCTTCTCCATAGGGCGGGGCACCCGACAGGGATGCCCCCTCTCGCCGTATCTGTTTGCTCTCGCTATGGAGCCGCTGGCCGCGTGGGTTCGAGTGGACGCACAACTACGGGGCTTTGAATGGGATGCTGGTCCATCGACAGAATCGCATTGTATGCGGATGACGTCCTGTTCTTCCTTACAGATGTGAATAGGTCAGGCCTTGAGTCCTGGAGATCATGAGAGTATTCGGTAAAGGGTCGGGATTGTACCTGAACCCGCGTAAATCCACTCTGTGGGTGCTGAGGGATTCTGTAGGGCTTGGCTCGTGGGCATCGCCACGGCAGGTAGCAACTGGGTGCCTCAAATATTTGGGTGTGTTTTTAACGGTTTCACCCGCTATTTCTTGGGAGCGCAACATAGTGCCGGTCTGGGACCGGGTTCGGACAGATATGAAATCTTGGTCTTGCATGCCCCTCAATATCTGCGGCAGGTCGGCTATTTTTAAGATGGTTGCCCTTCCACGCCTGCTGTACCAGTTGCAGAACCACCCGTATTGGATCTCGCCGCAATAGTTTCGGCAAGTAAATTCAGCTCTGGGTCAGTTCCTGTGGGCAGGGGGAGGCTCTGAGAGTGGCCTTGCGCACCTGCTTTTTGTCCACATACTGCGGAGAGCTGGCAACATCGGATATTCTGTCTTATTACCAGGCGTCCCACCTCCTCATTCTGAATGAATGGTGGTATGGGGATCGGGGGGACCCAGCGTATGCCCTTGAGAGATACCTCATGGACCCTGATACGCTACACACCATCTTATACTCAGCACGGCTGAGGAAAGGGCTGCCCACGGTTACCCAGGTGGTCTTCCAGATTTGGAGGCAGGCGTTGCGTCGCATGGGATGGTGGGGTAGACTGACGGAGGAGACCCCGCTCTGGCAAAATGGTCGACTGCCAGCACTGGCGTCACTGGGGGGCGGTTTAGGGGTTGGGATTCTACAGGAATCTCCACATTAGGGCACGTTCTGAAAGGCACGTCACTTAAATCCTTTCAAGAGCTCAGCGAGGAGTTTCACATGCCCCGAACGCAGTTCTTTAGGTACTTGGAATTCCATCATGCCATTACACGTACCCTGGAGGGACTGGACTCCTTGCCCGAGTTTAGCCCGATAGAGGCAAAAGTGTTCATGGGAGACCTGTAGGAGAAGAAAATATCCTGCATCTACCAAACACTGGTCACACATTGCTCCTCCTCACTGCAGAAGCTGCAGGATTTCTGGGAAAAGGATGTGGGGGAGCTAGAGGAAGAAGATTGGCGAGAAGCCCTCGAGGCCCCAAGAGGAGCGGCTATTGCCATGCGCTTGCGCTTTATCCAATTCAAGTACCTACCTAGGGCTTACTATACCAGGGAGAGATTGTGGCGGGCTGGACTGATTGAATCCCCTGAATGATTGCGATTTGGTCATGAGGTGGGCACTTTCCTACATACGGTGTGGAGCTGTGGTAATTTGGCTAGATTTTGGACCGGGGTGTGGGATTGCTTATCTGAAGTGCTGGGCTGGGACCTTCCTCGTACTCCCAAACTAGGGCTTCTTCACGTCTTCGAAGGAGTTTGTGTCAATTTATATAAGAGACATCTGCTCCAGTTGGGTCTTACGGTTGCGAAGCGAGATGTGGCTCAGGCCTGGAAAGACCCCCAGGCTCCTAAGGTTGTGGTGTGGAAAAAGGGCCTTGATTTTTGTATGGGGTTGGAGCGGCTAGTTTTTGAAGCCAGGGGCTGCCCTAGGAAACATTACAAAATATGGAAACGATGGGCGGACTACAGAGGTATATGGCTGGAACCGCCAGCGCTGTCAAGAGACACCGAGGGGCTGATGTGATGGGGGGACATAGTACACATTGCTTTATGTATGTAACCTTCTTCTTTTCTCTACAGGACCGAAATGACATTGTGCCAGGGGGGGGAGGAGGGGATCCGGGTTGGGGGGGGGGGTGTTGGCAGAAGGGTTGGGGTGGGTGGGCGGGGGGTCAGGGGTTATGTTCTAAGATGCTGTATAGATCGCTGCTTATGATAAGAAATGCTTGTTTGCAGTCCCTCCGGGGTACGGAGTGCTGCGTCTTTTGTGCGATCTGTCAATAAAAAGAGTTGTTAAAAAAAAAGAAAAGGAGGAATAGAGGAAGAACAGAAGTTACGAGGGGATGATAATGGAAGGAAGAAAGAAAAGAAAATAATAAAAACAATGGAAGAACAAAGACAATAGAGGTGGACAAATGGGAGCAAATAACAAAAGAAGTTAGGAAAGTGAAGAGCGATGCAGGGAGGAAAACGAAGAAGGATAGAAAGGAAATGTGAACCAGAAAGAACAAGAGAGGAGCGCTCCACACCACCATGTTTCTCCGAGGTCCAGCAGAAATGCCTCGGAGAAACGCGCCGTCATTTTCTGAATGGGCGGCGTGTTTTTCTTTCTCTCCTCTTCCCATTGGCTGGAATGTAAAATTCCAGCCAATGGGAAGAGGAGAGAAAGAAACTAAAAAACACACCCCTCAATCCCCAAAAGACGGGGCTTGAATGGAAAGACGCCCGTCTTCTCCAATGGCTGGCCTCCGTTTAGGAAGCCAGCCAAAGGAGAAGAGGGGCGGGTTCAAGCCCCACTCTGAAAAACATAAGATCTCCCCCCGCGAGACTGAGCAAGCTCAGCCTACGCAGGCCGAGACCTAACTACTGAATCGATTTACACCAAATTACCTAAAAGCACAATCTGTGGACCAAGATCTAGTTTCCTATCGAATTTGGTTTATTTTCATTCAGCAGTTTTTGCTATAATCTGTCTTAAATGAGTCTAAGGAAAATGCAAGAGGATTTTAGGTTTTGGGACCTCCGATTTTGATGGAACACGCAAAAAACTTCTAGGAAGGTGCTGAGGTAGGTGAACTGTTTTTTAGCTCTCGCAGAGAGACCTATTGCCGCCCATCCACAAAGCGGACTTTTACGATCCGGATTTTTAGAAGTGCACGTGCTCGTGACCGCGCTTCTATCCCCCTGCCTTGCTCTTCAAAGGCTCCCCTTACCGTGACTCGCATTTCTGCCCAGCCATCTGTTCCACAGCCTTACTCTGATTTCTCCTCCCCCTCCCCAGCCAGCTTCCCCCAGGCCGTGTTCCCTCCCACTTTTCCTCCGCAGTCAAACACGCAAACACGTCTCGGCAGGGTCACTCACCATCCTGTGATTCTTGGCAAATCACTCAATCTCCCTGTGCCAAGAAATGAATGTGTCCCTCTGTAATACAACTGCCTGGTGCTTATGAAAAGTGCTCTGATATATTCGGGTCGAGCTCTTCCTACTTTTCACTCGCGGAAACACGCACACCAAACTCAAACAGGCCACAGACTCTCTCTCCCACCCCCCCACACTCCCAGTCTCTCTTCCATTCACGCACGGCAACACGCACACCATAGCTTCTCTCTCATTCATCTGCACGTTCTCTCACCCACCCTTCTACTTTTATGCCCGCTTTTCTCTCAAAACATTTTAATACACAACCAACAGCCCCCAGACTCTTTCACATTCACGCACACCATCTGCTTCTTCCTTCTACCCTCTCTAAGGTCCAGCGCGTGCCTTTTGCTGAACCCACCCCTTCCTCTGTAGCATGACAACATTCAGACGTGCACTCTTTCCAAGCATACGACTTCCTGCCTTTCAACTCGCGGCATCACGCACACGCACTTCTCTCACATTCATCTGCCCGTCCCCCCCGACCCCCCTTCTCTAGCACGACAACATTTAGCTGTAGTAATTAAGAACGGCGAACAAACTTTTCATGTGATACAAGTCACAACATAAGTAGAAAGTGTGGCGCACGAATTGGATTTGGCTGTATCCGTCATTGCATCACAAGTCACAACATCAGTAAAAGTGTGGCGCACGATTTGGATTTGGCTGTATCCGTCATTGCATCTAAATATATGATACAACTTTGATGTTTTGTTTAATTTACATTATTTAAAATTTTCTTTCTACTGTGCGCAAACACGCCGACTACAGCCTCTCTGTCCCTTAGCTGCATGTTCTTTATCCCCCCCCCCACTCTCATGCACGCTCTTCACACTATTCTGTGGACCATCAGGTTTTTTTTTTTCAAGGGACTGGGGGCGCCGTCTGGGGGCGATACCACACCAGGATACCAAAGTGCTTTAAGCACAGCCATAAAGATTCTTATCTGTTGCAGACATCCCCTGTGAAATGCAAATCGGAGCTTAAGGAAACGAAACTAAACAACGGACCATCCACAGTCACATTGTAAGTAGCAATTGTGGCGAACGGCTGGTAGTTTGCTGTTTTTGGTATTGCATATTGATATATGCTACAAGTTACATGTTTATGGAAGTTTTCATTTACTGAAAGCAAACACGCAGATGACAGCCTATCTTACTTAACTGCAACTTCGTCCATTCCACACTCCCCCCTCCCTCTCATGCACGCTCTTCGCTCTCCAAACACAATACTCAGGCCACATACTCCTTGGTCTCCTTTTTTTTCTTCTTATTTATCACAAAACATATTCATCTGGCCACAGATTCCTCCCAAATTTTAGGGATAAACATGCTAACACGCACACCACAGCCTACCTATTACTCAGCTGCACGTTCATCCACTCCACCTCACCCCCTCCCTCTCAGGCACGGTCTTTGCTCGCCAACCACAATTACAGCATGACTCAATGTAACAACAGCCTCACTCACCACAAACGCTGTATCACTCAAACTTACAACTGCATCATTCAGTGCAACTCAGCCATCACTTAGCACAACACCATCATCCCTCAACGCTGAGCTTTTTAACACTCATAGAATTCGTTCTTTTGGATGGGAATCGTCGATAGTGTATGAGAATTTAAAAAAATTGTTTTAGGAGCAATGGATGCCCACTAAAGACAGAGACAAGCAGATTAAAACAATAAATAAATACCAACACCTGATGAAGGTGGAGCACACAACATGCACATGTGGGACACGCTAGTCACAGTAATTAATGAGTACATTCGCAATAATGCACACAGCTAACAGGAAAACAACACGGTGACTAGCAATTAGGAGTTAGAGAGAGGCTGAGGGAAAAGCTTACAGGAAAGCAGAGAACCATACCTTAGCAATAAATAAAAACCATTGCAGCAACGTGTTAGCAAAATTAACATTAAAAACCACTATGGCAATGCAGATAACATCCGGCACATATTTTGTACAGCAGAAACATGCACATAAGCCTAAAAAGAGTCCTGAAGGCAGCAAAAAACAGAAGTTAGCAAAACCTAACTAGCAGGTACATAGAGAAAGGAGCGGTGGCCACCCGTAATGGGAATGGCTGTCTGCAAATCGCTGTCTAAACTGGAAATTTCTTTTCAACAAGGTAGGGTATTATTCTAACTTGCTTACTGTCTCTTATCAACGTATCAGGATAATAGAATTATGATATTAATACCTACCTTTACAGAAAGAAAAAAAAACATAGCAATGTAAACTAGTGTTTTGCATGGTTGTTACATGGGCACGCCACAAACTTCCATAAATGAACAACCAGAACAAATAAGTGGCCTGTGTCACAAATTGACCATAGTATTGTCATCAGGGCTCTAAGAATTAAAGACAAATAGGTCACACTGCAGATGTCCATGGCAGGCATATAAGCATTTAAACATTTCACAAAAACATTTACATAGGACATCATCATTTTAAACATTGAAAACAAAAGAAAACAAATAAAGATGCGAAACCGGAAACACTCGCGAATTTTTTTTTGTCTAACTACCATACAAACTATGGAAAATTAACAGTAAATTAAACACATATTCAAATATAGAATCCGAAAACATAGGGAAACACAAAAAAAGTTGTCACTTACATGTCAAATGACGCAGCAACAGCACAGGAAGCACAACACGCCTTCCGCGTCCGAAGATTCTAGAAGATCTGGGAAATTCCCAGCTGACGCACGCCAAACGCAACGCTACGTCAAAAAACGTTATGCTCTAATTACATAAACAAAACGTCAAGATAAATATTTACTAAGGGAATACCTTGCGGAGGGGAAAAAGTAGTGCACGGGCATAAAAATGAAAGGGTCAAGGGAACACTCAAAGTGCACACAAGCAACACTTACATTGCATACAGCCCCTCACTCAGTGCACACAGCCCTCACTCAGTGCACACAGTCTTCACTCCGTGCACACAGCCCTCACTCCGTGCACAAGCCCTCACTCCGTGCACACAGCCCTCACTCAGTGCACACATGTGTCATTTACAATATCAATAGCTCAAACTTTCCCAACACACTCATCCTCACACGCCCTCAGACTCATTACATCTCACACACACACAGACAACATAACACCCTCTACATCATACAAAGGCACCTGCACACATGTTACTAATCCACCATCCAAATCCACACTATAAAACAACCATCTAAATCCAGCATCCAAAGGAAGAATAGAAATAAACCATCCTAATCCACACTCTAACTCCAACATAGAAATCCAGACTCCTAATCCACCCTAATAAACTAACAGCCGAATCCACCCTCCAAATCCACCCTCAAGATATGCAACAGAAATACATCCTCCAAAACAAAATCCAAACGATAAATACGCCATCCTAATCCACCAGCCAAATCAACAATCTAATTAAACCATACAAAAACACAATATAACTAAAGACTCAAAAAAAAGCCTCCTAATCCACCCTATTAAAAACAAAAGCTTGTACATGTAACAAATTGATAAAGGTTATGCCATTTTCAGAGACATAAACAACTTTTAGGACGAAAATAAAAACAAAGGAGGACAACGGAGTAGTGCAGCAGATACGTTACACACAAAATCTACTTCCCAAAAGTGAGCCACAGCATGCAAGGATGTTTATCAGGCTTCAGGTCAAAAACAAAAATGATTCGGACAATATAACACCAACAAAACAACGAAAAAAATGTGGCAGGAAGCGAGGACGAGGATGTACAAACACAAATGTGAAACAACCTACTTTTTATTGGGGCAATAAACAAGCATTATTCAGCCGGGGAATGGGACGGATTAAACACAATGGTCAAGAGTTACACAAAAAGCCGTACGCATATAACAATCGCATTTATTAACACGAAATTACATCAAATATAAAAAACATATTACGCAACTCTACATTAATGTTGACATAAGTCAGAATTCTCATAGCAACATGGAGAAAACATATATAAGAAGAAAATATTGCTTTAAAAAAAAAATCGGAACACAAAGCGGAGACACTGCATTGATGTTTAACGAAGAGGAAGTATCGCAAAACACAGCACGAAATTTACATACACATCAAAATAAAAAGATATACAAACATACATTTAATAATAACTGAAATAACAGAACGTAGGGTTGAAACAATATAAAATATTCACGCACATATACAACATACTACACAATTACACAAAAAAACAAACACTATGTTCTAATTATTAACACAACTACTAACCAAAACCAAAAATTATAAAAATTAGATCTGAACAATAGGATACAATGCATTACATACATAAAGAGCCGACATTTCAAAAGAAACATGCTTCGTTGCAAGACAAAGACTACTATGCAAATAAAACAATAGGAAACAACAAATCAACAAATACATTACACTACACAAATACAATACAAACCAAAAAAAAAACTTACCTGTCGAATGATGCAACGGACAACAAAGCCGACACTCCTTACACGGGACGCGCTTTCACCAATATGGGGATTTCCAATTAGACGCAAGTAAATTGTTACGCAACGTGAGAGGATTTTGAAATATCATTGGCTGACAGGGACGTCAATCAAAATAGTACGAGATTCCAAAAACAAAAAACTAGAACGCAACACTTAAATACGTAAATATAGTTATGGGACAGTCACACATCTGCTATTTAACATTTCCCAAACATATAAAACAATAAAACAACAAAGACACACAAACAACTACACACACAATGAAAACAACACATACACACACACACACACACAGGCACACACACCACAAACACAACTACACAACACACAAACACACTCACACACCCACACCCATCCCCACCCTCCCTCACACACCTTCACACCCTCACCCTCACACACCCTCACTCACCCTCACACACACTCACACACCCTCACTCATCCTCACACCCTCACCCTCACACACCCACACCCTCACACACCCACACCCTCACGCACCCCTGCCCTCACACACCCTCACACATCCTCACTAACCCTCACCCTCACCCACCCTCACTCACTCACCCTCACACCCCCTCACCCTCACACACCCTCACCCCCTCACTTACCCTCACCCTCACAACCCTCACCCTCACACACCCTCATCTTCACACCCCTTCACTCACCCTTACACCCTCGCCCTCACCCACCCTCAGACACCCTCACACACCCACACCCTCACACACCCTCACACACCATCACCCTCACCCCCCCCCACCCTTACAACCCTCTCACCTTCACACACACACCCTCACACTCACACACACCCACCCCCACCCTCCCCCACACACCTTCACAGCCTCACCCTCACACACCCTCACTCACCCTCACACCCTCACTCACCCTCACCCCCTTCACCCCCCTCACCCTCACTCTCACACCCCTTCACTCTCACACCCCTTCACCCTCACACCCTCACCCTCACACCCTCACCCTCACACACCCTCAACCTCACCCTCACACCACCTCACCCCACCCTCGCACACCCTAGCACACCCTCACACACCCTCACTCACCCTCCCACACTCTCACACACCCTCACCAGCATAGGATAGCAAAAAATAGCAAAGCATAACAAAACAAAGCATAGGATAGCAAAACAAAACATAGAACAACAAAACAAAACATAGCAAAACACAACAAAGCATAGCATAGCATAACAAAAGACAACAAAACATAGTATAGCATATCAAATAATAGCATAACAAAACAAAGCATCGCATAACATAACAAAGCGTAGCAAAACAAAACCTAGTATAGTATAACAAAACATAGCATAGTATAACAAAACATAGCATAGCATAACAAAACACAACAAAAAATAGCAGAACAAAACATAGCATAACATAACAAATCATAGCATAATAAAGCAGCATAACAAAACAACAAAACACAACAAAACATAGCATAACAGAACACAACAAAACATAACATACATAACAAAACAGCAAAGCATAGCAAAGCATAGCACAGAATAACAAAACACAACAAAACATAGCATAGCATAACAAAACACAACATAGCATAGCATAACTAAACAAAGCTTAGCATAGCATAGCATAACAAAAAATAGCATAACAAATCATAGCATAGCATAACAAAACATAGCATAGCAAAACATAGCATAGCATAGCATAATAAAACACACAACAAAATGTAGCATAGCATAATAAAACACAACAAAGCATAGCATAGCATAACAAAACATAAAGCATAACAAAGCATAGCATAGCAAAACACAAGAAAACATAGCATGGTATAACAAAACAAAGCATGGGATAGCAACAGTAAACATAGCATAGCATAACAAAAAAAGCATAGGAAAGCAAAACAAAACATAGCATAGCATAAGAACAATTGTTACTTACCTGTAAACAGGTGGTTCTCCAGTATTGGTGTCTTTCATAGATTCACATGCTTGAATATTCCCCGTCGTCGAAGTGGGAGTCCCACGGTAAATAAAATAGCAATAATGCTAATAATATATATATATATATATATATATAAATATATAAAGTATCATATAAGTCGCAAAAACTGAAAAAATATGTACTGAAAACCTTTACAAAGGTTATTACATAGGAATGCATTAGAGAGAAAAAACTCATTTGTAACATATCAGTGTCATTATGTTAGTCCAAACTGCAGCCAATCAGGCTCAAGCACCCTCTAGAACCTTCTCCTCAGAAGCTCAAGCCCTCAGATTTTCGTAGCACTAGTAATAATAGCGCATGAGGAGAAAAGAGCCTCTGAGGGGAGGATGGGTGGGTCGCATGTGAATCTATGAAAGACACCAATACTGGAGAACCACCTGTTTACAGGTAAGTAACAATTGTTCTTCTCCAGTATTAGGGGTGTCTTTCATAGATTCACATGCTTGAATAGAATAGATAGCAGTAACCTCCTGGAGATGAGATTGCAATATTTCCAAACAATATAAGAACAATATATATAGCATAAAAGCAAGGCAATCTCAAGAATGGAGGAGGGAAAGAGGCTCACCTTATTTGAAAAGATGACGAAGCACTGCTTGCCCCACTGCGGTGTCCGCCTCGTTGACAGCATCCAAACAATAATGTCTGGTAAAGGTGTGCCTGCTGGACCATGTCGCTGCACGACAAATCTGGTGTAGAGGCACTCCGGCAAACAATGCGATGGACGACGCCATCGCTCTCCTAGAATGTGCTCTCACTGGAGTAGGTAGAGGTCTGCCAGCCTGCTGATGGCAAAACGATATGGCTGAAGAGAGCCATCGTGTTATAGTCTGTTTAGTCACTGAGTGTCCTTTGCGCAGTAGTCCATATGCTAAGAATAGCTGATTGGATTTACGAAAAGGGGCTGTCCTAGAAATGTAGAATTTCAGACACCGTTTGATGTCTAAGGAATGTAGTCGCTATTCCGCAGGGGATTTAGGATCCGGGAAAAAAGTCTTTAAGAAAACTGGCTCGTTCAATTGGAAGTCAGAAGGCACCTTTGGAAGAAAAGAAGGATTGGTACGAAGTGACACTCCATCAGGTTTGAACTGCAAATATGGAGGTTTGATGGTGAAAGCGTGTAAGTCACTTACACGACGAGACGAAGTTAAAGCTAAAAGCAAAGCCACTTTCCAGGTCAGAAACTTGAGGTTTGAACGATGAATTGGCTCAAATGGAGGTTTCATAAGTTGTGATAACACCACGTTGAGGTGCCAAGCTGGAGGAGGGCGCCTTAACGGAGGGAACTTCCTGAAAAGTCCTTTAAAGAACTGTCTGATGATTCTGGATGAACAGAGAGACGTAGAGCCGTCATGACGGTAGCGTGAGATGGCCGCCAAAAAGACTCTCAATGTGGCATGTGAAAGACCAGACTGAGCAAGACTTAAGAAGAACGGTAACAGTTGTTCTGGAGTGGAACTGATAGGATGTACGTTGGATGCTGCGCACCAATGACAGAAGCGCTTCCACTTTAGCCTATATGTTTTGATTGTTGATGGAGCTCTAGCTGACGCTAGAATGTCTCTACAGTCCTGAGGTATACTTAAAGAGGCAAACTCCATGAATTCAGGTTCCAAGCCCATAATTGAAGCGTTGACGGATCTGGGTGACACACTTGTCCGCCGTCCATAGTCAGAAGATCCGGACGTGGATGGAGGCGAATTGGTTTGCATTGGGACATCAGAAGGAGTTCTGAAAACCACGCCTGTCTGGGCCAACGTGGGGCGATTAAGATCAAGCGGCAGGGTTGCCTGCGCATCTTCCATAACGTCCTTGGTACCAGTGGGAGTGGTGGAAACGCATATGCAAATAGGCCGGTCCAATCCATGAGTAGGGCATTGCCGCTGGATTCCGGATGTGGATGCCAACTGGCAAAAGCCTGGCATTTTCGATTCACTGGCGTTGCAAATAGGTCGATCTTGGGATGACCCCATTGGTGGAACACGAGGTCCAGAGTCGACTGGTGTAACTCCCATTCGTGAGTGGATGACGCAGACCTGCTTAGGGAATCTGCTAGTATGTTTGACGCTCCCGGCAAATGGACTGCTGTCAAAGAAATGCGGTGACGAAGTGCCCATTCCCAAATCCTCTGGGCAAGACAAGACAGGGGCTGAGATTTCGTGCCTCCCTGCTTGTTCATGTAGTGCATGCTGGTGGTGTTGTCCGTTTGAACCAGCACCGATTCTCCGTGCACCACCGGTAAGAAGGCCTTCAGCGCTAGGAAGATCGCCAGCAATTCCAGCCTGTTGATATGCCAGGTTTTCTGAGTCGCCGTCCACTTTCCTTTGATGGAAAGATCCAGGATATGGGCTCCCCATCCGTCCATGGACGCATCCGTGGTCAATGTCAGATCTGGAGTCTGGATAAGGAAAGAGACCCCTTGGTTCAGATTGGTCCGTCGCTCCCACCAGAGTAGACTGTTCTTCATGCCAGCTGTGACTGTCACCTGGTCGTTGAACGACCCCGACACCTGTCGCCATTGTAGGTCCAATTCCTCCTGAATAGGACGGGTACGTAACCTGCAATTCGGGATCAGTGCGATACAAGATGATGCCATCCCCAGAAATGACTTTAACATTCGCACTGAAACTGACTTTCTTGATCTGATGGTGGAGACCAGATGAACTATCTTCAGTCTCCGCTCGGGGGAGATGAACGCTTTTGACACGTCCGTGTCTATAACAGCTCCGAGGAATGTCCTGCTTCGTAGAGGAGTGAAATGTGACTTCTTTACATTGATGGTCAACCCTAGGGAATTGAAGAGGGTGAGACACAAGCGTGTGTCGTGATGTAGCTGACTTGCGGATTGGGATTTCAACAGACAATCGTCCAAGTAAGGAAATATCTGGACTCCTTGAAGACGCAGGTAAGCCATGACCGGAGCCAGAACCTTCGTGAACACACGGGGAGCTGATCTGAGGCCAAACGGTAGGACCTTGAATTGATAGTGGTTGCGTCCTACTTTGAATCTCAAGTACTTTCGATGTTGAGGAATGATTGGTACATGAAAATAGGCGTCTTGCAGGTCTATTGTAGTCAAAAAATCGCCGCTGCAGAGAAACCGCAAGACTTCTGACAATGTTAGCATGCGGAAGGACTGTTGTTTCAGGAAGAGGTTGAGATACCTCAAATCCATAATGGGACGCCACTCCCCCGTCTTCTTTAGAATGAGGAAGAACCTCGAATAGAAGCCTTTCTCCCGCTGTGATAGAGGAACCACTTCGACTGCACCCTTTGTTAGTAATAGTTGAACTTGATGTTGTAGTTCTTCGAGATGGGGAGGTGGCGGACCCGAAGGCGGAGATGGAGGAGGAAACTCTGTGAATTCCAAGGCGTGACCCTTGCGCACAATGTCCAACACCCATTGGTCCGATGTTATTTGAGACCACTGGGAGTAGAACTGCGAGATTCGACCTCCAACATCCTGCTGAACTGGCAAGTCATTGTCGTTTGTTGGTGTTGTTGGCACCTCTATAATTGGACTTCCCTCTATAGGGTCTGGATTGTTGTTGGCGAGCAGATTGAGGATTCGAGTACCGTTGGTTTCCTTGATTGTACTGGCGGTACTGAGACTGTCCTCCTCTGTTAAAATTGGACGAGGTGCCCCGCCCCCGTGCAGCACGAAAGGGCTGTTTCTTAAATTGTAATGACCCAAGCGACTTCGCTGTGTCGGTATCCTTCTTTATGGTTTCCAAAGAAGCATCGATTTGGGAACCGAACAAAGATTCGCCATCATACGGCATGTCAATTATCATTGACTGGACCTCTTGCCTGAAAGAAGTAGACTTTAACCATCCCTGGCGTCGGAGCGCCGCCGCACTGGCAAGGATACGGAATGCAGTATTCGCCACATCTACAGCACAGTCTATAATCTCCTCCGAAGCCCTTTGACCATCTTGAAGGACCTGGAGCGCTTCCACTTTCGATGACTCAGGAAGTTGCGCAAGAAAGATGGACATGTCTGACCACATTTGTCGGTCGAAACAACCCAAAATTGCAAGAGCATTCGCAGCACGGGCTGAAGTTGAAGCCATGGATGAAAATTTCTTTCCGATTGCATCCAATCGGCGTCCCTCTCTATCGGGAGGGGAAGTGACAGGCGCTGTAGGATTACGTGCACGACGTTGTGCTGCTTGAGTCACAACTGAATCTGGCTTTGGGTGAGAGAGCAGACAAGCAGGTGAGCCAGTTGGAGCCTTGTACTTCTTCTCCAATCTAGGTATCTGGGCCGGCAAGGAGTTAGGAGCCTTCATAATCTTCTGCCCTTCCTTCCAAATAAATTCAATAATTGGAATTGTATGCACCTGTTTATACGGCTGATTTTTGAAATCATACAGAAAACAGTCTTCATCACGTTGGACCCTTGTCAACTTGAAGCGGTCCGCCGCCTTGTCCATAAGTTTATGAAAACTAGCAATGTCCACAGGAGGTGAATCACTTGAAGGGCCCTGTTGCGGCGAAGGTGTTTGCACTCGATAATCATCAAACTCCGCCAAATAAGGATCCTGCTCACCCTCTGAGTCCTGACACACCTCTCCTTCCTCTCTCTCTGGCTCTGAGTCAGTGTCAGTAAGTGGATTAGTAGACAGGGGAGCACTCAAATGTACTGACGGAGCCGACTGTCTTGGAGGAGTATGTAGTGGTTGATGCGAAAGTGTTACATCAGTAGACTCATGAACCGGAGTACCCTGAGGGGTAGGTGGAAAACGTCTGTTATAATCGTCCAACATATGTTGGAGGTTAGAGAAAAGTGTCATTGGAATAGACGTCATAGGGATTTGCACGCATTGGCCTTCGTGCTCATCTACCTGCTCAACTTCTTCTTCCTCTTCTTCTTCAGAAGAAGTGTCCTGGCATTTAATGATTAAATCTGATGGACTCCGTGCATCCCCATAAACAGTGTCATCTGGAACTGACTCAGTCTCATGGTCAGACACGAACAACTGAAGTGGTGGTTGTAGAGCAGGGGATTGAAGGTGGAATGCGGAATCTTCCTCTTTATTGAATGAGGACTGTACAGTAGAAACTGAAGTGTCCATGGCCACCAAAGGCATGTTGGCATAGGAAGAAGAACTGGAAGTTGCTGTCGCCGTAGACGGTAAATCTCTAGGCGCCTCCGTGGACGTAGAAGGCTTAGGCCCTACTGTCGCTGGTTTGCTCATCGACGAGCCCGTCGATGACGCTGTCGTCGACGATGTAGTAAACGTCGTCTGGGCCGTCGACGGTGACTGTATTGCAGGCGGCATCCTAGACATCGAAGGTGCCTTCGTCGACGGTGTCTTCGTCGACGGTGCTTTCGTCGACGGTGTCTTCGTCGACGGTACCTTCGTCGACGGTACCTTCGTCGACGGAATCTTCGTCGACGGGAGCTTCGTCGTTGCCGTCGACGGGAGCCTCGTCGACGAGGCCTTCGTCGACGATGGGATTGACGACGATGGGTTCTTCATCGACGATGGCTTCTTCGTCGACGATATGATTGGGATCGTCGACGAGATTGAAGAAACAGAGGCTCTCGTCGACGAGAGAGCCGTCGTCGAGATTCTCGTCGACGATGACGACGCCGATGTCGTCGTGACTGTAGTCGTAGACGAGGCCACAGCAGCCAATCTCGTCGTCGGAGTGGTCGTCGACGGGCCCGTCGACGACCGCGCTGTGAGAAGTGTAACCACTTTAATAGAAGCTGGAAACGACGCCTGAGAGTCAGATCTCGTGGGCGTAGTTACAACAGGCACAGAAGCAGTAGGTGGAACTGTAGCCACAGTCAAAGCCAGCTTTCTTTTCTTCAGGAAAGGAGATGGCAACTCCTGAACACTGCCACGCTTAGAAGCCACAGAAGAAGGAGCTGACTGAAGGCTTTCTGCGTCAGAAACAACAGCGTCCTTATCTTGAAGGCGCTTAAGCCATAATAGGAGGCGACCCTCCCTGTCCTTAAGGGTTTTAGGATTGAAAGTTCTACATAACCTACAATCAACCACTTTGTGATCAGGATACAAGCAATAAATGCACTTGTCATGAGGGTCTTTTTCAAATAAACGTAATTTCCCACAGGAGGAACAAGGTCTGAATAAAGACTTCTTACTTGACATCTTTGTGAAAAAACTGAGAAGAGTAGATAAGTTGAAAAGAACTGAGCAGAGCTCAGGGAGACTCCCTTCACACGACGTGCGGTAGAAAATCTGAGGGCTTGAGCTTCTGAGGAGAAGGTTCTAGAGGGTGCTTGAGCCTGATTGGCTGCAGTTTGGACTAACATAATGACACTGATATGTTACAAATGAGTTTTTTCTCTCTAATGCATTCCTATGTAATAACCTTTGTAAAGGTTTTCAGTACATATTTTTTCAGTTTTTGCGACTTATATGATACTTTATATATTTATATATATATATATATATTATTAGCATTATTGCTATTTTATTTACCGTGGGACTCCCACTTCGACGACGGGGAATATTCAAGCATGTGAATCTATGAAAGACACCCCTAATACTGGAGAACAAAATATAGCATAACATAACAAAACATAGCATATCAAAACACAACAACACATAGCATAACAAAACATAACAAAACACAAAAAACATAGCATAGCTTAACAAAACACAACAAAACATAGCATAGCAAAAAAAACACATAATAGCATAGCAAAACATAGCATAGCATACCAAACACAAGAAAACATAATATAGCATAGCATAACAAAACTTAGCATAGCAAAACAAAGCATAGCATAATAAAACACAAAACATAGCATATCATAACAAAACATAGCATAGCATAACAAAACATAGCATAACAAAACACAGCAAAGCATAGCATAACAAATCAAAACATAGGATAGCAAAACATAGCATAACAAAACCAAACATAGGATAGCAAAACAAAACATAGCATAGAATACAGTATCACTCAGCAGCACCACAGCATCACTCAGGGGCACCACAATATCACTATGCTCTACCACAGCATCACTGAACCCCACAGAATCACTCGTTCGCCATCACATCATTCAGCGCCACCACAGCATCAATCTGTGCAACCATTCAACAACAACTGGTTCAAATATGTCCTCTCAATCTTTCAAGCTTTATTACAAATGTAACAAAAAGATGTTAATATTTCACTTCTGTTCTTGGATTTTCGTCACAATAAAATACACTGAACATAATCTTCACAAAAGTTATTTACAAAAGTTTAAGTTATTTCCATTATAAATTACAATAACATTTATTTAAGTATTAATGATTAAAGGAGGGCGCTAGAGGGCGCACTGCAGAATGGCCGCCTTTTGGTGAGGCTCCTGTAACCTGGTCATCTATCCTAAAATTATCCTCTCACACCAACATCGGAACCGCATACAATTTCAGACGCCTGAAGGTGGAGACGAGTTATACACTCGGTGAAAGTTTGGGACCGATCGGATGAAAGGCAGAGAAGTTATGACCGGCTGATGGTGGTACCAATAGCTGCACTGGAGCTCACGGACTAGAGGGAGGCGGGGACCGCACCTACGCAACGCCGAGGTCTACACGTGGCAGGCAGGCCGCACGACTGCCAGCGGCGCTGCAGATGCCAGACGGAGGTTTGACTGATGAACTTCACTGTATATTAAAGCGCAAGTACACGTTGAGTCTGCAAAACAACACTGAGTGCAGAGTTTGTATTTACACACTCTTATGGTGTGCTAAGTGAATGCTTGCAAGTGCATCGCCCATATTGTGCTGTCTGAGGAATATGAGCAATCGAACGGCTGGCTGACCTCCATTAAGCATTACTCTTGGTGATTGTGACACCAATAAGAACTGTTTCACATGCACTACCTTAGAGAACAAAAAACGAAAAAGACAGTACGAACTGCACGTTATTGCAGGTTGTGCCCCCCTGCTGCCAACTGCAGGGCTGTAAGGGGCCTTGCGCATTAGAAAGGCGGGGACCGCCATTACGCAACGCCGAGGGTTGGAGGCGGCAGGCAGGCCGCATAACTGAAAGCGACGTGGCAGGAGCCGGTCGGTGGGCTGGATTTGGGGCACACAGTAATTGTAAAAAAGAAAAAGACCGATACGGAGCTAAGCGCTAACACTGATGTATACATTATGCGAGGTGCGTGGGCAGCGTAGCGGCCATCGCCTGAACCCCTTACCTACGACATTGTGCTGAGGAGGAGTAAAGCGGAGAGATTGCTGAGCATCATTGTCGGCGTGCGGACTAGCGCTTGTGGAGGGCCTACCACAGGACTGGTGCACGAATTTCAATTGCGCTACATTTGGCCTTTATACAAGGATTGTCTGGTGGCACTTTTTCTGTGTAATATAGTGGTTCCTGTGGAAAAGTATAGAACGTGCGGATTGCAGATCAATGAGGAGATTACAGTACAAAGCGTAGAGAAACAGAAGGCAGTGCTGCAGTGTACTGACATATTTTTGCTGAGTAACGGATTGCACATTGAGTTGTCGAAAGTGCAGTAGCGGCTCTGCTGATGACGCCCGCCACTAACACAAGGACAGTGCAGACCAAAGGTTGCTGACGGCTGGCTCTGTGGACAGGGGGATAAAGATAGATTGAGACGGCGCTGACCAGTGAGTTGCCCATAACTGTGAGGATCAATCATGGGTAGACCTGAGGCACGACAATCAAAAATCACGTTCGACAATGCAAAGAAAGCATCCAATACTAATGCGAATAAGTCACCACCGCATTCACAGGAGCAACATGCGGGAGAGTCTTCCTCAACGGAGCTGTCGAACCAAAGGCTATTGCAGGAAATTAGACAAGGGTTTGCCACGGTGGTGGACAAGGTGGACAGAATGTCAACGCGAATGGATGCAATTGTGCACAAAATGGATCAGCATGAGGAGCGAATAGTGGAAACGGAACGGAGAATATCAGACAATGACGATGTGACAGCAGGTCACACAACTCAGTTAGCGAGAATGGAGAACTTGCTGAGGGTCATAGCAGCCAAAAATGAAGATTTGGAAGCTCGTAGTCGAAGAAATAACATACGCATCACGGCTGTGCCGGAATCTACCAACACTATAGAATGGAAGACTACGTGGAAAAAATGTTGACATCTGCGGTGGGTCCAGAGGCTTTCTCCACTCAGTTTATCGTAGAGAGGGCGCACCGATCACTTGGGCCTATTCCCAAACCTGGGGCTCCTCCCCACCCGATAATTGCGAGACTGTTAAATCACAGAGATCGGGATGTTGCACTCCGCGCGGCACGCACTAAGCAGACACTGACGTATGAAGGCGTCAAGTTTTCTATATTTCCAGACTTTACCCCGATGGTTCAAGAGGAGAGGCGAAAGTTCATAGCGGTGAAGAAAAAACTCAGAGCCGCACAAATTGATTATGCATTACTCTATCCAGCGAAACTACGAGTCACACACCAAGGGAAACAAAGATTCTTCAATAATCCGCAACAGGTGGAAGATTATCTGAAAACGCTGAAACTTGATCATCGTGGGATGAGAGACCAAGGACCGGAGGGGCGAGATCAGGCGCAAAAAAATGAAGACGACTGAAGATTGTAACAACAACTGTGAGAATTCACATTGAGCTGAAATGTGATCTGGTACTTGTAATGACTTATGGCTACATCGTCACTGAGGGCCAGGAGATGTGGCTGACTTATTGGCGAGGAGGTCCGATGACACTGGTGGTAAGGTATTCCAGGTATCACCCCCTCTCCCGGTAGAGGCCGTATCAGGACTACGGGAGGGGTGGTAGAAGTGCGACCCTCTTGACAGGTCCCCCAACGGGTGATCCCCCACTTTTGGTGTTTTGTTTTTGAGGAAAAAGACACGCAGTGAACTGATTTGGTTATGTCACTATTTGGGACTGAATATGAGGGGGGAGGGGCGGGACCGCATACTGACAAGTTGGGGATTAGTCAGTGGGCTGAGGGGGGTTTGAAGGGTAGCGCACTGCTAGTAAGACAAATGGGAGGGGGGTGGGACTGGGATGCTGGCAAGTTGGGGATGCTGCAGTGGGTGGGGGGAGGTAGAGTGGCGGACAGTGTAGGAGAATGGCTGATGGGGAAGGTAGGGCAAGACCTGCCGTTCCTGCCGGCATCCCTGGTGAGCACGGCTGCAATGGCCGGGGATGTTTGGATTGAATCACAGTATACATTACAGGGGCGGGGGGGAGGATCCCAGGGAGTGCAAAAAGTTGGAGAGGGGGTTATGATGTGTTGGCCTGACAGAGTTGGGGTGTGTCAGAGAGGGGGGGGGGGGGGGGGGCATGATGACAAAGTACACTACAAGATAAGGTTGCAGCATGGGCAGTTCGGGGAAACAGGAAATCTGATATATGTTCAAAATGTTTTGGTTGGAGCAGCCGGGAATGCAGGCTGTAGAAGAGATGATCTCTCAATGCAATGTTACAGGATACTACTGAATGGTGATGGCTAATGGTGACCGAGGGCATGTCACAATCCTCACGTGGAATGTGCGGGGACTAAATGATGCAAGGAAATGTCGTAGTGTTTTAGCATATTTAGATAGACATGGTGTCCACATCGCCTTGTTACAAGAAACACACATAAAGCCGGGCACGCCTCATGGGTTTGCTGCGAGATGGGCGGGAGTGCGAAAGTTCTCATCATATTCAGCGTATGCCAGGGGAGCTGTTGTGTTAATCAAAAAGTCAGTACACTTTCAAGAATTGGGGAGTGATGTAGATACTGAAGGTAGATATGTTTTGCTGTGGGGTAGATTGGGCACGGACACGGTAACGATAGTCAATTGTTACGCACCGAATGTGGACACTCCCAATTTCTTTACAGGTCTTTGGGGCAAAGTGGTGGAAATAGGTTCAACACATGTGATATGGGGGGGGAGACTTCAATGTGGCCATGGTCCCCGGACTGGATCGCTCAGATGGCAGTGCGCAGTATAACAGACAGGCACGTGACACTCTTAAGGCTATAATAGAGGATGAAGGATTAATTGATAGCTGGCGATTCGTGCACCCAACACTACAGGAAGGAACACACTTCACAGCACACTCCAACACGTGGGCTAGGCTGGATTACATTTTTTTGACTCGAGGATTAAGTGTCGATCTGGGTAAGGTGAAACACTTGGCTAGAACCTATTCGGATCATTGTCCGGTGCGGGTAGAAGTACAGATCCCAGGCTACGGTAAGACTAGACCCCCATGGCGTCTTTTACCCACCATTCTGCTAGATCCGGTGTTCCGTGTGGAACTAGGTGCAGAAATAGAAGATTTTTTCCCCAGAAATAAGGGTTCAGTCCAGAGCGTTGAGACAGTCTGGGAGGCATTTAAAGTAACAATTAGGGGTTTCTGCATATCTAAAAGTTGTGGGGTGTTAAGAGATATTCAGGGAGCCCTCCGTAAACTGGAGCTGGAATTGAAGGACTTAGAGGGGGAGATGGTGCGCACACCAAATACAACAGCACATCAGGTATTTAGAGAGAAGCTCACGGAATATGAGGAAGAGCCTTCCCGGGAAGCTAATTTCAAGGGTAAACATTGGGTAGCCAGGAGGTATTGCGAGGGAGGTAGACCCGGAAGGGTACTAGCGGCAGTCACGAGGAACCCACGATTTAGCACATACATACTTGAAACACATAGTCCCACGGGAGCAAAATGTCAATCGACGGGGGAAATACAGGAGGTGTTTAAGGCGTATTATGCAGGGTTATATGCGACACGACAGACTCACGAAATCGACTATACCGGATTTCTAGACGATATTGCGTTATGCTGGTTAAGCGACGGCCAGAGAAGATTCCTTGCCGCCCCCCTAGAACTAGATGAGATCAGGGATGCAATTATGTCTTTGAATAATGGTAAAGCGAGTGGATTAGACGGTATTCCCGCGGAATTCTACAAATGCTACATTAATATAATGGCGCCGGTGCTAAAGGAGGTTTTTGAGGAATCACTGGAGGTGGGTGTGTTGCCCGGTTCCATGAGAGAGGTAGTGATAACCTCGCTTCTGAAACCTGGGAAGGATCCAGGACAATGTGATTCATACCGTCCTCTATCCCTGATAAATTGTGACGCCAAAATACTAGCTAAGGTGTTGGCGAATCGCCTGTCCTTGATCATGACGGACCTGGTGCTGCCTGATCAGGCAGGTTTCGTCCCCGGACGGGATACAACCCATAACCTGCGTACACTGTTCTCCCTGATTGCTACTATTGCTCCGGATCTCCCTGTCACGGCTGTTTTCCTGGACGCTACAAAAGCGTTTGACTCGGTGAAATGGAGGTACCTATTCACAATCTTGCATAGAATGGGATTCCCTAAATTATTTGTGGCATGGGTGGAGCTACTCTACACCAGGCCAGTGGCGAGGGTTACGATCAATGGGGAACTGTCCTCTCAGATTGCCATCACAAGGGGCACTCGCCAAGGGTGTCCACTATCGCCTTTATTATTTGCCATTGCAATAGAGCCACTTGCATGCAGGGTGAGACAATTGTATAAGGCAGCCGCATTTAATTGTCTCCAACGACAGATAGGCCTGTCCTTATATGCAGATGACATCACTCTCTATATTAAGGACCCACAGGTACATCTCAACCCTATCTTACGTGAATTCATAGTATTCGGGCATTTGTCAGGGGTAGAAATTAACTGGAAGAAATCGCAATTTTTTCCACTGACCCCAGCAGTGACACGGTTCCCATTAGACTATCCGCTGGACTGGTGTGAGGGAGATTGTCGGTATCTAGGTATTGTGGTGACACGTGACAGGGAGGAGACTCTGAGATTGAATTATGGGACAGCTATCACTAAATTGGAAGACACGGTCACGAAATGGCTGGCTTTGCCTTTATCTATGGCTGGCAGGGCATCTCTCATTAAAATGGTAGTGCTGCCACGTTTTTTGTATCTGTTTCAAAATATTCCGTACCACCCAGGCTCTTTTTTCTTTAAACAGCTTAGGCCACTCTTGATTAGACTGTTTTGGGGGGGAAAACAGCCGCGACTTAAATGGGCTGTTATTACTCTCCCATATGCTAAGGGGGGGTTTGAAGTACCAGACTTCGAGACGTATTATTTAAGTGCGCAGGCGCATTTTGCATATTACTGGGTCAAGCCACTTCCTTATATGCCTCAGATAGCGGCGGAAGACTGGATAGCGCAGCCACTTCCTCTCACTGGTCCGATACATGGTACTGTCCAGAGCCTAGATATTCCACCCACGACAGTGACATGCACGATGGACGCCTGGAAGAGGATGGCAAACATTTTGGACGTCGCGTTGCTATATTCCCCATATATGCCACTTACATACCACCCCAACTTGTCACTATTGCAGGAGAAAGGGTTTCACCACATGTGCGACAAATTGAAAATCACTACATGGGGGGATCTGTTTCTTAATGGGAAACTCCGTACACGGGAACAGTTATCCCAACATGTCCAGCCTACACCATTAGAGGTTTTCTATTATATAAGATTGAGGCAAGGGTTACGGGAGGTGCTGCCATGCTTCCCGGACGAACCAGATGTAGTCTTGCCGTTGCATGTGATGCTTGTTTCGGATGGCAGACACTTGGTCTCTAAAATGTACAAGGCTATCAGAACGCAGCGGGCATGCCCGGAGAGCAGGGCGCGCGAACAATGGGGGGCGGACTTTGAGGTGGAAATCTCTGAGAATCAATGGCAATATTGCTGCGGCATTACGGCCCACATATCGTCGAGCTGTCGACTGAAAATAATCCATTTCAAATACCTTCAGAGGTTATATTACACACCTGCCCTAAAATTCCGCTTCAAATTGTCAGATACGGACAGATGCAATAGGTGTCGGGCCGAAGGTGCAGGTTTTTTTCACTTAGCATGGGAGTGCCCGGGGGTGCATGCGTTCTGGGAGCAAGTTCATGAGGCACTGCAGATAATGATAACAGGAGAGCTTGAGTTCACACCGCTCGTACTTCTGCTGGGTTTCACACTTAACACCCCCAAAGCTATGAGACGATTCCTGGATGTGGCGTTGCTCTTGGCTAAGCGAAGGATAGCTTGTCGTTGGGGCAGGGGGAGAGCTCCAAAGTTTAAAGATTGGCTAACTGATGTTATATATTGTCAAGATCAATCTAACGTGTATGCAGAGTTATTGCCATTACGCAATAGGCCCAGGGACATTTGGGGTCCGTTACAGGTTTATCTGCTGGAAGTAGCGGCACGACAAGAGGGCGGGAGTGGGGATGATGCCTAAAGTGTTGTAACTCGGAAATTGTGAGTTAGCGCTATGCGCTCTGTTGGGAGTTAGGTACTAAGGTGCTATAGAACATTTGCTCAGAATACTGTTTTCTCTGCAGAGGTGATGATCCTACTTGAACAGCGAACGGGGCCTGCCACCACCGTAGCTATGCTGCTATGGGCAATATTTAAAAACTATATGCTTGCGTTGGGAACTTCATGCACATATGCATCATCATTGTGCTTCGATGACACATTGCCGAGCACCATTTCCATGGTTCTTGAGGACTTTGAGAAGTGATTGCACGGTGTTTCACCGCTACAGGACTGGAACTGTTAATCACTTTCAGCCGCTCTACTGTTTTCCTGATTTCTGTGTATGCTTGCAATGTAACAGCATGTATTGGAAGTAATTCTGAACTTTTTTCTAAGGGGAATCTGTATGTACTGCTTGTATGTTTGTAACTGGTACTGACATTGAATCTTAATAAAAATGTGTTAAAAAAAAAAGTATTAATGATTAAAAAAAAATAGAAGCTATTGTTATTTGTATTATCAATACATGTAAATCACATAAATACAACACATATTGCATTACAAATGCTATAGGTGTCACATTTGCGAAAGTTATAACTATTGACATTGTAAATGACAAAGCTATTAATTTCGCTATTTTCAAAACCAAAACATAAATACAAAATTTGTCATTTGCAATAACAAAAGCTCAAACTTTCCTAATGCACGACATATTGCTGGCAAATGCTTGTTTAAAGAAAAGTTTATGAAGATTCATTAAAAATATTAGCAAACCAAAAAGTGTTTCATCTTTGGAAAAGCAGACCTAACTATAACTACCTACTGGTGACCACCACTAGGTAATAAAGAGAGAGCTGATAATAGTTATGTTACAGAAAACAACTTTCACTTATTATTCGCTTATTTCACTTATTATTTTCATAAGTAAAGCAACTAGCTGCAAACATATATAATAAAAAAACCTCTTCTATTCACTCTCCTTCCTTGTGCCTCACGCTGCTCTTCTCATCAGTCTCCTTCCTTTTACCACCTGTTGCTCTTCTCCTCACTCTTCTCCCTTTTGCCTCACACAGCTCTTGTTCTCACTCTCTTTCCTTGTGCCTCTTACTGCTCTTCTCTTCACTCTCCTTCCTTGTGCCTCATGCTGCTCTTCTCCTCAGTCTCCGTTCATGTGCCTCATGCTGCTCTTCTCACTCTTCCTCCTTGTGCCTCATGCTGGTCTCATGCTCACTCTCCTTCCTTGTACCTCCAGCTGCTCTCCTGCTCCTCACTCTCTTTCCTTTTGCCTCATGCTGTTCTCCTCACTCTCCTTTGTACCTCATGCTGCTCTTCTCTTCACTCTCTTTTCTTGTGCCTTACGTTGCTCTTCTCATCACTCGCCTTCCTTGTGCCTCATGCTGCTCTTCTCCTCACTCTCCGTCCTTCTATCTCATGCTGCTCTTCTCCTCACTCTCCTTCCCTGTGCGTCATGCTGCTCTTCTGCTCACTTTCCTTCCTTCCGCCTCATGCTGCTCTTCTCCTCACTCTCCTTCCCTGTGCGTCATGCTGCTCTTCTCCTCAGTCTCCGTTCATGTGCCTCATGCTGCTCTTCTCACTCTTCCTCCTTGTGCCTCATGCTGGTCTCATGCTCACTCTCCTTCCTTGTACCTCCAGCTGCTCTCCTGCTCCTCACTCTCTTTCCTTTTGCCTCATGCTGTTCTCCTCACTCTCCTTTGTACCTCATGCTGCTCTTCTCTTCACTCTCTTTTCTTGTGCCTTACGTTGCTCTTCTCATCACTCACCTTCCTTGTGCCTCATGCTGCTCTTCTCCTCACTCTCCGTCCTTGTATCTCATGCTGCTCTTCTCCTCACTCTCCTTCCCTGTGCGTCATGCTGCTCTTCTGCTCACTTTCCTTCCTTCCGCCTCATGCTGCTCTTCTCCTCACTCTCCTTCCCTGTGCGTCATGCTGCTCTTCTCCTCAGTCTCCGTTCATGTGCCTCATGCTGCTCTTCTCACTCTTCCTCCTTGTGCCTCATGCTGGTCTCATGCTCACTCTCCTTCCTTGTACCTCCAGCTGCCCTCCTGCTCCTCACTCTCTTTCCTTTTGCCTCATGCTGTTCTCCTCACTCTCCTTCTTTGTACCTCATGCTGCTCTTCTCCTCACTCTCCTCCCTTTTGCCTCACACAGCTCTTGTTCTCATTCTCTTTCCTTGTGCCTCTTACTGCTCTTCTCTTCACTCTCTTTCCTTGCGCTTCATGCTGCTCTTCTTCTCAGTCTCCGTCCTTGTGCCTCACGCTGCTCTTCTCACTCTTCTTTCTTGTGCCCCAGTCTGCTCTTCTCCTCCTCACTCTTCGTCCTTCTGCCTCAAGCTCCTCTTGCTGCTCTTCTCATTACACTCCTTCTTTGTGCCTCACACTGCTCTACCCCTCCTCACTCTCCATAGTTGTGCCTCATGCTGCTCTTTTCCTCACTCTCCTTCCTTGACCTCATGCTGCTCTCCTCCTCAGTCTTCTTCCTTCTGCCTCACAATATTTTTCTCCTCACTCTCCTTCATTGTGCATCATGCTGTATTATCCCCACTCTCCTCTCTTACCTCACACAGCTCTTGTTCTCACTCTCTTTCCTTGTGCCTCTCGCTGCTCTTCTCCTGACTCTTCTTCCTTGTGCCTCAGACTGCTGTTCACCTCCTCACTCTACTTTCTTGTGCCCCAGTCTGCTCTTCTCCTCCTCACTCTTCGTCCTTGTGCCTCATGCTGCTCTTCTCATTACACACCTTCTTTGTGCCTCATGCTGCTCTTCTCCTGACTCTTCTTCCTTGTGCCTCATGCTGCTCTTCTCTTCACTCTCCTTTCTTGTGCCTCACATTGGTCTTCTACTCACTCTCCCTCCTTGCGCCTTATGCTGCTCTTCTCCTCACTCTCCTTCCTTGTACCTCTAGCTGCTCTAATCATCCTCACTCTCCTTCCTTATGCCTCACGCAGCTGTTCTCCTCACTCTCATTCCTTACGCTGCTCTTCTCCTCACTCTCCTTCCCTGTGCCTCATGCTGCTCCTCTCTTCAGTCGCCGTTCTTGTACCTAATGTTGCTCTTCTCTGCACTCTCCTTCCTTGTGTCTCATGTTGCTCTTCTCCTCAGTCTCCGTCCTTGTGCCTCATGCTGCTCTTCGCCTGCTTACTATCCTTACCTGTGCCCCAGTCTGCTCTTCTCCTCCTCACTCTACGTCCTTGTGCCTCCCACTGATCTTCTCATTACACTCCTTCTTCGTGCCTCATGCTGCTCTTCTCCTCACTCTCCTTCTTTGTGCCACAAACTGCTCTTCTCCTCCTCACTCTTCCTTGTAGCACCTGCTGCTCTTCTCCCCTCTCCTTCCTTGTTCCTCATGCTGCTCTTCTCCTCACTCTCCTTCCTTGTTCCTCATGCGGCTCTTCTCCTCACTCTCCTTCCTTGTGCCTCACGCTGCTCTTCTGTTCACTTTCCTTCCTTCCGCCTCATGCTGCTCTTGTACCTCATGCTCCTCTTCTCCTCACTTTCCTTCCTTGTGCCTCACACTGCTCTTCTGCTCACTCTCCTTCCTTGTGCCTCACACTGCTCTTCTCTTCACTCTTTTCTTGTGCCTTACATTGCTCTTCTCATCACTCACCTTCCTTGTAACTCATGCTGCTAATCTCCTCACTCTCCGTCCTTGTGCTCCATGCTGCTCTTCTCTTCATTCTCCTTCCTTGTGCCTCATGCTGCTCTTCTACTCAGTCTCTGTTCTTGTGCCTCACACTCCTTTGTTCCTCATGCTCACCCTATGTTCACTCTACGACCTTGTGCCTCATGCTGCACTTCTGGTCAGTCTCCGTCCTTGTGCCACATGCTTCTCTTCTCCTCACTCTCCATAATTGTGCCTCATGTTGCTCTTCTCCTCCTTACTCTCCTTCCTTGTACCTCACGCTGCTCTCCTCCTAAGTCTTGTACCTTCTGCCTCACGCTGCTCTTCTCCTCACTCTCCTTCCTTGTGTCTCATGCTGCTCTTCTCCTCACTCTCCTTCCTTGTTTAAGGCTTAAGAGGGGCTTATGGTCTGCCTGAACAGTGAAGTGAGTACCACACAGGTATAGGCTCAACTTCTTCAAGGCCCAGCCCACAGCAAAGGCCTCCCTGTCAATAGCTGACCAACGTTTTCCCTGGGGTCAACCTTCTGCTTATAAAAGCTACTTATTGGTCCTGGCCCCCTGCATTAAGTTGGAACAAAACAGCCCCTATCCCAATCCCAGAAGCATTTGTCTGGACAATGAAGGTTTTGGAGTAATCAGGAGTTTGCAGCATGGGAGCAGAGCACAATGCCCTTTGACAACTAACTCTCCACTGAACATTCTTATTAATTCTTTTGGAGTTGAGATTATTAAGGGGAGTCACAGTGGACTCATATCCGTTAACAAACCTCCTGTAGTACCCAATCAGGCCCAAGAAAGCTCGACCTGATTCTGGGTATTTGGAGCAACGCAGTCCATTATGGTCTGGATTTCGCTCTCTAATGGTTGAACTTGGCCTCCACCTATCAGGTGACCCAAGTATACAACCTTACTATGCCCTATCTAGCATTTTATGGCCTTGATAGTGAGGCCTGCCTTTTGCAGTGCCTCTAAGATATATCTGAGGTGATCCTCCCAGGTGGCTCTAAAGACAGGAATATCATTTAGATATGTTGCACTGTATGCTTCCAGACCTGTAAGGACTTTCTTGACCAGCCTCTGAAATGTGGCAGGTGCATTTTTCAGACCAAAAAGCATTACAATAAACTTATGCCCACCAAGGGGTTGAAAATGCTGTTTTTGGCATGGCATCCTCGGAGAGCCTGATTTATCAGTAGCCAGCAGTCAGGTCAAATGTACTCATATACTTGGCTGAGGGCAAAGTATCAATAAGTTCATCTACCCTAGGAGTTGGATGGGCATCAGTCCTCGTGACTGCATTAACGCCCTTGTAATCCACACAAAACCTCATCTCTCTCTTTTGGCACAAGGACTACTGGACTAGCCCAAGGGCTATCTGAAGGCTCAATGACCCCCAACGCCAGCATCTTTTGGACCTCAGTCCTGATGCAGTCTCTTACATGGTCAGGCTGTCTGTAAATTTTATTCTTCAGAGGCAGACTGTCATCTGTGTCCACTTTATGGGTACACCAGGTGGTTTGACTACGAGTCTGAGAAAACGTGGTAAAATTGATTGAGGACTTTCCTGGTATCTGCTTGCTGCTCGCCAATGAGGCTGCCTGCCAAGGCTACTCCATCAGCTGACCCATCAACAGGATCCGGAGAGAAGAAATGAGGGAGATGGACACTCTCGTCCTCTTGTCCTTTATCAGTGGCCATGAGCAAGTTCATGTCAGCACTGTCAACAAAATGTTTTAGGCGGTTCACATGAAATATCCTGTGTGGACTTCTAGGAGTACCTAGGTAAGCCAAATAGATGACCTCACCTTTTTCCCCCAAGAATGGTGAGGGGGCCACTCCACTTGTCCTAGAGAGATGTGTGGCCACAGTATCCCCTCTTTCTATCCTGGCTGGTAAACAGTCAGTACAGCTGTAGTGTTTCCAGCTCACGCCGAAGCCGCGTGTGGTCAGTGTGCACTAGTTGTCTCGCACTGCCCGGTGGCACGCGAGCTCATTCCATGGGTGACAGGTGACAGTTGGCGAACGACAGTTGTAGGAGGACAGTTGCGGACAGCTTTCATGGTGCTTGCATGCACGACTCAGCCCGTCTGTGGGACCTTTACTGTTCATAGAAATAAACTTACGTTTTTACTACTCTTCGGCTCCTGTTTCACTACATTCATCGTGGCGACGGGCAGAAACGTGAAGTTACCACACACCACCCAAGCGGAAGACATCGTGAAGTATTCGACATCGCCAAACAAAGAATTATTTCTCCTCAAGCATCGTGATCAGATTTCCTCTGAGAAGTGCCGTGTGGTATCTGGAAGCAGTGAGGCTTAAAAATGTATCTGCAGGTCCCCGCCTGCACTTTGACGTAGCACACGCTGGTAGGATAGCAGCAAACTAGGAGGAGGCTTGGAGGCATTCTGTTTCTTTTCTTCTGGGAAACATTCTCCTTCATGAGTGTTTCGTTACCAAGGAGATAACAAAAAAAAATTGCCTACTGAAGCCTCGACAAGCTCCATCTGTGAGTCGCATATGCTCACATTTACATGTAACGAAGTATGTGCTGATTTGTAGTCTTGTCATTGCATAGATATTTCAGGTACTGTTTTTTGCACTACTTCACTCAGCAGTGTGGGGAAAGTACTAAATTTGTCCCACACATGGCGGTCTTCTTTTTCTTATTAAACAAAAAGGCGTGCACTGACTAACACGGTGACACGCACACCAGGACTGCTTTAAAGGAAAGTTGCGTTATAGCTTTTGAGTGACACGCACACCATCTATTACATCACAGCCAACTTACAGCGTGCACTTACATTCACGGTGACACGCACACCATTTTCAAAATTAATTCTTTTAAATTTAAAGCATACTTCATCAAAGTTTTTCAATTGTTGCTATGTCAAAGCGTGCACTGACTACTCGGTGACACGCACACCATATCACTTTAAGGGAGCTTTGTCTTATGGGCTTACAATGAGACTCACACCATTTATTTATTATTATCGCTCAATTTTAATTGTTCTATTTTAGGCGTGCACTCACAGCAACGGTGACACGCACACCAATAGAAGTATTAGTTGCTCTAATTATCATACATACTTTGAGTACATCTATTGTTCTTAAACGTCCTGTCTTTGTTGTTTGCGTAAATTACAATATAAATACGGCTGAATATAATTATGCAGGCAGTCCAGCCTCCACCTCCATTTGTAGACTCTCCTGGAGAGCCGCCTGTGAAATCGAGGCATTGGCTCGACGCATTAGAGACCTATTTAGGGGCAATTGGTGGGCACAGGTTCAGACCTGAAAGAAAAAATGTTTTACTCTTACACTCCTTGGGCTTTGAAGGGAGGGCTACTCTTAAACATTTGCCTGAGTCAGAAGTTGTAGAAGTATAAACATAGAATAAAGAACAAAATATGAGGAGGGTCTGAGGGGAAACAATGTTTACAGACCAACTTGCAACCTGTCCCCCAACTAAACAATTAAACAACACAGAAGGGGATGCTAAGGGTTTCTACGAATACCGTGGAAAAACTAAACACTCAAATGTAGTGTATAGAGGAAGAAAAATCCAAAGGAGAGAGTACAGACAATGAAAGTACCCATCAGCCCACCCATAGGCGGAACCTCATCATCTGGGTTGGAATTAGAAACTGGTATCCACTAGACACCTCTTCAGATCTCTTTTCGAGGGATGCGAGTATAGGATCCGCCAGTGAGATGGACAGCCAGCAGGTAGTGTTAGTGGGCTGAAGGGAAAAGGTTGCAGTGCTCAGAGTGTGAAGAAAAAAGTTAAAAATACCTGTTATGATGACAGAGAAATGCTTTATTAGGAGTGACCATCATAACAGCATAATTAAAAGCAGAGTGAAGATAGTATGGAAAGAATTACCATCAGTCGTAGATATTAATTGGTCAACATGTTTCAGCCTTGACAGGCTTTCATCAGGACCTATACTGTACACTACTGCAACAGTGAAACAAACACACCTTGGGTGATAATGATGTAGACCTACCGGTAAAATTTCTTTACTCTATGGTAGTCTCATAATTTTTTGACAGACACTCTCCTGAGGAAAAAAGATAGAAGCAAACATTAGCATTCTAGATAACAACAGTAATGTGTAAATCAATGTACCACAGTTTGATAAATACAACTCACCCATAAATGTTATGGAGAAGGCCTCACCTCGCCTGGCACTCGCTCAGGTCAAAGAGGCCACGCTCTAAACATGGGGATAAAGACATGAAAAGGTTTTCTTACATGTGTAAATGCTCGCCATAAAGTGCGTGGTGAGAAATTTTGGGTGATGTTCGATGTAGGCAGTGATTAGTGGCATGGTAGCAGGTAAAGCACGTGGATGGAATCAAAATCAAGGCACCTCTGGTTTGTATAAATTTCAAATTTTGAGTGCTCCAGTTAAAATTGAATAATCTAGTGTACCTCTCTTCACGAATGTGGAAGAGAGGGACACATCAACAGAGATTTTGAACATGTGTTCAAATAAATATATGTCCTGCATGTTAGAAATTTTGTCATAATACTTTTAAGCTGACAGAAATTAATAAAAGTGAGTATAAGAGCATGGCTAATATTGCATGAAATACGGAGCTCAGCAGAGAAATGTCCAGCTAGAAAGTCTGGAGCTTCTGAGAAGAAGAGCCTAAATAGTGTCACCAACCTGTCCGTCGTTGCATCAGTCTAACAACTGAGCCGAGGGGAAGGTGGTGAGCATGTCTGGTTGGACGGAATAAGAAGGCCAAATGCGGACCAAAGAGGAGCCGCGTTTTTTGGGTCCATCAAACATGTTCGGTGATGATTAGTTTTAGTATCGGAAACGGAAACACCTGGGCAAACGCTTCCACAACATTTATTTAGGGTGGAACAGTAGCGGACCAGATAGAATAAGGCATACCAGGTATACTTGTTGTTGATTGGTCCTTCTGTACATGCTGGAACCCGGATGTCGATCTATGTGTTTACGGTCGTACGTGACTGCAGCCACGTATATTCGGGGTGGAACCATGGCGGACCAGATAGGAAAAAGCTTAACAGATATGTTTGTTATTGATTGGTCCTTTAGCGAAAACCGGAGACCGAGTGCCGATCTTAATGCTCAGGGCCGTGCGTAACTGTAGGCATAGAGGTTTTTTTTATAAATAAAATGAACCCGGTCTCAATCTTTAAGGTAACCAACACGTACGTATAAGCTTAACGTTTCTAAGATGGATTGTGCATCTACAACTAAGCGTCATTCTGAAGTCAGATATAAATGTTTGATGTAAACGGTCGTGCAAGTCTGCAGCCGCGTGTATTGAGAGTGGAACCGTAGCAAACCACATAGAAAGAGGCATAAAAGGTATACTTGTTGTTGATTGGTCCTTGTTCGAGGACCAAAAAACGAATGCCGATCTGTATGCTTACGACCATGCATAACTGCAGACATATTAGTTTGACAGAATTAGAATTAACCCGTGTCAATCTTTAGAATAAACAACAGGTGGAAGCTTTAAGTGTCTAAGATAGATTGTACATCTACAAATGGGCGTCATTCTGAATGTAGAAATAAACGTTAGATGTGAACGTTTTTAAAGTGCTCGCCTTCACCAGGTGGAATTAGGCCGGTCATAGTTTTAATATAGCATAGAAACCTAGATTCTTATGAGTGACTACCGGAATTTGAGGTGTCTGTTGAAATAACTGGAACTGCACACAGGTATCTACAACAGGACCAAATTGTGGAAAGTGTTCAGTTGTCTCAGAGCTGAATCAATGAAATTTCGTCATTCAGCCCCTCAATGTCGCATTTAAGTTTGAAAATCCATTTCTGTTCTTTGATGAACAGAAAATGGGAGATATCGCTAACATGTGCGGGTATGAATGGTTGTTAAAGTACTAACCATAACATATCTTCGGCAGAGTGTTTCATCATGAGAAAGTGGTTTGTCATCCGGGTCGCTTGTTTGTTACGCCTGATGGTACTCTTGTGTTCTTGTATCCTTAGTTTGATCTTTCTGGTCGTACATCCTGACTATGGTTGCCCCCAACTTTTTGCCCTGTGTTTTAGCTGGTTTTGGACATAGTCGACCTGGGACCCTGCCAATCAGGACCCCAGGCCTACTGCTCTCTCTTTAAAATGGATTCCATGTACCCTAGGTGCATTTACCAATTGGTACTGGGCCACCTTATCAGACCCTGTAACTCAGGGCATAGGTGTACCCAGGGCCGCCAGGAGCTGCAGCATGTATTATGCCACCCCTGGCTGGCCTCCTAAATTTGACACAACTGGCTGCATGACAGCTGGGGCGAAGTCGTGTAATCACACTTTGCTTTAGATATAGTAGCCCTATATCTAACCATACAATGGACACTCGAGTTCCTATCAGTCACTCCTATGGCAGGCCTTGACAATCCTGAAGGCAGAGTGCATGGGCTCGTGTGAACTAGGCTCTGGCCCGAGCCGAGCCCGGTTGCAGCTTGCGGAACCAAGATCCAATGGCTGTTCCATGGTAACGCGTACCACATCGGTAACTTCGGTGTCGCGTTATCAAGACATGTCGAGTAAGGTGTCATACGAATCGGGATGCTGCCCTCTCACCAACTCTGGCGACGAGGCTAGCATTCCGCCCTTCTAGAGGGACACGACATGTACGTAACTGTGAACCCCGGTTAAAGTTAACTAAAGCCTCAGCTCCACAAAATGGATGCTGCCACCACAGACACGAGTCTGACCTCCTGCTGCTGGGAGTCCTTCCAGCGAGGAGCGCTTGGACAAAGGGTTTCCTGCCGAGGGCGGTGTTCGCACCGTCCCAGACAGGGTTTGTGTATTCTGGGTAGGTAGGGCTTTTGCGAGAAGGTGACTGCGGAGTGGCACCCCGGTGCTCACTACGCATCTGCCGGTTAGAGCCAGTTCCAGGGGCGACAGCCCTGGCCTGGGGAAAGTCCGGCAGGGGAGAGGGGTGTAACTACCCCCCTTCCTGGTCCCACCCTTAGGGCAGGACCTAGTCATGTACCCGCCCCTTTCTTTAGGATAAAGGCCGGAGCGGGGACCCTTCCAAATTAGATCATCTTTGAATCAAGAATACTTTCTACGAAAGGACTTCAAGACTCTTCTCAAGATTTCTCCCTTGTGGCTAAGGAGTAGTCACCCTGCATCAGCGGGCACCACCTAAGAACTCTGCGGTTTGCTGTAAGTCCTTCCTCAAGGAATCCGACGGCCCAGCTCGACGAGAACCGGCTTCCCTGGCACCTCTGACCTCTACCCACGTCATCAGCTCAGCTGTGATCTGTGGGTGCGACGAGACCTCGAGGGACCGGCCATCATCAGAACCTGCACGCTCTTAAAACCAGCACGACCATCGAGGTAACTCTCTGATGAGTGCTCTGGGGTCCGAGAAGCCCCGACCCTGAGCCGCTCCAGCACCGAAGTGCAGTCTCCCAGCATCTCCACGATCTGCGTGGGGCCCTTCTGCTCGCTGCTCAGCACGTTGTCTGGTCACTAGCCGCTGGCTTGTGTCCTTCAGTGACGACATCCGAGAATCATCACCGCCGGTCTGGTTGCTCCAGACTGGCCCTTGCTTCCATCTTTTCGAGAAGCACCCCGGACCCTCCTGGTCCACTCAAGACGCCATCTTAGGCCCACCACGTGGCCCTGAGATTTGCCGAGGCTTGTTGCCCCATCCTGGGCCCAGCGACGCCGACAGCATCATCCTTCGTGGGACAGCTCGCACCTCCACCGTGGTCGCCGACAACGCCTCCTGGTCCGTGAGACTGCAGAGCCTAGCGTCGCCCACTCACCTGGTCGAGGTGACGGCCAACCGGTGCCTTCCTGGTACCCTCTGACTACTGGCTAGTAGTACGAACTTGGTCCCCTCTGCTTTCAGGTTTCATCAATCTCTGATCCAGGCTTGGATCTCTACGAACTATTCAGCACTGGTCGCCGGCCAGCAACTCCTTTTCTTCCGGCTCCTGGCTCGTCAGCGAAGACCCCGACGCCTGTAAGACTTGTGCAGCCACAGCCCTCGTGGCTAGGTAACTCGGCATTTCGGTGCCTGCATAGCCTCCTTACTCTAGGGTCCCGAGTCCCTCGCTTCCGACTTGCCTTAACCTTTCCGTGTCCTCGGACACTTGTTTAAACGTGCACTTGAAGTATTTGCTAAAGAGATTTGGTTGTGCTTAGTACCCTGTCCTCATAAAGAGTACAGGGCTGTTGTGATTCTTAATAAATATACTGTTTATTTTCATAACACTTGTGTGGTGTCCTTTCACTGGGTGTTCAAGGGGTACATGTGTGGTAAACAGCTAGCTTAACGCGCCCTCTCGAGTCTTTAGCCTTAGACTGCTCGTATCCACGCTACTAGGATAGCTGGTCTATAGGTTGACTTACAACCAAACACCATAAGGGTCGTTGGAACGATACATAGCGGTCGCTAGAATAGCGAACGTTGCATATCGGGCCAACTCCTCACATTGGTGAGCAGCGGTTGGGATTTGAGCTTGCTGTTGTTTTACCACACGTATCCTAAGAATATCTTGTTGAAAGATCGCACAAGTACTGTAGTACATATAACTAAAAGCTTAGAATACTCTGAGTTCTACCGAACCAGCTGTTGTAGCTCCTCAAGGCTTAGCACACCTTGGCTGCAACTCTTAGCAAGGGAACAGTAGGTAAACACGTAGTGTAGGTAGGTGCATCACTTACACCACACTAGAAACAGTATGTCGGACAAAGGAGGAAACTCTGAGTCTCCCCTTGTGTCAGTTGACCCTCCACAGGTCATCCCTTCAAGATATACTGTGCTGAGCTTCAAGGAGTTAAGACAGGTGTGTCACTCCCGGAAGATCAAGCAGGGGTCTAACCCCACCACGTCCTTTCTGATTGGTCTCTTGGAGACTTATGATGCCAGAAAAGCTGAGACCCGCCTTAGCTCTTCTAATCCAGAAGGAGACATGCCTCCCCTCGAGGGAACCAGAGACGATCCTGACCTCATCCACCTCGCAACTGAGAACGAAGATGTGGAGGATGATGAGGATGAGGATCCCTCTGGGGATGAGGCAGATAAGGGACAGGTAGAAGTCGTTAGACTAAGCGGGTCCAACTTAAGCAAACATGATAGTGGTACTGGGGGACCCCCGGCGCTACTGTCAGGTCCGCTTAACATTGGGAATGGACGCGCCCGATCTCTGTCAAGAGACTCTGGCAGATCCCTTCAAACCAATGGCTCTCGCAACTCTTCGCAAAGAGGGATGACGTCCCCTCAGCGGAGAGTGTACGAAGCTAAGGAAAGGGCAGCTAATCTGAGGATCGAAAGGGAAGAACTTGCCCTGGCCAAAGAAAGGCTTGCCTTTGCGAGAGAGCAACAGTTAAGTGGGGTAGTCCCCACTGGTGGCAGCAATGTACCTAGCAATAGGGAAAGGAGTTTTGATACGAAACACCTTGGTAAGATAGTGCCCCCCTTTAAACAAGGGGACGACATCCACAAATGGATTACTGCTTTGGAGAGGGCCTGCACTGTGCAAGGTGTTCCCCAGAGTCAGTGGGCAGCTATCTTGTGGCTCTCCTTTGAAGGTAAAGGAAGAGACAAGCTCCTCACCACAAGGGTGGAGGATGCGAACGATTACCAAGTCTTGAAAAATACACTCGTTGAAGGGTTCGGCCTAACCACTGAGCAGTACAGGGTGCTGTTCAGGGATACCCAGAAAACGCAGTCTCAAGATTGGTCTGACTTTGTCGATTGTGCCACTAAGGCTTTTGAAGGCTGGCTACTGGGTAGTAAGGTTACTGATTTTAAAGGATTGTATAATCTAATTATGAGGGAGCAAATCTTAAATAATTGTCAGAACCAGCTATTACATCAGCACCTGGTAGACTCTGAGTTGACCTCTCCACAGGAATTGGGTAAGAGGGCAGACAAATGGGTCAGAACCAGGGTTAGGCCTAAAAACCAGGGTGGTGACCAGAAAAAGGAATCAACCAAGCCTCAAGAGAAGGGTGGGGATAAATCCACAGAGAAGACTTCCCAAGGGCCCCAAAACTCCAACAAGGGTGGTGGGTCCCAGAACACTCCTTCAGAACAGAAGAAACCTTATTGCCATACCTGTAAACAGGTGGGCCATTTCAAAAGTGATGCCAAGTGCCCTAAAAATAGCAATAAGGAAAACATACCCCCAAGTAACACTCCCAGACCTCCTGTTACCACTAGTGGTAATCCCCCAGGTGGTAGGAGTGCCCCCAAGAATGTGGTGGGCATTACTTTGGGCAATCAGGAGGACTATGGGTTAGCCAGATTCCCTGACCACACTCTTGTCTGTGAGACTGGCATGGGGTTTGCCAACTTCACTACTGGACCCCACATTTTGGGAAAGTATAGACAAGAAGTCTTATTGAATGGTCAGAAAGTTGAGGCATTCAGAGACACAGGGGCCAGCCTCACCATGGTGAGTGACCATCTGGTCCCCTCTGCTCAACTGACCCCTGGTTTTACTTATCAGGTGACAGACATTCATGGAATGAAGAGAAGGCATCCCATGGCAGTAGTCAAGCTCAGCTGGGGTAATGTCACAGGGCCCATGAGAGTGGCAGTGACAGATAACCTACCTGTAGATTGCTTACTGGGGAATGACCTGGAACTCTCAGCATGGGCTGAGGTGGAACAAGAAACTCACTCCAGAATGATAGGCCTATCCAGACAGGTTAGTGGGGCAGTAATAGCTACAGCCCCAGTCCAAGCACCATTCCTCCCTGAAAAGGTTGGAAGGGCAGTGGTAGCCACTGCCCAGGCTCAGACAGACTTTCCGGAACAGGATAGGAGGGCTGTGACAGTCACAGCCCAAACACAAACTGAGTGCCCTCCTGAAAAGGTTGGCACGGTTGAAATGGTCTCAGCCTCTACTCAAACAGATAGTGAGGTTGTGAAGCCTGAAACAATGGATCACTCCACTCAAACAGAGAGCATTGAGGAGGAAGAAGAGTCTTCCCCCTCCCAGACACTAGGTGAGAGCCAGCCTCCTCAGGGAACTGACTCTACCCCTGTTGAAGGAACTGCCCCAGAGGTAGTCAGGCCTAGCCTGGCAGAGCCCCTGATGGCAGTGGACCCTTCCCAGGTGGGACCCAGTCTGGAGCAGGTAACCTGCACCTCTCTACCCTGCCTCAGTCAGCCCAGGGCTGGAGAGATCAGGGAGGCCAGTGGTGGACCCCAAGGGGCCCCCTGTCCAAAAGAACCCCTTAATCAGCAGATTAGGATCACGGAAGCTGGTAACCCTAGCCAAGTGAAAATAGAACAGACTCCTGAGGGATCCCCCTTAAAAGTGGTTAGGGAACTCCCACAGCTGGACACTGTTGGGCACAGCCAAACATGGGGCCTAAAAACCCCAGACCTGACCTGTCCCTCCAGTAAGCCAAACAGAGGGACTCAGCCTCCGGCTTTAGGTAGCCAGAGGCTGACCCTGAGAGCTCAGTGCATCTCAGCTAAAGAAAGAAAGGCACACATGATGAATGGTGATTGGAGGAAGTTGAGCCCAAAGGTAGAGGAGCCTCATTTCAGTACTCCATCCCAGCATCAGCCTTCTTCTTTCCCAAGACACACCAGAGACAGAGATTCCCTATGGTGGAGACCCTCAGATACCCTTAGGGTGAGGGGTTGCCTAGTGGACCATGACACAGGGGGAAACCAAGCCAGAGCTGGTCCTTCCTTATATGGCCACTTAGGTAATAGAGGCTTACCTGGACAAGGATAGCCTTATCTCCTTTCGTTTGGGGGGGGGGGTTGTGTAGGAAGGTACATCCTGACTATGGTTGCCCCCAACTTTTTGCCCTGTGTTTTAGCTGGTTTTGGACATAGTCGACCTGGGACCCTGCCAATCAGGACCCCAGGCCTACTGCTCTCTCTTTAAAATGGATTCCATGTACCCTAGGTGCATTTACCAATTGGTACTGGGCCACCTTATCAGACCCTGTAACTCAGGGCATAGGTGTACCCAGGGCCGCCAGGAGCTGCAGCATGTATTATGCCACCCCTGGCTGGCCTCCTAAATTTGACACAACTGGCTGCATGACAGCTGGGGCGAAGTCGTGTAATCACACTTTGCTTTAGATATAGTAGCCCTATATCTAACCATACAATGGACACTCGAGTTCCTATCAGTCACTCCTATGGCAGGCCTTGACAATCCTGAAGGCAGAGTGCATGGGCTCGTGTGAACTAGGCTCTGGCCCGAGCCGAGCCCGGTTGCAGCTTGCGGAACCAAGATCCAATGGCTGTTCCATGGTAACGCGTACCACATCGGTAACTTCGGTGTCGCGTTATCAAGACATGTCGAGTAAGGTGTCATACGAATCGGGATGCTGCCCTCTCACCAACTCTGGCGACGAGGCTAGCATTCCGCCCTTCTAGAGGGACACGACATGTACGTAACTGTGAACCCCGGTTAAAGTTAACTAAAGCCTCAGCTCCACAAAATGGATGCTGCCACCACAGACACGAGTCTGACCTCCTGCTGCTGGGAGTCCTTCCAGCGAGGAGCGCTTGGACAAAGGGTTTCCTGTCGAGGGCGGTGTTCGCACCGTCCCAGACAGGGTTTGTGTATTCTAGGTAGGTAGGGCTTTTGCGAGAAGGTGACTGCGGAGTGGCACCCCGGTGCTCACTACGCATCTGCCGGTTAGAGCCAGTTCCAGGGGCGACAGCCCTGGCCTGGGGAAAGTCCGGCAGGGGAGAGGGGTGTAACTACCCCCCTTCCTGGTCCCACCCTTAGGGCAGGACCTAGTCATGTACCCGCCCCTTTCTTTAGGATAAAGGCCGGAGCGGGGACCCTTCCAAATTAGATCATCTTTGAATCAAGAATACTTTCTACGAAAGGACTTCAAGACTCTTCCCAAGATTTCTCCCTTGTGGCTAAGGAGTAGTCACCCTGCATCAGCGGGCACCACCTAAGAACTCTGCGGTTTGCTGTAAGTCCTTCCTCAAGGAATCCGACGGCCCAGCTCGACGAGAACCGGCTTCCCTGGCACCTCTGACCTCTACCCACGTCATCAGCTCAGCTGTGATCTGTGGGTGCGACGAGACCTCGAGGGACCGGCCATCATCAGAACCTGCACGCTCTTAAAACCAGCACGACCATCGAGGTAACTCTCTGATGAGTGCTCTGGGGTCCGAGAAGCCCCGACCCTGAGCCGCTCCAGCACCGAAGTGCAGTCTCCCAGCATCTCCACGATCTGCGTGGGGCCCTTCTGCTCGCTGCTCAGCACGTTGTCTGGTCACTAGCCGCTGGCTTGTGTCCTTCAGTGACGACATCCGAGAATCATCACCGCCGGTCTGGTTGCTCCAGACTGGCCCTTGCTTCCATCTTTTCAAGAAGCACCCCGGACCCTTCTGGTCCACTCAAGACGCCATCTTAGGCCCACCACGTGGCCCTGAGATTTGCCGAGGCTTGTTGCCCCATCCTGGGCCCAGCGACGCCGACAGCATCATCCTTCGTGGGACAGCTCGCACCTCCACCGTGGTCGCCGACAACGCCTCCTGGTCCGTGAGACTGCAGAGCCTAGCGTCGCCCACTCACCTGGTCGAGGTGACGGCCAACCGGTGCCTTCCTGGTACCCTCTGACTACTGGCTAGTAGTACGAACTTGGTCCCCTCTGCTTTCAGGTTTCATCAATCTCTGATCCAGGCTTGGATCTCTACGAACTATTCAGCACTGGTCGCCGGCCAGCAACTCCTTTTCTTCCGGCTCCTGGCTCGTCAGCGAAGACCCCGACGCCTGTAAGACTTGTGCAGCCGCAGCCCTCGTGGCTAGGTAACTCGGCATTTCGGTGCCTGCATAGCCTCCTTACTCTAGGGTCCCGAGTCCCTCGCTTCCGACTTGCCTTAACCTTTCCGTGTCCTCGGACACTTGTTTAAACGTGCACTTGAAGTATTTGCTAAAGAGATTTGGTTGTGCTTAGTACCCTGTCCTCATAAAGAGTACAGGGCTGTTGTGATTCTTAATAAATATACTGTTTATTTTCATAACACTTGTGTGGTGTCCTTTCACTGGGTGTTCAAGGGGTACATGTGTGGTAAACAGCTAGCTTAACGCGCCCTCTCGAGTCTTTAGCCTTAGACTGCTCGTATCCACGCTACTAGGATAGCTGGTCTATAGGTTGACTTACAACCAAACACCATAAGGGTCGTTGGAACGATACATAGCGGTCGCTAGAATAGCGAACGTTGCATATCGGGCCAACTTCTCACAATGCCTATATAGCGACGGGCACATGGGCAAGTGATTTGACAAATAACCTTCTCGCTATTGCAATTCGTGTGCCGTTTTAGCACCCATGGGCGTGATGTGCCAATATTCACTGTGAGCGTTTTCTTGGTTTGTGGGCATACAGAGCAGTTACTACAAGGGCGGTGGCCTTGTACAGGTGGAAGATTCCACAGTGTCGTTGTTGGTTCATTTGGGATAGAACTTGGCCTAGTATGCACCAGTGCATCTCTCAAGTTGGAACTTCTCTTGAAAGAAAAGAGTGGCGTTGGAATATTATCACCCGCAGTGTTCAGTATACGCCAATTTTGCCGAACAATTTTTAGGACCGACGATGAGGCCGTACTGTACGTGGTGACAAAAGTTAGTTTTTCGAGGGGCGGTTTTTCCACAGGGCTTGTTAATAAGGCTTCAGGATGATTGTTAGAGGCCCTTTTGCATGATTTTTTAATTAATGCACTCGGATAGAGTCGTTGTTTCAGCTTGGTGGAAAGAACACCGGCTTGTTCTTGGAAGTCAGGTTTCTCAGAACAATTTCTACGAACCCTGAGAAATTGTCCAAAGGTCAAGTTTGCTCTAAGGGAACGTGGATGATGGCTGTCAAACCTGAGCAAAGAATTTCTGGACATTGGTTTCCGGTACAGAGTACTTGTCAGGTGACCTTCCGTAGGAATGATCAAAAGATCTAAGAATGGAAGTTCTGTTGCACTATATTCCACTGTGAATCTTAAGTAGTGGTTCTGATTGTTAAGCCAATTTTGGAAAGCAAGTATAGACTGACTGTCTCCACGCCACACCACAAGGACTTCATCAATGTACCTCTTCCACAACACCGTTTGATGGTAATACGGGTTGTTGTGGTTGAGGACATGCTGGGTTTCAAATAGATGGACATATAAATTTGCCAGACTCGGCGCAATTTTACTGCCCATAGAAGTCCCCGATATCTGGAGAAAAATAGAGTCTTCAAATTGAAAAAAATTCTCGGTCATAGCGAGCCTCGCCAAATCCATGATGAAGAGGATGGGTGTGATACTTTCATGGGTAGTGTTTTCTAAAAGTCCTCTAACGGTCTGCAGAGTTTCTTCTTGCGGTATGCAAGTATATAAAGATTCTACATCAAAACTGACAAGAATGTCAGTGTCGGTGTTGAACTCAACCTCGGGTAAGAGACGGAAAACATCCTTTGTGTCCTGAAGGTAAGTGGGCATGGTTTTTACTAGAGGTCTTAGGAAGACGTCCACAAAGGATGAAAGAGGTTCAAGAAGTGAACCAATCCCAGAGATGATGGGTCGTCTTGGGGGGAGGGGGGGGCCTGGCAGCTTTGTGGATTTTTGGCAGTGCATAAACGTATGGAGTGACTGGGTGTGGTGTGACCAGAAACTTGGCCTCTTGAGATGTTATCCAGCCCTCCGCCACCACCCATGTGGTAACTGCTCTGTATGCCCACAAACCAAGAAAACGCTTACAGTGAATATTGGCACATCACGCCCATGGGTGCTAAAACGGCACACGAATTGCAATAGCGAGAAGGTTATTTATCAAATCACTTGCCCGTGTGCCCGTCGGTATATAGGCATGACGACCAGAAAGATCAAACTAAGGATACAAGAACACAAGAGTACCATCAGGCGTGACAAACAAGCGACCCGGATGACAAACCACTTTCTCATGATGAAACACTCTGCTGAAGATATGGAATGGTTAGTACTTGAACAACCATTCATACCCGCACATGTTAGCGATATCTCCCATTTTCTGTTAGTCAAAGAACAGAAATGGATTTTCAAACTTAAATGCGACATCGAGGGGCTGAATGACAAAATTTCATGGATTCAGCTCTGAGACAACTGAACTCTTTCCACAATTTGGTCCTGTTGTAGATACCTGTGTGCAGTTCCAGTTATTTCAACAGACACCTCAAATTCTGGTAGTCACTCATAAGAATCTAGGTTTCTATGCTATATTAAAACTATGACCGGCCTTATTCCACCTGGTGAAGGCGAGCACTTTAAAAACGTTCACATCTAACGTTTATTCTATATTCAGAATGACGCCCATTTGTAGATGTACAATCCATCTTAGACACTTAAAGCTTGCACCTGTTGTTTATTCTAAAGTTTGACACCGGGTGAATTCTAATTCTGTCAAACTAATATGTCTGCAGTTATGCATGGTCGTAAGAATACAGATCGGCATTCGTTTTCCGGTCCTCGAACAAGGACCAATCAACAAGTATACCTGTTATGCCTCTTTCTATGTGGTTCGCTACGGTTCCACTCTCAATACACGCGGCTGCAGACTTGCACGACCGTTTACATCAAACGTTTATATCTGACTTCAGAATGACGCTTAGTTGTAGATGCACAATCCATCTTAGAAACGTTAAGCTTATACGTGTTTTTTACCTTAAAAATTGAGATCGGGTTCATTTTATTTATAATAAAAACCTCTATGCCTACAGTTACGTACGGCCCAGAGCATTAAGATCGGCACTGGGTTTCCGGTTTTCGCTAAAGGACCAATCAATAACAAACATATCTGTTAAGCTTTTTCCTATCTGGTCCGCCATGGTTCCACCCGGAATATACGTGGCTGCAGTCACGTACGACCGGAAACACATAGATCGACATCCGGGTTCCGGCATGTACGGAAGGACCAATCAACAACAAGTATTCCTGGTATGCCTTATTCTATCTGGTCCGCTACTGTTCCACCCTAAATAAACGTTGTGGAAGCGTTTGCCCAGGTGTTTCCGTTTCCGATACTAAAACCAATCATCACGAACATGTTTGATGAACCCAAAAAACGCGGCTCCTCTTTGGTCCGCATTTGGCCTTCTTATTCCGTCCAACCAGACATGCTCACCACCTTCCCCTCGGGTCAGATGTTAGACCGAGGCAACAACGGACAGGTTGGTGACACTATTTAGGCTCTCCAGACTTCCTAGCTGGACATTTCTCTGCTGAGCTCCGTGTTTCATGCAATATTAGGCATGCTCTTATCCTCACTTTTATTAATTTCTGTCAGCTTAAAAGAATTATGACAAAATTTCTAACATGCAGGACATATATTTTTTTGAACACATGTTCAAGATCTCTGTTGATGTGTCCCTCTCTTCCACATTCGTGAAGAGAGGTACACTAGATTATTCAATTTTAACTGGAGCACTCAAAATTTGAAATTTATACAAACCAGAGGTGCCTTGATTTTGATTCCATCCACGTGCTTTACCTGCTACCATGCCACTAATCACTGCCTACATCGAACATCACCAAAAATTTCTCACCACGCACTTTATGGCGAGCATTTACATATGTAAGAAAACCTTTTCATGTCTTTATCCCCATGTTTAGAGCGTGGCCTCTTTGACCTGAGCGAGTGCCAGGCGAGGTGAGGCCTTCTCCATAACATTTATGGGTGAGTTGTATTTATCAAACTGTGGTACATTGATTTACACATTACTGTTGTTATCTAGAATGCTCATATTTGCTTCTATCTTTTTTCGTCAGGAGAGTGTCTGTCAAAAAATTATGAGACTACCATAGAGTAAAGAAATTTTACCGGTAGGTCTACATCATTATCACCCAAGGTGTGTTTGTTTCAATGTTGCAGTAGTGTACAGTATAGGTCCTGATTAAAGCCTGTCAAGGCTGAAACATGTTGACCAATTAATATCTACGACTGATAGTAATTCTTTCCATACTATCTTCACTCTGCTTTTAATTATGCCGTTATGATGGTCACTCCTAATAAAGCATTTCTCTGTCATCATAACAGGTATTTTTAACTTTTTTCTTCACACTCTGAGCACTGCAACCTTTTCCCTTCAGCCCACTAACACTACCTGCTGGCTGTCCATCTCACTGGCGGATCCTATACTAGCATCCCTCGAAAAGAGATCTGAAGAGGTGTCTAGTGGATACCAGTTGCTAATTCCAACCCAGATGATGAGGTTCCGCCTACGGGTGGGCTGATGGGTACTTTCATTGTCTGTACTCTCTCCTTTGGATTTTTCTTCCTCTATACACTACATTTGAGTGTTTAGTTTTTCCACGGTATTCGTAGAGACCCTTAGCATCCCCTTCTGTGTTGTTTAATTGTTTAATTGGGGGACAGGATGCAAGTTGGTCTGTAAACATTGTTTCCCCTCAGAACCTCCTCATATTTTGTTCTTTGTTGATATAGTGCAGCTACGGCTGCGGGTCTTTTTCAGAATAGGCTAGCCCCAACAGCTTTGTTTTTTTTCTTTTTTGGTGATATTCAGTAGGTGTTCAATATGGCAGACTTTGCGGGTTTAGCATTTGATGATGAGACATTATCATCTATTCTTAGTGAGAATCCCAGTATGTTGGACTCAATACCTACCATGGGACCAACACCTCCAGGAGACTGGGATACCATTCTTAATTTAAAGAAGAGTCATTCACGCACTATTATTCATGGACAGATTATGGCCGAGTACCTGCATGGCAAATGCGCCCCAACTGGTCTAGTTGTGACTAATACTCCCAGACTGTTTCTCACGGACAAAGCATTCCTAAAAGACTGGTCACTAATCGCGTGGCAATGCACTCGCGATTGGCTGATCTTAATTATCACGACTGCCAAAAGGGTGGCTGATGCCATCCTTGTGGAGATACAAGTCTTGGAAGGCCAAATAAAAACTACACTCACGACCAAACAGTTACACATAGATACTCATAAACAAGGGAAAGGGTATGGGTCTAACTATGCAACCTCCTCCTACGATCCTGACTCTAGTGATTCAGACACCAGCCGGACATCACAATGGAGAGGAAGAGGTCGATACAATCGCCCAAATTGTAGGCGCACTGGACAAGGCAATATGTACCAACAGGGCCCCTGGTGGCCACACACTCAATGGGGATACCCACAATTTCCACCGCCTATGTCTCACTACAAAATGCAGCCTCAATTTTATGATAGCCAAGCTTTTTTAGGACAAGGCCGGGCTGGAAAAGAGGCAGACGGAGGGGTCAAACCCAAGTACAATGGGCAGACGAGATAGAGGCTCCAAACACACGGAGCAAGCGAGGCCAATAACCATTATTCCAGGAAGCGACGAAGACCTTGTAGTCAATTTGAGTTCACGCACTCGACCTCCATGGAACACCAAGTGCTAAACAAAGGCCTTGGGTTTGTACCAACTAATAATGGGGATGCTTTCCAGCTTCGAAGTGAAGTTGAAAACTTCTTCCGAAAGGTTCGGCTTCATTTCTTTTTTGCTGACAGTAGAAAGGAACCAGCACAACCAACCATTGAAACGAATACAGGTCTCAAGATGAAATCGACTTTTGTTCCCCTTCTCCAACAGGTGCCATCTAAAGTGGGCACGTTTGAAAAAGCAGTGGTACATGACATCAATTCTCTTAACCTGTCCAAAACTGGTATTTTTCAGAACCTACCCAGAGCAGAGAGATTAGCACTGGAAACTTTATCTAATGACACAAACATTATCATCAAGCCGGCCGATAAGGGTGGTGCGATAGTCATTCAGGACACCACCTCTTATAGTGCCAAATGTCTTAGACAGCTAAGTGATACCAACTCTTACACACTGTTGTCGGTTGATCCCACTACTAGACTTTTGACTGAAATCAAAAATCTAGTGGAAGAGGCGAGTGCGGAGGGCTGGATAACATCTCAAGAGGCCAAGTTTCTGGTCACACCACACCCAGTCACTCCATACTTTTATGCACTGCCAAAAATCCACAAAGCTGCCAGGCCCCCCCCCCCCCCAAGACGACCCATCATCTCTGGGATTGGTTCACTTCTTGAACCTCTTTCCTCCTTTGTGGACGTCTTCCTAAGACCTCTAGTAAAAACCATGCCCACTTACCTTCAGGACACAAAGGATGTTCTCCGTCTGTTACCAGAGGTTGAGTTCAACACCGACACTGACATTCTTGTCAGTTTCGATGTAGAATCTTTATATACTTGCATACCGCAAGAAGAAACTCTGCAGACCGTTAGAGGACTTTTAGAAAACACTACCCATGAAAGTATCACACCCATCCACTTCATCATGGATTTGGCGAGGCTCGCTATGACGAGAACTTTTTTCAATTTGAAGACTCTATTTTTCTCCAGATATCGGGGACTTCTATGGGCAGTAAATTTGCGTAGAGTCTGGCGAATTTATATGTCCATCTCTTTGAATCCCAGCATGTCCTCAACCACAACAACCCGTATTACCATCTAACGGTGTTGTGGAAGAGGTACATTGATGACGTCCTTGTGGTGTGGCGTGGAGACAGTCAGTCTATACTTGCTTTCCAAAATTGGCTTAACAATCAGAACCACTACTTAAGATTCACAGTGGAATATAGTGCAACAGAACTTCCATTCTTAGATCTTTTGATCATTCCTAGGGAAGGTCACCTGACAAGTACTCTGTACCGGAAACCAATGTCCAGAAATTCTTTGCTCAGGTTTGACAGCCATCATCCACGTTCCCTTAGAGAAAACTTGCCCTTTGGACAGTTTCTCAGGGTTCGTAGAGATTGTTCTGAGAAACCTGACTTCCAAGAACAAGCCGGGGTTCTTTCCACCAAGCTGAAACAACGACTCTATCCGAGTGCGTTAATTAGAAAAGTCATGCAAAAGGGCCTCTAACAATCATTGTGAAGCCTTATTAGCAAGCCCTGTGGAAAAACCGCCCCTCGAAAAACTAACTTTTGTCACCACGTACAGTACGGCCTCATCGTCGGTCCAAAAAATTATTCGGCAAAATTGGCGTATACTGAACACTGCGGGTGATAATATTCCAACGCCACTCTTTTCTTTCAAGAGAAGTTCGAACTTGAGAGATGCACTGGTGCATACTAGACCACGTTCTATCCCAAATGAACCAACAACGACACTGTGGAATCTTCCACCTATACAAGGCCACCACCCTTGTGGTAACTGCTCTGTATACCCACAAACCAAGAAAACGCTCACAGTGAATATTGGCACATCACGCCCATGGGTGCTAAAACGGCACACAAATTGCAATAGCGAGAAGGTTATTTATCAAATCACTTGCCCGTGTGCCCGTTGCTATATAGGCATGACGACCAGAAAGATCAAACTAAGGATACAAGAACACAAGAGTACCATCAGGCGTAACAAACAAGCGACCCGGATGACAAACCACTTTCACATGATGAAACACTCTGCTGAAGATATTGAATGGTTAGTACTTGAACAAACATTCATACCCGCACATGTTAGCGATATCTTCCATTTTCTGTTCGTCAAAGGACAGAAATGGATTTTCAAACTTAAATGCGACATCGAGGGGCTGAATGACGAAATTTTATGGATTCAGCTCTGAGACAACTGAACTCTTTCCACAATTTGGTCCTGTTGTAGATACCTGTGTGCAGTTCCAGTTATTTCAACAGACACCTCAAATTCCGGTAGTCACTCATAAGAATCTAGGTTTCTATGCTATATTAAAACTATGACCGGCCTAATTCCACCTGGTGAAGGCGAGCACTTTAAAAACGTTCACATCTAACGTTTATTTCTAAATTCAGAATGACGCCCATTTGTAGATGTACAATCCATCTTAGACACTTAAAGCTTGCACCTGTTGTTTATTCTAAAGATTGACACCTGGTTAATTCTAATTCTGTCAAACTAATAGGTCTGCAGTTATGCATGGTCGTAAGCATACAGATCGGCATAGGTTTTCCGGTCCTCAAACAAGGACCAATCAACAACAAGTATACCTGTTATGCCTCTTTCTATGTGGTTCGCTACGGTTCCACTCCCAATACACGCGGCTGCAGACTTGCACGACCGTTTACATCAAACGTTTATATCGGACTTCAGAATGACGCTTAGTTGTAGATGCACAATCCATCTTAGAAACGTTAAGCTTATACGTGTTGTTTACCTTAAAAATTGAGACCGGGTTCTTTTTTTTAATAAAAAAACCTAGATGCCTACAGTTACGCACAGCCCTGAGCATTAAGATCGGCACTGGGTTTCCGGTTTTCGCTAAAGGACCAATCAATAACAAACAAATCTGTTAAGCTTTTTCCTATCTGGTCCGCCATGGTTCCACCCGGAATATACGTGGCTGCAGTCACGTACCACCGGAAACACATAGATCGACATCCGGGTTCCGGCATGTACAGAAGGACCAATCAACAACAAGTATACCTGGTATGCCTTATTGTATCTGGTCCACTACTGTTCCACCCTAAATAAACGTTGTGGAAGCGTTTGCCCAGGTGTTTCCGTTTCCGATACTAAAACCAATCATCACCGAACATGTTTGATGAACCCAAAAAACGCGGCTCCTCTTTGGTCCGCATTTGGCCTTCTTATTCTGTCCAACCAGACATGCTCACCACCTTCCCCTCGGCTCAGATGTTAGACCGAGGCAACGACGGACAGGTTGGTGACACTATTTAGGCTCTTCTTCTCAGAAGCTCCAGACTTCCTAGCTGGACATTTCTCTGCTGAGCTCCGTATTTCATGCAATATTAGCCATGCTCTTATCCTCACTTTTATTAATTTCTGTCAGCTTAAAAGTATTATGACAAAATTTCTAACATGCAGGACATACATTTTTTTGAACACATGTTCAAGATCTCTGTTGATGTGTCCCTCTCTTCCACACGTATCAGGCTATACACATGCACATTTGTGAAGAGAGGTACACTAGATTATTCAATTTTAACTGGAGCACTCAAAATTTGAAATTTATACAAACCAGCGGCGCCTTGATTTTGATTCCATCCACGTGCTTTACCTGCTACCATCCCACTAATCACTGCCTACATCGAACATCACCCACAATTTCTCACCACACACTTTATGGCGAGCATTTACACATGTAAGAAAACCTTTTCATGACTTTATCCCCATGTTTAGAGCGTGGCCTCTTTGACCTGAGCGAGTGCCAGGCGAGGTGAGGCCTTCTCCATAACATTTATGGGTGGGTTGTATTTATCAAACTGTTGTTATCTAGAATGCTCATATTTGCTTCTATCTTTTTTCTTCAGGAGAGTGTCTGTCAAAAAATTATAAGACTACCATAGAGTAAAAAATTTTTTACCGGTAGGTCTACATCATTATCACCCAAGGTGTGTTTGTTTCACTGTTGCAGTAGTGTACATTATAGGTCCTGATGAAAGCCTGTCAAGGCTGAAACATGTTGACCAATTAATATCTACGACTGATAGTAATTCTTTCCATACTATCTTCACTCTGCTTTTAATTATGCCGTTATGATGGTCACTCCTAATAAAGCATTTCTCTGTCATCATAACAGGTATTTTTAACTTTTTTCTTCACACTCTGAGCACTGCAACCTTTTCCCTTCAGCCCACTAACACTACCTGCTGGCTGTCCATCTCACTGGCGGATCCTATACTAGCATCCCTCGAAAAGAGATCTGAAGAGGTGTCTAGTGGATACCAGTTTCTAATTCCAACCCAGATGATGAGATTCCGCCTACGGGTGGGCTGATGGGTACTTGCATTGTCTGTACTCTCTCCTTTGGATTTTTCTTCCTCTATACACTTTCCACGGTATTCGTAGAGACCCTTAGCATCCCCTTCTGTGTTGTTTACAAACATAGAATAAAAGTAAAAAAAGATGCAATACCAATAAAACATAAATTGAGAAGTGTTCCGTTTAGTATAAGAGAAGAATTGGAAAAAGAGCTGGTATCCATGCATAAGAGAGGAGTGATCGAACCTATAGACTCTTCTGATTGGGCTTCTCCATTAGTAGTAGCCCAAAAAAAAAACAATGAGCAGAGGATCTGCATTGACTTGCGCAGTTTGAACAAAGTCAATTGAGTTGACTCGCACCCTCTACCAAACATATCCAAAATGCTGGGCATGGTAGCAGGAGCAAAAATCTTCTGCAAACTCGATCTAGCGTCAGCATATCATCAGGTCGAACTGGACAAAGAATCACTTCATCTTACTGCGTTTAATTCTACCGCAAGCATATTTCAATTCTGCTGCATGCCGTTTGGCCTTGCATCAGCAGCTTCAGATTTCCAGCGTCTGATGGTAAATCTCCTCAAAGCAATAAATAAAGTGTCAATCTTCCAAGACGATGTACTTATATACGTCTGAACATGATGCAACGTTGTGTCAGGTACTTTCAACAGTCCAAAACCATGGAATTGGGATTAAGCATGACAAATGTGTGTTCTCCAAAGACTGTGGAATACTTGGGTCACATAATCTCTAGCAATGGTGTCATGCCAAAACCCAGCCTTGTGCAAGCAATAGTGGATGCGTCAGCCCCAAAGGACAAAACAGGAGTAAAATCTCTGCTGGGTCTGACTGAGTTCTATTCATGCTTCATACATGATTATGCCACCAGAATACACCCCATATCTAATTTGCTAAAACATCAGACTGAGTTTGTATGGGATGAAGAATGTAAGCACACATTTGAATGGCTCAAAACACAACTCACCTCAGTCAAAGCTCTAAAACGATTGATTCCTCGTTACGCTGCACAGAAACTGTAGATGCAAGCTGTTATGGTCTGGGTGCTGTCCTAACCCAGGATGTAGGTACTCAAGAACACACCAATGGTTTTGCATCTAGGGTACTGAGGGACTCTGAATCACATTATTCGGCCATAGAAAAGGAACTTCTTGCGTGTTGGTTGGCCATTGAAAAGTTCAAGTGCTACCTATTGGGAAGAAAGTTTATCCTACAAACAGACCACAAACCATTAGAATCCATCTTGGGGAACACAAACCATCACAACACAACACCACGTATAGCTCGCCTTGCATCCAAACTTCTCCAATTCAACTTTGATGTTGTACACATCTCAGGAGGAAAGAACATTCAAGCTGATGCATTCTCACACATATGCCTCCTATTCCTAATGACGATGATTAATTAATTAATTAATGTTTGAGCTTGTAAAGCGCACTGCTACCCGTATGTCTCCTGGCGCTGTACAACGCTGGGAAACCGGTCCTGGCTTTCCCTGTGGGATGGTCCCTGCTGGGATTCCCCAAGGTGAAGCCAGGCATCCCCGGCGTTGATGGGGCCGTTGTGGAGATTAGGCAAGTTAATGCCCAGAGTTGCCGAGTGGGACCCCTGATTAGAGTAGGCACCGAAGCGAGAATTATCGAATCTGCTGACCCAAGTCCAAGACCCTGCCGCGTCGGAAATTGAACCCTGGTCCCGGCCGACTTCTGCACCCGGGTCTGCCGCCTCTAACCAGTGAGCCACACCACTGATGAGCATGAAGACTGCACAATTGCCAGTGAAGAATTACAAAATGTGTGTTCTGTTGATGAAAGCAGTTGGCGTTCTGCCATGGATTCTGATGAAATTTTGAATGATGTAGAAAAATCCATTATTAATGGGTAGCCAAAAGAGAGAAATGTTAATGATGATATTCAGCCATTTGTTAAAGTCAATGATGAGCTGCCACTTGAAGATGATCTTATTTTCAGATTAGATAAATTAGTTCCCCCTGTCAGTATTAGGAAGACTCTTCTATCTAAAGCCCATGAGGGTCACCTGGGAGCTACTCTTACTAAACGTAGAATTCGTGAATATTTCTGGTGGCCCCATATGGACAGGTACATTGATGATCTAGTCAGGGAATGCATTATTTGTGCGGGTAGTGATAAGACAACGCACATCCAATCCTCCTCTCACTCCCATACCTCTTCCTGAGAATCCCTGCGATAAAGTGGGTATTGATGTTATGGGTCCTTTCCACACTCTATCCTATCAGACACAGTTTGCCATAGTGTTAGTTGACTACTACTCTTAATGACCCGAAGTCAAATTTGTACCTAAAGCAGATTCAAAACAGATTTTGGAAATCATGAAAGAGATCTTCATGAGGGAGGGTTTTCCCAAAACTGTTATCTCTGACAACGGAGTACAATTAGTCTTGGCTGATGTTGAAAAAATTCTTAATGAATCCTCTATAACCCATCTAAAAAGCTCACTTCATCATCCGCTGACTAATGGGCTGGTGGAGAAGCTCAACAGTCATTGGGGATTGTATAGCAAAGCTATTCCTGCTGCTATTCCTGCTGCTGTAAGAACTATGCTGTGGTTCTACAGGACCACACCCCACCCAACCACGGGTGTCTCTCCTTTTGAACTTCGCAAACGAAGGAAGCCTAGCACCGATTTTAGGCCAGCATGGAGGTCTAAGTGGTTCAAACGAAGACATCTGCAGTAGAGATAAACAACCGCAAAGGTGCACCACAATATTCTTCAAGTGACAATATTGTTAATAAGTCTCGGAAAGGTGATGCTTTTCTTGTTTTTTCAAAATCGTTAACACCGTACAGCCGACGCGTTTCGTCCCATGGGGACTTCTTCAGGGTTTATTGACTGGAAAGCAAAGCTTCCAAGTCTATCCTCTAAGTCAAAAGTCTATATGACGCCTATCCAAATATCAAAAAAGGTCTTTGTAAAGACTTGATGTAGGCTTTGGCTAAGTCTTTTGTAAGTCTTAAAAATCTACGGTGTGGGTAATGCAGACTTCGAATAGTTGAATATCAGCTCTGCCACGTAATAGAAATATATTTATAGACCAAAAAGATAATCGTTCTCTCAAACTATTGCCTGTATTGGGTATAATGTCCACTGGATATAAGATTATGTAAACCTCAACATCGGCTCATACGCCGACGACACCCAGCTGATCCTCTCCCTCACCAAGGCCCCCACAGCCGCCAAATCCAACCTCCACGAAGGAATGAAGGCCATCACCGTATGGATGACAAACAACCACCTGAAACTGAACTCGGACAAGACAGAGGTCCTCATCATCGGATCCAACCCCTCCGCCTGAGAGGGCTCATGGGGGCCGGCCGCAGTGGGAGCTGCACCGACGCCCACTAACCAGGCATGCAACCTGGGAGTCATCCTGGACTCCATACTATCAATGACCCAGCAAGTGAACGCCGTCTCTTCCTCATGCTTCAACACCCTCCGTATGCCCACCAGTACGAGAAGGACAGCCCAGGCCCTCGTCAGCAGCAGACTGGACTACGGAAACGCTCTCTACGCAGGAACCTAAGCCAAACTCCAGAAACAACGCATACAAAACGCCTCCGCATGCCTCATTCTCGACATCCCTCGCCACATCACAGCCCACCTGAAAGACCTGGACTGGCTCCTCGTCAACAAGAGGATCACCTTCAAGCTCCTCACCCACGCTCACAAAGCTCTCCACAATACTGGACCGGCGTACCTCAACGAACGACTCACCTTCTACACTCCGAACCGCCAGCTTCGCTCCGCTGACATCGCCCTCGCCAGCGCCCCGCAACCGTAGAGCGACCGCAGGTGGCAGATCGTTCTCCCATCTCGCCGCAAAAACCTGGAACACCCTCCCCATACGCCTACGACAAACCTGCTAGCCTTCAGGAGACTCCTCAAAACCTGGCTGTTTGAGCAGTAGCAGCATCCTCCCCCCCCCCCCGAGCACCTTGAGACCCTCACAGGTAAGTAGTGTGTGCTCTACCAATGTACTGATTGATTGACTGATTAAACTTGCCCAAGTTAGTGGGACTTACTAGTAAAGTGGTAAGATCCATGCAACTGTCACAGACAAAGACAGCCTGATTAGGAGTTTTGACTAGGCCAGAACCCAAGGTTAACCCAACTAATCCCTTGGGAGCTGTACTACCACTTGTACTGGTGCTAGGGGGAGTAGCTGCCTTAGAGGCAGTGGTAGTAGCTTTCTTGGTGCTAGCCTTAGGACAGTTAGCATCCCTTACACAAGTAGCACCAAGGTTTATTTAGAGTTGTTAGAGACTCACCCCCAGAGGCAGGTTTTTGGGGACCTTGAGAAGACTCTTTTTTTTCTTTACCCTTCTCCCCACCTTACTCTTGGGTCTTAGAAGAATCTTGCTTCTTCTGGTCACCTCCACCACCATGGTTTTTCTGCTTAAACCTGGTGCGAAACCCATTTGTGTGCCTTCTTTCCCAATTCTTGTGGAGAGGTCAGATCAGAGTTCATCAGGTACTGGTGCAGTTGTTTATTCTGACAATTATTAAGGATGTACTCCCTCATCAACAAATTGGACAATCTCTCATAGTCAAGTACCTTGCTTCCATGAAGCCAGCCTTCCAGAGTCATAATAGCATTGTCTATTAAATCAACCTAGTCTTGAGTGTGTACCTTCTATGTGTCCTTAAACTTAACTCTGTACTGTTCAGTAGTTAAACCAACCCCATCTATAAGGGCACTCTTTAATACTGAGTATTCTCAGCATCCTCTTTTCTAATAGAGCCAGAGGATAGCTGCCCACTGCCCTTGAGGGACCTTGTAATGTACAGGCCCTCTCTAAACCAGCGATCTATTTATGGATATCATACTCCTCCTGGTAAGGAGGGACTATCTTGCTCAGGTTCCTAATATCAAAGGATGGTTCCCTGACTCTGGGAATACTAGTGTTGCCACCTACCTCTATCATTACTATTACCTGGGGGATCAGAGTTTACCAGGGTGGAGTCATCAGACTCCTCCGGGTCATATTGAGGATTAAGATCACTAGGGGAAACACCATCCTGAACCTTATTCTGGAGCATCCCCACCCACTTTGTCCTGCCTATCAGGATTCTGGAGGTCACCTAGCATAAGCAGCTCTAAGAGGTGCTTACTGGTGGGGTTACCTGTCTTTAACTTTCTAGGGGTAGACAGGGTCCTTAGTTCCTGGAAAATAAGACCACTGTATCTAGAGGGTAGAGACCCACTGGGTTCCATAACTAAAGACATGGTGACTAGGTGTAGTGTGGTGTTGCACCTACCTGACCTATTGAAAACGTAACTTCTTAAGACTGGAGAAAGGGTTGTGCTCGGCCCTTAACAACCAATTAATATGTTCAGTAGAACTTGCATGTTGACAAAAAGATTTTTATAAGTGCCTAATACTAGTGATTGTTTTTCATTTAATCCACACCTAGATTTGCTGGTAAAACAGTGCAGGCTTAAATCACAACCGCTGCACACCAATGTAGTAGGCTGGCTTAGTATATGGTGCACACTTATTTAAATGAAGCACCCTGCACTCATCCAACAACCCTTATGGTGATTTTAGTGGCCTTAGACAACCATAGAAAGCTCTTCAAGTGGTAGCTGTGGGCAGCAGCCTTCAGGCTTAGTCCAAAAGGAGTGTTAAACAGCTGTTTTACCAAAACTAATCATATACTGTAGGTTACACGAAAAAGAACCACACAGTGTAGTTATAAAAATAGTTATGATATTATTGTGCATACTCATTACCCACCCCCTCCGCGAACAAGCTATCTACTGACGCTGCAACACTACCTTCCTTTTTCTCGAACACATAGAAACATCTACCCATACATTGTCCTCCCCCACATATACCCCCATGTTATGGTTCACGTATTCACTAATATGCTGGTCCTGTTCACCGACCAGCCTTTTTTAGTTTTGGTAACAAAGACATTGTACGCACTGCACAAGAGACTTTCGACACCATATTCAGGCCAACATATCAAGCCCCCTCCTTCTTTGTACCAATAAAACGCGACAACATAAAAACACGACCTGAGGGGCAGGACTGCTACACACACTACTCTGAGACGGGCAGATAGTTCCGGGCTATGTTTTGCGATACTAGCCATTGCGCTTGCATCGCCGCCAAAGAGGGGCGCTACATGTACAAGAATGCTAAGAATCACGGCCATGGCCGTGGCGGTTCCTACCGGATGCTGCCGCCAGCACGAACCTCTGATTTTTAGACATAGTGAGCTACATCGACACGCGTCTATTAACACACTTGCGATATCGCAAGGGACTGCTTTTCAAATTCTATGCCCCCATGGCAGACTTACTGATACAGCCACCTGCAATGCTTACACATGGGAGGGGACTGTTACTCATGTGATGAAGATGACAACACATCACTGTTGTTCTACAAACTGATAAAACCCTACAGGCCTACTTACTTATTCAGATATGTGATATAATGAATATGCTTACTACGAAGACAATGTGCCGCCGGACACCAGGGTTGTCGGCCATACGGCTGTGTAAGCTTGGCAATGTCTTATATGGCTATTGTTCTACGCGGCTGGCCCCCAGGGGTTGTAGGCTGTATGCTGTGTATAACGCATTCTGTACAATAAAGGTCTTTAAACAAAAAAAAAAAAACATACTCATTGACACATTGGTATGTCTCCTACCCGGAGATATCACAACAATACACACAATGTTTCAAAAGTAGAACAGGTAAATAGCACAACTACACAGTGGTCTCCAGGAGGAGACCAAACCATATGCTAAGGAGGTTGAAATGCGAACTGCGACCGAATTTGAGACTTGACCCAGAAGACGCAGAAGAGCTGGAGACCCAAGGAACCACCCAAGGTAAGCACCCAGGGAGCCTACGGATGCTGTGTAAAGAGAGTAAACACAGCAGAATACTCAATGCAAGTCAATGAGAACGTCGCGGTTGCAGTTTTCGATAAGAAGGACCCTTACTAGAGGACCCTGAAGAAATCTCGTGGAAGATGGAAGGTTAGAGAGTCACCCCACCCATGGATACCCCAGGAACCCGGAGACCTACACCAAGTAAGCTGGGTGTATAGGTGTAAAGTAACGTCAGAAACCGCTGTACACCACAATGGAGGACTTCAGTGAATATGCCGCTGGAAAAGAAAGTCAAAGAGTCCGGTGGCATCTAAGGGTGGATTCTTGAAGAGGAATACTTGCAAGCAGAGAGGACAGAGTCTACGCCACTCAGAAGTGACCAGGAGGCACAGAAGACCAATAACCACCGTTGAACAAAGATGAAGGAGAGTTGGCGGTGACCTTGTCGCTGCAGCTGTGAGGACCAGACGATGCTGTGGAAGACCAAGAGTCGTTGACAAGCTGTCCCATGTCGGAAGTCAAGAGCCAGGGGGTCGGTGTTCGGTGGGAGCACCAACAAGCCTTGGCACCAGCAACAGACAAGGAAAGTTAAAAAGGTGCAGTGTTGGGACCAGCAAGATCTAAGGGACTCCTCACACACAGGAGAGTCAAAGCGGGCCCGGAGCAAGCAGGGGAGCCCACTGGTGCCAAAGAAGACCCTCAAGAGGACCTACAGGCCAAAGGCACAGGAGTCGCAAGAGGACCGCGAATAACTCACCAATTATGCAGGCCCACGGTGCAGAGGATGCGGTGAGGATGAAGATCTTGGTAGCAAAAAATGCTGGAGGCTTGAGCTTCTTGGAGCCCGAAGATCTCTGGAGAAGACAATCAACAAGCCTTGGCAATGGCAAGGTTGATACAGTGCACATAGGTCCGTTCCAGCGGTTCCAACGAGGGATACTGGCCTCAAACTCAGAGAGAAGATAGGACAGGCCTCGAGGGAGTTGCAATACCACCACCTGTGTTGCTGAGTCTCTTGGAGTCTGTGGGATGTCAGGAGCAGCAGACCGGTGAGCTTAGTTGTGGTGCCTGCAGATGCAGGAGAGTGACTCCTTCACTCCAAGGGAGATTTCTTCAGGTGTCTTGGATGCCCACGTCAAGTCAAGTCAAGTCAAAATATTTGCATAGCGCACTACTCACCCAGAGGGTCTCAAGGCGTTTGTGGGGGGGGGGGGGGCGGAGTGGGGGGTTGGCTAATTCTGAAATAGCCAGGTTGTTTTCTGAAGGAGAGGTGGTTCTGTGTGAGGCGGAGGTGGGTGGGGAGAGAATTCCAGGTTTTGGCCGCTAAGTAGGAGAATGATCTTCCTCCCATGGTGGCTCTTCGGATGCGTGGAATTGCGGAGAGGGCTTGATTGGACGATCGTAGTTGGCGGGTGGGGGTGTAAAAGGTCATGCGCGTGTTGAGGTATTTGGGTCCTAGGTTGTAGAGGGTTTTGTGTGCGTGGGTGAGGAGACGGAACGTTATTCTCTTGTTGACGGGGAGCCAGTGAAGGTCTCTCAGGTGACCGGATATGTGATTGTGGCGGGGCATGTCTAGGATGAGTCGGGCGGAGGCGTTCTGAATGCGTTGGAGTTTTTTCTGTAATTTGGCGGTGGTTCCGGCGTAGAGGGTGTTTCTGTAGTCTAGTCGGCTTGTGACAAGTGCTTGGGTGACCGTCTTTCTTGTTTCAGTGGGGATCCATCGGAAGATCTTTCTGAGCATACGTAAGATGTTAAAGCATGATGATGACATGGCGTTGACTTGTCTGGTCATCAAGAGGGAGGAGTCTAGAATGACTCCCAGGTTGCGGGCATGGTCTGTTGGTTTGGGTGCGCTGCCCAGGGCCGGTGGCCACCATGAGTCGTCCCATGCAGAGGGGGAGGATCCTAGGATGAGGACTTCTGTCTTGTCTGAATTCAGTTTTAAGCAGCTGTTCTTCATCCACTCGGCTACGTCTTTCATCCCTTCATGTAGGTTGGTTTTGGCAGTGTTTGGGTCTTTGGTGAGGGAGAGGATCAGCTGTGTGTCGTCAGCATAGGAGATGATGTTGAGGTTGTGCTGGCGTGCGATGGATGCGAGGGGTCTCACGTAGACGTTGAAGAGGGTGGGGCTGAGCGATGATCCTTGTGGTACGCCGCAGATTACTTCGGTGGCCTCTGATCTGAAAGGGGGGAGGCGGACTCTCTGGGTTCTTCAGGCGAGGAACGAGATGATCCAATCTAGTGCTTTTCCTTGTATCCCAACGTTGCTGAGGCGTTGTACAAGGGTGCGGTGGCAGACCGTGTCAAACGCTGCGGAGAGGTCCAGGAGGATGAGGGCAGCTGTTTCCCCGTTGTCGCGTAATATTCGGATGTCGTCTGTGGCCGCGATGAGGGCGGTCTCGGTGCTGTGTTTGGCTCGGAAGCCGGACTGTGTGGGGTCGAGGGAGCCGTTAGACTCGAGGAAGGCGGCGAGTTGACTGTTGACGGTCTTCTCTATGACTTTGGCGGGAAAAGGGAGGAGCGAGATGGGGCGGTAGTTCTAAAGTTCAGTGGGGTCTGCTGCAGATTTCTTCAGGAGGGCACTGAGTTCGACATGTTTCCTGCTTTCCGGCAAGGTAGCGGTGTTGAGGGAGCAGTTGATGATATCCCGGAGATGGGTGCGATGATGGAGTCGGCCTTGTTGAAGATGTGGTAGGGGCATGGGTTGGTTGGTGATCCGGAGTGAATGGAGTTCATCAGGCGGATGGTGTCTTCGGTGCTGATCGGGTTCCAGTCGCAAAGGGTGGTGGTGGGGGGCTTCAGTTCGGTGGTAAGGAGGGTGGACTGGTCGCCGAAGCTGTTATGTATGTCAGCAATTTTGCTGTGGAATAACGAGGCTAGAGAGTCGCAGAGGTCTTGAGAGGGGAGGGAGTGATGTCGTTGGTGCCGGCGCTGGGATTGGTAAGCTCTTTGACGATGCTGAAGAGTTCCTTGCTGTTGTGGGCATTGTTGTCGAGTCGATCCTTGAATGCTGATTTCTTGGTGGATCGGATCAGCTGGTGGTGTTTGCGAGTGGCGTCCTTGAGGGCGGTCATCTTGTCTGTGGTTGGGTTTTTTCGCCAGGTTTTCTCGAGGGTGCGGCAGTTCTTTTTGGAGTTCTTGAGGTCGTCATTGAACCAGGAGGCTTTTTTGCTAACTGGCTTGTTGTGATGGTTTTTCAAGGGCGCTAATTCGTCAGCGCAGTGCGTGATCCATTGTGCGAGATTGATGGCTGTTTGATTTGGGTCAGATGATTTGGCGGAAGGGTTTTGGTTTAGCGATGTGGTGAGCTGGTCGGTGATGATTTTGTTCCAGTTTCTGCGGGGGACTTGTTGTGGGTGGTGGTGTGTCGTGGTCTTTCTGAAGTTGAAATGGACGCAGCTGTGGTCCGTCCAGTGGAGTCCTGTGGCGTGATCGAAGGAGACGTGCTTGCTGGAGGAGAAGATTGGGTCGAGCCTGTGTCCGGCGTAGTGGGTGGGGGTGTTTACCAGTTGTTTGAGTCCGAGATTGGCGAGGTTGTCCAGTAGGGTGGTGGTGTTGCTGTCGTTGTTCTTTTCCAGGTGGAAGTTGAGGTCCCCTAGGAGAATATAGTCCTCGGAGGGGAGGGCGTGTGGGCTGATAAAGTCAGTGATGTCTTCGCTGAATTGTGTGCGGGGTCCTGGTGGTCTGTAGATGAGGGTGCCTCTAAGTGTGGTCTTGGGGTCGGTGTGTAACTGGAAGTGAAGGTGTTCGGCGGCTGTGAGGGTGTCGTCGGAGCTGGTCGTGATGCGGATGGAGTTCTTGTGGACGATGGTGATGCCTCCTTCTGTGTGGTTGATGCGGTCCTTTCGGATGATCTTGTAACCGTCCGGAATGGCTATGGCGATGTCGGGCACTGATGAGGCGTTCATCCAGGTTTCTGTAAGAAAGGGAATGTCCGGCGTTGTGGTGTCTAGTAGGTTCCATAGTTCAATGGCGTGTCTGTGGACCGAGCGGGGGTTGAGCAGGATGCACTTCAGGTGGTTATTGTCGGAGCTCTGTTTGGCGTTTGTGGATACAGTGTGGGTCCTGATGCAGCAGAACTTGCAGGATTGGCAGGTGAAGGGTCCATGGGCGCGTCCTGGGGCGGCTTGGTGGCAGTCGGGGAGACAGCCGGTGTTGAGTGCAGAGAGGGTTGCGGCGTCGTACGTTAGGCAGGTGGAGTGGATTTTGAGGGTGCCAGGGGGTCTGGCGCTGGGCGCGGGCCAGGCGCGGACAGGCGCAGACGGGCTTACCTTTGGCGCGCCCGCTGCGTGTGAACGCTGCGCATGTGCCACTCAGACATAAGTGGATAGAGGAGGGGGCGGAGCGGGGAGGAGCAGCTGGGAGGCGGGAGCGGGGTGGCGAGTGTGGAGGGCCAGTAGGAGCTGGAGGGAGCGGGGGTGGGGCCGAGGGGGAGCAGCGGCAGGGACGGGCTAAGGGCACAACAAAAATAGCAAAACAATGCTGGGCGAGATCACTGGCACAAAGGAGGTCGCTGCCACAAATAAAAAAAATGCAGGCAACGATACCAGGCAGAATACAGGTCGCTGGCACAGATAGCACGATACCAGGCACAGAATGCAGGTCGCTGGCACAGATAGCACGATACCAGGCACAGAATGCAGGTCGCTGGCACAAGTGGAAATAATGCAGGAGGGACAAGCTGCGAGTGGAGCGACCGGTTCAGACCAGGTCAGGACGGTCACAGCTCCGTGTCTCGCGTGAGCAGCCTAAAGTTTGTTTGTGGGAGGGAGGAGCAGCTGGGAGGCGGGAGCGGGGTGGCGAGTGTGGAGGGTCAGTAGGAGCTGGAGGGAGCGGGGGTGGGGCCGCGGGGGAGCAGTGGCAGGGACGGGCTAAGGGCACAACAAAAATGGCAAAACAATGCTGGGCGAGATCACTGGCACAAAGGAGGTCGCTGGCACAAATAGCTGGCACAAATAAAAACAAAGCAGGCAACGATACCAGGCAGAATACAGGTCGCTGGCACAGATAGCACGATACCAGGCACAGAATGCAGGTCGCTGGCACAGATAGCACGATACCAGGCACAGAATGCAGGTCGCTGGCACAAGTGGAAATAATGCAGGAGGGACGAACTGCGAGTGGAACGACCGGTTCTGACCAGGTTAGGACGGTCACAGCTCCTTGTCTCGCGTGAGCAGCCTAAAGTTTGTTTGTGGGAGGGAGGAGCAGCTGGGAGGCGGGAGCGGGGTGGCGAGTGTGGAGGGTCAGTAGGAGCTGGAGGGAGCGGGGTGGGGCCGCGGGGGAGCAGGGACGGGCTAAGGGCATAACAAAAATGGCAAAACAATGCTGGGCGAGATCACTGGCACAAAGGAGGTCGCGGGCACAAATAGCTGGCACAAATAAAAACAATGCAGGCAACAAAACCAGGCAGAATACAGGTCGCTGGAACAGAGAGCACAATACCAGACACAGAATGCAGGTCGCTGGCACAGATAGCACGATACCAGGCACAGAATGCAGGTCGCTGGCACAGATAGCTGGCACAAATAAAAACAATGCAGGCAACAAAACCAGGCAGAATACAGGTCGCTGGAACAGAGAGCACGATACCAGACACAGAATGCAGGTCGCTGGCACAGATAGCACGATACCAGGCACAGAATGCAGGTCGCTGGCACAGATAGCTGGCACAAGTGGAAATAATGCAGGAGGGACAAGCTGCGAGTGGAGCGACCGGTTCAGACCAGGTCAGGACGGTCACAGCTCCGTGTCTCGCGTGAGCAGCCTAAAGTTTGTTTGTGGGAGGGAGGAGCAGCTGGGAGGCGGGAGCGGGGTGGCGAGTGTGGAGGGTCAGTAGGAGCTGGAGGGAGCGGGGGTGGGGCCGCGGGGGAGCAGGGACGGGCTAAGGGCACAACAAAAATGGCAAAGCAATGCTGAGCGAGATCACTGGCACAAAGGCGGTCGCGGGCACAAATAGCTGGCACAAATAAAAACAATGCAGGCAATGATACCAGGCAGAATACAGGTCGCTGGCACAGATAGCACGATACCAGGCACAGAATGCAGGTCGCTGGCACAGATAGCACGATACCAGGCACAGAATGCAGGTCGCTGGCACAGATAGCTGGCACAAGTGGAAATAATGCAGGAGGGACGAGCTGCGAGTGGAGCGACCGGTTCAGACCAGGTCAGGACGGTCACAGCTCCATGTCTCGCGTGAGCAGCCTAAAGTTTGTTTGTGGGAGGGAGGAGCAGCTGGGAGGCGGGAGCGGGGTGGCGAGTGTGGAGGGTCAGTAGGAGCTGGAGGGAGCGGGGGTGGGGCCGCGGGGGAGCAGCGGCAGGGACGGGCTAAGGGCACAACAAAAATGGCAAAGCAATGCTGGGCGAGATCACTGGCACAAAGGAGGTCGCTGGCACAAATAGCTGGCACAAATAAAAACAATGCAGGCAACAATACCAGGCAGAATACAGGTCGCTGGAACAGAGAGCACGATACCAGGCACAGAATGCAGGTCGCTGGCACAGATAGCACGATACCAGGCACAGAATGCAGGTCGCTGGCACAGATAGCTGGCACAAGTGGAAATAATGCAGGAGGGACGAACTGCGAGTGCAACGACCGGTTCTGACCAGGTCAGGATGGTCACAGCTCCTTGTCTCGCGTGAGCAGCCTAAAGTTTGTTTGTGGGAGGGAGGAGCAGCTGGGAGGCGGGGACGGGGTGGCGAGTGTGAAGGGTCAGTAGGAGCTGGAGGGAGCGGGGGTGGGGCCGCAGGGGAGCAGGGACGGGCTAAGGGCATAACAAAAATGGCAAAACAATGCTGGGCGAGATCACTGGCACAAAGGAGGTCGCGGGTACAAATAGCTGGCACAAATAAAAACAAAGCAGGCAATGATACCAGGCAGAATACAGGTCGCTGGCACAGATAGCACGATACCAAGCACAGAATGCAGGTCGCTGGCACAGATAGCACGATACCAGGCACAGAATGCAGGTCGCTGGCACAAGTGGAAATAATGCAGGAGGGACGAACTGCGAGTGGAACGACCGGTTCTGACCAGGTCAGGACGGTCACAGCTTCTTGTCTCGCGTGAGCAGCCTAAAGTTTGTTTGTGGGAGGGAGGAGCAGCTGGGAGGCGGGAGCGGGGTGGCGAGTGTGGAGGGTCAGTAGGAGCTGGAGGGAGCGGGGTGGGGCCGCAGGGGAGCAGCAGCAGGGACGGGCTAAGGGCACAACAAAAATGGCAAAACAATGCTGGGCAAGATCACTGGCACAAAGGAGGTCATGGGCACAAATAGCTGGCACAAATAAAAACAATGCAGGCAACGATACCAGGCAGAATACAGGTCGCTGGCATAGATAGCACGATACCAGGCACAGAATGCAGGTCGCTGGCACAGATAGCACGATACCAGGCACAGAATGCAGGTCGCTGGCACAGATAGCTAGCACAGACGAGACCAGGAGCTGCAGGAGTCTTCCCAATGCAGTCTTGGTTCCCAAATATAAGTCTAACAATGTCCATAGTGCCCGGTCAGTTGGAGATGAAATGGTTTCAGATCTGAATCTTGTCCCACAACGAATCAGAAGAGCCACCCACAGGTAAGCCCTAGAGAAAGGGTTGGGACGATTCAGGGGTCCTTCCCAGAGGGGGGACTACACAAAGGGAGGATACTCCCATGTCCTTTGTCCAGTTTCACACCAGATGGGGTGCCAAAGGCTTCCTGAACTGGTTCCAACTGGAGTATGCAAGAAGGGCACCAAAGATGCCTTTCAAAACAGTCTTGTGGCGCTGGCAAGCACCCCCACCCCAGCACAATACACTAAGTCCTGTCTGGGAGGTGGTTACACTTCCCTATGACAGGAAACATTGTTCTACTTTCCTGTGCTCGAGCCTGGATCAGTAGCAGGAGGGCAGAATCAAGTCTGTGGTTGGCAGCAGCACTAGCTTGCTGTTAGACCTTGAAAGGCTGGTACCGGGAATATAGGGGGCTCCCTAGGGGAGCGCCCCAGTACCTGGAATGCTATATCCAACACTAGAATCGCTGTTGGGTTAGGATTCCAACACGTTTGATACCAAACATAACTAGTTTCAATGCAGCCAATATATAGTTAGACATCTTGTAGTTGACTTGATGTCCACTATATGTATAGAATGGCTGACCATACTTTCAAAGTGGAGAGAATTGACTCCTAGGCTTGAAGGGGATGTCCAACTGATGCAGGGCACCACCAAACTAATAACTAGGCACTCTCCCTTCAGGATTGAAATGCCTACCTTAGGGGTGACTTAGAGTTGTTAAGTTTTGTGACCTCGGATATAAGGAAAAGTATATCTTTTGTGAGTGGTGGTAGCACCAGCTCACACAGGCTGCAATGGCAGGTCAGTGGCCACAATTTGAGTGGGCTCTCAAGGGTGGCATAATACATGTTGCAGCCCATGGGAGAAACCCTATGTACCTATGCCCTGGGTACATCAGTACCATATACTAGGGACTGAGAAGGGTACACCAGTAGCCAAGAAGGAAGGTGGCAAAGTACTTACCATAGTACAATTTAGGGAGCACTGGGGTCTTGATTAGCAGGATCCCAGTCAGACTAGTCAGAAAAAAGAATGACACCAGCAGCAAAAATTGGGGGTGACCATGAAAGCAGATCCTACTTTCCTAAAGGTACCAAGGGGACCAGGGAAGTCCTCTAAGGGCTACAGCACATATTGTGCCACCCTTAGAGGTCCTGTGCCTTAGCACACAAACACAGCCATTGCAGGTTGCGTGTTTTGGTGCAGAGAAAAGTGAAGAGTTGTATGCTAACAAGCCACTGCCTATGGTATAGGTAAGCCACCCCTCTATCTGGGTCCACTATACCACTGGTGAGGGTATAGTTGCATGAGCACTGTATCCTTCCAGTGTCTAAGTCCATTCTTAGACATTGTAAGTGTGGTAAAGCCATAAAAAGAGTATATGGTGTGGGAGTTTGTCATTATTGTCTCCACAGGACCATACTTGTTTTACTGAATTCTGAGAAGGTTGCTAGCACACTTATCAGCCCATTAAACCCAAACTGAAGCCAGCGTTAGATTTAATGTAAAATGCACTCAGCCCTGCTGTAGTTCCTGTATGGCTGCCCACCATTTTCCACTATCAGACAGGTTTCTGGACCCCTGGGTAGAGAGCTTCCGCTCTCTGGGTTCAGACACAAAGCCCATTCTGGGCCAAGGTGTCATGCCTTCTCCTCCAGAATGGGTTGGGTCCACGAAAGGGGAAGATTTGAAGCGGTCCCTGCCACATGCTACACCCAGACCGGCTCACACCGGTTCTGGCACCCACTTTGGCAAAGAGAATCCGCTGGAAAACCAAGCTAAGAAGAGAGGTGCGCCCACCTTTGCCAACCCCACCCCTCAAGCGGGGGAGGAGAGGTAAAGCACAACTCAGTCCCCTCCATCTTGAATATGAGCGGACCCAGCCAACTTCAATCACAACTGCTTTTCCTTGAACAGTCTTGCATTTGAGAGTATATTTTACTTACCTGCGCCAAGTACTGCTTGGTTCAGAAAATAAAGCACAAGAATACCTTTATTTACTTACCTAATTGGTCTGGGTTCCGTCTCTTAGTGTGTGTAATCAGTCCTTGATTGAGTGAATACAATAAATGCTTAATACACCCTCTGGGTATGCCTAACTGCTCACCCACACTACCACAAAGAAATCTGTTAGTATTTACCTAATTCAGCCTCTGCTATACCTCTGGACCTGGACTCTGGGCACACTATACCTTACTTTGGCAAAGTCTTTACAAAGCCAGCTTCCTACAACGTATATAACCAAACCACTTTTCCTCGTTCTTGTACTGCAGCTTTCATTATGAATGATCGGATTAAAACCGAGCAGATAATTTGTTGACATAATGCCGCAATTCCAATCAGGGGATTCCAGCAGGCATGGAATGAGAGGCCTTGGTTTATGTGGCCACTGGGTGGCATTGTGGCATAAGTTAATATGGGAGTGCGTGCAATACTGAGTAAATTATTGTCAGAATGGGCATAAATGTTGTAACTAAGGTAAAACATAATTTAAAATACAGATGATTAAACGATCCTTGGCCTAATGTGAATTGTTTTACTTATTATGCAGGGGTTCCACAGGGCAGACTGGCAGAGGACTTAGCGATTTGAGGTTTATGTTGGGGGGCAACACTGTTGCTGCAATATGATGTGAATTTTACCACCCTGTGCGAGGAATGTTAGGAAGATTAATGTATGAAATTTATTTGCAGGGGGCCTTCCCTAACTGTAGGCCAGGAAACATATTAATCTACTTCAACATGTTGGCAGATGTGGCACAACGGCCAGAGCTGCCGACTTTGGAAACAGTTAACTGGGTTCGAGTCATGCAAATGCGAACGGCAAATCACAATATGTTAAGAATGTGAACAAGAGTGTAACGTGAAAAATAGTACCTCATGCCTCAATTAGTGGCTGGCAGGAGTAAGTTTGGCATAATGAAGACACTCGACCAGGTATCTAGCTAAAAAAATTCAATTACCAATCCTTAAATGGCAATGCCACATAAGGCCATAGGGTGTGAATTGGTAGTCTGGAAGGAGAGTCTCAAGGGGTGATCACCTGAAGAGGTGATGTCTGGAAGGCCCCACTTCAAAGTAAGGTGCTGTTTTAAGAGGGAAAACTGATAAGAGTGCGATTGTGGGTTCAGGCCACATTCTGCCAGGAGGTGTTTTTTATGTCCTGTAATTGACGATTTTTCTTGTGGCCCAACTTTTATCCAGCACTACAGTATGGTCGGATATTGGAAATGCGGCCTCGTGACAAAAAAGGTTTTGGAATGAGATTCGAGGGGTAAATCGTGGAGATATGTGTATAACCGATTGCGACCGGGTAATTCCATGGGAAGAAGCCAGGGTCTAGTTGATTGCTTTGGATAACCCTGTATCTTTCTTTCTTACGTTCAAGGTTGCGCTGTTAAGTAACCACATTACGTGGAACGCAGGGCTTATCTGCAGTAAACCGTGGTCAGGATATCACATCAAGCGTTCACCGTGTCACGCAGTGGTTAAGATCCGCCAAGGAGGCTAGATTCGACTGCAAGGCATGGATAGCCAGGGAACGTCCTCTTTTTTCTCCCAGATGACAACAGTCAACGAGTCTCAGCCCAGCATGTCTAAGGATGCAGACTGGGCAGCGTTTATGGACATCGCGTGGGTATAGGACTAGAGTTGGCAAGGGGCATCGTGAATGCCCAAGGACTCCTGGGTAGAAGGGTTCAGACCCAGAGGAGTACAGTAGGGTCCACGAGACCAAAGAGAGCCTACAGGCCACCAAACAGGGTATCCCCGGCGGAAGCCCTAGTGAGACAGCGCAAAATGGCACAGGTGGCTGCACCAACAGACACTAGCAATATAGCTCCAGCAAGCATGGAATCCCTGGACAGAATGGGTAAGCTAATGGACACAATAGTAAGCTTTATGCTGGACTTTAAAACCATGTTCGCCAGCTCGGGAACACAGCAGCAGCACAGGGGCACAACCAATGGGAGGGAAGTTGCACCCACTATAGAAGGCGTGTGGGGGGACCAAGTTAACGCCGCCTCAACTCCACCCCCAGTGACTCAAACCCCGGTGGCATAGAGACAGCCAAAGGGAACCCAGGCTGCGGGTAACATTGCCATAAGCAGCAGCCTTATACCGACCACCCAGCTCTCCACCACGGGGGACACAACCCCCCCAATCTTCAGTCACAGGGGTTCCCCCAACTTGAGGGAGGCAACAAAGAAAACACACCTGGTGGGGGAGAAACTGCTTAGGTTCACAGTTGCCCCCCTGGTATTGGTGAATAGAAACAGGGCAACCCAATAATCCCCAAGGAACTGGGTAAAATATATTCAATACAGAAATGTACCTTGAGGACTTATTTCATCTTATTACTAATTCTTTGTCAAGTCATATATATGTACATTGATTCAGACGTTTCGGTCTTTAACAAGCGATTTTCACAAAGACCATCCTCAGGACTGTGTGTTGCTCAAAGTATCTACAGAAATATACAATATATACAATATATTAGACCCTACACCTAATGTCCAATATAGTTGATTGTCTGCTAACACTACCCGTCACCACACCCAGTGTGACTGAACACCGTTATCTATACAAATCCAATACTTACTATGCAGCAATCAAATATCACCAATCTTCCTAATCCACTTAAAGGTGTCTCAAAAATAGACAATCCAATTCCAGGAGGAGCAGGAGGACAAGAAAGGGAGATACCAGGCATGGGCATCCTGTCAGCTGTTTTTATGGAGAAATATTCCCAAACAGGGTCTGGGGCTCTCTCAGTATCTGCGCAAGATCCTTAATGAGGCGATCAAATCAGGGGGCATTGGGTGGTATAACTATGACAGGGAATTCAGAAAACAATGCCCCCTTCCAAGAAGGATTCATACAACAGGAATATGAATTGCCATTCAACATTTAAGTCACAGAGCCAGCCAGGGAAATACCCCTTCAAGCAGCTTTTTCGAGGCGCACGGAGAGCAGCATTGGCAAATGTGGGGGTTCATAAGACCTCCCCTGGGTACATGCAGATTATTCAACGCCAAATTCTGCTCCTGAGGGAAAACCTGCAAATTCGCCAACAGCTGCTCCATATGTTGGGCTTCAAACCCAGCAGCTTCCAGCAACAGAACGCAGAGGGTATCTCCCCCTCCCAACAAGAAGCAGGATAGTTGAGCTCGGACCAGCACACAAGGCCCCTCCCGCTGAAACCAAGCCCTCCACCCCAGACAGCAGCACATTTACCATCAGCTCAGGGAAGGGCACTTCACCATTAATCCTGCACAATCTTCTCCCACTGCTCAGGAAATACCCCAACACCAAAGACAGACTATTGATAGCGAATAGATTTGTGGAAGGCTTCAGGATACCCTACGTAGGTCCACTGGGAGGCAGAGATGCAGACATGAGGTCTGCTCTGGATCTTTCATCAGTAGCACAGGAGAAGATCTCGAAAGAGCTAGAGTTCGGGTGGGTGATGGGCCCCTTTCATTCCCACCACTGGATAATGTTACCGTTTCACACCTGGGAGTGGTCCCCAAGAAGGAACAAGGGAGTTTCAGACTGATCCACCACTTGTCATACCCCGAGGGCAATTCAGTTAACTATTGGCTGGAGGGTGGAAGTTGTTCCATCACATACTGCTCTTTTGATGTGGCGGTGGAAATGATAAGGAGAGCTGCCAAGGAGGTGTGGTTGTCAAAAGGCAGCCATTGAATCAGCTTTCCGCATGCTGCGTGTACATGTAGACAGCCACCACCTGTTAAGTTTCAAGTGGGCGGGCCAATTTTACTACAATATGTGCATGCCAATGGGTTGCTCGGTGTCCTCCACCTACTTTGAGACCTTCAACTGCTTCCTGCAGTGGGCACTCCAATGATCACACTGTGTGAGGGGGAGAACACACTACTTGGATGATTTCCTCTTACTTTGGGAAGAGTGGACACAGGACTGCATGGTGGCACTGCAAAGGTTTCAGGGCCCGACTGACCAGCTAGGGGTCCCCTTGGCAACCGGTAAAACTGAGGGCCCTGCACAGGTCCTGATGTTTCTGGGCGCAGAGCTAGACACTGAAGAGCGTGTCCAGACTCCCTTTGGGCAAGGAGAAGGCACGGATTCAGGATATCCAGAGAGCATTGGACAAAGACAAAGCATCCACAGCACCATCCAGATCCTACTGGGTAAACTGAATTTTGAAGGAATGCTGGCCAAGGCCACAGCTAATGTGACACGAAAAACACCACGTAGTCAGATTCAGCAAAGGTATGAAACAGGACCTCATAATGTGGGCAGAATTGTTGGTCAACTTCAAAGGAACAATAATATAGAGATCCCCCTTGGGGAGCACCCCCAAACTGTGAATTTTTACTGACGTATCAGGCAGGGAAGATTTTGACTCAATAATGAGGAGTGAGTGGTGCATACAGAAATAGCCCAACTCCTGGCGCAAAGGAACGATCACAGCAAATATCATAGTCTTGAAATTATTCCCTATAGTGGCGGCACTTCACCTATGGCCAGAGGCATTGTCAGCAAAGAAGGTTTTGTTTTCGTCAGTTAACATGGCGGTGGTGCAGGCCATAAATTTGCAATCCGCCAAATGCCCACATGTACTCGGTTTATTGAGGGAACTAGTGAGGCCTTTCCTGCATAGCAATGTTGAATTTTGGGCACAACACATTCATGGGGTACAAAACGTGGCAGCTGACACTCTCGTTTTCAGTGGCTCTGTTTCCGGGAGGCTTGACCGCGAGCGAGAGCAGAGATGACACTGGTCCCTCCACACCTTTGGCACCTATTGCAGTGGACCAACGCTTAAAGGAACTGGGTGAGCTGTCGCTCGTCCTCGGGATGAGGAGGCGGCACAAGACCTGCGTCTCCACATTCTACAAGGCTTAGGAGCATTGGGCTGGGATACAGCAAAGCTTCAGTGCAAGGTGCAGCATTTTGTTACAATGGGACAGGGATCAGAGCAAGAGCCCCTCTTGGATCATGGGACATTTCGCAGCAGTTAACTACCATGCCAAAATGGGAGGATCCTACCAGGGTGTTACCCATAAGTGCGGCACTGAAAGGCTGGGCCAGAGGAGAAGCATGTTGACCAATTAATTCCACATCATACAGGGAATTACAGATTGTGTGCACAGGGTGACATATTCAAGTCAAGTCAAGTCAAGTCAGAGAATTTATATAGCGCACTACATACCCAGAGGGTCTCAAGGCGCTTAGGAAGGGGAGGAGGATTACTTGTCAAAAATCCACGTTTTAAGTTGCTTTCTGAATGCTAGGTGGTTCTGGGTAAGGCGAAGGTAAGTGGGGAGTGAGTTCCATGTTTTAGCAGCCAGGTATGAGAAGGATCTGCCTCCCATGGTGGTCTTGTTGATGCGAGGTACAGTGGCGAGGGCTTGGCTGGAAGAACGTAGTTGGCGGGAGGGGGTGTAGAAGGACAGTCGTGAGTTGAGGCATTCTGGTCCGATGTCGTAGAGTGATTTGTGTGCGTGGGTTAGCAGTCGGAAAGTGATTCTCTTATTGACGGGTAGCCAGTGGAGGTCTTTCAGGTGACCAGAGATGTGTCCGTTGCGCGGGATGTCTAATATGATCCTGGCTGAGGCGTTTTGGATTCGTTGGAGTTTCTTCTGAAGTTTAGCGGTAGTACCTGCGTAGAGGGTGTTTCCGTAGTCCAGTCGGCTCGTGACCAGAGCATGGGTGACTGTTTTCCTGGTTTCAGTGGGGATCCAGCGAAATGTTTTTTTGAGCATGCGGAGAATGTTGAAGCAGGATGAGGATACGGCGCTGACTTGTCTGTTCATTGAGAGTGAAGAATCCAGGATGACGCCCAGGTTCCGTGCGTGGTCTGTCGGGATGGGTGCTTTTCAAAGGGCTTCCGGCCACCAAGAGTCGTCCCATGCAGAGGGGGATGTACCTAAGATGAGGACTTCTGTTTTATCTGAGTTCAGTTTCAGGCGGCTGTGTTTCATCCATTCGGCAACTTCTTTCATTCCTTCGTGTAGGTTAGTTTTGGCGGTGCTGGGGTCATTGGTGAGAGAAAGGATTAGTTGAGTGTCATCCACGTAGGAGATGATGTTGAGGTTGTGTTGGCGGGCGATGGCCGCGAGGGGGCTCATGTATACGTTGAAGAGGGTGGGGCTGAGTGAGGATCCTTGTGGAACGCCACAGATGACTTCAGTGGCCTCGGACTTGAATGGTGGAAGGCGGACTCTCTGGGTTCTTCCGGTGAGGAACGAGGTGATCCATTCGAGTGCTTTTCCTTGTATTCCGATGTTGCTGAGGCGTTGTAAAAGGGTGCTGTGGCAGACTGTGTCGAATGCTGCAGAGAGGTCGAGGAGGATGAGGGCGACTGTGTCTCCATTGTCCAGTAGAGTTCGGATGTCGTCTGTTGCTGCGGTGAGGGCGGTCTCAGTGCTGTGTTTTGCTCGGAAGCCGGACTGAGCGGAGTCGAGGGATTTGTTGGCTTCGAGGAAAGCGGCGAGCTGGTTGTTGACAGCTTTCTCGATTACTTTAGCCGGGAATGGGAGGAGCAAAATGGGGCGGTAATTTTTGAGTTCGGTGGGGTCCGCTGTGGGTTTTTTCAGAAGGGCGGTGAGTTCAGCGTGTTTCCAGTTTTCCGGGAAGGTGGCGGAGTTGAAGGAGCAGTTGATGACGTCTCGGAGGTGAGGTGCTATGACGGAGTCAGCTTTGTTGAAGATGTGGTGAGGACATGGGTCTGTGGGGGATCCTGAGTGGATGGAGTTCATCAGGCGGATGGTGTCCTCAGTGGAGATTGGGTTCCAGTCGTTAAGGGTGTTCACGGGGGGAGAATGTTCAGCATATGGTTGGGTGGGTTGGTCTCCGGGCTGGTTGTCGAAGCTGTTGTGGATATCTGCAATCTTGTTGTGGAAGAATGAGGCTAGGGAGTCGCAGAGGGCTTGAGAGGGGGTGATGTCGTTGGAATTGGCCGAGGGATTGGAAAATTCCTTGACGATGTTGAAAAGTTCCTTGCTGTTGTGGGCGTTGTTGTCAAGTCGATCCTTGAATGCTGTTTTCTTGGCCTTTCGGATTAGTTGGTGGTGAGAGCGGGTGGCGTTTTTGAAGGCGTCCTTGGTGCTGGTGGTTGGGTCTTTTTTCCAGGCCTTTTCAAGGGAGTGGCAGAGTTTCTTGGACTTCTTAAGATCATCGTTGAACCATGAGGCCTTCTTGTTGCCAGGTTTGCTTTGACGTTTTTTCAGTGGTGCTAGGGTGTCGGCGGTGTTGGATAACCATAGGGTGAGGTTGGCGGGCGGCTTGGTTTGGGTTAGAAGAGTGGGCTGGGGTGTTTAGAAGGAGCGATGAGGAGATCTGGTCGATGGTGATTTTGTTCCAGTTTCTTTGCAGAGTTGGTTGGAGGTGGTAGATGGGTTTTGGCTTGTTGTAGGTGAAGTGAACGCAGCTGTGGTCAGTCCAGAAGAGATCCGTAGTGTGGCTGAAGGAGACATGATTGCTGGAGGTGAAGATGGGGTCGAGTGTGTGACCTGCGATGTGGGTGGGGGAAGTGACCAGTTGTTTGAGTCCGAGGTTGGCGAGGTTGTCCAAGAGGGTGGTGGTGTTGCGGTCGTTGATCTTTTCGAGGTGAAAGTTGAGGTCTCCCAGAAGGATGTCATCTTTGGAGGGGAGCGCGTGTGGAGTGATGAAGTCTGTGATGTCTTCACTGAATTTTGCGCGGGGTCCTGGTGGTCTGTAGAGGAGGGTGCCTCTGAGTGTGGTCTTGGGGTCGATGTGGATCTGGAAGTGAAGGTGTTCGGAGTTGGCGAGGTTGGCGTCAGAGCTGGTTGATATGCGGATTGATTTCTTATGGACGATAGCGATTCCTCCTCCTGTGTGGCCGGTGCGGTCTTTGCGAGTGATCTTATAATCTTCAGGGATGGCAATGGTGATGTCTGGGGCGGAGGAAGCGTTCATCCATGTTTCCGTTAGGAAGGCGATGTCTGGAGAGGTGGTGTCTAGTAGATTCCATAGGTCAATGGCGTGTCAGTGGACCGAGCGGGTGTTGAGGAGGATGCATTGTAGGTGGTTGGGGTCGGGAATCTGTGGTGTGGTCGTAGCGGAGATGTTGTCGGTGCCGCTGAATTTGCAGGAGTAGCAGGAGAAAGGTCCATGGGTGAGTCCAGGAGCTGCTTGGACGCAGTTGGGGGCGCGACCGGGGTTAAGGGCTAGGAGGGCGGCGGCATCATAGGTAATGCGAGAGGGCTGGGCAGCGCGAGGGGCAGGGGGTCTGGCGCTGGGCGCGGTCCAGGCGCGGACGGGCGTAGACGGGCTTACCTTTGGCGCACCTTCGGCGCAGATTGGGCGCGGACGCTGCGTGTGGACGCTGCGCGCGGGAGCTACTGTCATATATGGATAGTGGAGGGGGAGGGGCGAGGGCGGCTCAGCTGGGAGGCGGGGCGGGCAACGTAGGAGGTCAATAACAACAAAATGGAGGCGGAGGGGTCAGCACGGCGAGAGCGCCTGGGGGAGAACGCGACTACAGCAAGGATTAAGCGCTAGCAATTGTGATATGCTAATAAGCAAAGCGGCAGTCAGAGGCAAATATCAGTTAAAAGATTATAAGCAGTTTCCGTGAGAATGCGCTGCACAATGATATCACAAACGGCAATAAGGTTGCGCTGGCGGTTTAACACCACCTATGATGCCAGCCTTTTCGTTGCAGCATTCAGCCTGTCATTTTTAGGGGCCTTCAGAGTTAGCGAGTTGATAGCTAGATCAAAGAGAGATGGGTCAATGGATGCAATATACAGACAGGACATAAGTGTGCTAGGGGGCGCCTTAAGAATAACGTTGAGAATATCCATAACCAATCAGATGGGGCAAGTGAAATGCATAGCGCTCCAGCCTCTGGACAACAAGAATTGCTAGTATATAAATATAAGTATGCAGTTCCTTGGAGGTAAAGTAGTTGAAGGTCGGTGTAGATAAATGTGCCAAGTGAGAGGACAGGGTGTCTCTCACTAGGGGTATTAGGGCCCTCGCTCACCTGGCTGGTTGTTTATGCTTCATCACAGGGCATGCTCCTCATCAGGCCGGTACTGCAAAGCCTGACGGACACCCCATGCGGGGGATCTTTGTCAGAGATCTTTTATTCCCAAAGCTGTATGGTGCAGTGCGAGTGTAGGGCCTTATGGTGTAGATATGTAAAGAGGATGTGAGGGAAAAGTGAGGGTGAGTTCTAAAATAGGACACAGTAGTCCTCAAAATTAATTTTAATCAGTGAGTCTACTGGTCCCAATTAAAATCTTTGCGGTGGCACACCATTGATGTAATGTTCAGCTTTGGCATACAACTTACAGGTCATCATGTTTCTGGCCTAGATTGTCAGGAAGATCAAGTGGCAATTCTTCAGGACCGAAAATTGAAAGAAATACCTACACAGCTGTTGGTTTTCATATTAGTATCGAGGGTAAATCAAACACTCATCCCTAGGTTAGCGCAATGGGCAAAGCCCAAGACCTGGAGGCAATGGTTCAACCACATGCAGAGCATAGGTCGGTGAGCATGATGCAATAGCACAGCTTGCTCAACAGGCTGCAGCAGAGACTAGCCGAGGGGTGGCCCCTTCCCCGCGTTACATGGACATGTTCTTTTTGAATCTGGGGGAATCATTGGTACCATAAACAAAGAAAGGAGTATATCCCGAAGATAAAGGATTTCAACGAGATAAAGAGTGGATGAGGAAGGAAATAGGAAAGAAATTCTTTTTTTTTTAAACCCTCACTCAACAATCTAGTTGGTGACATGCTTCATCATTGGGGTCCCACCCGAGTAGCCGAATGCCACCCGGGTGTGCTTCAACACCTGATTACAGTGCCAGTGAGTGAAATGGTGAGGTAAAAATTGTCTTTATTTAACTCCATAAGAATAAAATTTGGAGCAATAAGACAAGGTTTAAAAGCAAAGTGAGATACCAGGGTAGGTTAAATTGATCTGCGACATCTATATAAGATAGTGATTGTGATGGTCTACATGTTTCAACCTGTATGTAACCCTCGACCCGAGCAGGGGGTACATTCAGGTTGAAGTGCGGGCGGCATGGCTTGACATAAGTGTGACTAGTGCCAGCGCCCCTCCCCACGGTCTCCATGAGGCGTGACAGAAGCAAGTCTCTAATTTTTATTTTTCACAGAAGGCTGAGAGGTTGCCATACTGTAAGTACACGGTTTGGTGTATGAGTGACCCAGAGTAGGGTGCACCTTAGCGCTTGCATACTGCTCGCGTCATTGAGATAGGTCCTGTAGAAAACCTAGTAATATCAAATACAGGTTGAAACATGTAGACGATCACAATCACTAACTTATATAGATACCGCAGGTCAACTTAACCAGTAATTGTCACGTCCAGCAGGTCAACACTGTCACGTCCAGCTGCTTCAACACCCTCTGCATCCTCCGAAAGACCTTCAAATTGATCCTCCGGAGTCATGGAAGACAGTCACCCACACTGACGAAACCAGTAGATTGGACTACGGAAACACCCTCTACGCCGGCATCAACAAGTCTCTACTCTACAAGTTCCAGACCATACAGAACACCGCAGCCAGACTCGTCCTCAGCATCCCCGACACAAGCACATCAGTCAACATCCACGGAACCTCCAATGGCTCCCCGTCGAGAAAAGTGTCACATTCAAGATACTCACCCTCGCCTACAAATGCCTCCACAACACAGGACCTCAATACCTCAACTAGAGAATCCCCTTCCACATACCCAAAGGAAACCTCCAATCCACCAACCTTGCCCTTGCCAAAATCCCATGCATCCGCAGAGCCAGAACTGGGGGAAGAGCCTTCTCCTACATTTATTTATTTTATTTTTATTTATTTATTTGAAAAGTTTTATATAGCGCTGGCTAGACCCGGAGGTATCAGAGCGCTTTACATGAGGTAGGACATTGTTTCAGAACATTGTTACATGGTTACATCAGTTGCTGGAGTGTCGCATAACATAGAAAGGGAAACAGTATAACATAGTGACAGGAGTTACTAAAGCATAGCATAACATAGTAAAAAAATGTGCTGTTTGAAATCTGTTGATGTCTTTCAAACGTTGTGGAAGAGCCACAGGGAGAAACTATTTCAGCAGTTCATGTGGTCTAGACTTCGCATTAAAGTGCTAGTCGGGGAAAGCGTAGGATATGGGCATGAACTCGTCACAATTCATGAGTCGATTCTCCAAATAGGTAGTCCTCCATTCCTAATCTGTGCAAGGTTGGCATCAAAATACCTTGTATGCCTGTAAAAAAAGTAGAGGTACACGCAATGCAATCCTCTTACATGGGGCTGCACTGCTGTCAGCCCTACTCGTGCTCCCTAAGGCTGGGAAGCAGTTGAGACTTCGAGGACGGGAAGGGGCGAGGCTGCCGTGATATAGACATGTGAGCTCACCAACGCCCTGAATTCCTCTGCCACAATACAGGGGATGAAGGGATCAGTGGAGGTCCTTGCCTGAGTGACGGCTCGTGGTCTTGCTACTCACACACCCACTACGCATGTGCAAGGTGTCACTTCAAAACCTGGCCCCTCAGCTTACTCTAGGACTCGTTGAGTGGTGGGTGGACAGTGGCAGTGCGCCGTCCACCATACCCTAAAGCAGTGGTCTTCAAACTTCTTAATGCTGTACCCCTCCCGTATTAAAAAAAAAGAATCATTGCCCCCCACCCAGAATTGTTCACAATTCTATTAAATTGGGTAATGTTTAAATATTTAAACATTTCAGTTAAGTTATGTTACCCCTTTCAAATAGGAAATTGAATACATGATTGCCAAACATACTATTGTGGTCAGGCAGGCCTTCCTAACCTGTAAAAGTATCCATAGTGTGATTATAAGAAATGGGGAGGGGTCTGAAGAACATTTGGGGTCCTTCCCTTTTGACACCTCCTCACAGCCAGGACATAAATGACAAAGGACGTCAGCGATGGCCCATTACAGAGCGGCTCACTGCTGATCATTTGTTTTCAGCTTAAAACAAAGCATTGCTTTCAGCATGAGGCTTCTTAAACTAGAGCCTGCCCCCTTTGAGTGAAGCCCCCCCCTCCTCCCCCATGTGTGCCCGACCCCAGTTTGAAGACCCCTGCTAAGGACAGTTCGGATGAGTGCATACAGCTCTCCGACATATACAAATAGTGAATACGAGCAAGGACAAAGCTGGCACCCTCCCCGTGTCCTGCAGGCGCCATCTTGAAGGCTCCACGCATGCGCACACATAACACTTCCTGAAATCACACTTTCTACATGTCTCCGCAGTGGAGGGAGGCGCTAAAACCGCAGGGTTAAGGAGACTCCCTCAGAAACCCACACTGAATGAGGAATGACATTCGAAAACACGCATTTCCACCTGAGATTTGCAATGTTCTTCCTTTTTGCAAAGGCAAATGTTGCTAAATTTGACCTATAGTATTTCCCCACTCTATTACCTGTAGAATTCGCACATATCATAATATTTAGGTAGGTTAAAGCTCCTGTTTCCAATCCAGATTGGGATTCGAAGCGGCCCTAGTGTGAGGCTTCCCTCCGTGTCTGTTTTTTCCACAACGTGTGATTTTTAGGTCGAGCGACCTATCTCAATGCCCATGGGCATTGAGCGGGAGCTCGATATATAGCGTCTTAAACAGACTTTACCTAACTGGGCGATTTGGTGCTGTGCCCGTGGCTTTTAGGTCAATGCGCAAGCGCATTGACCTAAAATGCGCGTGCACATCACCAAATCGCCGTCTGTTCCCTCAGCCGCACTCCTCCCACACCTTTGAAGTGAAGCTTAGCTTCACTTCAAAGGCCCCTGCTGCTTTCACACCCTCTCCCCGCTCCGCCCCCTCCCCTGCCCGCCGTTTCGCATTTCTCCCCGCCCCCCACTTCTCTGCCTTCAATCCGTCTTGAAAACCATTTTCTGTTTAAAACGTCTCGAGAGAAATTACAATGGAAACTGGGGATAGTAGTACGGCTTTAAAAGGACAATTACAAGTACTGACATTGTAATAATTTTCAACCTTTACAGGTCTCATACTAAATAATCTCTGTAATATAAATGATTGTGCATAAATATGACAGTGCACATCTAGTCACACATTGTTACTGAAGGAGGTAATCGGGCTACTACCGGACTGTATCGAACACTTAATCACAGTTATTTGCAGTATTTTGTTCACATTCCAAACTTTTATTCTCCAGATTTAAAAAATCCTGCATGAAATCCAAGTACAGTTTTCATGAATCCTGTCGAAGTCCGGGTCAGAACTCCCAGTGGGCTGTCTGCACTTGCACACAAAACCAAAAGATCTGTTCATATTGAGTGAAAGAAACAAATCATTTGAAGAATTAACCTATACAAATTGGATCAAAACAAGTAGCATACACGTTTGCGGATCTTGAATTTCTAAAATACAGCCCCTTTAGAACTGTAGCCTGGAAACAAGTGATCAGTTGCCTCCTAATTAATGCGTGATGTAACGTTTCCTTTTGAAACGCACAATTTATCCAGGATTGATGTCAGAAATGTTTGTTTATTGCATTTTTAGAGCACAACATATTCCTTTGGTATTCAATGCTACATTGGATGGTTCTAGATCAGGCTTCTCCAACGAGTAGCTCTTCCGCTTCCTGTAAGTAACTCCCCTGTGTGCAGCTCCGCTTTCTAAATTAGAAGCGTTTTATTGGTTGTACACCATACTTCGAAATTGTGTTTTCAAAAAGATAATGTGAACATCTAAGCTTCAGTGCCTCAACACATGCTGCCGAGATGGTTGCTGCTTTGAAGGCATGGAGATCTCTGACAGGCTCCAGCCCGCCTGAGCAGAGAGCATATCTCTCTGCTGCTCTGGCTGAACTAAGTAAAGCCTGCAAAACGCTACATACGCTCCTTTTCTGTGTATTTGCGTAATATGGGCATGTGCATCACTGGAAACAGTACCATCCCTTGACATTGGGAACACTATTGCTCCTGTAGCAGCCCATGATTAATATACTTACTATATGGGTTGGGGTTGTTTTTTCAGCATTCTGTTTCCCGAAATATGAAATCAGCTTCTGCTGATTCTGCAGCAGATTACAAAAAGAAAATCTGCCTTTTTGGAAAAACCTTAGGACTTTACTCTTTAGGTCGTTTTTGTTCAAATCGCCTCAATTTCTCTTACGCTAAACTAGTCGTTTTTAGTGCCAAGAAGCTGATGTGGCCCTCATTACAAATTGGCAGTTAAAAACCCTGTTATTTCTCTCCGCCAGAATTGCCTTTAACTGGAGTCCTAATAAATCTAGGGATTGGGGATAACGAAAAGGTTTTGGGAAATAAGATGCAGAATCAGTGATTCTGCGCCGATGTCGGTATTATTTTTATCCTGAAACACAGTTATATTAAGCACTTTTTTTTGGGTGCACGTTGTAAATTAAATCCACACCAACTGATCATCAGTAAAATTAAGACGTGTTACAGCAAAAACTTTAAATAATAATATAATCTAGATCATATGAAACAATTGTAGATTGACTTCACTGACAAATTCATTATAAGAGTACCCTTCAACTAATTAAGTTGAAGGAAAAGAATTACAAGTTACCTTGGTTTAAAAATGTATTTTCGTGCTCTTTCGATCATCACGTACTATCTCTTCTTTTGCTCTTCCCCAAAACTGCCCCACCACCATCCATAAGTTCTCCTGGTGCCCCCCTGCACCGGACTTCCCTCAAAAACCTTTTTCTCCTGTCTTGAAACAGCTTGTTGTTTTAGGCTTGCAGAAAATGTAATGTTTCCAGCCAGGGGCTTCCTGAAAGGAAGCCCCTGAAAGTTCATGTTTCATCTCACGCTTTATTAAATGTATCCTACATTCGAAGAATTTATTTTCAGTTTTTTAATATAAGTCTGTTTATGGATTTTCTCATGCATGCTAAACGTACAAGGGCATTTTCATGTACAGCTACTTGATGTTAATTCAAAACAGTTTTGAAACAAGACCTATTTCACTATGAGTTACATTTCGATCTCCCAGCCAACTCCTAGATTTGTGGTACCATCAGAATAAACGTTCCAAGGTCGTCAGATTGTCTTATGATTTTGTGGACATTTTCTGCTCATCTAAGCTACCTCCTCTGCCTAGTCACAAATCGCTTTCCCTTTTTTCCATTCCGTAACCAAAGGCGCAACTTTGATCTTCAGATATTAGTGATATCCGTTTGGCAATAATGAAGCCCTTCCTCCCCATGGTTCCGGATGCTCTGCACCCTGCCTAATCATCCATCAGGCCCAAGAGTGTGAACTTAAAAGACGTTTCAGCTGGCTTCTGGACTACACTCCCTCTGTATTGTATGCATACCGTACCAGTATTTCTTTATGATCAGGCACTCCACCATCACCTCCACATCCACCATGACATCCACCGCAACATCCACCACCACATCCACTACCACCACATCCACCACATCCACCACCACCACCACTACATCCACCACCACATCCACCACAACCACCACCCCATCCACCACCACCACCACCACATCCACCATCACCACATCCACCACCACATCCACCATCAACACCACCATCACATCCACCACCACATTCACCACCACATTCACCACATCCACCACCACATCCACCATCACATCCGCATCCACCATGAAATCCACCACCACATCCACCACCACTTCCACCGCATCCACCACCCCCACATCCACCACCACATCCACCACCAGCACCACATCCACCACCACCACATCCACCACCACTTCCACCGCATCCACCAGCACCACATCCACCACCAGCACCACATCCACCACCACCTCATCCACCACCACTACATCCACCACACCCACCACCATCACTTCCACCACCACTGCATCCACCATCACCACCACATCCACCACCACCACCACATCCACCATGAAATCCACCACCACATCCACCACCACATCCACCACCACATCCACCACCACCACCACATCCACCACCACCGCATCCACCACCACCGCATCCACCACCTCATCCACCACCGCATCCACCACCGCATCCACCACCACCACATTCACCACCACATCCACTACAACCACCACCCCATCCACCACCACCGCATCCACCACCACCACCGCATCCACCACATCCACCGCATCCACCACATCCACCACCACATCCACCACATCCACCACCACCACATCCACCACCACTTCACCACTGCATCCACCACCACCACATCCACCATCACATCCACATCCACCATGACATCCACCGCCACATCCACCACCGCATCCACCACCACCTCATCCACCACCGCCACATACACCACCGCCACATCCACCACCGCCACATCCACCACCACCACATCCACCACCGCCACATCCACCACCGCCACTGCTTCCACCACCACATCCACCACTACATCCACCACCACATCCACCACCAACACATCCACCACCGCATCCACCACCACCACCACATCCACCACCTCATCCACCACCACATTCACCACACCCACCACCATCACTTCCACCACCACATCCACCACCACTTTCACCACATCCACCACCACCACATCCACCACATCACCACCACATCCACCATCACCACCACATCCACCATCACATCCACCACCCCACCACCACCACATCCACCATCACCTCCACATCCACCATGACATCCACCACCACATCCACCACCACCGCATCTACCACCACCGCATGCACCACCACCACCACATCCACTACAACCACCACCACCACATCCACTACAACCACCACCACCGCATCCACCACCGCATCCACCACCACATTCACCATCACCACCACATCCACCACCACATTCACCATCACCACCACATCCACCATCACCACCACATCCACCATCACATCCACCACCACCACCACCACATCCACCACCGCATCCACCACCGCATCCACCACCACATCCACCACCACCTCATCCACCACCTCATCCACCACCGCATCCACCACCACTACATCCAGCTATTGCCATTATAAATTACAATAACTTTTATTTAAGTATTAATTATTTACAAAATTAAAAGCCATTGTTATTTGTAATATCAAGACATCTAAGTCACGTAAATACAACACACATTGCATTACAAATGCTATAGGTGTCACATTTGCAAAAGTTAAAACTATTGACATTGTAACTGACAAAGCTATTAATTTTGCTACTTTCAAAACCAACACATAAATACAAAAAGTGTCATTTACAATACCAATAGCTAAAACTTTCCTAATGCGAGACCTATTGCATTTCCATTGCTTCGAAGACCTGGAACGAGCTCCCCATCTACATCAGATGCACCCACTCCCTGAACACATTCAGGAAGGAGCTCAAGACCTGGCTTTTTGACTGAACGGAACTGGGATTGATTATTTATGGCAGTGCGTACCTGCAACCGGAGGGTTGCCAATTTCGGCACGATGCCCTAAACACAAACTTTAGGATGGCTTGAGATGACAGGATAGCTCAGCTGAAGTCATCCTGAAGTCATCCGATGACTTCACAACTTCAGGAAGATCTTCCTTTTTGACTTGGATATCATAAGCACAATCAAACCGTATAAAATCTGTTCTGAGCACATCAGCTACTCAGACTAACTTTTCAAACTCATGCAGAATGAACTACGAAGGCATCCACTGAGTGAGCAAGTCACCCATGCTACAAAGTGTCACATCATCTAGCATTCTGTTTAAGGTGATGAGGTTTGAAACTCAAACACACCTTACTGCTAAGCATGCCATGTCATAAATATAGTCCAAATGCATGAGCTGATTCACTGAAAGGTCCCACCGCTCCTGCCGTTTCATCTCTTTACTCAGCAGTGACCCATACTTTTTTTTAGAACTCAACCCTAAACCATCCCGGGCTCACCTTCACCCTCCAAATACACCCCGGGCCCAGGGTGACCAGAACTGTAAAGCAAAAAAAAAAAAAACGGGACATATCACTAAAATAGAAGAAGGACTACCATTTTACTTCAAGCGAGTGCACAGAATGACAGCGGTCCTCAGAAGAAAGTTACAGAACAGGCAGTAGAACCAGGCGCGCAACACCCATTGGGCTCACCGGGCTTCAGCCCCCCCCGTCGCCTCCTCTGCCCGGGCTAAGATTACACGCACTGAAATGGTGCAAGGCATCCGATCGGAGAATGATTTTTTTACTGCTTTCTGAGAGGCCTAGCAGCCCGAGTCAGCCAGCCTCTGAACTGCTTCAGTGAGTGACCTCCTGCCCCCACCTCTTGTTTTCCTTTACGGTGGCGCTGCGAGGTGAAATCCTTGCCTGAAGGCAGGGATTTCACCTAAGCACTTGATCGCTTGTTAGCATGGGGTGTGAAGTGCACAGCAGGGGGAAAGGGCTGGCCAGTTAAGGTGATGCTTTTCCTTTGTAAAGGAATTTCTGCTGGCGTCATAGCCCATGTTGTGCTGTCTGTGCACTTGTATAGATGTGTATTCCATACAAATGCGCAGACAGCAACCCCTGGGCTATGACGCCAGCAGAAATTAATTTACAAAGGAAAAGCATCACCTGCACTGGCCATCCCTTTCACCCTGCTGTCTGTGTACTTAGATGGAATTCACATCCAAGGCGCTGCTCACCAGATAAATGGTGAACAGGGCCATGGATCTTTCTATTTTCGCATCCAAGGGCACCAGGGAAGAAGCGGAGGAGCCCCAGGCAAGGAGAATCCAGGAGCCATTTGACCCCCACCTATCTACTCTGAGACCTTCGAGGGGCTGGATGCCAGGACACAGTGCTGCTGATCAGCCAGACTCCACAGTATAGTATCAGAGGAGCAGGCAGCAGTTTTTTATTTATGTAAGTTCCAGTAACTTTAATGCATTTTTCAGCACAGCATTACCTACTGCCTGCATGTCTAGGTTACTTTGAATGTTGTTCTTGACTTACATACATAGAAACGTCAAAGAGGACAGTCCCCTCCAAATATGCAAATGTAGTGTAAGTTTTTAGTGTTCATTTTTTTTTGTGGTGGTAGTGGGTAATTTTAGAGTTCAGGGTGGGTGTGGGTTTTAGGGTGCCAGTGAGTAATTTTATGGTTCAGGATGGGTTACGGATTGGGGTGCCAGGGGCTAATTTTAGGGTTCTGAGCGGGTATGGGTTTTGGGGTTCCAGGGGGCAATTTTAGGGTTCAAGGTGAGTATGGGTTTTGGGGTGCCAGGGGACATTTTAGGGTTCAGCGTGGGTATGTGTTTTGGTGTGCCAGGGGTAATTTTAGGGTTCAGGGCAGGTGTGGGTTTTGGAATGTCAGGGGGCTATTTTAGGGTTCAGGGTGGGTATGGGTTATGGGGTGACAGGGAACATTTTAGGGTTCAGCGTGGGTATGTGTTTTGGTGTGCCAGGGGTAATTTTAGGGTTCAGGGCAGGTGTGGGTTTTGGGGTGTCAGGGGGCAATTTTAGGGTTTAGGGTGGGTATGGGTTATGGGGTGCCAGGGGGGAATTTATGGTTCAGCATGGGTATGGGTTTTGGGGTGCCAGGGGTAATTTTAAGGTTCAGGGTGGGTGTGGGTTTTGGGGAGCCATGGGATTAATTTTAGGGTTCAGCGTGGGTATGTGTTTTATAGTGCCAGGGGTAATTTTAGGGTTTAGGGCAGGTGTGGGTTTTGGAATGTCAGGGGGCTATTTTAGGGTTCAGGGTGGATATGAGTTATGGGGTGCCAGAGGGGAATGTATGGTTCAGCATAGGTATGGGTTTTGGGGTGCCTGGGGTAATTTTAAGGTTCAGAGTGGGTATGGGTTTTGGGGGGCAAAAGGGTAATTTATGGTTCAGCATGGGTATGGCTTCTGGGGTGCCAGGGGTAATTTTAGGGTTCAGGGCTGGTATGGGTTTTAGGGTGTGAGGGGGTTAATTTTAGGGTTCAGCGTGGGTATGTGTTTTGGTGTGCCAGGGGTAATTTTAAGATTCAGGGTGAGTATGGCTTTTGGGGGTCAAGGGTGTAATTTTAGGGATCACTACGGGTATGGGTTTTGGGGTGCCAGGGGTAATTTTAGGGTTCAGGGTGGGTATGGGTTTTGGGGTGCCAGGGGTAATTTTAGGGTTCAGGGCGGGTATGGGTTTTGGGGCTCCAGGGGGTTGATTTTAGGGTTCAGGGTGGTAATGGATTTTGGGGTGCCAGGGGGTAATTTTAGGGTGTGGGGTGGGTATGGGTTTTGGGGTGCCGGGGGGATAATTTTAGGAATCAGGATGGGTATGGGTTTTGGGGTGCCAGGGGTAATTTTAGGGTTCAGGGCGGGTATGGGTTTTAGGGTATGAGGGGGTTAATTTTAGGGTTCAGCGTGGGTATGTGTTTTGATGTGCCAGGGGTAATTTTAGGATTACGGGTGAGTATGGGTTTTGGGGGGCAAGGGTGTAATTTTAGGGATCACTGCGGGTATGGGTTTTGGGGTGCCAGGGGTAATTTTAGGGTTCAGGGTGGGTATGGGTTTTGGGGTGCCAGGGGTAATTTTAGGGTTCAGGGCGGGTATGGGTTTTGGGGCTCCAGGGGGTGATTTTAGGGTTCAGGGTGGTAATGGGTTTAGGGGTCCCAGGGGGTAATTTTAGGGTGTGGGGTGGGTAAGGGTTTTTGGGTGCCTGGGGGGGGGGGTAATTTTAGGGATCAGGATGGGTATGGGTTTTGGGGTGCCAGGTGTAATTTTAGGGTTCAGGGCGGGTATGGGTTTTAGGGTGTGAGGGGGTTAATTTTAGGGTTCAGCGTGGGTATGTGTTTTGGTGTGCTAGTGGTAATTTTAAGATTCAGGGTGAGTATGGGTTTGGGGGGCAAGGGTGTAATTTTAGGGATCACTGCGGGTATGGGTTTTGGGGTGCCAGGGGTAATTTTAGGGTTCAGGTGGGTATGGGTTTTGGGGTGCCAGGGGTAATTTTAGGGTTCAGGGTGGGTATGGGTTTTGGGGTGTCAGGGGGTAATTTCAGAGTTCAGGGTGGTAATGGGTTTTAGGGTGCCAGGAGTAATTTTGGGGTTCAGTGTGGGTATGGGTTTTGGGTCAATTTTAGGGTTCAGGGTAGGTATAGGCTTTGGGGTGCCAGGGGGGCAATTTTAGGGTTGGTATGAGTTGAAGGGTTGTAGGGTTTTAAGGAAATGTGGGTGGGTGTGTGTGTGTGTATATATATATATTATATATATATATACACACGTTACTAAAAAAAATAACCCATTTACAGGGATATTTAAACCTATATACATATATATATGTAGCGTTTATACTGTAACATAGTTATATTTTAAAACAAAACTTTCACCACGCATATGCTTTTGTTGTAAAGGCACATTTTTTTCTCGGCTTGACCTGAGCATTAACCGATCCTGATTATCTGCCATTTTAGCTCCGCCCCATTGATTAACATTAGCCACGCCCCTTCATCTGCCATGTTAGCCCCCCCCCCCCGAAATTAAGACCTAGTTGCGCCCCTGAGTAGAACAAACATAAAATGCAATTTTTAGACCCAGAAGCTTGGCTGTTAATTCACGTGTTTGCTTGAAACATCTGCTATCTCAGCTTTGTAAAACAGAAAAAGCACATCTCACCGTTTTCAGTCGACCCTCTCTAAAAACCGGGCCAGGAGCTAAATTTCCTGAAATCTGCGGGGAGAGCTGGTGAAAAACCGGGCAGATCCGGGACGCTTGACCCTCCCTAAAATATACTTCAGTGTAATAACCTGCCCTGGAAACATTCCAAACCGCGCACAAAAAACGTTTCAGCAAAGTAATTTCGTTAAGCTCGTGACACACTCCCAAGCCCTCGAGCTCTGCCTCTTTCGAGAACCCAGGGGTTCAGCTTTTGAGAACGAAAGGCCTGGAGTGAAAGTGCACACGGTGAAGCATAGCTGCGCATGCGCGGGTGCTACCATTACCACCCACGTGAGAGCCGAAAAAGAGCATCCACCTGTGTATAAAATAACAAATTATGTGGCACCATTCTCCGGCACAGTGAAAAGAATGAAGCCGAGCGATTCGTTACGGCAGGGCTCCGGCCCGAAGCTTAGACAGTTTTATGAGTGCCACTTTGGTGTCGCCCGCAAGCATCACTCTTTTCTCACAGACGACTGGCAGCGCACCGCGTGACGTCGCCCCGCACTGTCTATGACGTCACTGTTCTCGAGCGCAAATCGTAATCGCATTGAAATTCCAAACACTCACAGGAGTAACCCCGACCGAAGCGCGCGCGCCCCCTCCTCCTCGCGCCTTCCGCAACCCCCTCCCTCTGCCGGGCCCGCCCCCCTCTTTCCGCCATGCGCACCCACTCCCCTTCTTCTGTGCCTGTTTCCCGCTATTTTTTCTAACCGCCCTCGCTGCTCACTTAGGCAAATCATGGCAACATCCATCAAACGGTGGTTAAGCAACCTCTCGACCACCTCCATCAGAAAGAACCGCAAGGCCGAACTCTGCGTGACTCCATCCGGGCACCTTAGACCAATTGCAACTGGCCCGGATAAAACGCAGTCCGCGCCTGTGTTTTCAGAGAAACAGTTGAGTGAACTATTTCCGACGTGCGACGTGCCCACACCGAAAGCCGACCACGCTGTCTCCGCCCCAGCCTTCCTCTCAGGACGCCCCTCTGCAGCTGCATTAGAGAAAACTGCCGCCTCCTTGCTGCAAGTAGGCCCACCTGCAACTGCCCTTGAGAAACCTCCGTCTGCATCGCAAGTAGGCCCATCTGCAACTGCCCTTGAGAAACCTCCGTCTGCATCGCAAGTAGGCCCATCTGCAACTGCCCTTGAAAAACTTCCGTCTGTGCCGAAAGTAGGCCCCTCTTCAACTGCCCTAACCGAGCCACTCACAGGGAAATCACCTTCTGCGAGTGCACTTGAGAAACCTGCGTCTGTGGAAAATGGACAGCCGCCCCCTTTCTGTGTTCTTCCTGAATTAGCGACAGAGAAAGCCCCTTCTGCAACTGCCCTAGAGAAACCCGCCTCTTTGCTGAAAATAGTACCTTCTGCAACCGCCGTTCCTGATGTCTTTGCAGAAAAAGTGCCTTCTGCAACTGCCCTAGAAAAACCTGCTTCTTTCCAGGACATATGCTTATCTGCAACTGCCCTTCCCGAAATCTACACTGAAGTGCCCCCCTCTACAACTATTCCAGTAGGAACTGCTGCCTCCTTGCAGAAAGTAGTACCCTCTGTGCATGATATCACTGAGGATGCGACAGAAGAAGTGCCTTCTGCAACTGCCCTAGAAAAACCTGCCTCCTTGCAGAAAGTAGGTCTCTCTGCGACTGCCTCTTTGCAGAAAGTAGGGGCCTCAGTTTGCATCCTTCCTGAAGATACTAAACAGAAAGGAACCTCATCTACAGCTGCCCTAGAGAAAACTGCAGCCTCCTTGGAGAAATTAGCAAGTGCCTTAGAAAAAACCGCTGCTTCCTTAGAGAAAGTAGCACCTACTGCAGTTTCCCTTTCCGACTCCTGCCGAGATCAAGCAGCCATTTGTGCGTCTGTTTTACAGAGAGCTGCCACCATAGAGAAAACTGAGCCTGCAGAGTCCTCAGAGAAAACTGTCCCCTCCCTAGGAAAAAATGCATCGTCCTCCAAGAAAGTAGAGTCATCTGCAGCAGTCCTAGAAAAAACCGACTCCTCACTCCGGAGAAATGTGTCAGACTCCAAGAAAGTAGGGTCCTCTGCAACAGACGTACAAAAAAAGAAACCTTCTGACCCTTACATAGGAAGACCTACCTCAGCCTCCAAGAAAGTAGGATCATCTGCAGCAGCCCTAGAAAAGACAGCCCCCGCTGATCCTAACTTGGCAAGACCTGCCTCAGCCTCGAAGAAAGTAGGGTCTTTTGCAACACCTTTAGAAGAAACTGCTCCTCCAGACCCCTGCCTAGGAAAACCTGTCTCAGCCTCCAAGAAAGTAGGGACCTCTGCAGCATTGGTAGAAGAACCATCCCCACAGAGACCCACCTCTGCACGCAAGAAAGCAGGGCCCGATGTAGCAGTGGCAGAAGAACCAGCCCCACAGAGACCCACCTCTGCCCTCAAGAAAGCGGAATCCTCTGCACCAGCCCCAGAGAAAGCGGACTCCTGCATAATCAAAACTTACTTCTCGCCGAAAGTAGAGCCTCCTGCGACTACCATAGAAAAATCAACCTCCGCACTGAAGAAAGTCGTGTTCCCCAACTCTTCAGTAAAGAAAACAGACAGCGCAGCCCGCTGTCCAAGCCCTGCTCCTTCCCCTGAAACAACTGACCGTTCCACGGAGACAGCAGACCTCCCTGCCTCCTCCCTGCCAAAATCCCACTCATCTGCTTTCGACAGTAGTGCAGACCAGCGGGCATCACGCCCAGGGAAGGCCCCTCCCTTCACGGTCAAAGGGGACCTGCAAGCGTCCTCGCTTGTCACTGAGGAGAATGATGACAGCTATGGCACCTCTCCAGGAAATGGCTGCCCCCTGACTAGGTGCCCCAAGCAAACCTGCATCATCACCATCTCTGCACGGAAACGGGAGCCTCCTGCCCCCCCTCCAGAAGTGACCTCTTCTAATGCAGTCTCCAATGTACCTGCCCCTCGCCCCACAGGACAGCTTAACCCCCAAAGTCCTTACCCCGGTGTTTCATGCTCCCTTACTTACGTGGCGTTAGACCCCAATCCAACGGCTCTCCCTTTAGGGGATGTTCCAGCCAGTCCTATCAGCCCCAGAAATGCTCTCCCCAGTCCTTCCTCAGATTGTACAGACATCGTTCCTCCCAGCAGTGCTCCAGGTCCTACCTGTAGTATTTACTTCAACAGTGGTGCCCCCTCTGCTTCTCCTTTAGCTAACTTTCCAGGCAGGGATAATGCCAGCAGCCCACCTCCTGGTTCGCCTGCTTTCGTTTCAGGGATGGCCAACACCTCTACTTCTTCTCCAGACTTTGCCTGCCACTGTCTCGTCTTCCCCAAGACAGCCAACCTCAGTGCCTTTTCGTTGGACAATAATGAACCCATTGCTCCCCCCTCAGGTAAAACTGACCCCTCTGCCAGCCCCACAAAATATGCCAGCCCCCCTGTTCCCGATCCGAATTGTGCATCAGCCTCTGGTTTATCTGTGGATCTGAAGCCCCCTGCTTCTGTTTCAGGGAACAACCCCCCCCAACAACAGGTCTCCATGAACACCAATCCAACTTCAGACTCTGGTGTTCCTCTGTCTCCTACTCTTAGCCCCAAGAATAGTTCTTCTGCCAGTAGTGTTCCTCTGTCACCTACTATCAGTCCTAAGAATAGTGTTTCTGCTTCTATTACTGCTAGTAATTCTAACCTTGGAGACAACACCACTCTTCCTGCACAAAAGTCAGAACACAATTCTGCTCTCAAAGCTCCTTCCTCCTCTAATGTTTGTCCAAAACCTTCCCCTCTTGAGAATGTTCACAAATCTGCCTCACGGGAATGTATCTGCCCCCATGCAAGCTCATCCAAACCTACCAACTCCAGTCCTAGTCCGAGTACCCATCCCAGCCCTAGCCCGAGTGGCATTGTTAGTCCTAGTGTCATTGCCAGTCCTAGCCCCAGTGGCATTACCAGTCCTAGCCCCAGTGGCATTGCCAATCCTAGCCCAAGTGGCATTGCGAGTGCCATTGCAAGCCCTAGCCCCAGTGCCATTGCCAGCCCCAGTGGCATTACCAGTCCTAGCCCCAGTGCCATTGCCAGTCCTAGCCCAAGTGGCATTGCGAGTGCCATTGCAAGCCCTAGCCCCAGTGCCATTGCCAGCCCCAGTGCCTCCTCTGCCAAAAACGACCTCACTGATTCCCAGAGCACTCATTCCTCTACTATTTGTCCAAGACACAATCTTTCTTCTTCTTCTTTATCTACCAAAAATGCTCAGACATCTACCTCCTCTGTGGGACTTACTTGCCCTGTATCTCCCAAGCCTACTTCTAGCTCCGTTTCCACTTCAACAGAAAATGACCTCTCTTCTGCCCCCATAGCACATTCATCCTCAAATGCTACTTGTCCAAATCCTATTCCTTCCCCTGATACATCTGCCACTACACCGGAATGTACTTGCCCCCTTGCAGACTCCCCTAAACATACCTGCAGCTCTCTTTCCTCAAAGATAAATGACCTTTGTTCTGCCTCCAATGGCCATTCCTCCTCCTGTAACATTTGTTCGAGGAATATTTCCTCTCCTCCTTCGCCTTTGCCTTCCTTTCCAAAAGAGGTTCAGACATCTGACTCACTGCTGGGTAATATCTGCCCAACCGCAGTCTCTCCTAAGCATACAACCAGCTCTTTAGAGAAAAGTGAACTGTCTGATCCCCCAAAAGCTCATTCCTCCTCCAGTACTATGTATCCACCACTCAGTCCTTCTTCCTCTCCCAGGTCTTCCTCTCTGGAGGTAAATGTGACATCTGCAACGTCTCTGGAACGTACATGCCCTGCTATAGTCTATTCCAATCATAACTCTAGTGCCCTTTGCTCCTCAAGGAAAAGTTCTCCCTCTCCTTCATCCACAGTCCAATCTGCCTTGTGTACCACTGGTTCAAGGCCTAGTCATGCCGCTCCTTCTCAACTGTGTTCCTCACGAGAGGATAACTGCACATCTTCAACTTCTCTGGGTTCTACATGCCCCAGTACAGTCTCTTCCAACCAAACATGTAGCTCCCATGGTGCTTCAGAAAACGACCCCCCCTGTCCCTCCATAGATCAGTCTGACTGCGATACTTTTTGTCCAAGGTATTGCCGTTCTTCTGCTTCTGGTCGGTGTTCCTCTCCAGGAAAGGACTACACATCCGCATCCTCTCTAGCAGTCTGTCCAAATAATGCCTCCAGTTTTATTACCCCTTCAAGCAAAAACAACCTCTCTTCTACTTCCGTGGCTCATTCTTCAACTTGTACTAATCGCTCAATGCATACACCTTCCCCTACTTGTTCCTTGCCATCTTCTCCAGAAAAGGATCACAGCTCTTCCTCCTTTCTGGCATGTACCTGTCCACCTCAAATCTCTCTCACTCATTCCCCTGGTTCCCTTTCCTCCTCAGGGAAAAGTAATCTCTCTGCTACCCGTAAAGCTAATTCCTCCTCTTCAGCTTCTTGCCCAATTCATACTTCTCCTTCTCCCACCTCACCTGTGATTTCCTCTCCAGAAAAGAATCACATCTTGCCTTCCTCCCTGACGTGTATATGTTCCACTGCTGCTGCTCCCAAGACTACAGCTAGGGAAAGTACCCAATCTGGTTCCCTCAAAGTCCATTCCTCCTCTTGCCCTACCCGTTCAAGGCACTCTCCTCCCCCTGCTTCTCCTTTGTCTTCATCTCTAGAAAAGGATCACAGACCTTCCACCTCTCTAGTTTGCACCTGCCGTACTGAAATCGCTTCCACTCATTCCTCCAGCTTCCCTTTATTCTCAAGGAAAAGTAAACAAACTTCTGCGTCTAATGCTACTTCTTCTCACTTTAAAACATGCCCAATTCATACTCCTACTACTGCTTCGCGATCGTCTTCCCCGGAAAATGGTCAGAGGCCTGCCTCCTCTCTGGGGTGTATATGCCCCCCTACAGCTTCGTCCACTCGTACCTTCAGCTCCCTTTCCTCCTCAAGGAAAAGTAACCTTTCTTCTTCCTTTAAAGCTAATGACTCTACCTCTTCTATTTGCCCAATCCATTCTTCTCACCCTGCCACTCCCTTACCTTCCTCTCTAGAAATGTATCGCAGGTCTGCAGCCTCTGTTACTCCTACCTCTAGCTCCCATCCCTCCTCAAAGACGACTTCCTCGATTACTTGCCCGGTTCATACTTCCCATCCTGCTACTCCCTTGCCTTCCTCTCTAGAAATGGATCGCAGGCCTGCCTCGGCTCTTGGGTGTACATGCCCCCCTGCAGCCTCTGCTACTCATACCTCCAGCTCCCGTCCCGCCTCAAAGATGACCTCGATTACTTGCCCTGTTCATGCTTCTCGTGGGGCTAGTACCTTGCCTCCCATTCCAGGAAAGGATCAATGTTCTACCCCCACTTTAGTGTGTAAATGCACCTATGCAGCCTCTCCTAAGAGTTCCATTAGCTCCCTTTTCTCGAGGAAAAGTAGCCTTTCTTCCAGCTCCAAAGCTAACAGCTCCTTCTCTACAGCTTGCCCAATTCACACAGCTTCCCCGACCCCTTCAGAAATTAAGAAAAGATCTGCTTCTCCTCTGGGGTGTACATGCCCCCCTACAGCCTCTCCCAAGCCTACCTCCAGCTCCCTTTCCACATCAAGAAAAAGTAGCACCTCTTCCAGTTCTAAAGCTAATGCCTCCTCCTCTACAGCTTGCCCAATTCACACAGCTTCCCCAATCCCTTCAGAAAGGAGGAACAGATCTGCTTCTCCTCTAGGGTGTACATGCCCCCCTACAGCCTCTCCCAAGCCTACATCCAGCTCCCTTTCCTCATCAAGAAAAAGTAGCACCTATTCCAGTTCTAAAGCTAATGCCTCCTTCTCTACAGCATGCCCAATTCACACAGCTTCCCCAACCCATTCAGAAATGAGGAACAGGTCTGCTTCTCCTCTAGGGTATACATGCCCCCCTACAGACTCTCCCAAGCCTACCACCAGCTCCCTTTCCTCATCAAGAAAAAGTAGCACCTCTTCCAGTTCTAAAGCTAATGCCTCCTTCTCTACAGCTTGCCCAATTCACACAGCTTCCCCAACCCCTTCAGAAATGAGGAACAGATCTGCTTCTCCTCTAGAGTGTACATGCCCCCCTACAGCCTCTCCCAAGCCTACCTCCAGCTCCCTTTCCTCGTCAAGAAAAAGTAGCACCTCTTCCAGGTCTAAAGCTAATGCATCCTTCTCTACAGCTTGCCCAATTCATGCACCTCCTCCTTACCACCCAGAAATGGTTAACAGATCATCTTCCTCTGGTGGGTGTACTTGCCCCCCTACTGTCTCTCCCAAGCCTACCATCAGCTCAATTTTTTCAAGAAAAAGTGACCTCTCTTCCTCCTTTAATGCCAGTGTCTCTACTACCTGCCCAGTTCATGACTCTCCCCCTTCACCACCCTTGTGTTCCTCTTCAGAGGAGGATCATATGTCTGATTCCCCTCTAGAGTGTACCTGCCCCCCTGAAGTCATTCCCAAGCACACCTCCAGCTCTCGTTCCTCATCAAGGAATAGCAACTACTCTACATCCTTTGACACCAAATCCTCTATTTATTGTCCAGTTCATACTTCTGCCCCTCTCTCTCCCGTGTCTTCCGCTTCAGAAAGGGATGGCAGGTCTGCCTCCCCTCTGGGGTGTACATGCCCGCCTGATTTATCTTCCAAGTATACCTCCAGCCTGCTCTCCACCTCAAGGAAAGGTAGCCTCTCTTCTGGCTCAAACACTCATTCTTCCTCCTCTACCTCCGGTCCAAGGCATACACCGGCCATTCCCTCTCCACTCTTTTCCTCTCCAGAAAATGATTACATATCTGCTACCGTCTCTCTGCAATGCGCATACCCCCCTGCAGTCGCCTCCCGGCACACCGACAGCTCCCTGTCCTCAAGAAAAACGAATCTCTCTAATTCCTTTAGAGAACCTTCTCCTTCCTCGCATAGTCGCCAAATGTATATGCCTCTCCCTGCTTCTACCTTGTCTTGCTCTCCAGATAAGGGTGGAATATCTACAAGCTACGTGGAATCAACCGACCCCTCTCCGGTCTCTTCAAAACATCATTCCAGGACCAGCCCTAGTCCTGCCCGCAGCGGCAGCTCCAGTCCTTGTCAAAGCCCTGTTACCCCTAGCAGCCCAAGTCCTGTCTCCTCCCCTTGCCATAGTCCTGACCCCACCCCCAGCCCTTCCTTTAAGAAAAACAGCCACGCCGATTCCTCGTCCTTTCACAGCTCTTCGAAACTTATATGCCCCCCTCCTACACCTGTGTGTTCCTCTTCAGTCGAGGATCAAATATCTGCCTCGATAGGACACACCTGCCCCCCTCTAGCCTCCACCAAACACACCTCCAGCTCGCTTTCCTCCAGAAGCCACTCTGATTCCACCAGACCTCCTTCCTCGTCCTTTCACAGCTCTTCGAAACTTATTTGCCCCCCTCCAACACCTGTGTGTTCCTCTTCAGTCGAGGATCAAACATCTGCCTCGATAGGACACCCCTGCCCCACTCTAGCCTCCACCAAACACACCTCCAGCTCGCTTTCCTCCAGAAGCCACTCTGATTCCACCAGGCCTTCTTCCTCGTCCTTTCACAGCCCTTCGAAACTTATTTGCCCCCCTCCTACATCTGTGTGTTCCTCTTCAGTCGAGGATCAAACATCTGAACACACCGGTCCCCCTCTAGCCTCCACCAAACACACCTCCAGCTCACTTTCCTCCAGAAGCCACTCCGATTCCACCAGACCTCCTTCCTTATCTTTTCACAGCTCTTCGAAACTTATTTGCCCCCCTCCTACACCTGTGTGTTCCTCTTCAGTCGAGGATCATACATCTTCCTCAACAGGACACTCCTTCCCCACACTAGCCTCCACCAAACACACCTCCAGCTCCCTTTCCTCCAGAAGCCACTCAGATTCCACCAGAGCTCCTTCCTCATCTTTTCACAGCTCTTCAAAACTTATTTGCCCCCCTGCTACACCTGTGTGTTCCTCTTCAGTCGAGGATCATACATCTTCCTCAACAGGACACACCTGCCCCACCCTAGTCTCCACCAAACACACCTCCAGCTCCCTTTCCTCCAGAAGCCACTCAGATTCCACCAGAGCTCCTTCCTCGTCCTTTCACAGCTCTTCGAAACTTATTTCTCAACCTCCTACACCTGTGAATTCCTATTCAGGAAGGGACCCAACATCTTCCTCTTCAGTCAGGGATCACACATCTGCCCCAATAGGACACACCTGCCCCACCAAACACACCTCCAGCTCCCTTTCCTCCTGCAGCAGTCACTCCTCTTGTCAAAGGAATATTCCCTCTATTGTTTGTCCTGTTGGGAGTACTGATGCTGTAGCTTTATCTGTGGAGAATGCTGACCTTTCTGCCTCCACAGCAGGATACACCCCTTCCCAGAATACCACCTCTCGTTCCTGGTCAAAGAATCGCCCCAGTCCTGCATCCTCTCGGGCCCCCTCCCCCGGTTCTTCTACTCAGTGGGAGACGGGCTCTTCTGATAGATCCAGGGGGAATGCCCGCTCTCCTTCACCATCTCAAGACACCGTCACCAGGCAATCTATCTCCCCCAATAATGCTGGCTTCCGTGATATCTCTCCCAGCAGTACCCGCTCCTCTAATTCCTCTCCAGATAGGTATCAGCCCAGTTCTTTTCCGGATGATCCTTACAGCGGGAAGGATGACGATGCCTCCCCAACTGTTGACCGCAGCGAGACCTTTGAGTGTCCTACCATAAGCACCAGCTTGACTGGCCCTTCTTCTGAACTCTACAGAAATTCTGACCTTCGTTTGTCTGCTAGTGTGACTTTTTCCAGTCCTCGGTTCCCTCAGTAAGTGCTCTACACGGTGTACCTACTCCCTCACGACATCTTCACGCTTGCTACCTTGCCCCTGCGCTTGTTGCCCATAACCTGCCTCAGCTTAGCATCCATAGAATACAGCGCTGTTGCATGCTTAGCAGTTGACCAACTACTCACACCTTGATTTTAGTCTCCCCTTTCTCATAACTTGTAAAGTAGTTATCTACAACTTTTGTACTTCCATAGGGTTTATCCACTCCTCTTCAATTCAATCAATGATCATTCTTTTTAATACCTGTTTAATATTCAGTTGCCCCACCACTACGTCATTATAGAGTCACCTCTCTGCTGCCTCGCTTGAAAAACTCACCACCTCCCACACTAATGTCTGGGAGGGGGGTTACATGCACCGCAATCTTTCTATTTAGCTGTGGGCATTTTTTTTGCAATTAGCCAATTCTCACGTGGTTGCGTTGGGGTGCCAATGAGTTAGCCTTTTTTCTATTGTGCCACAAATATGTCCTACAGCCAGGTGAGGCTTTAACTCATGCATGTTTCTTTATTATGCTGTTGACAGGTGAGAAGAGACAACTCATTCTGCGAGTGCGCACACGCACACGCTTCACTTTCGTGCGCCAGTCGCCAAACGAGCCCTTCAGACTTTACCAGGGATGTCCACCTAATCCCCCCTCATAGCTGCTAAACGCAGTTGAAAAACCAATGCTTGTTATCTCTGGAAGACACCAGATGAAAGTATAGAATTGGTAAGTTATTTCAAGTAGGATGGGCAAGGTACTCACTGAGGAAGAGAGCTGGAATGTAGAATACCACTTTCCAAGTTGCAAGACATGTAGCCTAATCATGTATGTTTATTTGATTGCTAGCATATTGTGAAAAAATGGTGTGTATTATATGGTGTGGTTGTGTGCAAATGGAATGAGATATTTAGGGCCCGATATAGGTGCCCTAATACCGGTCGGAAACGGCCGAATTCGGCCGTTTCCGACCGGTATTACGATTTTCAGATGTAGGGCATGCATTTACAGAATCGGTATTTTACCGATTCTGTATTTACCGATTCGGTAAAATTACCGAATCGGTAAATACAGACTCGGTAAAATACCGATTCTGTAAATGCAGATGTAGCTGGCACATGTCAGAGTGCCACAGGGCTTCAAGAATCGGTATTTTACCACCCAATACAATTGGGTGGTAAAATACCCAATACAGGTGTGCATGCACATCTGTGCATGCACACCTGTGCAATGTGACACACAGACATGCCCTTAGGGCATGTCTGTGTGCCACATGGCACACAAGTCCGGAATTGGGGTGCCAGAGGGTGTCAAAGTGACATCCCCTGCACCCTTGCAACTATCAGAATTTACCGAATCGGTAAATACCGATTTGGTATTCAACATTGATTCCTATGGGCTTCAAGGCCCATAGGAATCAATGGGGATACCGATTCGGTATTTACAGAATCGGTAAATACCGAATCTTACCGATTCGGTATTTACCTATTCTGAATTACCTACATTTCCCCCCCTCTAATTAACCACTTCTTAAATACCGAATCGGGATGAGTCGGTATTTAAGAAGTGGTAAATTAGAGGGGGGGAGATGTGGGTATTTCAGATTCGGTAAATGCCGATTCAGTATACCCCATTGCTTCCTATGGGCCTTGAAGCCCATAGGAATCAATGGGCATTACCGAATCGGTAATTACCGATTCGGTAATTACCGATTTGTGCAAGGGTGCAGGGGGTGTCACTTTGACACCCTCCAGCACCCCAAAAAAAGGCATGTGAGCCATGTGGCACACAGACATGCCCTAAGGGCATGTCTGTCTGTCACATGGCATAGGTGTGCATGCACACATGTGCATGCACACCTGGATTCGGTATTTTAACAACCAATTGGATTGGGTGTTAAAATACCGAATCTGAAGGGCCTGTGGGACTGAAAGTAGTCCCACCTACATCCCAAATTTAAAAAATCGGTAAAATTACCGATTCGGTATTTTTGCGATTCTGTAATTTTACCGAATCGGTAAAATACCGAATCGGACAAAAAAAGGTCCCCTACATCTCAGTAGGCCAAATACCGGTCGGAAACGGCCGAAATCGGCCGTTTCCGACCGGTATTTGGTACCTACATCGGGCCCTAAGTGTTTAATACAAATCCCTCAACGTCCTTTTCGTCAGGGACAATAGCCATGTGAGATTGTCAAACAGATCTGGTCTGGATATGGCCACTGCCTTGGCATTGACTTCCCTCAAGCAGGGAATTTGTAGACCATGGTTCAAGGTAAGGCAATCTTTAATTATCGCTCTGTTTAATGCCAGTGCCCCATTAGTCCAGACTCAACGCCACAACATAGAAGGGTGAGTCCGAATTATATCCTCCAGAGGAACTAACCCTAGCTCCTTAAGGCAAATATAAATGGCGGCACTTTGGGGGAGGGAGAGCAAATGGCGGGCAAACCTATTTTCTGTAATCTGCTGCTTTGTTAATTCCCTTGCCCCATAAATCGCCACTCTTAAGCATTTTGCCTGATAAGTTGCTAACATGTGGCGCACATATATCTTATCTAGCAGCACATCTATCTTATTTAGCAGCAAATAAGAAGAAGGACAAAACACCAAAGAAAGCACATGCCATAGGCATCAGAAAATGAGAACTCAAAAGCGAATGTTAGATGCAAACCGAAACGTATGATCATAAGCGACAAGGCCACATGGATTCCATATTTAGTGCCACAGTTAACATTCATTTCAGAACGTTGTAGTCCTCGTTGCTGAAAATCAGGTGTCAAACACATGTATATATGTTGTGGAAAAGAAATTAGCTACCTTGTAAGTTTGATTAAATCCATTTTATACTCTATCTCCTCTGAATGTTTTAAAAAAGATCTTACCGCACTGTGACTAGTTACATTTTAGCTTCTGTATTAATGGAGCTAATCGGCTAGCCCGAATTCAGGGCCTTGTTTTTGAGGACTTGGCATAGGGCAGTGCCGCAAGGAATCTTGCTGTGCTGCCCTACATCAAAAGAAAAGGGCAGGAATGTGTCGTATCTATAAGTTACGGCGCATTCTTGTCCTTTTACCCTGTGCCTGCGCACATTAGGCTGTTGTGCGTCAACGCAGGCACCTTTGCACCATGGTGCAAGGGTGCCTGCGTCGAAGGGATGATTGATTTTGTGCAGGATGGGATACCTTCCCGCACAAAATCAATCACAAGAGGAGATTTCCTCTTTCTAGGTGTGCTGCAAATGAGGAAAATTGAAAACATTTCTCCTCACTGCTCCTCACGAACGCCAACCCTGGGGTGGCGTTAGGTTCTGACACATTCCAAGGTGTACGATGCCTTGTACATGTATTTATATAGCGCAAATTACCCACATCGCAGGCATCTAAGCGCTTGCTTAGGGAACCCGTCCTGGTATTCCCCTGTGAGATAACCCCGGCAGGGTATCCACAAGGTGAAAGCCAGGCATCCCGCCGCGAGGGGCCGTTGTGGAGATTAAGCAAGCTATTGCCCAGAGTCGCAGAGTGTGACATGCGTGAGTCGAGTAGGCACCGGAGCGAGAATTATCGAGTCCGTGGAATTATTGAGCCCAAGCCCCGTCGAGGCGGGGAATTGAACCATGGTCCAGGGCCGATCTCCGCTTCCGGGTCTGCCGCCTCTAACCCCTGAGCCACACTTCTCCACCTGGGAAATCTGGGAATGCTTCAGGTTAGATGGGTGTTGCGTGGTAGCACCCAGAGCAACACCCATGAAACGCCCCTTTCACACAGTTTTCTGCATGGAAGGGGCACAGATTTATAAGGCCATGAAAAGCCACATAAAGCGGCTTTACGTGGCCTTGTAAATATGTTGTGGCACATTGCGCCAACATAACGTAAAAAAAGTGAGGTTCTGGTGGCGCAAATGTGCTGGTAGATGAGGCCCTCAGTGTTTAGCAATCTTGTTCCAGCCGACAGAATGATGAGCTGTACTGATGAATGGATGACTCGACCAGCCGTGAAAAGGTTGTTTTGTTTAGCTGTGATGTGACCAATCCATACGGCATTCTAAAACCAAGGCCATCTACAGCTGGGAACCAAAATGTAATCTGGCAGCAGGCGGTACAAACCGTGCAGAAAAAAAACTGGAAATGCTCATGTCCCAATAAAGTTCGGTTTGCAACTTGTCCCAGTCAACCTGATCTCCTAAAACATGGCAAAGCCCCTCTCATTACCTTGTTGCTATGTAGCTGCCATCGGCAGCCGTACACCATAATGTTATGAAAACAGTTATTTATAGCAAATATAACGCAAATATATACCGAGAGATAAAAGTGTTCCTCTTGTAATGCGTTTCCAGGCACTCTTGAAGTTACTGCCAGAAAGGTGTTCTTCATGAAACAGCAGGCCGTGGGCAACCTTGAAGGTGAGGTGTGTTTTACCACATAGTACAATACCTGTCCAGATTTCCCTGCTTAGTGGGAGGTTTCAAGGCTGTCGCTCGAATGAAGAATGGGGGCGGGGGGGGGGGGGAGTATTCTGCAGCACACATAGAAACAGCAAATCGCCTTTCAAGATTGTTTATGTGCAGGAAGGTGTCCCTTCCTACTCTTAAACAATCGGTGCCTGCGCTGGCACTAGGCAGCTTTTTAGCACCAGCGCTTGGGACACTCGGGTGCGCTGTATTTTTGTAAACACGGCCCAACCCTCTGTTTGAAAAATATCAGAGCATGGCATTACCAATTTTGGCGTAACACTGCGCTCCAACATTTTTTTGAAAATATCCCTTGAAATGTCACAATTTTCAACCATAATTGCATGCCTAAATCAGCCCTACTACATTAGACGGGAGCTCAGAGTATCCCCAGTATTTCACCTTTCGTAGATTCGCATGCATTTCATTTGATAGGTGCCCAGGGTGGGGATCTCAAGAAACATGTTTTGTACTTGTAATGCAAGTAACAGCAGATAACATGTAGCATGAATTCATTTGAAATGATGCTTAGTTGTCAGGGTGCATCTGCGATCATCATTAGCCGCGGTGAGCCTAGGAGTTTGGTTATTTGTGCCGCATGGGATGGTTACAGTGTCCAGAATATACGCTGTGAATAAGATCTCTGTAGTTTGCGTTTCCATTGGGTTCGTGATTCAAGTCTTGGCTGCTTTTTTGTACATCATAACACAAATATACATTGGTGTCATGTGCATCCGCACAGCTGCTCTCCTGTGTCATGGCAGTCATGTGTACATTTGGTAGCTCTCTACTCATATGTATGTGCACATAAATGTTATCTATTCTTTTTTGGAGGAAGGTGGCCTTTTTGGGGAATTTGAGCACTTTATTTGATAAAAATTGTATCTGTCATTCTTTCTACGCCTGCTTGTGCTTTGCAAAGCTGTTCTTCTCCCATCAAGTCCTTTCAATGTATTATTACGCTAACTTATTCATGGCCCTGTTGTGATAGCTCTGCTTCTTCTCACTTCCAAGTGTGAGGAGGACTAACGATGCACCCAGTCGCCTTACCTTCGGAACAGAATACGAGGAGGTGCGCGAGATTACAAGCCATGTGCAAGCCTCAGTAACAAGTTTCAACCCTTGCAAGGTTCGTATGGGCCTCTTTTTGCATATGCCTTCGTGTGCACCATTTCTGTCCACAATGTGTGGTGTATGCATTTGACAGGGTGTTATCACAAGGAGTATATATATAGATAGATAGATAGATAGATAGATAGATAGATAGATAGATAGATAATTACTAGCCTGGAATGCTGATGAATTTACAGTCTCCTAGATACCGCCTGTGTCCTTTATATTGCTAATTTTTCCTGTGCTCTCTCTCTCTTTCTGCATGTTTCCCCAAAGGTAGTTTCGCTAATCCACTTCACAACAGGTGCACACCGCATAGGCATCACTCGGGCCCGTAAGGTAAGAGACACCTGATCTTTTCCCTATCCCTGTGATAGCATCAGCAGTGGCATCATTTACACCTTTGGTGACTGAGTGTGATCCAGCTGTGCAGTAGTCGTCACCTTCTTGCTTGGTCTCGCTCACCGGCTGATGCTTTCTTGACACTAATTGTGCCACTTCCACTACAAAATGTGAAAGGTGCATCACACATCAGAAAGATGAGTTGTTTAGTGTATTTTGTCGCAGTGCTGCTGTAGGCAGTGCACAATGTATGCCTGCCATTGTGATGCTGCACAACAAGTGCTGATATTGTAATTGTAAGCAAAACGTATACAGCGCACTGTAACCCAACAGGCATCCTGGCGCTAAAAGAGGAAGGTAGTGAAAAGGCCACTGGGAACTGAGCGGTAGAGGCATTAGCTTATGGGAAAGAGCCAAGTTTTTATTTGTTTACGGAATGACAAAAGATCATTCAGCTGTCGCAGCTCTAGGGGCAGCTTATTCCAAAGTCTGGCAGCCGCAACACTGAAGGCCTGACCCCCCAGCTTGACTCTTTTGGTCGGGGGAAGTTTCACCAAGAAAGCTGGAGAGGCTCGAAGACAACGGGGAGGAACATACCAACTGAATTTACTCTAGTAGTGTAGGGCCCAATCCATGAAGCGGTTTGAACACAACACAGAGTGATTTGAAATAAATTCTCTGCACTAGAGGGAGCCAATGCAGCTCCACAAGGGCCTGAGAAGAGAAAGAGTGTCGAGGACGTGACAAGGCCAACTTAGCTGCCATATTCTGGATTTTCTGTAGTCTGATATCATGAAGCTGTGTGACTGTGTTTATCTCCCCACGACATCCCCACCTTTAAACCACGCAAACAGCATCCCATTCAAAGACTAATCATAGGGCACAGCTCCAGAGTATAAGAACAATGGGGCACAGCTCCAGAGTATAGGAACAATAGGGCACAGCTCCAGAGTATAGGAACAATTGGGCACGGCTCCAGAGTATAGGAACAATAGGGCACAGCTCCAGAGTATAGGAAAAGTAGGGCACAGCTCCAGAGTATAGGAACAATAGGGCACAGCGCCGGAGTATAGGAATAATAGGGCACAGCGCCGGAGTATAGGAATAATAGGGCACAGCTCCAGAGTATAAGAACAATGGGGTACAGCTCCAGAGTATAGGAACAATTGGGCACAGCTCCAGAGTATAGGAACAATAGGGCACAGCTCCAGAGTATAGGAACAATAGGGCACAGCTCTGGAGTATAGGAAAAGTAGGGCACAGCTCTGGAGTATAGGAACAATAGGGCACAGTTCTGGAGTATAGGAAAAGTAGGGCACAGCTCCGGAGTATAGGATCAATAGGGCACAGCGCCGGAGTATAGGAATAATAGGGCACAGCTCTAGAGTATAGGAACCATAGGGCACAGCTCCAGGGTATAGGAACAATAGGGCACAGCTCCAGCGTGTAGGAACAATAGAACAGCTCCATAATAAAGGAAAAATAGGGCACAGCTCCAGAGTATAGGAAAAGTAGGGCACAGCTCCAGAGTATAGGAACAATAGGGCCCAGCGCCGGAGTATAGGAACAATAGGGCACAGCTCCAGCGTATAGGAACAATAGGACACGGCTCGAGAATAAAGGAAATATAGGGCACAGCACCAGAGTATAGGAACAATAGGACATAGCTCCAGAGTACAGGAACAGTAGGGCACAGCTCCAGAGTATAGGAGCAGCGAGGCAGCATCTCTGCCTGTGGTTCGCGCTCTGGTTGTCAGGTAATATGTAGAGATCAGGACCAACCTTTTCTGTAATAAGAGCTACTAAAGCTAAACAGATATCATCCCGAGCTAATAATAAATATTATTAGTGTTGTAACAGTGAACGCATCGGACAAGATTACACTAGTGGTCATCCCATGCTAGTATATGAACAATGATCACATCAGTGCACGGGCAGAGTTGCTAGCAATAATCTCAAACAAGCATTTGCAATGCCATAGGTCTCGCAATATTAAAGTTTGAGCTATTGGCATTGCTAAATAATGCAACACCAATAGCTCAAACTTTAATAATGTGAGACCTATTGCATTGCAAATGCTTGTTTATGGCTGGTTTTAGCTGCAAAGGCTTACCATGTTTAATACATGGGTAGGCTTTTGTAAATAATCGATAGGTTGTAGGCTATATTTTTGCATAAACAGTACATATTTGCCTACTGAAATGTGTATCAGTTTCGAAAGAATGTGAAGAATGTCACACCATTGACACGTTTGAATATGGCGTAAGCTACGGCTTTTTCAAATTGCTGTAAAGCAATGAATGACACGGGAGAGGTGAACAAACGTTGATGGCAGGTCTGCTAGAAATGGAAGGCAGCATACTTATCTTTTTAAATCTAGATTCTCTCCCTGGTATGAGGTTGTAAATGATCTGTATCTTTTCCCCTTGTTTCACACTAGAATCAATAGTCTGCCAATCAGTGTTTCATGTTTCCTTATTTATTCGTTTTGCTTCTTATGAAATGCATTTCTATGCATTCTTCATACTTCTCTCCATTCACCACACTTCTCATGTTGCTACTAAGCATAACCATGAAGTTTCCATTGCTCCCTATTTTTAAACTCAACTTTATCCACCCTGCGCTCACCTCTGCCTTGACATACTATTTCGGAACTGAATTCACAAGGTCTTACCCGTCAGTCTCTTGTTTTGTGGCCTCATTAAACACAACGTTAACTCCTCTTCCCTAAATTAAGTATGTGGTTAATGTACTTACCGATATTCATAGGCGTTCTTATTTTTTCCCCACTCCTTTTGCCATTTTAACTCTGTTGGTATTGTCTTCAAATATGCTTTCCTTCAATCTCCTTCTCGTTACAGTCTGGCATTCGAAAACAAATTGGACGTGGATATGACAATGGTAGCAGTAGTGTTGTCATGTCTGCTCTTGCACAGTCACAGTTGTTGATACACATTCCTTGACCCTTTTTATGACCAAATGTCCCCTTTTTAAAATTCATTGTGCTTTATTATTTTAAAGTCTTCATATTTGCATATATTGCAAAGCTTGGAATTGGCGACAAAAAATAATTAGCAGAATCAGTATATTATGGTAGGTAATGCCTGTGCCAAAGACTCAACACCAATGGAGGGCTTTAGCTATGAAATTCAGGGTTGCCAGGGCAGATACTTAGAACACTGCTGTTTTGCCCGTACAGGGCTCCAAAGGAAAGAGTAATGCTATGCACTGTTTCAGTTGGGCTTTCTCAGCCTGTATGTCTTTTGGTTTTTCGAAAACTTGCCCCCTACACACCTTTGTCTTTTAGAGTCTAAGATTATTACTGTGACCGAGATTATGGTTTCATAAAAACGTTAATCTGACAGTTTGCTTATATTTACATTTCTCCTGTTTATGAACTAAATTAGTTTTTTTTGTTTTGCTGATGAACATTTTATGAAGCTGGGGGCGTAATCTACAATTATGTAAAGTAACTGTCAGTTTTATATTTGATTTTATTGTTCTTGTGAAATTCTAACCCGTTCATTTTCTAACTCTCTGCATGGTGAATTACAATTAGATTTTACGATGTCAAGGATTTTGGACTGCAGCCATGTATCGCCCTTAAAGTAAAATTATGTATCTTAATGCATTTCGAGGCGCCCCTGTGAGTGTTTGTAATGTTGAAGGAGTGCACCAAATGCTTCATTTTTAATTTGTACAGTGTTAGACACCCCTTTATTCCTACCGTAAGGTTTTGGGCTAACCGGCCTGTGATGTTGAGGTTCAGTTTCACTTGTGTGGACTGCAAACGCATAGCTGCCAAAATTTCAGATTGCCATGTGTGACACTTTCATAAATTCAGTGGAATTATGGTGCTCGCTGCTCGTACACGCTGCGCCTGGCACCTCTCTCGATCCCCTTCGGTGCTCTCGCATGCACAGTGCCTGGCACCCCTACTGCCCATTCCCTGTGTGTCTCTAGGCCAACTGTTCCTATGCCCCTCTGCTCATACACATCATGCCTTTGCACCCTACTGCCCCTCTCTGCGCATGCCCACTGTGCCTAACACCTCTCGCTTTCCGTACCTCTTCATACACCGCTCTAGCACCTGCCTCCAAAATCACCTCCGAGTGTACCTCTGCGAACACATACTGAGCATGGCACTGCTCTCGGTCTCCTCCGGTCCCCCTCCTTGTACACACGCTGTGCGTGGCACCTCTCATGCCCTTTTGGCATCCCTCTGAATGCACCCAGGTCCTGGCACCTCTCTCGTGCCGCTCCCGGTAACCCACTACGTACACAGTTCCTGGCAATGTAACGTCTCCTCTCCTTTTGCATGCATCCAGTGCCTTACACATCTCCCACCCTCTACATGCATCGCTGTAGCATCTCCCCCTCTCTCTCTCCTGGCACACACTGTGATTTGCACCTCTCATGTCCTCCGGTACGCCTCTGCGTTTATAGAATAGGAGTGCAAACAGTGTAACAGCTGCTGACCCCGCCGGCCGCTCGGCTCACAAAGCGCTCATTATGGGGGAGGCGGCAGAGAAGCTCCGGCACTTTACCGCTGCCTGCCTGCATGGGTTCATTCGAAAGGCAAGCCGACGTACCTGCTCCATCGGGTCTCCTCTCTCTCCCTCAGCTGCAGCGGGGTGGGAAGAGCCCGTTCTCACAACTTCCCCCGATCATGGGCCGCCTGCCTCCTGTAGCATGTCTCAAGGCTTCTCCGTGAAAAACAAAACTCACCGCCCCTCATGGAGACAATACCACTGAATTCTATGAAACTGTGCCCCATAAAAATAGCATCCACAAACATTACAAGCATATGTGGGAATAAAGAGTAGTTTCTCAGTTGCTGACTGTTTAATTTTTAGATAACAAAAGATGGATCCCAGGGACTGGGTTCCAGGACCTAGCTCATGTAATGGTGACTGACATCAATGGTCAGAGAGACCTCTTCCAGAATGAGAAATTTCTTTCTGGAAGAGGTCTCTCTGACCATTGATGTCAGTCACCATTACATGAGCTAGGTCCTGGAACCCAGTCCCTGGGATCCATCTTTTGTTGTCACTAGTTTGGAGGGCGACCTAGTCTCCGACTCCTCCTTCTCCCTCTGGTTTATACCTAATTTTTAGATACACATATTTATCTCTGGGCCGATGTGTGTTTGTAGGGAAGCTGGTAGGTTGGTGTTTGGAGTGTTAAAATATTGGGCAGCTTGAGACCGATCCAATTAAAAAACCAAAGAGGTCACGTGTGCCAACTTGGAAATTCCTTTACAACTTGGAAATTCCTTTACACACAATTATCATAATTACCATTTCAGGAATTAAATTCATTTTTGTACACTCACCTGACTTGCGAGACAGATTCTCGGCTGTCCTGCAGTTCCCCAGGGACACAAGCAGGCATCCACTCCTGTCATTACAGCTGATGGCATCAAAAAGACAGAAGTGGATGCCTGCTTGTGCCCCAGGGGGACTGACATAAAAAAACACAAGCGCGCTGCGCCTCGTGCTGGCAGCAGGGGGGAGGGAGAGAGGAGGGGGCCTGGCCTGCTTCCCTTACGGGAACGAGCACTGACACCATATGTTTGCAAGTTAATTACAAACATATGGTGTCAGCGCTCGAGCCCGCAAGGGAATAGCCACACTGGCACGCGTTGCCATTGAAGGCAATGGAACACGTGCACTGTTGTGGCTTAAAAAGGGGAACGATGGCATTAGGTCTCCTCCTATGCAGCGCATGCACGCTGCGTAGGCTGAGACCTAAAAAGGCTTTATCAACTTGGAATGCCTCTACTTAGGTTATAGATATCAGCCATAGCTGCAGTGGATCAAGACAATAAATCTCCCCAATGCTGCATAATTTATCAGCTTTAAAAATAATGTGTATTAGTATAGTGCACTTTAACCCTACATCCCTTTAACCCTGTATAGTATCTTGCCATTGAAATTACATGTATATTGTTAACCAAATGAATGGTTGCGGTGGTTGATTTGGAAATTCAACAGTTTTAGTCAAACATCCACTTATGTGGTCTAAAAATACACACATTTTCATCTCAAATACAGGCTTTTGAATTTCGGTATACATATATTCATTCAATAATGTAAATATTTCTAATTTAGTGGGCGGAGTGGCACGTCGCAGAGCTACTTGCAGGTAGCTGGAGAGCTACCAGGAGCTCCTGAGCTACCCATTGGAGAAGCCTGGTATAGATGCAAACCTCATCTTCGTAACGCAGCCTAAGGCGCAAAGTCCAATGACTAAACACTGTTTTCACAACTGTCTGATCATGCACTCATAAATAAATACTACATGAACCTATGAGCCCACACTAGTCTCTAACATACTCCCTTCTGCTCTCCGTCTTCAACTTCCCCTGACCTCATCGATATCACATATCCTCTCCCACTCCAGTCATTACTTCTTATCTCTGAAGTAAAAAACAACCCCCGAGTCCTTTTTCGCCTTCCACAAGCATCTCACACCTTTGTATCATGCAACATCTGTACATCAATTCAGCTGTACACTGCAACATGCCTTCAACATATAGTATCATTTCCATACATTCTCGCCTGCTGCCACACACTCATAACCCTCACACAACTAAAATAAGGTTGCTTTTACGCCCAAGCCCACAGATAATCCCAACCATTTCAAGGATGCTTTTAGAGTCATTAACCTTAAACAATGCAAAATCCACATATTTTCACAATCACATCACTAAAGGTAGTCTCTCTCACAAAGACTTAGATGCACAATTAGCAGCCTAATCTCCCTCCCCATCTCTGTCGCACACTCCCCGCTCTACCTGCCAAGCCGTTTGTGACATGCCTTTCCAGAAAAATGATCATGAGGGGCAGACTATCCCCGATAGGTGACGCCCCACCTCCGTTGCTCCTCTCCAGTCACCCATGATCTCACTCTGCAACTCCACTACCGTAGCAACCGAACTCATCCCTACAACTAACAACCTCGAATTCATTGCGTGCCCTGTTTGATCCCTGTGGAGAGCCGTGCAGCCGCCAAGCAGCTGACGTCGGAGCACGGGGTCAGGGCCGGCCTTAGGCATGTGCAAACTGTGCACCTGCACAGGGCCACCAAACTCCAGGGGCCTCCACGCCAATATATATCCTTAATATAATAATCCTCCGAGGATGGATACATATTTGCGTGGCGGCCCCTGGCAGGGATTTGGCGACCCCCTCTTCCGGGGCCCCCTACCTACGCTCCCTGCCCAGGGCCACCATGAGCCTAGAGCCGCCCCTGACGGGGTTCACGGTTCGATCCCAGCTCCGGCTGCAGATCATTTCAGCACCATTTAACTCTGGGCAATAGCTCACTTCGTTTCCACGACGGCCCCCAGCGCCTTGAGACCCGTAAGGGTGAGTAGTTTGCGCTTTACAAATACCGGATTTATTTACTTATCTCTGTGGCGTACAACAGCGCTCTCCTGAAAAGACCGTCTTTTCGTGACGTCAATACTCACCTCACCATTTACCCACTCCCTCTTATCTCAGACCTACCACCTCCTACTGCGTTCAAATCTGCACTACCACTCCCAGTCTTAAGAAAAGCCTACTTTCCCCTGTGAGACACTTCACACTTGGCATCCTTCTCAAGGCAGGTTGCGGTCTGGGTCACAAGAGGCCCAACACAGTTCTAAGTATTTGTATTGAAAGACACCTTTGCATTTTCTTTGTGCCACAGGATGACAGAAGTCGATTTATTCACGTGCCCTCATCTTTTTTTATGCTGATCAATGTCTGTAGAGTGACGAGACATTCAGCCTTCTTCTGTGTTCAAATTTGCCCCAATGCAAACTAATTTCTGCTTCATTTTACATTCTCATTCTTCCTAATACCATCTAACCCAAAGAAAATAAATCGTTGAGTGGTTTTCGATAATCTGGGTACATTGTTAGTAATGTAAATAAATGTAAATTGATACTTGTGTAAGCAACCAACACGATTCAAACATGTAAACATACTCATAAAAATGGATTAAAAAATGTTAAAAAAAAATCAATACATTTCCTGTCATCTCGAATGTACTTACAACATCTTGTCTCCTGAGTAGAGATTACAAGATTCCAAGAGACCATTATGGATATACACTACAGTGATCACTGTGTGATTTTAGATTTAACAAAGCTAGAATGTAATGTTGGCTCGTTGTAGGTAGGCTGTATGGTCTCGGTTTTATCTCGGCTGTGACTATCTTTAATTAAATGTTTGAACTTATCCATGTGTATTGAATTTATTATTCATGACTTGTGGTTTTGTAGCTTCAAGAGTTACTCTCTCAGAGGTATATACCCTATCACTGAAGTAACCTCATTGACATGGTTTTGTAGCTTCAAGAGGTACACTCTCTGAGGTACATACCTTATCACTACAGTACCCTCATTTACAAGGTTTTGTAGCTTCTAGAGGTCCACTCTCTCAGGGGTATATACCTTATCACTGAAGTACCCTCATTGACATGGTTTTGTAGCTTCAAGTACATACCTTATCACTACAGTACCCTCATTTACAAGGCTTTGTAGCTTCTAGAGGTCCACTCTCTCAGAGTTATATACATTATCACTAAAGTACCCTCATTGACATGGTTATGTAGCTTCAAGAGGTCCACTCTCTGAGGTACATACCTTATCACTGAAGTACCCTCATTGACATGTTTTCGTAGCTTCAAGAGGTACACTCTCTGAGGTACATACCTTATCACTGAAGTACCCTCATTGACATGGTTTTGTACCTTCTAGAGGTACACTCTCTCAGAGGTATATACATTATCACTAAAGTACCCTCACTGACATGTTTTTGTAGCTTCCAGAGGTACACTCTCTGAGGTACATACCTTATCACTACAGTACCCTCATTTACAAGGTTTTGTAGCTTCTAGAGGTCCACTCTCTCAGGGGTATATACCTTATCACTGAATTACCCTCATTGACATGGTTTTGTAGCTTCAAGAGGTACACTCTCAGAGGTATATACCATATCACGGAAGTACCCTCATTGACATGGTTTTGTAGCTTCAAGAGCTCCACTCTCAGGGGTATATACATTATCACTAAAGTACCCTCATTGACATGGTTATGTAGCTTCAAGAGGTACACTCTCTGAGGTACATACCTTATCACGGAAGTACCCTCATTGACATGGTTTTGTAGCTTCAAGAGCTCCACTCTCTCAGGGGTATATACATTATCACTAAAGTACCCTCATTGACATGGTTATGTAGCTTCAAGAGGTACACTCTCTGAGGTACATACCTTATCACTGAAGTACCCTCATTGACATGGTTATGTAGCTTCAAGAGGTACACTCTCTGAGGTACATACCTTATCACTGAAGAACTCTCTTTGACATGGTTTTGTAGCTTCAAGAGGTACACTCTCTGAGGTACATACCTTATCACTGAAGTACCCTCATTGACATGGTTATGTAGCTTCAAGAGGTACACTCTCTGAGGTACATACCTTATCACTGAAGTACCCTCATTTACATGGTTTTGTAGCTTCAAGAGGTCCACTCTCAGAGGTACATACCTTATCACTGAAGTACCCTCATTGACATGTTTTTGTAGCTTCAAGAGGTCCACTCTCTCAGGGGTATATACATTATCACTAAAGTACCCTCATTGACATGGTAATGAGGCTTCAAGAGGTACACTCTCAGAGGTATATACCTTATCACTGAAGTACCTTCATTGACATGGTTTTGTAGCTTCAAGAGGTCCACTCTCTCAGGGGTATATACCTTATCACTGAAGTACCCTCATTGACATGGCTTTGTAGCTTCAAGAGGTACACTCTCAGAGGTATATACCTTATCACTGTAGTACTCTCCTTGATTTTTTTTTGCTTAAAATGTCTTTATTGAGAGTTTTGTAGGTTTATTTGTACAATTCACTGGCACTTGGTACATCAGTATATTTTTGCAGTTCTCATTTTGCGGCAGATGTACATGGGTGCTCCGGCATAGGCATCACATTATAATACAACTCATACATAAAACATTTCTAAGTACTGGGAAGTAAAAAAAAATAAAACATCGGCAGTACAGGCTTCAAATCGCAGTTGCACTGACTGAATGTTTAGCCACCTGACCCGTGCTGTATGACCATATAGGAGAGTTTCCTGAGGGGCTTAGGCTGGTCTATTGCCTCCCACTCCCTTATGGTGTACCATACCGATTGGTGCCCGTGCTGGTATTGCTGTTATGTAAGTACCTACTCTCTGAAAATGGGGGGCAAACAAAAACCCGTGAACTACAGGAACAGGGGGGGGTGGGAGTGTGGGGGGGGGGGGGGGTCTGGAAGGGAGTCCCGGGGGGCCGGCTGTCTATATAGGTACAGAGTGATGAGGAACTATTACATAGTGATGTCCAATTGTCTGTGGGGAGATCAGCGGTGTCAGGTTCGGGGGGGGGGGGTTAATCCGCCGCGAGCAGTGTCCTCGACCGGCTGTCGGGGCTCCAGCGTGGTCCTAGTGCTCGTGTATCCCACCCTCAGGTGTAACTATTGTGTTATAGCGTTCGCTTGTGCTATTGGGTACAGGGTTGGAGTGTGGAACTGAGACGGGGTAGCTCCAGGCGAGTTTTCAGGCGCTGTCTCCTGTGTGAATTGGTAAAGGAGTTGTGTCCATTCCAATGATATGGGATGTTTCCGGGTCCCTTTCACCTCTTCCTCCCTTAGTGTTGCCTCCTCTGCCGCTCCCCATTTCTTGACCGCACCTATCCAGGCTGCTACTGGGGGCCCTGCCGGCGCTCTCCAGTACATGGCTATTCCCCGCTTCGCTAGGAGCAGGGCCAGGGATGCAACCTGCACTGCAGCTTCTCTGTCTTCCGCCTGCGGAAGATCCCCAATGCACAGGCCTCCCACGTAGTCATATGCTGGAGGTGGGTTGTTGCCTCCAGAGCCCGAAATACCTCCCCCCAAAATGACTGAATTACCGGACAATCCCAAAACATGTGTTTAAAGGGTGCCTCTGGCTCTTGGCAATTGGGGCATGTAAATCGTGCATCTGAGTAAAAGCAGTGGAGCTTATGAGGTGTTAGATAAGTGCGGTGTAATATGTTGAATTGAATGTTTTTGAATCTGGCGTTTCGCGACACCTTCTTAGGGTACTCTAAGACCTTTTCCCATTACCGGTCATTAAGCACGCGCCCGATCTTATCTTCCCATTTTTGGCGGAGGGCTAACAGCGGGGTTGTGGTCAGCTCTCTGATTGCTTTGTAATGCCAGGTGAACAAGTGTCTGCCCCTGCCCATACGGAGGATGGTGTGAAGTACTGGGTGCGTCGGGGGTTCCCCTTCGGTAAGATCCCAGCATTGTTGAGCACTGTCGATCAGTTGTCTGTACACCAGGAATTGTCCCGGGGGGAGGTCATAGTCGTTCTGCAGTAGGGCATACGACTTCAACTGTCCATCCTCGAATAGCGCCTCCATTTCTGTCACCTCACTCTCGGTCCAGATCCGGAGAGCCCAGACGTGTAGTATTTCTCCTTCTGTGGAAACCCTACTGAGGGGAGTAAGGGGGGGTAAAGAGGCTGACCCTAAGACATGCTGTGTATGCGCATCATACATTTGCGGGCGATCACCACCTGTAGAGGGTATGTGCTCACCGGCCTGGTGCCTGGCATTAGCAGTCGCCTGATAGCCGGGATAGGCAACCGACCTTCATTAGTGTCCAGCTGCTCTGTAAGGCGTTCCGCTGTCCAGTGGGACAGCCACTGCAACTGTGCCGCCAGAAAGTAAGCTTCAAAAGATGGGGCCCCCAATCCTCCCTCCTAAGTGGGCAAGTAGAGGGTTTTCAAAGCTACTCTGTGTCTCCCACCACCCCAAATCAGTGTTGTGAGTAATGTGTCAAGTTCGTGGAAGAAGGAATGCGGGGGTATCACAGGGAGATTGACAAAATCATAGAGTAATCTAGGTACCATAATCATTTTTGCCAATGCTACGAGCCCTATGGGGGCCAAGGGGAGAGTTTTCCAGAACGTCACAGCCGCACGAAGTCCCGCCAAGACTTTGCGATGGTTCCCCTCATATAGGTCCTCTGGGGAATGGTATAACCGTACCCCGAGGTATCGGGGCGCCTCCGTGCTTCATCCAAGCAACTGGGGCCCCAGTCTGATCTCCAGGGGGGCAAGGTGAGGACTAAGAGGAAAAATTGTCGATTTTTCCCAGTTGACTCTGAGCCCGATACCTCCGCAAAGGTCTCCAAGATAGTCCATATGGGTGTAAGATCTCTTGTGACGTCCCGCACATATAATAAAAGATCGTCGGCGTATAGCGATACGCAATGTATCGTGTCCGCTATCGGGATACCCCAGGCGTCCCCCCCCTGTCGCAAGCAAACGGCCAGCGTCTCCACTGCCAGCGCAAACAGCAGGGGGGCCAGGGGGCACCTCTGTCTCGTTCCCCGCTCCACCTTGAGTTGGGATGAAATATACTTTCTTACTCTTACTCGGGTAGTGAGGCCTTTGTAGAGAAGATGTGTGTACGCCAGCATGATCGGGCCTACTCGCACCTTGCGGAGGGTAGCAAATAAATATGGCCATAGGAGTGCATCGAAGGTCTTTTCCAGGCCCAGGATTAAGCAGGCTGCCCTAGGGAAATATTCCCGTGCTCTGTTTTGTACGTGGATGAGCAGTCAAATGTTCAGGGACACATTACGTCCCGGGAGAAAACCCTTTTGGTTTGGGTGGATCAGCTGTGGGAGAACCTGGATGTATTTGTCCACCAATATTTTTCCTAATATTTTACAATCTGCATTGAGCAGCGTTATGGGCCTGTAGGATGAAGGCAGCGTAGGATCCCTGTTTGGTTTGAGGAAGGTTACACGGGTGGATTCTCTAAGTGAACTGGGGAGTTCACGTCGGTTTAATGCATCGTCGTACATTGATAGGAGGTGAGTGGATAATTGCCCCCGAAAGGTGGCATAATATTAGAGGGGAAGGCCATCCATCCCTGGCGCTTTTTGGCGCGCCAGCGATCTAAAGGCGTGGGTAACGTCTGGAGCTGTTATCTTCGTTTCTATTGCCTTTCCTTCCTCCGGCGGGATGCTGGGCAGGGGCAGGGAGTGAAGGAACTGGGTTAGTGCCAGGTGTGATGGTTGTGGCGGGGCCCGATAAATATCCATGTAATAGTCGTAAAAAATGCGCAGAATATCTCCCTGTGCGTGTCTAAGCGCGCCCGACTTGTCCTGTAATGTCGTGATTGGTGGCTGGTCTGTGGTTTATTTAGCTAGCCAGTCTAAGAGTGTGCCAGCCCTGTTCCCCTCACGATGGACCTGAGCAGCATAACCTCTAAAATTGTATTTACGAAGGTCGCCCACTGCTTCCGCATAGACGGTTTTTGCTGCCGCTACCTATTCTTGAGATGTGTCCCCTTGATCTAGCTGTTTCGTCAGGTCTGCCAAGCGCGTTTCTGCCATTTGAAGTGAGCGCTCCAGTACTCGTCTCACCCCTACTATGTGTTGAATGCAGTGGCCTCTTGCATCGACCTTAAAGGCATCCCACTCTACTGACCTAGATGATGCCGTGTTCGCGTTTAGTGTGAAGTATTCCTGGATATGTGTGCCATGTGTGTGACAAAAAGCCTGGTCGGTGAGGCATTCCCGGGGTAGCTTCTATGTGGGTATTGGGGGGGCGCGGTGGCCGCCATCTAGGGGTCACAGCATGCGCATCATGGTCAGACAGCACCCTGCCTAAGTAGTCAGTGTGTTGTATTTGGGGAAGTAGTGTTGCGGAGCATAGAAATCGGTCGAGTCGCACTCTGAGGTCGTGTGGGGCGGAGTAGAATGAATATAGTTTAGCGTTGGGATTTGTATCGAGCCACACATCCACCAGTGACCATTGAGTAACCCATTGTTTAAACTGCTCTGTCTGCTTCAGTGCAGGTGAACATGCTGGCGGGGTGTGAGACCTGTCTAGACCGACATCAGGACACAGTTGTAGTCCCCTCCCAACAACCATGGTAGTGTTGTGTACTGTGCTAGTACCCCTGTGAGGCGGGTCCAGTACTACTCCTGCTCTATATTAGGGGCGTAAATGCTGCATATTAGTATATCCCTGCCCTCTCGCTGACCCGCTATCAAAGAGTATCTGCCTTCTCTATCTACCATCCTAGACTGTTCTCGAAATGAGAGCCCGGGCCTGATCCAGATCAGGGTTCCTCTGGCAAATGCTGAATACGTGGTAGCACAGATGATCCCTCGCCACTTCTTACGTATGCGGTCCACCTCTGTACCCGTTAGGTGCGTCTCCTGGAGGAGCACTATCTGGGCTTGCTGTCGCTTCATATATGCGTAAATCACATATCGTTTTCTTGCTGTATGCTTACCCCTGACATTTAATGTTACCACTTTCAAGTCCGTAGTAGGGACCCTACCTGTCATGTCTATTGTGTTCGGGGCTATGTTGCAAACAATGCTCCATTTCCTGCTCCTCCAGCCCCTCCCCGCTGTCCCAACATCCAACCCCCCCAACTATGCCCCACTCCGTAAATCCTGCACTCGCTCCCCCGGGTGTGTAAAGGAGTAATGTAATTGGGAGTGAATATTGCAACTTAATGGGAAACCGTCCCAACTAAGAGGACCTATCCGTCGGGGCGATACTTCCAAACTGCACAACATGTGATAACTCTAGTTCGTTATGTGGGAGAAGTGGTCTTCGGCTTCCGCCCGCTGCCAGCGCTGCAGCCGCCTGGTATGGTGTTTACTTAGGGCTAATGCCCAACTGCGTCCCAATCAATCCACCTCATTTGGCGACGTCGGTTGCGAAGGGTAGATTGCCCAGTTATCTAGGCTCCAGGTGTTTCCAGCATCCGGGCGTCATGGTTCCCCACAAGCTGGGGGTGCGGCAGGCCTGGATTTCAATCCATATCATAGTCTAATGTAGCTGGGAATGAGCATCAGAACAAAGTGTCCGCCTTGTGGGGGGTCACCAGCGGCGGAGTCATCGAGCCGTCTCTCAGAGCACGTCCATCACCGCTGCTCTCTTCCTCAGACGTGAAAATGTGTGGGCCTCACTCGCCATCCGAACTGTCCCCCTGAGGCCCCATCTGTGCCACCGCCTGCAGTGCCTTCCGGCGTTCTACGATGATTTGCGTGAGATCCGGTGAGGTCTTGGTGGAGGAGACTGACCGTATGCTCAGTTGGGTGAGTTTGACCTTCTTCTGTTGTCGCCGCTGGCGGCCTGAGGCCCGTCTGGCCGGCGTCCGACCGCGGTTGTTCTCTGATGTCAGGTGCTGCTCAATCCAGTCACTGGCCACTGTTGGGTCCAAGAAAAAATGCGTGGTTCCAGCATGAATGATCTTCAAACGAGCCGGGAATAGGAGTGCGTATTGGACATTTTTCTGCCGCAGGGTTCGCTTAACCCCTAAGAAGGTGGACCTCTGTTGCTGCACTGCTCTGGAGTAGTCCGGAAATAACATCACCTGGTTGTCCTCCACACGAAGTGCTCCTTTTTTCCGTGCGGCTTGGAGGATGGTGTCCCTATCCTGATAGTGGAGCAACTTCAACAGGAATGGTCTTGAAGAAAATCCCGGTGCTGGTTTACGAGACGGCACACTGTGTGCCCGCTCTATGGAGAAGAAAGGGGTCAATTCACCCGCTGGAGTTATCGTTGCTATCCAGTCTGCAATGTAGTGAAGAGGGTCGGTTCCCTCCACTCCCTCCGGTAAATTTATGACGTGGAGATTACTTCTCCGTGATCTACCTTCTAAATCATCCACGCGGGTTTCCAGGGCCTTCACTCGAGCTTGTAGGTTCGTCAGGGAGGCATGCTGTTGTCGCACCTGGGGTTCCAGACGTTGTAATGAATTTTCGCCTAGCTTCACCTTATCCGCCAGTTTTTTGTGGTCATCCCGGAGTAGATTGAGATCCGTGGCCAGCTCCCCGAATTTATGTTCCATTGTCACCCTTGAATGCTCAAGGGCTGCCAGCACTTTGTCTAGTTTTGATGACATATCGTCTGATCCCGCTGAGCCTCCCCCGCGGGCACGGTCTGGGAGGCGGGGGACATGCGCTCTCAGGGATCCCGGGGTCTGTGCTGTGTTCGTTGCCCGTTGGCATCCCATGGCATCCGCTGTCCACTGAACTTCGGTCTCTCTCGTCCGTGGACGGTTGTGGTTGTATTAATAACTCGGGGCCCATCTGGATCCACCTGCAGTTCCGACTATCTGTTACTGTCCCGGCTATTGCACCGAGCCTGGCGACGGCTGACTTCCGCGCTCCATGAGTCCCGTCGCGGATGAGGGACAATTCCGTGCGGCCAAGCAGCGAACGGCCGTGGCGTTATGGCGGAGCTGGATCTTGACGTGGATAACCGCTACACTACCGCGCTGTTAGTCTCCCCCCCCCTGGCCCCAGGGGGCCTGTAGGTTATCGACCTGAGGGATGTCGTCGATTCGGCCTCCGTAGTCCCGGTGCCCCGTGGTAGGGGCCCCCAAGCTGTGTCTCCAATGATTCTCTCTGTAGGCTATCCTCGCTCCCCCAGTCCCATCTTCAGGGGGTCGCCTCAGCGTCTTGTTGCTGTTGCCTGGGTGGGGGCTCCCTCAAAGTCCCCTACGGGGAACTAACTGCCAGTCCCTGTCCCCCCGCGCGCCTCGAGGCCCGGCGCCGCCACGAGGGAGGTGGTGTCTCCAGCGGGAGGGGGCGAGCAGAAGTGCGGAGGTAGTATAGGGCTAGGTCACCTCCCCAAATGCGACACACCACCGCTCTTCTCAGGATCGCCTCAGGGCCTACGACCACTCCCTCAGCAGATGGCTCCGCTCATTTGCCGCACTGCACGGGCACCTGCCCCAACTCCCCGGTCTCCCGAAGGGCCATTGCCAGGACGGGCCTCAATCCCGCGGAAGTCCTGCCAGCTCGGGCTGTCACTTGCCCCCTTCAGGTTAGTCAGCCTGGCAGCACCCTCCCGCCATGCGTCTCGAGGCCTGGCGCCGCTGCTGGGGAAGGGGGTGCCTCTTCGCAGGGGGGGGGGGGTGTGTTGTGCGGCACACCCCCGTTTCCTCCCTGATGTGGACGCTCTTGTGGCCCCGCTTCGTGTGGCCGCTTGGAGGGAGGCTCGCAGGGAGGGCTACTTTTCCGCCGCCGGTTCAGCCGCGCAGGGGGGAGGGGGCCTTGCGGGCAATCATGGCCGCTCCCCACCTTCGGATCTGGAGGGGGGGCCACAATTTATGCCTCCTAGACCACCGCTGGCATCACTGGGGGGCCGCGCCACCCACCGCGTGGCCCCAATCACAGCTCAGGCTCTGTCATACCCGGCGCTGCCATTTTTTCTGTGCGGTTCCCATCACAACGGGACGGCTCCGGGGCACATTCGTTCGTCTCCGGATTGTCTGGCCGGGTCCGCCGACTCTCCTCGTTGTCCCCCTCGCTGCCCTGGAGTATACAGGCTGTGTGGGCGGATTCAGGGCATTTTAGTGGCTGCAGGCTGCGGAGCTCTAGGGACTTGCTGCCGCCATCTTAGCCTGCTAGGCTACGCCCCCCCCACTGAAGTACTCTCCTTGATATGGTTTTGTAGCTTCAAGAGGTACACTCTCAGAGGTATATACATTATCACTGAAGTACCTTCATTGACATGGTTTTGTAGCTTCAAGAGGTACACTCTAAGAGGTATATACACCGTGTCACTGTAGTGCCCTCTTTGATATGGTTCTATAGCTTTAAGAGGTACACTCTTAGAGGTATCACTGAAGTACCCTCTTTGGTATGATTTTGTAGCTTCAAGAGGTATACTCTCAGAGGTATATACCTTATCACTGAAGTACCCTCATTGACATGGTTATGTAGCTTCAAGAGGTACACTCCCTGAGTTACATACCTTATCACTGAAGTACCCTCCCTGATATGGTTTTTATAGCTTCAAGAGGTATACTCTCAGAGATATATACCTTATCACTGAATTACCCTCCTTAACAGGGTTGTGTGGCTTCAAGAGGTACTCTCTCAGAGGTATATACCTTATCACTGAAGTACCATCCTTGATATGGTTTTTATAACTTCAAGAGGTACTCTCTCAGAGGTATATACCTTATGACTGAATTGCCCTCCTTGACAGGGTTTTGCGGCTTCAAGAGGTACACTCTTAGAGGTATATACCTTATCGCTGAAGTACCCTCCTTGATATGGTTTTGCAGCTTCAAGTGGTACACTCCGAGAGGTTGTTTGTACTATCATTCGGTGAAATACATGACCAAAACCCTTTAAGAAGGGGAAGCCTGAGGTGTAATATTGTGTACTCCTGTTGGAGAATCAGACAGTTTTTGGGAGACTTTTCACATCAAGGGAGGCCCTTCTTATACTACCAGTTTGAATCTCAGAATCTTGAACTGACAACCAGTGTAGTGTATCTGCCCATCTATCCAGCATGGCTGTTTCTGGTGATAAGCATCACATTTGTAGGTCTCCCCTATGGACAGCTTTCTGCTGTGTGGTTGGCAAAAGCCTACTGTGGACTATACAAATAATTTACATAGCTGTTGTTGGTTGCTTTTGTTGTTAGTCATATTTGCTTTTTTTGTATTCAATGGATTTCCTTGTCCATTGTGTGTTTGTCCGTCCCCTTCTTTTCTATGTCCTTCCCCTGAATCATAGCCTGTTTACCATCATTTTGACTAGACAACTTGTATCCTTTCCCTTCTCATTTTTAGGGAACTACGGGGCACATTACCAAGCAGGGCGATAGGCTGCCGTTTTCGGCTGCCAAACGGCGATAATTCTATCGCTCTATTAGCAAGCTGTTGCTAACAGCAGTTAGCGACAGCTTTAGGCGATAGCGAGCGGGTTGGGTCCCGCTTTGCATGTCAGCGATATTTATCACTAATGGCATGCAAAGTGGGCGTCCCAACCTATTAGCGACTGAAAGCAGTCGCTAACGTCGCTATCGCCTATTAGCAAGGCAGGCGTAGCAATGGAAATATTCCTGCTATCGCCAAAAACTAACGCCTGCTCTGACCAGTTCTTAGCCATGTTATCCAATGGGAGGTGGATAACATGGCTAAGAGCATTTCGTCGCTAATGCGTGAATATTGCTGTATTCTCAGTGATATTCACGCTATCGCCGGAAAATTTATCGCTTTGGAGATAAACGTTGCTAATATCACTTTTTATCTCGGCGATAATTTCCGGCGATGCTTAGCGATAAAAATTTGTTGCTAAGCCTAGTTAGAGATAAATTTCGCTAATCGTTGGTAATATGCCCCTAATTTTTTCTTTTTCTTTCAGTATTCAATGAAAGAGCTTGTGTTCTCTCCCTCGGGTGCTGCTTCCCACCCCCGACACCTGCCATTCCTACTCCCCCTCCCCACCGTTGATACCTCATCTCTCTCTCTCCAAGTATTTACACTGCTGTCCCCATCCCTCCCTGGCTTTTTTATTGCTTTTTTTCTCCTGGCCAAGGTTCAAGTGCCTCTGTTGCTCCCTTGCCGTCCACCCTGTCCTGTTCCCCTGGTAGGCCTTTTTAGGCATCATGAAAAAAAAAGTTTTTTTACCGATGCTGCACAGCCAAAAGGTGAGACTTATTGGTTTTCCCGGTGCTTGTTTAAGGAGGGTCTTATCTAGTTGTATCAGGAACAGCCCTCAATATTAGTGATTGTCTGGGACTCAAGAATGTGACACTCTATGGCGCAGTCACAGACACAAATAGAATTGTTCAGTGTCCTGGGATTATGCTGTGCTTGGTGATAGACGCAGGAACTCAAGGTCCTTGTCACAAATCAGTGTATGCTGGACCCTTAACCATCTAAAGTCGACTTGAAATTATTGACATGTTCCAGTGTCTTACATCTGTGAAGGTTTTTCTGAGTACAAAGATTTTTGTTCTACAGCCAGTAATATCTAGTGATTATAGAATTATTAAAGCTTAACACCACATGTAGGCGTAAAGTCTTGGTCTCTATAATATACATTATTTGGTAGGAATACCATTTATTGCTTAATTTGCAGCATGTACTTTGCATATGTTAAATCCATACATTTGGTGTTTGTTTCTACAGCTGAAACAATAAAAGCAATCAACATCACTGCGTGGCACAAAAGGACAACTTTGAATCAACTCAGCAGGCAGAGGGAGAATATAGCTGATCCCCTATAGAACAAAGGCGTGTCTGCTGCCATGGGCACGCCTTTGAGCAAAATAAAACAAAAAAGAAAAACTTCGTGTACCTGACTTTCATTTCTAGGGAATAAAAGAGGTTTAAGTGGCAAAAACAAAATGTAATTGTTGATGTAGTTCCGGACCCTTTCTTGTATACTTTATTTTACAGGTGAGGCCTTATTATACCCAGCTTGTTGGAGGCAAGTGTCTTGTGGACAAAGTAGAAACTCCTCCTTAATGAAAACAGTGCATTGCAAAAACGTCTGTCCCATTTCTAGTCATTCCCTGCTCTTTATTTGGGTATTTTTGGAGCATGGACGAGAGCAGCGGTGCTTGTAGCCACATGGGTGAGGGTTATAGGAGGATGTTTACATTGCAAGGGGTGAGAGTTACAGCAGCGAGAGGAGAGGCAGGGTCTTGTTCTCAGTTTTGTTTTGGACAAGTCTATGTTCATAGCAACCTGCTTCAGGTTTCTGGCTGCAGGGTATTTAATGCTGAGGCCCTTGCATGGGATTCCCTGGGTTTTATTCCACTCTTGGCGAGTCTTTGCAAAATGCCAATTGACACCTCTTGGTCCATGCCTCTTCTTCCAGGCTTCAGCCCATGGTCTTCAGCTGAGCCCGTGGGGCTTGCATCATCTGTCTGTGAAACATGGACTGCTTTGCTGTTGATCAGCTTCTCTTCATGTAATCACACCCAACACCCTCTACAAAAACTGCCAGCAGGTGCACAACACCAATGGGGTGTATCGGATAGATGATTTTCAAAGTTCTCTAACTATCCGGTATGGGACCCGGCAGGTAACACCGACTGCTGGTAGAGAAAAGCTCTTAGCACAGGCAATCGGTGCACTTCTTACACCCCCAACCTGCCAGTCAGCTGCTTAACAAGCATTCCCTGCCCATGTGAGTGATGAAAACCTATGAGGCATAAAATGATTTAATTGAAGGACCTTAAATGCCCAGACTCAGTCTCCACAGTGGCTATCAGAGATGGGGTGCGGAGTACCGCAGTGAGTGTGGCAGTTCCCTTGAACGCCTTAACAGCTGAGGAAGAGGATTTCAGGATCACCAGTCCCTCATTCCTGCTTCAAGGGGGAGAAACAGGGGTCCAATCATTGGATCCTGGAGTTTTCATCAGTAGTCTGGGGCTCCTCAGAATGCCCTTTAGTGCCCGCCCGATGTAAGTGGCAGGGGGAAGTGCTGCAGGTAGGGACAGGGCTGACACTAGGCATGGGCAGTGTGGGCAGCTGCCGAGGGCCTCGCACTAAGCCTACCAGTGTAACACACCACTGGTCCTCATACCCCTGCCGATCCAACTGAAAGAAAGGTGTTTCACACCTTCAGCCTGTTAGGAGCTGTAAAAGAGGTGCTTGTATGTGGCCGAGGAGGAGAAGATGCGGAACAGAAGAGTCTGCACAAAGAAGCTTCCCCAGCCCAGGAGTCAGATATGTAAATTAGAGGGCCTGCGCAAATTCTCTTTCTGCTTGGGGCCCCATAAATCCTTGAACTGGCCCTGGGTAAGGAGGTACTGGCATGAGGACCGTGGCTTTCTGCATCATATTCAGAATGACCTTCTACATACATGCCAACATTTTAGATGAGGAAAGTGGGAGATTTAAACAAGCATTTGCAATGCAATAGGTCTCGCAATAGAAAAGTTTGAGCTTTTGGTGTGTAAAATGTAAAAAAAATTAATTTTTGTTTGTTTTTCAAAATATAAAAGTATTATTTTGTTATTAGAAATGCCAATAGTTATAAAGTTAGCAAATGTTACATCTATAGCATTAGTAAAGGTACATGTTTAGTTTTCCCGTCTTACATGTATTGATCTGACAAATCACAATGTTTTAACAAGAACAGAAGTGAAAACATTTAACATCTTTTTATGACATTTGTAATAAAGCTTGAAACATTGACAGAAAATATTTGAACCAGTTGTTGTTGAATGGTTGCACAGATTGATGCTGTGGTGGTGCTGAGTGATGTTGTTTTGGGGACAAGTGATGCTGTGGCGTTCTGTGATGCTGTTGAGCGCATAGTGATGTTGTGGTGCCCCTGAGTGATGCTGTAGTGGTGCTGAGTGGTGCTGTGGTGGAAGTGTGCACTGCCGGCTGGTGGTGTTTGTGCCTGGTGGAAGCGTGCACTGACGGCTGGTGGTGTGTGCCTGGTGAAAGCGTGCACTGACGCTGGTGGTGTGTGCCTGGTGAAAGCGTGCACCGACGGCTGGTGGTGTGTGTGTGACTGGTGAAAGCATGCACTGATGGCTGGTGGTGTGTGTGTGCCTGGTGAAAGCGTGCACTGACGTCTGGTGGTGTGTGCCTGGTGGAAGTGTGCACTGACAGCTGGTGGTGTTTGTGCCCGGCGAAAGCGTGCACTGATGGCTGGTGGTGTGTGTGTGTGTGGCTGGTGAAAGCGTGCACTGATGGCTGGTGGTGTGTGTGTGGCTGGTGGTGTGTGTGGCTGGTGAAAGCATGCACTGATGGCTGGTGGTGGTGCGTGTGCCTGGTGAAAGTGTGCACTGACGGCTGGTGGTGTGTGCCTGGTGGAAGCGTGCACTGACGGCTGGTGTTGTTTGTGCCCGGTGAAAGTGTGCACTGACAGCTGGTGGTGTTTGTGCCCGGTGAAAGCATGCACTGACGACTGATGGTGTCTGTGCCTGCTGAAACTGTGCACTGACGGTGTGGTTGTGTGTGTGGTTGTATGTGTGGTTGTGCTTGTGTGCGTGGTTGTGTTTGTTTGTGTGTATGGTTGTGTGTGTGGTTGGGAGTGTGGTTGTGTGTGTGGTTGTGCGTGTGGTTGTGGGTGTAGTTGTGCGTGTGGTTGTGCATGTGGTTGTGTGTGTGTGGTTGTGGTTGTGTGTGTTGTACTTGTGGTTGTGTGTGTGTGCTTATGTGTGTGTGGTTGGGTGTGTGGTTATGTGTGGTTGTGTGTGTGTATGTGGTTGTGTGTGTGGTTGTGTGTGTGTTTATAAAGACGTTTTAGCTTTCAGAAGTAAGCAGCTCCAAGGCAGACCGCCTTTCTGTATAACAACTGTATCACATGTCGGATATTGAACAACGCAGGGTGTCACATATCTAATATCAACAAGCGTGCCTTTGATCGCATTAATTAATGTATTTAATGCAAGGCACAGGCAGTCACAGAGTTCTATATTAACGTCAACACAACACGGCTGTCCGATAGCAAGGTCCGAGGAAATGTGTTCAAACTAGTGGATGTGGAGACAAACAGGGAATGATGCGTGTTATCACCTATTTAAATGGCACTCACCTGTGGAAGGCACCTCGACAATGGTGTAATCACTGCGAGTGCTGTGGGTCTTGCGTATCAAAGTGTACAAGATATCTATCTAAGTCTTCAGCTACAAAAGCAAACTCGAATAGGAAACCCGTAAAAAATGGTAAACTGCTGTCCCATTAGCTAGCATTCTTTTGTTTTCTGTAATGACGAATAACGAGAGCACAAGATGACTATATATACAAGCTACTTTCACCCGATGTTAAAGATCGGGCCTTTGAGAGTCAGTATTTTTAATGATCGGTATGCTATGATAACAGTGGCAGGCAGTGGTAGGATGCACCAAAATCGATTCGCTAACGCCACAATTGTAAGGTAATTTAAAAATCCAAAAAGACAGTAAAGCTATTATACAATTATGCTTACATTTACCAGTGTTTTTTCCATTTCTTGACATCAATGCATGTGTTGCGGTGTGCAGCAGAGGTCCTGCAGAATGTATTGTTTGCATGTATTTGCTGTTGGCCATATTAAGTGTGTCGTAAGTCACTCGGGTGCCTTTGTGTTACCAGAAGCCAGTACGATCTACGCACTACGATCGCTGGGTGTGGTGGGCACTGGCAATTTCCTCGGCTCCCCTTTGGGTCGTATTACCACCCATCGCTGTGTTGCGGTGTGCAGCAGCGGTCCTGCAGAATGTATTGTTTGCATCTATTTGCTGTTGCCCATATTAAGTGTGTCGTAAGTCACTCGGTGCCTTTGTGTTACCAGAAGCCATTATGATGTACGCACTACGATCGCTGGGTTTGGTGGGCACTGGCAATTTCCTCGGCTCACCTTTGGGTCGTATTACCACCCATCGCTGATGCTCAGTGGCGTGAGTAGGTGTGTGCGCTGGGAAGACGAGGCAGGGACGCGCTTCTGGCACATTGGTGCACAAGAGAAACTGGGGTTTGCACCATTAAAGCGCTGTGAAGATACACCCCGACATTAGGACTCTGGCTGAGTGGGCGGCTGTCAAAACGGTAACGTAGAGAACACTGTGCAGCAGGGGGTGGCACCCCAGCGGAATGTGTGGGATGTTTACATCGATAAACTGCAGGCTAAAGCACACGTGAGACTTCCTGAGAGCTAGCTTGGTGACAGTACGGAGTGCTAGCAGAAGTGAATAGCACAAGCGATATGGCCGCATACAATGCAGCGATCGTAGTGCGTAGCGTATGCCACTCTTGTCTACATGCCGGAGCAACAGGTCAGCAGTTTCAGTGGGTGATGGGTAAAGCACTCACTTGGATATAGCCTTTCTGTTTAAGTAATGTGACTTCGTGCGAGTTAAACTAACAGCACTTAGCAGCAGAATAAGGGTGGCAGAATAAGCCTGTTTAGAAAGTCTTAAGGGCATTCTTGTTTAAAGCAAGGTCATTGAGTAACATTTCGTCAAACAAGACATGCATGGGAAGTGGGGGGCGGCCGGGAAACTGAAAGTACGGCCGGCCATGAATAATTTTGGGAGGAGAAGCCGCAGAGCACAGCCGTCCGGCTGGCCATGAATAATTAGGGGAGGAGAAGCCGCAGAGCGCACGCTGGGAGAAGCCCTTTGATGTGGTGTCACGGCCTAGCGGCCGTGAACAAATGCAAGAATAGAGAACAAATGGGAGGGGTGGGGGGGGAGCAGGAGGTGAGCCTGAGAGTGGCTGAAGCAACATTGGAGGGCAGAAGTAAATGGGTACCAGAAGCTAGAGAACAATATAGATGGTGCACGGAGAGCAAACATGCAATAGCAAGGTGGAGCTTGAGAAGGACGCAGACATAAAAGCAGCGTGGGTTTGGGGAGCACACTAGGGAGAGCGCATCATGGAAGGGCACAGGGGAGAGCCACACGGGCGAGACAAGGCAGGGAGGAAGAGAAGCATTACTAGGTAGGCAGATGAAGAAAACGTGCGCTTTGGCGAGCTAAAACAAACAGAAACATGCACTGGAATATTGTGCAAAGCATCGCACACTGTCAAAAAATAACCACGGTGCACATTATGTGGTGGGGCAAGCTCGTATGTGGTGTGCGAGGCGGGCAGAAAGGACGGCCGTGGGAGGTGGGAGGGGGAAAGATGCTGATGTCAGATTACCTGCGGAGTGGATCTCTAGCTAAAACAAACAGAAACATGTACTGGAATATTGTGCAAAGCATCGCACACTGTCAAAAAATAACCACGGTGCACATTATGTAGTGGGGCAAGCTCGTATGTGGTGTGCGAGGCGGGCAGAAAGGACGGCCGTGGGAGGTGGGAGGGGGAGAGATGCTGATGTCAGATTAGCTGCGGAGCGAATCTCTTTCAAGTAGCTCACGGCCTCGGGCCGTGAAAGTTAAAGCAATTAGGGGGGAGGTGGGAGGGAGGCTGATAGGCAGAAGGCTCGGGCAAGCTCATGCACGAGGACGTGCTCTTCTCGAAATCCTCTTTTTGGGAGCCTTTTGAGAGCCTTGGGTTTAAGTAGTGGTTTAGCTGCATTAGACTCGCATACTCATTCCTGCGGAATGGAGTAGGCGAGACCTAAAAACAATTATCAGGAACATTTATTTTTTCCATTGACTTCTAATGAAGTAGAGGCGATTTCAGAATGGAGTCAACCAAAATAAAGCCATTTTTGGCTTGAAAAATCAGGAGTCTCCTGCCTGAATCGGGTCTCATTTATGCCTTCTAGGCAAGTACGGTCTTAACCCCTTCCATGCGGCCGCGATTCCCCTGGTGTGCTGTAAACAGCACGAACAGGGGCGGGCCGTGACGAACCCCAGCCGTCATCAGCACACGAGCACCGTAGTGCATGACGGCTGGGGTTCGTCATCAGTATGGAAGGGGTTAATGCTTCATTGCCTAACCCACACAACACAAAGCACTGGGGGAGGGAGGTTAAAGCAAAGCAGTAGAGTTGGGGGCAAGCATGGCTATTGACGTCACTTCAGGGGATGAGGGTCAGGAACAGTGGGAGCATACATCAGGCCAGTGCAATACACTTCACATACCCGCACCCACTCCATATAACCAAACCAGGCAAATACACTTCACATGTCCTCCCCCTAGAGCACCCCGCTTTGTTATTGCTCTCAACAGGCATTGCTCGCTTGCAGTCAGCAGCGGTCTACCTAGCACCTGGCCCTAGTATCACCACAGGTAGGATGCCAGAGGGCAGCGTGCTGCAGGGGCTACAACATGCGCACCGTCTCAGATAACCATTGCCCCATTATATTCGGGCTGCCACTCTCTACTGTGGAAAGATACCTGAACTGTGCATTAGAATATATGGAGGTGTGAATTTGTTGATATACACATGCTTCTGATGCATGGCAAGGACGACTCTGACACCAGGCATAGGAGCTGAAAAGAGGACAAGAAAGGCAGGTGCTTCCATCCAAAGGTCCTTCGCATATTCAACTGCAGGTCCACATTTATCTGTACAGTGTCTAGCCCAACCCTAAAAAGGGGAAATTGATAACAAAGCTTTTTTTAAATGCTTTACTATCCGCTTTTCAGGCCCGATAGTCAGCAGATGGTCAAGGAATTTGAAGTCAGCGGTTGATCGGCCTGAGTTAGTTGATATAAAGTTAAACAGTTGCAGCTGGGGCGGGTGGCAGGTACTTTCGACTCGAGTCTCTCCTATCGCCAAACTTTAAAGCATCACCTCTCTGGGCAAACACTTAGAAGGAAGCTGGCTAATTCTGACGTATTCACCACCTCACTTATCCCAAGGGTAATTCCGTCAATGACCGGCCCGACAGTGTGGCCTACTGTATGACCTACAACTCCTCTGATGAGTAGGTGAACATGGTGGGAAGGACTGGAAAAGGTGCCCAATTCACCAAGCCTGACATTAAGTTAGGCTAACATTAAGCTGACTCTCGCTTGCACACACACCCACTTCTGCACAGGCAGAAAAGGAGGTCTAGCATTCTTCTACAACACACCCAAGACCTGGAATTAACTCCCACTACACGTCCTGCTCGCTTTTCGAATTCGGCAAGAAGCTGAAGATCTGGCTCTTCAACTAATTCTCCTGGGCTGACTCCCAATACCCTCAGTCCGATGCCTACATACTCGCTGCAGCAACTGAATACCCAACTGGGTGATCAGTTGCGCTAAACTAATCAGCATAACATAACATCTAAAAGAGGTACACCGGTTCGGCAGCCACAGAATTCAGGCAACATCTGGCACTGCTAGGCCTATTTCTGCGTGCCAGTGTGATACTGTATGACATTTGGAACCTGACCTCAGCTTAATGACAGGCTATCATTGGTTAGCAAAAGGCATATGGGTGGGCTCACTATAAAAGGGAGAGAAGTAGAAGCATGAAAACTGACTAGCCCATGCGGGTGAGGAGGCAGCAAGTGGCTCGCTGCATTACTATCAGTGTCCTCGTGGCCCTAATTCCATGGGTGGTGATAAATTTCCTTCTACCTCTCTCCTCCTGCAGAATAAGGTAGTGGAGGCTGGGAGATGGGTGGTAACCCAGGCAAAACTGATCAGCTCACTGGAAGATGGACCATTGTGATGTACCACCAAGCCTGATGTTACATAGAGTGGCATGTCTTTATCATGGAAACCTTTGAAAACAAACTCTTAAGACTTGACTTATATTCAACACCCAACCGGGGTCGCGATTAACTCAGGTAAGCATCCATACATTTGGACTCTCTGCAACACTCTACTAGCCCTTTCAGCTTCTTTTAGAGTCCTGCAACAAAAAAGTTTATTCCAAAGATTCTTGCAGTCAGTACCTCAAAATGTATCATCATTTTGGAAATCCTGGGCTCCATATTTTCATTTGTCATTTTTAAATCTTTTAAAAGTTCTCTCAGTAGGGCTCACCTGAATAAAAAGGATCACCCAGGAATCCTTCTCGTCTTGTGGTACCCTTGATGTTTGCCTGGCACTGTCTCAGCCTACAGACAATGTCCACCGGTCCTTTGGCTCCCCCATAGCGCAGCTATCCCACAGCTGTACCCACATACCATTAACAATGATGATGCATGCTTAAAGACTAAAGGCAATGAGCCAACCAAAATTACACCAGTGTTGGAAAACCTTTACTGAAGGTTTATTAAAAGTAGTCAAGGTAAAGTGATAATTTAGGGGCAGTCCATTGGTGGTCACCGATGATTGGTCCTATGCTGGTTCCTTGCCTGATTAGCCAAAGAGCTCGAGGACTACACTCCATCAGGTGCTCTGAGGTATGTTGATACCTCTTTGAGGTTACCACCACATATGGGCCTCACAGTCCTGGGATACCAGACAAGCACTAAGTTCATCCTTCCTTCAGGCTCCTTCCTGTGGTCGCTTTTGTGCACCACCATTGTTTGGACTGCCCCTTAACCCCGCCAAGCCAAAGAGGAGGCTACCATCAGCTCTTGCCCCTCCCCCCCAGTTTATCTCAGCTCTTTGGTGTTGCATTTACTTCCTTGCTATCTCTAGGGCTTCCTGTATGTGAGGAGTAACAATGCTGTGCTCACCTCAGATTGGTGGATCCCATCGTCTGGGTAATATTCCTTGATATAGGTCTATTAATTGGGTTGTGCTTTATGTAGCCACAGCCCCTTTTAGCCGTAAACTTTCAAATAGCGCCTTTAACTCATCTGTTAGAGACTCAGACCTAACCCCATGCTGGACTCTGCTTGGAATTACACCTGACCAAGTTATTTCTTAAGACCCTATGGGCGTCATTTATGAGAAATGACGCATCGCTGCGTGAAAGCAGCGATGCGTCACTTCTCAGTGCGCACTCCTTGCGACATACCTGATTCGTCATATTTAATGTATGACTCATCATGTCGCAAGGAGTTACAGATACGTCAGTATTTCTGATGTATCTGTAAGCGCAAAAGTAACGCATTGCTGGAGTGTGTCACAAAAGTGACGCAACTCCAGCAATGCATCCTTTCACATGGGGCAAGCTCCATGTGAAAGGGCCCGCGTCAGTCTCACGCCTGCTGTGAGGCAGGCACAAGATTTTGACGCAACGGCGGCCTAGAAGTGACGCAGTGAAATCTTATAGATTTCACTGCGTCACTTCTACGAGGCTTTATGAGGGGCAGGTATAATGTAGCGCAGGGGTTTACAAAGGGACGTAACTGCTTAGATGCGTCGCTTTGTAAATAGTGTGCAACAGGAGGCATGTTTTACGCCGCCGATGTATCACAAAAAGTCACGCATCGGAAGCGCAAAACTGGCGCAAGGCCTCATAAATGAGGCCCTATGAATATACTGATGGCCGACCATTGTTTCCTTAATTGCCTGGAGCTGTGAGCTCCAGTCTGAGCGGGTTAGATAACCCCACCCCCACACCCTCCCACTAGTGAATCACTAGAATATGGGCAACGTGGGTGAACTGCTCCACCTCCTCAAAACCCTCATGGGTGACTCGCCACGCTTTATAAATGTTGATTGATAGATTGCCGCACAGCCTCCGTAGAAGTTTGTGAACTAATCTTGTCCTTCCAATGCCCGGGAAGCCCACCCATGTTCTAGCGGTGTTATGGAAACCAGGGGTCCAGGTTCTTGTTTTTTTCTTGTAGAGCTGCCTACTCCACGAAGAAAAGGCTGATGACCAACACTTTGTCCCCCAACAAGAAATAAAGCATGTCAGCCTCAAACGTGTTATTCAAACAGTATTATTTCATACATTTGTCATAACAACAATAACCCAGTTGCATGACATCTCTCGTGACAGTTATTGAAATATTATATCATTGGTCTTTGTATAAAAGTCTGCCATGTTTCGTGCAGAGACATTGCAATAAGCTGTTCACGTTGTCAGGACCGGAAGTAACGCTTGTATCGGTCTGATACCCAAAGACCAAGCTTTCTAATCCTCTCCAGAGTGGGGTCCAATTTGGAACACCATTTTAGCTGCCCCAATCCTAAATGTGTGTGTGGAATAACAGTTGTCTGTATGTCCTGAGGCTTCTAAGCAGGAGTACATTGTGTGATAAAAGTGGTGCAGTCAGTGGCCTTCCATCCGCACGACACAGCAAACACCCCGTTCTCTGTCACCTTAATTTTAGGTGTTTTGTTGCTAATATCACAAGGCAACAAGCCCTGTTCCCCCCCGAGCCTGCAAAATGATGGTCCTCCCCTGTTCTTTATGATCTATCTTGGACCTGGGGTCCTTAGCTGTAGGAACCCAACCGCCAGGGCTATGCCCCCATACTCAAGGCTTGCATGCTGCTATCCCTTTTACATCTGGCAATTAATTCCTCACACCTAAATACCCTAAAGAAGGCGAAGGCCACAGAAAACAAAGTTGTATTGCAGCTTGAACGAGTGGCACTATGAACCCCATTTAGCATGTCCCTCATTGGGGGTTGTGTTGTAAGGGTCTTTAGGCTCTGACCTAGCCCAACCCTTTAGTGCCACTCTGAGAGCAAAGGAACTGGTTGGGTCTGCCGCTTTACATGATGGGCCATGCCCCTAGATGACTTGCTACTCAAGCATGGCTCTTGTTCTCCTCCCTCGCTCATATGACAGTCCTGCACTCTCTCCACTAGTGTTGAAGTGAGACTGACCTGGAGGCAGACACCCTTGGAGAGGTGTGGGCACAGTTCTTGTAATGCCGCGTCTCTGGGGCAAGCAATAGTTTTCCTAGTCTCATGAGAAGGGGGTCCACTGCAGTAGGTGCCATGGGTGTTATGGAAAAATCATCATCAATAGGCTCACTAGTCCAGAGGCTTGTAAGCAGGACTACATTGCGAGATTAACGTGGTGCCAAGTCAGCGGTGTACCATCAGCATGGCACAGCACGATGCCTGAAACTGCGGCCACTGGAACCAAGAGAGCGTATCAGCATGAGTATTCTTTTTTTCTCAATATGCTGAGCCCTGCATTTCCCATTCCTATTAAGGCACCCCCTCACCAGCTCTCTAAACAAACTCTGCACCATGGCTATGATTATAGATTGAGGATTAATGGCTTGTACCACACCGACATTGTCAGACAAGAAGTGTATTCTCTTATTAGAAACCATATGGGGCCGAGGATGGGATGCACTGGCTATGGGGAACAGTTTTAATGGTGTGGTTTGCAATGATCAACCTCTTGCACCAAACATTTGGCCACTTGTGTGTGCGCTATACTCTTCCCAATATTAAGCCAGTGCATAAGTGTTTGACTTGGTGCTTTCTGCAGGGTCACCCCAAACATTTTGCATTCACCCTTCTGTTTTCTGAACCTGCCATTGTTGGCTTTTAGGACTTTGCACAGTGAAACATCGGCTACATCGCCGTTTTCACACCTTTACAACGCCTTTACAACGCGGGCATTACAATGACTTGTGCTGGATGGCGTTCTAAGCTAAGGAATAGTATGATTTACTATTCCAACACCTTCCCTACTGTAACATAGGCTGGAGTTGGAATAGTAAATCATACTATTCATAAGTCCAGCGCCCTCCAGCGGAAGTCGTTGTAATGACTTGCATTGTAATGCCTGCGTTGTAAAGGTATTGCGGTGTGAACATTGCGATGTAACATTAAATATACATTTGCTCACTGTACCATTACTAAAGTGCTTGTGCTCTCTCCTTTAAACATGGTGACATTGGCTTACATCCAATTGACACATTTAATTCACTTTTAAGTCCCTTGTAAGTTGTACTACATGTACCCAGGGCTTGTAAATTAAATGCTACTAGTGAGCCTGCAGCACTGATTGTGCCACCCACTTAAGTAGTCCTTTAAACATGCCTCGGGCATGCCATTGCACAGCCTGTGAATGCAATTTAAACTGCCATTTCGCCCTGGTAAAATAAACCTTTTTCCATACCTAAAGCTCTTTTTAATACATATAAGTCAACCCTAGGGTAGGCTCTAAGCAGCCCACAGGGCAGGGTGCCGTGTATTTAAAAAAATTGACATATACTTTTAAGTTGTGCATGTCCTAGTAGTGCAGGTGTCAGGTGCGTTGGTGGAAGTGAGGGTGATTTTTAAGGTATATAGGTTAAATATTGTGCAGCGCCTTGTGTGCATGTATGAGGAGTATGCATGGGTAGCATTAATGTTTGGGGAGCCAGTAGAGCTCTCTGAAATATGGTAGATGTTGCTGCAATGTGAGAGGTCGCGGATGAGTCTTGCTGAGGCATTGGTCTGGAGGTGGTAAAGGAGATATTTGAGGATTCCGGTGTAGAGTGTGTTGCTGTAGTCTAATCTGTGTGTGATGAGGGCATGTGTGATGGTGTATCTTTTGTCATGGATAGTCATTTGAAGATCTATGGGAAGATTTGAAATATATGGAAGCAGAAGGAGCTAACTGCATTTACCTGTGCTGTCAGGCTGAGCTTGTCAGCAAGAATGACTCCAAGGTTTCTTGCATGTTTGGTTGGTGTGGGTGTGGGTCCGAGTTCTGATTGCCATCATGTGGAGTCTCAGGGAGAGTTCTTGTTCCAGAAGATCAAGACTTCTGTCTTGTCGGAGTTTTGTCTCAGGTTTCATCCAGTCTGCTATGTTGATCATGTAGTGAGAGAAGTTGGTTCGGGGGTGGTGGATTTGTCAGTCAGCGACAGGATGAGTTGGATGTTATCTGTTGGACATGGCCCTTTTTGCAGGGTCATCTCTGAACTTTTTGCCTTCCTCCGGAATTTTGTCTGACCTGTTTTGGTTGGTTTTATGACTCTGGGCTCTTTACCACTGCTGATCAGTGCTAAAGTGCATATGCTCTCCCTATTGTAAATTGATGTATGGATTAGTGACTCCATGATTGGCTTATTTTATTTACTGTCATACCCTAGTACAATGCACTGCGGGTGCCCAGGGCTGGTAAATCAAATGCTACTGGTGGGCTGGCAGCACTGGTTGTGCCACCCACAGAAGCAGCCTGTAAAGTGTGTCTCAGGTCTGCCATTGTAGAGCCTAAGTGCAGTCCGATACTGCCATGTTGACGGGGCAGCAAGTGCACACACTTGCCAGTCCCTAAACCTTCCCTTTTCTGCATATTAATCACCCCTATGGTAGGTCCAAGGTAAGGGTACATTGTAGGTAAAAAGTAGGACATGCCCTGGTGAGTGTGGCATGCCCAAATAGTGAATTACAGCCATTTTAGTTTTTTACTATTGCAAGGCTACCTGTTTCCCATAGGCCAGAATGGGTAGTTTGATTATAGCATTTTATAATCCTAAGTGGGAACTATGTAGAAATTCGAGTTTAGTACGCCTGAATTCAGGCGTACTAAACTTTTAGTGAAGTTGGTTTTAACATTCTGTGTTTGAAAATACCACTTTTAGAAAGTAGGATTTTTCTTGCCTAACTGTCCAATCCTCACTCTGCTAGGTTGTATATTCCTTGTCTGGAGTTGGAGTGACATGGGCTGGGGGATTTCAGGAGACAGAGTGAGTCAGCACAGGGCTGAATAGAGCTATCTGCATGTAGATGGGTGGGAGGAGTTGGACCTGGGACTTGAATAGGGCTATGCCTGCCTTCCACAATGCTGGCTCCACCTCCTGTGGTGCGTCTGATGTCCCTGGCTCACCCTATCAAAGGAAAGAAGGAATCTTGTCAACAAAGTGCTCCAGGACTGCACAGAACTGTTTTGGACTGGGTACAGGACCCTCTGCCTTCAGAGGACAAAGGATTTGCTAGTATAAATATGGGGACTCAGACCCCAGAACTTTAGATCACTTTTGGGAAACAAGAAGAGCCTTTACTGAGGAGAGGGACCAGAGAAACTGAGGAGAAGACTATCCCTAAGCTGAGTGCTGTTTGGGGGATTGGCCTGCAGTGGTTGCCTGACTACCAAAGAAAGGAGAAAGGACTATGTGCTACTTTCAAATCAACTTGTAAAGGATCTCCAAGGGCCTGAGGTAGAGCTTGCCTCCTGCTAAAGTCTCAGGGACAACAGACTTCACCAACCAGCTCCCCTGCCTCCCTTGCTGAGAATTGAAGTGCCTTCTGTTGAGCTGGGCCTTCTGAGAGACTGTGTGTCCGTGGGAGCTGGAAGCGCGACTCAAGACGAAGAAGCGTGTCGTCGCCCTTGTCGTCGTTTCACCGGAGAAGAGTGTCGTCATTGTAACAGCCGCTGTCACATCACCGGAGAAGTGTACCGGCGCTGCCGCTGTCCCCATCGCATCACCCGAATCGCCTCGCATCACCGGAGCAGAGTGTTGTCATCGTAGCACACGCCGTCGCATCACCGGAGAAGTGTGTCGCAGGGCCTATCGCGGCTCAGATGAATCGTTGAGTCGCCGCACGGCCATCGGGCGTGCACGCATCGTTATTGCATCAAGAAGAAGACGCCATTTTGTTTCATTGCACCAGATCTTCATCGCATCACGGCGCTGCTGGTCGCATCGCCACATAAGCGTAGTAAGAAACAGACGCATCACCTCCCCATGAGGAGAAGAACCGAGGCATCCCCTATGCAGCAGTAGGGAACCGACGCATCACCGTTCTTGCGTGCAAGGAACCAACGCATCACCTTTCCTGCAGCACTTTCATTGTATAGCGTTACGCAGCCAAAGGTACATTGAACTCAAAGTGTCGCATTTTACATCGAAAGAGAACTAAGCTATTTCTACCATTTTTGAAGTTCAGTATTGTGTATTTTTGTCGTTTGTGATCTTGTGTTAAGTCTATATAAAAATACTTATTTTTATAATACAACTGTGGTGTCCATCTGTAGTGTTGTCACTGTTTTACTGTATGTTTTCACAAATGCTAAACACACTGCCTCTGAGATAAGCCTATCTGCTCGTGCCAAGCTACTAAGGGGGTGAGCAGGGGTTATTTTAGGAGTGTACCCCCTTATCTTGACTAGACGCAAGGGTCCTTATTTGGTCAAAGGTACCTACCTCTGTCAACTAGAGACCCCCAAATCTAACATTATCTACATAGAATATGATGGAGATGCCATGTGCTCTCATGATGTTGGTGAGCAATATCATGTAAATGTTAAAGAGGGTTGGGCTGAGCAGAGCAGATTCTAGGGTTCCGATGTGTAAGGTGATAGTCTGACTCGCTGTGTTCTTCCTGTGAGGAAACAGCATATCCAATTGAGGGCCTGTCCTTGGATGCCTTTGTTGACCTATCTTTTGACGAGGGAGTAGAGGGACACTGTGTCGAAGGCAGTTGAGAGGTCAAGTAGGCTGAGGGATGCGGTTTTCCCACAGTCCAGTGTTGTGCAGTTTTCGCCAGTGGCGCTATCAGTGCCGTTTCTGTACCGTGGTTGCTCTAAAAACCTGATTAGGTGTGGTCGAGCAGGCTGTAGAGTTCAAGGTAGTTAGTGAGTTGTATGTTAATGGCCTTCTGTATCACTTTCGCTGGGTACGGGAGCGGGAAGATGGATCGGAAGTTGCCCAGATTATCGCTGGGTTCTGCCAATGATTTGTATTTAAGGGGGAGTTGCCTGCTGCAAGTTTCCAGTCTTCTGGGAAGGTGGTTGTTTTGAGTGAGATGTTCATGATGTCGTTGAGAATTTTGCTGACCAGTGGTCCTCCCATGTTGTAGATGTGGTGTGGATGTGACAGTTGGGTCCCCTGAGTAAACAGTTTTTATGATTGCTGTGGTGACTCCTTCGGTGAGGGTTTTCCATATGTTCAGGTGTTTGTCTTGGTTGTTGATGGTCAGATTGTCGATGAGATCCATTTATTTTATTTTTCTGTGAAAGAAGTTGGATAGATTTGTCATGGAGTTCCTATGAGGGTGAAATTGCGTTTTCATGGCCTCTGAGGTGGTAAACTCCTTGACGATTGAGAAGGTCTCTTTACAGCTTGCCTCTATGCGTTCAGCTAGGGTTCTTCTTTTGAGGTCTCTCAAGAGATGGTGGAAGCACCACAGTGCAGCCTTGTGGGTATTTCTGGCTTTGGCATCGTGGTTGGATCTTCATTTACTTTTTTGTTTTTTGCAGCAGCAGTTGGACTCGCAGAGCTCGCTTGCATACCTGCTGGCCTTTTGTCTTGGTTCTTCTTTGTCTGTTATATTTCATGGTTGTGAGTAAATCTGCACAGTTCTTGATCCATTGGGTGAAGTTGGTGATGTCCTTATCTAGGTTGCCAGGGGTGTTGGGTTGGTCCGTTTCGAAGACGTTGCATCAGTCAGCTTCTAATACATTTTCTGAGTTCCAGCTGGGTAGGTTGATGCTGGTGGATGCATTGGCATTTGGTGTGGAGATTTGGAAGTATATAATGGAGTGGGCGATTGATGTGAGCAGTGAGGTGGAGCTGTCTTGTAATTGTATTGTAATTGCATTTATATAGCGCTTACTACCCCTGACGAGGCGTCAAAGCGCTTTTTCGGCGAGTAGCACGCTACTCTGGGACCCATAGAGGATTAGTGTTGAATTAGTGTAGTGAATCATGCAAGTACATTTTAAGTGGTAGGTAGGTTAGTCAGTTATTTGGATTTGAAATGATAGCAGAAGGATAGAGGAGGAAAAAATGTTTGTATTTATATAGCGCTTGTTACCCCTGATGGGGTGTTGAAGAACGCTATTCAGGAAGCCCATAAAGGATTAGTGGTGAATTAATATGGTGAAATATGAAAGTCATTTCAGTGGCGGATATTAGTCAGTTATTTGGAGTGAGAAGGATAGCGGAGAGATAAAAGGGGAAGAAAGGTTTGCATTCATATAGCACTTGTTACCCCTGATGGATGTTGAAGCGCTTTTCTGGTGAGTAGCACGCCACTCCGGAACCCATCAGGATTACTGTTGAATTAGTATGGTGAAACATGAAAGTAATTTTAGAGGTGGCTATGTTAGTCAGTTATTTGGGGAGGGGTAGAAAAGAGGGAAGAGTTTAGAAAGGTTTGTTTTGGGGGATCGGTATAGTAAAAGAGGTGTCAGATGATGCAAGGAGCGGTAGAGTAGGAGAGAGTCTAGAAAGGGTTATTTTGGGGATCATAGAAGTGGTATGGGGTTTGGGATAAATGAGAGAGTGGATGTAGAGGATATATTGATAGATGTATAGGATGAAAGATAGGGTAGTGCATTGGAAAGAGTAGTAGAAAGAAGTTTGAGATGAGTCAGAAGGTTGGGTTAGAGGATATATTGAGCGAAGTATGGGCTGAGAAATAGGGAAGTGCATTGGAAATGCTAAGTTAGAAGAAAGTGATACATATATAGATACATAAGTACATTGAAAGTATATAGATGCATAAAGGAGGTATGTATATTGGGCAGCATTTCTGGCCCTGGTCAGTCTAGAACAAGCTCAAACAGGCAACTGCCCTTGTCCTCTCCGCCCTTAACAGGCTCAAACAGGCAACTGCCCTTGTCCTCTCCGCCCTTAACAGGCTCAAACAGGCAACTGCCCTAGTCCTCTCCACCCTTAGCCTCAATGCCCGGGCTGAGACGCCCTAACCCTGGCCTTTTATAGCCCTAGTAATCAGGTGACCACGTCAGCAAATGGGAACCCTAGCCCTAACACTATCCAATCACAACACTAGCCCTAAACATTTAGAACCAATAGGAGACCAGGACCTTACAGCCAATGTTAGCCCTAGTCCAAGCACCCAATCAGTTCAAAAACCCTGAACTCTACGTCCAATAGAGGCCCTAGCCCTACCAGTAGTCCCAACCCATGTCCAAGCAACAAATGGCACAGGCAGCCCTAGTCCCTACTTCCAATAGAAAGCCTAACCCTACTCTTAGTCCCACAACTAGTGCAGCAACCAATCACACCAGAAGCCCTAATCACTACTTCCAATTAAAGGTCTACCCCTAGACCTAGTCTAACCCTAGTCCCAACAACCAATAACACAGGAAACCCTAGTCTCTACTTCCAATAGAAATCCTAACCGTAGCCCTAGTCCCAACCCTACAAGTATTGAATCACAGACCCATAAACCAATTAGAAAACTTAAATACCCAACCAATGTGGACACTAACCCTAATCCAATAGAAACATCAGATACAACCACCAATCAGTGTATACATGTACCAACCACTAGCAGACCATATAATGTCCCAGCGACCTCAGACAAGGTTTGCTGGCCAGGGAGTTGGAAGCTGCTTTTCCTGTTCAGAATTTCCTAGGAGACATACAGGCTCAATCCACACTTTGGACTTCTGCAGGTAAAGGCCTCACTAACTTGAAATCTAACAATACTGTTTGAATAATACTTTACGCCCTCTCCTGGCCAAAAAACGAAGTGCACAGTCCCTAGTAAACACAGTTTAAACAGCTCACAGAAGTACCCTCTGATGTAGAATATCCCTGTTGCTGGGGGAGGGGGGGGGAGGGGGGAGAAGGTGGGCTGGTTCAACTGGCTTGTGAACACCAAATGGCAGCTGGGGGTGCACTGTTTTAACATATAGGTCTTAGCACAGAGCAAAGGAGAAATTTGATGGGAAAATTGAATCGTCACAAGGAAAGAGAGGAAAAAACTACAGAGTTTGGACTGCAAATCCCACAATTCAACACGTTAAATGGAAGTAATCATGGGCAGGAAAATCCACAAGTTTAAAACACAAAACAGGTGATAAAATATGCAATCACAGGCAGGTTAAAACTCCAATTTTAAACTGTAACAACCACAGGCAAAGACAGTAATCACAGAAAGGGAAAATCGTTTTTTTTTTACTTTTGTTTTGGGGAAGAGACAGCACTAGTCTGCCTCCTTACCACTGTTGGATTTGTGACGAGCTGGGAGAGTCTGATGCTGTTCAGACTTTCGAGGAGGTCTGTGGAGAAGGGGTCCAAAGGATCCTTGAAGTGTAAATTGTGGTCACCGAGTAGTATGAAGTCCTTAGAGTTGATGATGAAGGGAACGATAAAGTCAGTCATGAGGTTGCTGAAAATGGTTTGTGGTACAGTTTGTCTGTATGCGAGGGTTGTTTTCAAGGCAAAGCTGCTGTTTGTTTGTAGGCAGAAGTGCATGTGTTCTATGAAGGGAATGTCGGCGTCCACGGATGTGGAACATTTAATGGTGTCCTTGTATATAATAGCGAGTCCTCCGCCTGGTTTGTGAAGGTGGTCTTGGCGAGGGATCTTGTTGCCATCAAGTATGGTCACGGCGATGTAGGGAGTAAACACTGGGTTGAGCCGTGTTTCTGTGAGGAAGAGGAGGTCTGGTGCGTTGTTGCTAAATAGAGCCCAGAGTTCGGTGGCGTGTTTGTGGGTATTGAGAAGCATGCATACTAGTGGTTGCTGAGGTGCTGGTATGGTTTGTTATGTGGCAATAGTCCAAGTGGGTGGTGCAGGTGTTGGTGTATGGGGGTGTATGCAGGTGTGTTGCTGCCGGTGAAGTGGTAGTGGATGCAAGAGAGCAATCTTTCCTTGGTGTGGGGAGCAGCGCTGCAGCAGCAGGTGGCTTATTGGCCTGGTTTGAGTGATTGGAAGGTTGCTGGTGTGCAACAGCAGGAGCTGATCAGACAAGGGTTTGTGGTGCCGGGCGTATGCCAGATGGGGACTGGCGCAGGCGGGCTTGTCTTTAGCAGGACAGCGGCACTCACACTGCATACACCTGCTGCACAGCCACGCAGAAGTCACCATTAAGTAGGTCCTGGGAGGAGGGAAGGGGGGTTCTGGAGGGGGCTACTTAGGGCAGGAAGAGGACACGGGAAAAAGATGCAAGGAGCATGTAAGGAGCGGGGGGAGGGGGAAATGCATGGGAGGGAGTTTTGGGGGCCTTCGGGGGCCTGAAGTGGTAAAGAGAAAACAGCACAAAAAGAGGCTGAAGAGAGAAAATACCCAGTTAAAGAAAGAATGGTGCAGAAGGGGAAAAATGCACAGAGAGCCTGCCAGGAAATGGAGAGAAGCTTGATGGAGGGAGAGGTACTAAGGTCACAAGAGTGGAGGAAGGTGGAGAAAAAGAGCAGAAAGCACATAAAAGAGAAAAACGAAGGAGAGGCACTAAAGCAAGAAGGGTGGAAAAGTTAAAAATGTGCAGACAGCATAAAAAGAGCTAAAGAGGTGAAAGATAAAGAGAGGCACTCAAGAGGGCAGAAAGGACAAAAAGCACAAAAAAGGTGAAAAGAGAGAGATTTTCCCAAAAAAGAGAAGGGCACAAAGAGGCAAGAAGCATAAACAGGCATGAGAGCGAGAATGAGAAGAGAGCGAGTGGGAGAGGTGACAGGAGCGTGGTGAGCGAGGCTTCTCAGAGCAGATGGGGAAAAGGCGCTGGAGGAGGCTAGGGGGGCTGAGTGGCCCTGAAGCTGGAAAAGAGATTGTGGCACAAAAAGCGAAAAGAGTCTGAAAAGAGAACATGATCAAGAAACGAAAGCACACAAAGGTGGATAAAGGAGAGCACTAAAGAGAGAAGGCTAGAAAAGCGGTGAAAGAGGGCAGAAAGCACAAAAAGCACTAAAGAGGTTAAAGAGTGAGGCACTAAAGTGATAAAAAAAAGGAGCAGAAGGCACAAAAAGTACAAAAGAAGTGAAAGAGGGGAAAGTGGTCCTAAAGAGAGAAGGCCACAAAAGTGGAGAGAATCATAAACAGGGACGAGAGAGAAAATGAGTGAGAGAGAGGAGAGAGGTGGCTGTAGAAGGAGCGAGGTGAGGCGGGGGCCTCAATGCACAAGGCCAGTTCCACAAGTGCCTAGACTGGTTGGACCAGTCCCATGTAAATGGGTGGGGAGCTGGGCTCAGGATGAGCTGATGCTGCCTTATTGAGGCTGATGGGTGAAACCCTTCATTCTTCAGTGACCTTGAGTGAACTCTTACAAACGCCAGACAAGCCCTGTGGACCACCTGTGCGCCAGACATCAGTCCCAACTTACTTGTAAGTCAGGCAGGCCAGGCGGCGTAGTACTTGCGCTTGGCAATCTTAAAAAATGGCCCCCAGTAACAAAATCGGCCCCACTGCTGCAAAACCAGCCCTTGCCATTCCAGCCTCCCATGGAAATGCCCAATGCCCCCTACAGCCAGTCCCGCCCTCACTAGAGTGATGCCACTGCAAGCCACTGACGCATCGGTCAAGCAAGGCTTGACTACATGTCACACGCATGTCAACATGATGTAATATTGAATAGATTGTGTTGCTAGATGGGTGTTTTGCTACCACAGAGTCTTTGTTGACCTTTATGTAAAGGCAGAATAGAAGGGGGGAAAAAGGTATTATATTTTTTTATCAAAGCTGTGTATGGTGTTTATAATTTATCCACATTTTAATAATGGATATACAAGTACATTTCATGTCACACCATGGAAACAACATTTTCAAAAGGTGTTAATTATTCAGCACATATCGATGACTTGAATCAAGACTGTACAAAACAACAACAGTCCCTCCACTAGACACACAATGTCACTATTAGCACTTATATAATTTTGCAGCATAAAAGGCCTCTAGGTTAAAGAAAAAAGCAACACAAATGCAAGTACGTCTGTAGAACCCACATGGATTTAAACAATTCAAAAGGAAACAAAAAATACTTAAAACATCCGTTTTTATTCTATATAAAAAGGAGGGATTAGCCTCCACAATTCAAAAACAAAATACATTTAATATACAGAAAAACCAGACAGTTGACGCAGCTTTTCGATGATTTTATCGATGTAACACCATCTTCAGGATAGTTTTCTATACAAAGAAAATATTTGAATTATTTACAGGCTCTACAGTGTATCGATGTACAAATAAATACAATTTCTAATACAAAATTATTTACATTTAAAACCAAGTTTGTCTATTCCTTGAACAGGAGAACACCTTCCACATCTTCTAGTTTTAAAAAAGATTTTCTTACAGTACATAAAAAGTTATTTTGCAGTACATACGACACAAATGTTTTATAAAAAATAGTTTAATTCGCCAATTATTATGCATTATGAGCGAGCAAGTTCCGAATAGTTCTATGGCATTCCTATTTGTTTTAGATATACCAAGCTAGCATAAATTCCTGGAACTAATCCCCAAAGAATGCAAAGAAACATACCTCTAGTCTTTGCATGGCGACTAGTAATCAATATATTGTTTAAAAGGCAACAATTCTGCTTGATGATCTGCACTGTTGCCGGTTCCCTATCAAAGACATAAGAAAGCCGCCGCTTGTATCAGTGTGCATAGGTATATTGATACTTTTAAATAGGTACAACTTATTTTTTGTCCATAATTCATCGATAAAATCACTGAAACGCTGCGTCAACTGTCTGGTTTTTCTGTACATTACATGCATTAAATGTATTTTGTTTCTAAATTGTGGAGGCTAATCCCTCCTTTTTATATAGAATAAAAACGGATGTTTTTTTAAGTAATTTTTGTTCCCTTTTGAATTGTTTAAATCCCTGTGGTCTCTACAGACGTACTTGCATTTGTATTGCTTTTTTCTTTAACCTAGAGGCCTTTTATGCTGCAAAATTATATAAGTGCTAATAGTGACATTGTGTGTCTAGTGGAGGGACTGTTGTTGTTTTGTGATATCTCACCCTATCGCAAGTGGATCTCAAGGGTATCTCCTTTTGTTTTTGCGATTATAATTACAGCTTGTTAGCTGGGGAGCTTTCTTGTACCATCCTCCAATGGAGGGATTGCAAACATATGGTTTCAGTGAGGACCAATTTAATAAAATCATCAATGGGACCTCTAAGAATATCTCCGCTGTTACTATTGATAATAGCAAGGATGGACAATGGAGAGAATTGTGGAATTTAAAAAAGAAAATTGTAAGGAGCTGCATGCATACTTTTTGATAGAGTACTGCACGAAGGGCATTATCCTGAAAGGGTTACAAGTAACTAATGAACCCGATGTCTTTGTGAAAATCAAAAAAATTAATGAAAATTGGACAGTAATAGCAAACAGATGTAGTAGGGACTGGATGCTCCTTATTATAGAAACCGCTCAAGAAGTCCTCATTATAGAAAGAGCAGAAATAGAGGCTTTAGAACTTAAAATGAAAGAGAGTGATGCTTTGGAAGAAGCCAAAAAGAAATTAGAGGAGATCCAGGCTGACATATCTAGCAATAGGGAATACATGGTTAATAAAAAATCTAATAAATTAAGGAAAGAAATTCTGCAGTATAACTTGGAATCTGTCTATCCCTACCTCCACAAGGATTATTATCAGAGACCCGAGAGGATAATCAGAATAGGAGACAGTGGACTCAACCCACTCGAAATTACCCTAAAAAGAATGTCAGATTTTTTGACACCTCTTACACAAGTTCAGACTCCGAAAATGAAACCTGTTATGACACCATTAGTAAAGAAAGAGAACCAACACCAAATACCACGAGAGAAAGTCTTTCTTTTTTAGAACAGCGTCCCAAATAGGCATGGGCGAATTTTGCGGATCTCGCGTTCGCGGATTTGCGAACTCGCAATCCGCAAAATCCGCGAATATCCGCGAATTTGCGGATTTTTTTTTTTTTTGTGTGTTCGCAATTGTTTCTGCCAGTTCGCGAGGATTTGGTACTAGTTCGCAATTGCGAACTTACTTGTCGGCTCGCAACGGTCGCGACTATGTTGTTTCTACGTCTGGTTCATCATCACAGCCTCCCAGCACCCTCTGTTTTACCACTGGCACCCTCTCTTTGACCCATGCCACCCTCTGTTACATCAATGCCACCCTCTGGTTCATCATCACTGTAGAAGATGGGGGGGAAAAGCAAGCCCACCTGCCCTGCTTGAACTGACATGAATTAATTTGGGGTTAGTTTATTAACCACATGGCTGCTAGGCGTTTTCCCGTCCTGTGCTGCAAATTGTTGTTTTACTTTATTTCATGACGAGCTGGCCTTGTCATCCGCGCACGGCAGGTAAGCGCCATGACGAGCCCAGCTCGTCATTAGCCTCGAAGGGGTTAACAACACCTGCCCTGCCCCAACTGACAATAATGAATTAGGGGCTAATTAATGTGTCACTGAAAGAATTTAAAGTTCCAGCCTGGCACCTGCTTGTCTGCTCCTTTAGCTGTAAATCAGGACCTTTGTGGCATACAGTTAAGGTCAGAGCAGGGTCACACAATAGTTGCAAGCAGGCAACCGAATTCTGGAGGGCCCCCTCAGGAAGCACTACAAAGAATCGTTACAAATCATGAGGTTGACCTTTTGCACCTGCTCATTGCTTTTGCTTTTGCTGAAATCGTTTTTCGGTTTTTTTCGCGCTATTCGCGGGGCGCGGCGTCGTGCGAAACCGACCGCGGAAGCCGCCAATTCGTGCGAATGAGCATTTTATTTTTTTGCGGCTTGTTGTTTCGCGAGTTTTTTTGCAGTATTCGCGAGCCGCTTGCAGCGCAACACGCGAATTTACCTCAAGGTCGAGTACGGGCGCGGCCATTTTGTTTGCGTGACGTATTTCCGTTTCCGCCTGCTATGTATAATCTCGCGCAGTAAGCGCATTGCGAGTAGAGGTTCGCACGAGATCGCGCGGGAAATCTAGAGGTTCGCACGAGATCGCAAGGAAAATCTCGCGCGAACTTACTTTCGCGCTCGTGAACGGGCGCCGGCCATCTTGTTTTTCATTCATTTCCTGTGTCTGGGCATGGTGTTTAATCCTCTTGGTATCTTTGCCATCCTTTGCTTGTTTTCAGTTTTTTTTTTACGATTTTGCTTCTTATCTATCCCTCTCTTTTCCTAGCTGTATATTTTTGTCTTTTCTGCTATTTTTCTTTACTTTTAAACTACTTTGTTAAACTCTTTTCTTTTCTTCTTCCCTATCCTATTCTTTCTTAATTTTCTACTTCTTCCTACCTTACCTGCCCAGACCATGGTCAAGCCAGGCGCCGTGAAGCTGCCCAGGCACTTGAGGGCCGCAGCGGCGGCGGGGAGTAGTGCTGGACCCAGTGGCAGGACAGCATGCGGGAGATTGAGGGGGGAGCAGGTGACGCGACGGGAGATATTCAGCCCGGAGGAAGTGGGCGCGCTGGTCTACTTCGTCCAGCGCCGCCTGCCCAGGACCATCGCGGGAGGCGGCAGGATCGCGGCCGGCGGCTACAACATGCGGGAGCGCCGGAAGCGGTGGGAGAAGGTGTGCTGGGCCATATCCCACCTCTACGGGGTCCAGCGCATCTACAGCCAGGTCACCCATCGCTGGACGGACCTCCTGGACCGCGAGCGCGACCTGCTGGACCAGCTCGGCTTGGAGATCCCCGGGCTTGGTGAGTAGTAGTAGCCATTTAATCACTCACTACTATGATGTTTTCTCCTGCTCTGTGTTGTTGTATTGCAAATATTTGTTTTTTACATGGAGCAAGCCAATAATGCCGCTGATGACGATTACATTGTAGTTAAATTATATTTCAAAATCTTCTGTGCATTTCAGGTGCACTGCTCTCCTTCTCAGTGGCGTTGCTACTATGCTTATTTGTTTTCTATTTCGTGGTCTCATTGGCCTGAGTAACTATTATGTATGAGTGTACTTTACAGAACTGCGTAATGCTAGACACTAGGGGGCAGATTACATTTACAAGCCCCTTGCGCCACGTTTACGTTGCCTTGCGTGACGCAACAGCGGCGTAAACGTGCCGCATCCCTGCGAGTCATTTACAGCATGACGCATCTAGGGAGATGCGTCACGTTATAAAGCCATGGGCCTGCACCACAATGGGTGCGTTCCTAGTACGCAGGGTGGGCGGTCCAGCGGCTGTGCGCCTCGCAAAATTGCCTGCGTGAAATGTACAAGATTTAACGCAGGCACTTCTGCGACGCTGCTACGTCAATTCAATTCCTTATGTCTGCTCGAAGCAGGCGAAAGGACTGACACAGCATGTTAAGTATTGGGTGGCCCTGAGCATTACTGGAGTTGCATTGCGTTGGCGACGTGACTCCAGCGATGCGCCGCTCTTACGTGACGAGATGCGTCACGCAAGTGCCTACCCTTGCGCCAGGGCGCGCCGCTTTGTAAATGAGGCACATCTGCCGTGTCGCAAGGGTAGTTTTGCGTGACGCATTTGATCTGGCGCATCTCTGGAGATGCGCCAGAACGCGTAAGTAAGTATGCCCCTAAGGGGCAGAATTGCAATTACCGTCGCATCCCTGCAAAGTAGCAGGGATGCGCCATTAATTGTGCGGCCCGCTACCACCACCAAACATGGTGCGCCGTATTTGCAATGCGGCGCACCATTGAGGAAATATAAATTTTTGGTCATGTTATGTTCCCTAGCGCGTACCCCACCGACTCCATGTACCAGCTTAAAGTGCATGTAACTTCCCTCCTGTGCCAGCTATTAAGACGCAAATACATTTGCGTCCAATGTTAACTTGTCCTCTTTCAGACCCACCCTGAATGGATTATATAGTCCGTTCCTAAGTATGCTATGCCACCGTCTTTTTGTAGTACACTTTACATGTTTTTCCTGCTCTGACAGAGTAGGCCCTGAATTTCTGCCATCGAGCCTCTTTCCTGGCTCCTGACTCTGACAGCCTCTGCCCAGGCTACCTCTGTACCCGTGAACTCTGACTTACTTTCAGCGCGGCCCCTCGCGCTCAGCTCAGCCTGCTTTCTGCCAAGATTGACTATAACCTTCGAGTTATCTGTTCCGCTCCTCGAGAAATACATTCCTGCCTACTAGCCTCTGTAAACATCCTCTCCAGCTGCAGAGCCAAAGGGCCGACCTGTCTCAATGCAAGTAATTCATAGCCTCTGTTACCATGCTTCCATGGAAGGCCCCGTGCCCCCACACTTCTCATGCAGACACTTAGGCGCTCATACACGCATCCACAGTTAGCATAAAATAGCTTCTGCCCTAGAGACCTTTCCGCCCAGATAGTATGGTTCCTAAACATCAGATATCAGATACGATAAAAGTACAAGTTGATCTGACATGCCAGACTTCTGTCTCTTTCCGTCAGTGTAAATGTCAAGTCCCCTGCACCCCGTCAATCACACGTCATGCAGCTGCGCGCGCATCCAAGCTTTCCGATTTCTGCAGACATTGCAACAATTCTGTTAGCACCACCCCTTGGTGCCACCCACTTGCGTCACCTATCAGTGACGTTTCTAGCACACACCTCTGGTTCACGCCTAGTTCACGCCTCTTGATTACGTACTAGTACCACGTGTATACTGTTATCTTGACTTCTCTCAGCTGTTACGCCTCTTGCATTATTACTTATGATGTGAATTAAGTATATAAGCTATGTAATGTCAATAAAGTTTGCTCTATCCCTTCTGACACCCCTGTGGTGGTCAGAACATGATATCCTGGTCACGACCATTCCTTTTAAAGGAATAAAACCCTTAGAAACTCTAACACCACGGACTCTGTCTTTTTTCATCCGATCTGAGTTATTATTGATTAAGTACTTACCTGCATAGAAATTAAGAGAGTAAATTAATTATTTACGTCATATTGGCGCCCGAATAGGGACCCCTCCCCCACCTCACGCGCCGGTTGGCGCATTGCAAGCTCTGTCCCCTGCCGTCAGTTAGACGGAACCTACGCGTACCGGCAGGATTTCCTGCATCTCCCTCTGACTCAAGGAGGTGACGAAGACTGCGATCAGTGCCCAGACGAGGCGGTGAGGAGTGCGGAGGATCCCGACCAGAGCCTAGCCGAAAGAAGCAAGGTCCGAGGTGTCAAGAGGCCCACCAGGTTTCCGAAGTTTTCCGAGGTTTTCCGAGGTTTTCCGAAGTTTTCAGAAGTTTTCCGAAGTATCGAGTTGAGTCCAGTCGAGTTTTCAGAGGCCTTCTGTTTCCGTGCTTCCCGGTGAGTACCATTGCTGGGTCGTATCTAGACGGGTTTGGGTACGCAAGTCCGGTCTGCACTGTTTTTAGGCAGTGTATCTGTACTGTTTAGCAGTATATCTAGTATTCCGAATTTTTGCACTGTTACACCAGTGTATCTGTACTGTTGAGCAGTACATCCAGTATAGGGGGGTAGTCATCTATGTCTTAAATGTTCTTATGTGATTAATGTCGTGGTATGAATGTGACTGTTTAAATGTGTATTATTGTGTTTCTCGTATAAACTAGCTATCAAGAGTATTAAGGAATAAGGATTGAGCATTCAGTAATAAGTAAGCAAAATGCCGTTTTTCAACAAGTTAAAACAGATAGGAACTAGGAAAGGGATACTGGAGGAAGAAATTCCTATTCCCCCTAGGGACACTCCAGGTAACTTTATGTACAACAAACATGGCATAGATGCCATATTATATCTAGATTTATGGGCCGATTACACCAAGCACCTAGACGAAAGACACAGATGGCCCGTTACCGGAACATGGGATGCCGAGTGCATCATGAAGGTAGAAGAAGCATTATGGAAAAAGAAAGCTAGACAATCCCAGAAAGACGCCATAGAATTCTGGCGTAAGGAATCACATAAGCGTGCTGAGAAAGCACTCCGTAGAGAAGACAGACTTAAAGAATCAGAAAAGGCCCGAGAGAATGAATTAGTTATTGAAGGGATCCGAGTAAAAACAGAACAAATAGACCGTGCCCGAAACAATCTTGTAAACGGAATGTATCTCGCGGCCGAGGGCACATCTGAAGGCCTATCAGAAATACCGAAAAACTTACCGTCACCATTAGTTCCAACTAAAGTAATGCATAAGACTACTAAAGACATATTCTTAAATGCTTATCTAGAGGATGTAGCACCAGCTTACACCAATCTGCCTGTTCGTGCCCTGCCTACTGACAGGGATGGGGGTGGCACTACGCCCCCAGATCATGTTCCGCCAGTACCGCGACAGACCTCCCCTGTTCCGCCAGCTCCGCCACTTCCCGCACCCAAGATTGACCTACCGAAACAAGTCCTACCTGATCCTACTAAACGACAAACTCAAGTTCAGATCCAGACTCCGCAGAGAGATAATGCCCAAGCATCCGCTTCAGGAGGTGCGACTGCGGGTCCTCGGACCCCGCCATTAACACACAGATTCAATTTAAGGGACACGCAGAATCCTTTCACGTTCCAATCCCCCCGCCTTGACGCATTAAAGGAAAACATGTCAGTTTGTAGATATGATCCAGTACCCGGAAAAAGCGATCTAATGATATTGGCATCACTACGATTAAGATCTGCTACTGATATCTTGCTATGCTATGTAGGAATGAAGGAGCGCCTCGATAGAATATATGAGTTTGTTCAGACAGGGAAAGACCCTGACAGTATCAAGGATGCCATGGATAAACAGAAAGTTGACATTCAAGCACAGATATTACGATTTTTCATAAATTGTCTAATAAGAGAACGAGACAGGCCCGAGACAGATCAAAGTGAATTAGATGCACTAACCAAGTGGGGTCAAAATATAGCCGAAGGAAAACATGACAGGGGGGCTTGCATAGCCAGTATGTACCAGAAAATTAGAAGGGCAGTGATAACGGCACACCAGAAAGGGAATGACAAAGCTTCCTCCGAGGAGGAAGAAGACCTTGCAGAACAAAGAAGGACTACAGATACTATAGCATATGTAGGTAAGGGAAACTACCTTAGGAAAGGCATCCGTCCGGAAAACAAGAGAGTTTTTCTCTCTGCTTTAACAAACCCGAATTCTTCTGAACATCAGTTCCAGGAAACTGATAAAAGGCTTCGAGACCGAATGGGGTACCATGTACTCAATACTATGGATGAACAGGAACTAGCCCGGTCAGCCGTGCTATGGGCCGAAAACCCAGACATATATCATGATGATACGTTAGCACAGACATTCTTGAACCTTTCCCCAGACGAGCAGAAAATAGCAGGTGTATACATGATTCAGCACCTCCTCATCAAGTACAGAAACCATCATTCCGACCCAGGTCCCCTCATTCAAGCACTGTTAGAAGCAATACATCTGCCTTCAGCCATATCCGTCATGAAGTGTAAAGCACATACTAAAGTCACAGATTCTGTTTCCCAGGGTAATGACCTGGCAGATCAGACAGCAAAGCATACAGCACTGACTCACACTCAGACAACTGACACGACAAAGACAATAGGACCGACAAATTGTATGACAGTCAGGGATCCTGCACTAGATGTTATCGACATTCAGACACATGCTACTCCAGAAGAAATAAAGAAATGGATTGAACTAGGAGGGATCCAAACAGATCAAGGTTGGATGACAAAGGGTAAATCTACATGGTTTCTCCCTGACTCAATGGTTCAAGTCATGATAAATACAGCACATAGCCCAGCACATCTAGGAGAGAAAGCGATGTTAGACAGTCTACAAAATCTCTGGAATAATAAACACTTACGAGCAGCCGCAAAACAGAAAGTGCGTACTTGCATGATCTGTTGTCAGTTCAATCCAGGTAAAAGCGTCCCCGTAGAGCAAGGTGGATTTCACCCTCCCGATCACCCTTTTGAAGTCCTCCAGATGGATTATATCCAGATGGACCGTTGTTGAGGATTTAAATATGTTCTCGTAGTTGTCTGTGCTCTGTCCCGCTGGACCGAAGCATACCCAGTCCCAGATTACACTGCTCCGACCACTGCCAAGCAGCTGGTTCGTGAATTCTTCCCACGATATGGCTTGCCTCGTGTCGTGTACTCAGATAACGGTCAGCCATTCTCATCTACCTTAATGAAAGAAGTTTCCTTATTACTAGGATACCAGTGGAAGTTCCATTGTGTCCGACATCCCGAAGCCGCAGGCCTTGTAGAGAGGCATAACCAGACACTAAAGATCCGCCTTGCCAAAATATGTCAGGAGAAAGGGGTCGACTGGATAGTCGCCCTGCCAGTGGCACTATTCTACATGAGAATGGTCGCCCATTCGAGATCAGGGCTATCCCCGTACGAGGTGGTCTTTGGCAGACCACCGAATATGTGGGGGACGCCCATTCCGAAAAAGATTACTGATGTTGATTGTAATATGTTGACAGATTACCTTGCCTCCTTGATGTCTGCACTCCAATCATGTCGTTCACAGGTTGCCGCAGCCTTCCCTGACAACACTGATGTAAAGCCACACGACGTCCGTCCTGGCGACATTGTGGTAGTTCGCAACTTCGACAGAAAGAGTCCGCTGGAGCCCCGCTGGAAGTCCCCGAAGACCGTTCTTCTCACAACAAGGACGGCCGTGAAAATCGAAGGAAGAAATGGGTGGGTTCACACGAGTCATATAAAAAAATTCTCTGGACTGAAACCTGATCGAGACTCGTCCACCCCCACCAAAGACTGTGTCGAACAAAAAGACTTTACAGAATCTGAACGAGAAAGAACTCCTCAAGAAAATTATCGCATGAAATTACGATCTAGCAAGTCAGACAGTTTAATTGTTTAAGTCCTCCCCTAGGTGAATCGGTTAAATAGTTTCTGACATGTATCCCCTAGATCGAGATAGAGAAAGAGAGAGAGAAGCAAAGAAACGTACATACTATAAATCACTTCGTAGTCACTGTATAGTGACACTATTAATCATGTTTATTCTGAGTATTTTAATTATTGTTGTCAGCATCGTTTTACCTATCTATTACCCTATTTTTAAGCGTGAACAATCTGCCTATAATGTATCTGCTGAACACACTTTTAGTGAGTTACCTCCACACGAGCTTTCCTACAGACTTGCGCTGCGCAACAATACATTCATTAGTATGCTACACCATTCTCATCAAACTAACAATGCTACAAATTGCTGGATATGTGGCCGACTCCCTCCCTACCAGAATTACAAGGGAGCTCTGCCCCTCTTTCCGTACCCATTCACTCACAATGGCTCCTGCGGAGCATGGTTTAAGATAATTAATTCCTTAGATCCTGATATTGCTGTTTTCGATGGGGGCTGGGTTTGGGGAAATCTGAACTTAGTCCTGCTGGACGTCTGTTACCCTGATAAGAAGGGACTCCCCACTAGAATAGGAACTGATCTAGAAAATGAAGTGTATGGATTAGGTAATTATACAATTAGCCTTATGATTCTCACTGTTGAATCTGAAGCTGCACCAGTTCTACCCATTATGTCAGTATTGCCAGTCACTGGTGAATTATGTATCAAGAAGAAAGGTTCAGTACACTTAGGTCATAGTAAATGCACTACTGTGGTCGAATTCAGTGATCATGGAAAATCGTCCTTTAAAACTACTAGTCATTCTTACTTTGTTTGTGGCCATACCGCATACATACGTCTACCTCCAGATTGGGATGGTACCTGTTACATTGCATTCCTTCTGCCACCCGTTTTCCTAGCTCCACCTGATTACCATAGAAATACCAATCTAGTAAAGAACAGACTCAGAAGAGATATTCCACTTGTCGACTACACAGAAACGGCATGGGAACAATACACCGATTTTAATAAAGGATTCTTTTTCTTTTTAGGACCTGTTCAGAATAGTAAATTAATACGCAGATTAACTAGAACACTTGAAGCAGTAGTGAATGAAACTGCCTCCGCCTTAGGTAACTTAACAGAAGAGCAGTCCGCCATGCGGGTTGTTGTCCTTCAGAATCGTCTTGTTATTGACGTCATCTTGGCAGATAGAGGTGGAGCCTGTAAGGTCATCGGGTCAAGTTGTTGTGTTTTCATACCACAAAACGCACCATCTGTATATCAAGCTATCACCCGTCTCCATAAAATTGCAAATCAGATACATCAGAATCCAGGCACCTGGACTTGGTCCGGTTGGTTCTGGACAACGTTAACAGCTTGGGGATGGAAGATCCTATCCTTCCTAGGCATTGGCCTAGTCCTAGTATTCAGTTGCTGCCTGTGCCTGCAGTGTGGGCCAGCGATTTGTGGACTGTGTGCCACGTCATGTATTGAACATTCCAGTTTTCTCTCAAAACGTAAACGAAAGAAAGAAGAACAAATGATGTTACAAGAACAATCTGATCGATTTATGAGGATCGATATATCATGAAGGGTCCGTAGGGAACAAGGAGGGAATGAGGAAATATAAATTTTTGGTCATGTTATGTTCCCTAGCGCGTACCCCACCGACTCCATGTACCAGCTTAAAGTGCATGTAACTTCCCTCCTGTGCCAGCTATGAAGACGCAAATACATTTGCGTCCAACGTTAACTTGTCCTCTTTCAGACCCACCCTGAATGGATTATATAGTCCGTTCCTAAGTATGCTATGCCACCGTCTTTTTGTAGTACACTTTACATGTTTTTCCTGCTCTGACAGAGTAGGCCCTGAATTTCTGCCATCGAGCCTCTTTCCTGGCTCCTGACTCTGACAGCCTCTGCCCAGGCTACCTCTGTACCCGTGAACTCTGACTTACTTTCAGCGCGGCCCCTCGCGCTCAGCTCAGCCTGCTTTCTGCCAAGATTGACTATAACCTTCGAGTTATCTGTTCCGCTCCTCGAGAAATACATTCCTGCCTACTAGCCTCTGTAAACATCCTCTCCAGCTGCAGAGCCAAAGGGCCGACCTGTCTCAATGCAAGTAATTCATAGCCTCTGTTACCATGCTTCCATGGAAGGCCCCGTGCCCCCACACTTCTCATGCAGACACTTAGGCGCTCATACACGCATCCACAGTTAGCATAAAATAGCTTCTGCCCTAGAGACCTTTCCGCCCAGATAGTATGGTTCCTAAACATCAGATATCAGATACGATAAAAGTACAAGTTGATCTGACATGCCAGACTTCTGTCTCTTTCCGTCAGTGTAAATGTCAAGTCCCCTGCACCCCGTCAATCACACGTCATGCAGCTGCGCGCGCATCCAAGCTTTCCGATTTCTGCTGACATTGCAACAATTCTGTTAGCACCACCCCTTGGTGCCACCCACTTGCGTCACCTATCAGTGACGTTTCTAGCACACACCTCTGGTTCACGCCTAGTTCACGCCTCTTGATTACGTACTAGTACCACGTGTATACTGTTATCTTGACTTCTCTCAGCTGTTACGCCTCTTGCATTATTACTTATGATGTGAATTAAGTATATAAGCTATGTAATGTCAATAAAGTTTGCTCTATCCCTTCTGACACCCCTGTGGTGGTCAGAACATGATATCCTGGTCACGACCATTCCTTTTAAAGGAATAAAACCCTTAGAAACTCTAACACCACGGACTCTGTCTTTTTTCATCCGATCTGAGTTATTATTGATTAAGTACTTACCTGCATAGAAATTAAGAGAGTAAATTAATTATTTACGTCACCATGGGCCCAAAACGTCACCGAAGCTTTACTGCTGGAGTTGCGTCGCAACGATGGCGCAGCTCCATCAATGCTCTGGGGTACCCTATCTCCCCAATGCTGGGTCAAGCCGTACGTCTGCTTCAAGCAGGTGCAGGGTTTGTGTGACGCATCATTGTCCTAAAGGTGACTGATTGATATTTTGTAGATTTCCCTCAGCCACTATTAGGATGTGTTCCAGCGCAGGAATGCCCTCCCTTGCGCCGGAACGCCCCCTGATGGCGCAGGGCTTTATAACGGGATGCATCTCCCAAATGCGTCACGTTGTTATAATATTATACGCCGCACCATGGCGCCCTTTTTTGTTTAGCTGCTGCGTCACAAAAGTCACGCAAGAACGGCGCAAAAGAGCCGCAAGGGCTTAAATCTGCCCCTTCCTTTGTACCCCTGACAATAAGAAAAATAGTGGCGGTGGATTGATAGTTTGACTATTTAAATGACTGGTAATGTAGCAGGCAACTGTTAGTGTTGTCACTGATCTGACTGAAATCACAATGGAGTTTGTCTGTCACTTTGCGTCTTGCCTGCGGACTGCTGCCTGCCAGTCCTAGGTGAACGTTTCAGTACTTTGTTTAGTGAGTTACGTGACTTTCGAAGTCACAGGTCCGCAAATAAATAAAAAGTAACCATAATCAATATAATTTCGCGGAAATATTTTGTTATTGTTCTTTTGAAATGTTTGATTTGGTTGACATTGACAAGCAACAATCATCCATGTTTTCTGTTCTTTCTTTCATGTTGTACGTCAGCTCCCCCCAGGGGCGAGAGGAGGACACAGGAGCAGCAGGCGGCGGATGCTGTTCAACAGGGCCAGGATCGGGCAGGCGAGGGCTCCTCTGCTGGCCCCAGTAAGTTTTCATTTTAGACTAGTACCTATTTTTCCTAGCGTTCCTCATTTGACTTTTTTCAAAATTGTCTTTGCTCTTCTTGTAGACTGTATCTAAATTCTTATCCTGCCTCTACTATGACTCCCTGTGGTATTACTAGATTATTCTTATTAGTCTGTCTGTGTAGCTAACTAAGATTGCACGGTTGGCGAAACTCCCATGATTCTAGTCAGCAATAGCTCTATCAACTTAGTGCAGTCCTCTGGGATTGTCCATAATGTCTTTTGAAGTGTTCTATCTGGACTCATGCTTGCAAAAATTGCAAAACCTTTCGCTCAGTCACTCTAGTCTGGACCAAAAAACACAGATTGTATTTAAGTTTAAAAGCTTTATTAAAAGTAAACACATTTATTAAAATGAAGTCATAATAAAACTAAACGTTTAACTGATAATGGAAAAGTGGTTAGTGCTGACGATTAATTGAAGACATTTCTTGTGGTCGAGCCGAGCTCTCACCTGGTTTCAACTTGATCTTGTTGTTAGAAGTCCATCTTCTGTCTGTGTGGAGAGAAATGGTGCGTGTTAAAAAAACAGCCTTCATCAGTTGTGCCAAAAAGTGCAGCAAGACAACCTTCCCTGGAAAAAGGGACATTTTTTTTAACTTTAACGTAGACAGTCACAAATTACATTGTTTTCACATGTCTTCATTCCTAGACCAAAGACTAGTGAGTGCTTTATTCTAACATTCTTAAATGTACTTTGTAGGTGGAACATCTGGTGGCGGGGCCAGTGTGGAGGTGGTGGTGCTCGACACGGAGGCGGAGGGCGATTCTTCAGGGGAGGAGGCGGCGGCTGTGAGAGTTGAGACGGTGGTGGTGGCGGCCAGAGGTAAGCTCTTATATATTCCTTACTTATTGAGATTGAAGACTAGCTGGGAAGGCAAGAATATGAGATGCATGGCTGGGTGAATGATGAAGCAATGATGGGTGGAAGGACAACAGCCTGGGTGGGTGACACAGAAACTGTATGTGTCCATATACCTGGATCATGCTACTATCTGACTCTTAGATAGCATATGTGTATCTAGAGCAGGGGTACTCCTAGTATGGCCCGCGGGCCGGTGGTGGCCCGGCAAGCCTTCCTTGGCGGTGCGCAGACCTTGCAGACAATCACTGCTCCCCCGGCCCCCACAGAGCAGAGGCTTTTTTGTATTTCACCTGTTAGCGCCCCTGCATCTCCACTCTGACAATCACTGCTCCCCCGGCCCCCACAGAGCAGAGTGGAGATGCAAGGCCACAAAGAGGTGAAATAGAACAAAGCCTCTGCTCTGTGGGGCCGGGCAAGCAGTGATTGTCAGGGTGGAGAAGCAGGGGCGCTACAACAAACAAAGCCTCAATAATATGTTCATGGTCTTTTAAAGACCTGTTAAGTACTTTGGTGTTGTTGTCTGTGTGTGCGCGTTGAGGAAGCGGTCTCAACCCGGGCTGAAGGCTGACACAGATAGACACACACACAGTGAGATGACAGAGGGGGAGGGAGAGGGAGGGCAGGAGGGAGAGAGAGATGGAGGGAGGGCAGGAGGGAGAGCAGGAGGGAGAGAGATGTATGTAAATGCTGGGTCTGGTGGCTCAGTGGATGAGGGCATCTGCTGCAGGGACCTGTGTGCAACCTCATGGTCACAAGTTATCGTTTTGCTTTAGCCCCGCCCCCTCTGACTCCGCCCCCACCAGTGCGGCCCTCGGCCCCAAACTACACTGTAAATGTAGCCCCTGAGAGAAAGTTTGTGAGTACCCATGATCTAGAGAGAGTAGACGGTCAGTGGATGAACTAAGTGTAACTTTGAAGAGCATGTAACACTGCACCCGCACGTCCGTTCCAGTGTAGGAAAGGCAAGGAAAAGAACTTTTAATTTTGTCCAAATACTACCATAAATAGTAGCAGTAGTTTGTATTGCAAGCACTGCATAGATCCGGTTATTATGGTGGCCACTCCCTACCTCTCTTAATAAGTTTAGTAGTACTCAGTCATTCATGTGTGGATGTATCACTGGTCACTCAATAAAAAGCAAAGCACCTAAAGTCATCCCATATATAAGCAAAAACATCCCATGTGAAGTGATAGATAATCAGATTATTTATCTTCTTCAATTTTCCATTTCTAGTACTCATTTCCACTGTAGGGTGAAAGTTAAATTAATTAAGCAGTAGCCCTTGAGTTGTAACAGAGTATTCTCAGTGCCACCCGTACTAGAAAAGTAAGAGCTTCACCACCTGCATGTACTGGACGGGTACAGTAACGCAACGGCAACGCAAGTCTAGGTCACTCCTCATGGCGTGCGTCTCTTTTTCTCGGGTGCAAGTTTACTGCGCTGGCATTATGCCGGCTTGCAGAAAATAACGTACCAATTTTCCAAAACAAGAGATAAGAAGAAGAATAAGACTGGTGTACTTTCATAGTCGACTCCAATGGAAGTCCACAGTGCTCGTAGAATTTGTTCCTTAAACTCCCACTAATGTTAGAGCAAGGATGAAGAAGTGTGAGGTTAGATAGATACTGGCCTCAATAGTTATGTAATGCGCTTGCAAGTTGCTAGTTGTACTGCAACACAAATTTCTGCTGAATGATTGAGTTAATCTTAAAGAGCATTGGTTACAGACTATGTCTTTCTTTCTTCATATAGGTTCTCCTTCCAAACGAACAAGGAGGAAGGAGCTGGCTAGAGCGGCCCGGCAACGGAGGATCGAGGCCACTGTTGCGGAATATCGGCGGCTGGTGGCCCTGGAGGACGAGGAAAGTGTGCAGTCGACAACAACAACAACGTCGTCTGCATCGGCCTCCGTGGCCCCACGGGCTGCCACCCAGCACAGTGGTCCACCCAGACTGAGCCGGGCTGCCAAAGGCAAACGCCACCGCCGAGCAGCAAGGCCAACAGCTGCCTCTCACAGGCATTGCACCTGCAAGGCAGTGAAGGCACGCCTGCGCCGCACTACCCTGATGGTGTCCCGCCTTCAGCAGGAGCTCGCCTTGCTCCGCGAGGAGCATGATGCCCTGGCCCAAAAAGTTAACAGCATCCACCCATAGTGTCCCTTGCCCCTTTTTTAGAGACTTTTGGGGGGGTGGGAATTGGGAGTTGGGTTTTTGGGGACTTTTGAAGGACAATCGTTGGGGTTAGGGAGGGTCTTGCGGGAGATTATTTTGTTAGGGATATAAATATACTTTTTCAAACTTTATCTGAGCATACCTGTTTTTTACTGCTTGCCTGGTGGGTGGGGGTTTAACGTTGACTGTTTTCCTGAAAGTTTAGTTCCATTTTCTTCCTTTAAGTGTAAATGCCCAAATGTTTTCAACACTAAGTGCCTCTCACAGACTAAGTGAAGTGAATCCAAGAGTCCTAGGACTTTAGTAGTACTACCTTCAGTCTCTCGTCTCTCGTACTAATACTCCATTATACCCCCAAACCACCAAACGCTTATCTTACCTGTAATTTGTGTTTGAAAGTAGGGCTAGACCCAGGGCTGGCTCCACGGGAAACACCGAATAAGGTTGGCAATCTTGGTCGGATAAAATTTCCTCATAGCGGTGGTACTAGTGGTGTGACACAGTGGCAGTTGCATGCCTATGAAAAAAAAGAAAATGAAATCTGGTTTGTCCGCCTGAGCAATTCAACGGTACAACTGAGAATATAGCAGGTGACAGAAGTACAGTAGAGCAGTGCCACATTGTAGCCTAACAAATGGTAAAGTATAACTACTAATTCGGTTGAAGTTCTTTCACATTAGCAATGGTTCTTTGTGAAGCAGAGTAAGAAGAATATATCCTCGGATTTCTTCACCAGCCTGTTGCTATCACCTTATCCTCCCCAGCAAGTGTGTGGATTTATTGCTGTAATAATAATTTAGTCACACATCAATCAAAACCACACAGCCCGGGGGAAGAGGGTTAGGGTTTGAAAAATGGATGGGTACGGGGGTTTTTGGGAAAGGTTTTGGGAGACAAGAAAAAATAGCACAGCATAGACAAACTATTGTGAACATAAACAAATCTTTGGGTACAAACCTATCCATCAATCTTTGAAAGTGCATGCACTACTGCATGCATGTCAGTGAAAAGTAAGTAGTACATTCGACAACTGTGGAAAGAAAGAATGCGACAGTACAGGGCCTGTGTGGAATTATTGATAACGATATTCAACATAAGGTCTCTGTAGCCAGATACCCGAGAGCCTTGCTGGTCACTATAAATCCATTCACAACAACACTCAATGGGGTTGGTCTGGAAGGTGTCAGGTTTACTCCCCGTGATCCAGTCGATGCAAATATGGTTCCACCTCCAAATGTCACCAACACCCAGAAGTGTAAACACAGGGTGTTCGAGCCATTAGGCGGGGGAGAAAAATAACAAACTAAAATAAAAAATGTGGGATGGGTAAAGGTAGGGTCAGCAGGGAAAGGATACCTGTAACAGAAGACAAGACAGGCATCAGTGAAGTGCTGTCCTAACATACAAGGGTACTCTCATATAGTCTCACTAAATAACCAAGGAAGTAGACAAGTACCTGAGCACCAAGAAAACATGACCTTGGATAGGAAATACTATAGCCCTTCTGCCACAATCTGTGAGGAAGGCCTAAGAAACACCTAAACATATAGTTAACGAACACACTCCTGTCGCACCAAACACACTCGCGTTATACTAAGACATCAAACCCACTACTCACAACATACCACAAACTTGGTAGAGGACTCAATGTACAAAGGGGGTTCCAAATAGTCAAAGCAAAGATGTATGGTCCAACAAAAAGGAAGAGGGAAACGGTAGTGTGTAGGAAGCAAGAACTACAACACTGCGCTCTCTAAGTAATGACCCAGTAGAGAATCTTTGGTGAAGGTCAAACAGAAAAACGTAGTTGCGACCACCACTGAATTCTGCCAACAACACACCCCACGGTGCACTACACAAAGAGAACTGGGGTAGCCTGTAGTTACCTCACTACATGCCCAGTTATGGAGGTCCTTTGAAATACACAGTTATACAACGGAGACGCGTAGTTGTCCTTACTACCGCGCTCCGTTTTAATAGTACAAAAACGATCCCCGATGTGAACGCTAACACGTGGTATAGACCGCCACTGTGCTCCGCCACACACAATTCAACCAAACAGGAATTCATCAAAGGTAGAATTCTGTTAGAAAACAGTCACAGAACCTCCCTTAACAATCCGTTCAGGCAGTAATCAGCTGACCGCACGGGCGGCCGAAGAGTTTAGAGCGGCTTTACCTGAAGACGCGTGAAGTCCGTCTACCGCCAAGGACAGAACACGGAAGTGCTCCCCACTGAGCCTCAGGGGGGGGGGGGGAAGGTGATAGTCCACAGGAGACACGATAGAAAAGCATGCAGAGCGTCCGCTCTCATGCCGGTGCAGAACAGAAACCAGAATAACGCGCAACAGGAAGCGCGTCTGTTCCCCAGATAAACTTCCTGCAAGTCTCCCGCCTACTCATGGGAAATGTAGTTTCATAGTACGGTAGGCGCTTAGGGGCTGCGTAACCTGACAGAAGGTATAGTAGATAGAAAAGGAGAAATTGCTTTTTTTCTAGGTGTCCCCTCACTCACCAGGGTTGCCCCTTGGTGACATGCTTCATCATTGGGGCCATCCCAGTCCTCTACGGCCTGGGGCGTGCTGCGACTTGCGAATTACGTAGGAGCACTTACAAATGACTATGTGTGGTGCAGATGTGATAGTGGAGTGGACTAAGTGATGTGTTAAGGGATCAATTTAGAAGCCTAGAGAGAGCCAAGAAATGCAGTCACAGTCATAGAAAATGGCAAGGGATACTGTATCTATCTGGTTGTAGTGGTCCTGTTGGAAGTGGTAAGTAAGTTGCCTGCAGAAAAAAAATCCTCCTATTAGCGGCACTCCTCCATTGCAGCCGACGCTTCGTCCATCGATGTTGGTCACCAGAAGACACCCTGTAAAAAAAAGCACAGCATAGACAAACAATTGAACATAAACAATTCTTTGGGTACAAACCTATCCATCAATCTTTGAAAGTGCATGCACTACTGCATGCATGTCAGTGAAAAGTAAGTAGTACATTCGACAACTGTGGAAGAAAGAATGCAACAGTAAAGGGCCTATGTGTAAATTATTGATAACGATATTCAACATAAGGTCTCTGTAGCCAGATACCCGAGAGCCTTGCTGGTCACTATAAATCCATTCACAACAACACTCAGTGGGGTTGGTCTGGAAGGTATAGTAGATAGAAAAGGAGAAATTGCTTTTTTTCTAGGTGTCCCCTCACTCACCAGGGTTGCCCCTTGGTGACATGCTTCATCATTGGGGCCATCCCAGTCCTCTACGGCCTGGGGCGTGCTGCGACTTGCGAATTACGTAGGAGCACTTACAAATGACTATGTGTGGTGCAGATGTGATAGTGGAGTGGACTAAGTGATGTGTTAAGGGATCAATGTAGAAGCCGAGAGAGAGCCAAGAAATGCAGTCACAGTCAGAGAAAAAGGCAAGGGATACTGTATCTATGTGGTTGTAGTGGTCCTGTTGGAAGTGGTAAGTAAGTTGCCTGCAGAAAAAAAATCCTCCTATTAGCGGCACTCCTCCATTGCAGCCGACGCTTCGTCCATCGATGTTGGTCACCAGAAGACACCCTGTCCACTGCCTGCCTGATGCTGAATTGTGGCTCGCTACTGTGAAGCCTGACTCCATCCTTTTTTCCCCATTGCAGAGACTGAAACCCGGCCTGTAATTATTCAACGAAAAACAGGAAGTGATATAATATTACAACACCACTGATAAATAAATATAAGGTATGTAGGCTGTGGAGTGCAAAAAGTCACAATTTGATTTTCCTAGTAGACAGTACAATATTTTTGAAAGTGCGTACTCTGAGTCACCTTTTGAAGGATAAATAAGTATGGGCAAATTAATGTAGCGGATCTTGCCCCTCAAGCTAGGTGTACTGTAAACTGTGTTTTAGAACACAATTAGATCTTCCTAGCAGTGCTCCCACCCAGACCCTTACTAAAGCCAGTCGCAAAAATGTAGAAGACCCCCAATCAAATCTCAAAAAACGAGGCCTAGCAGAAAACTGGTGACAAAACTTACTTTGAAAGTAAAAGTAGGCCGAAGTACCCCCTTCCTAATTACCCATTACCCACCGTGGATTGCATTCAAACCACTTGCAAGCAACCAAGCAAAAGTAGCCATAGCCAGCATCGCTCCAAGACTCGAAATCCCCCCCACTCAAACACATGCAATAGAAATACTGCTAACCCTAACGAACCCTAAGTTAAGAATAGTGGCAAAGGCTTTCTTTAACTATGCCAAATCCCCCCTTTCCCACCATGGATTTTCTTCAAATGACTTGCAACCAAAATTACACATTCTCACGAGTGCTCTAAGACCCCAGAACTCAGTTGGAAAAATCTAGAACACCCCGAAACACATGCAATCCTGCTGCTAGGGCTAACCCTAACGAACCCTAAGTTACAAAAAGTGCCAAAACTAAAGGCTTTTCCGCGCGGATTTTGTCCCAACCACTTCTACCCGGTATTAGACCTTCCCAGGAATGCCCCAAGACCCGGCAACCCACCCGCCAAGAAGCGTAACACCCCCAAACAGGCCAAAAGCAAAATCTCATACTTGCAATATTTCTGGGCCTTCGGTCCAAACGCGCTGCGTAGCTAGGCCATAAGTCGGGGTTGGCACGACGGATTTCCTGAAAAGCAAATGCAATCAAGATTAGAGTGTCCCAGCAATGCTCCCAGACCACGAAACTCACCCACAAACAGACGGAACCCCCCCTAAGAGCACCTCAAAGGCAAGCAAGTCATCAAAAACACAAAAATAATTCCGCCTGGGATTTGGTCCAAAACACTTTTATCCGGTATTAGAGCTTCCCAGCAATGGCCCCAGAGCCGTCAACCCAGGAGAAAACGAGTAGAAGACCCCCAAACAGCCAAAGAGCAAAAGTACAAAAATGGGGACTTAGTCAATTTTTCACAAATTTGCCAAATCACTCCGCGCGCGCTCTGCAGCTAGGCCCTAAGTCCCCTCTGCCACCATGGATTTGCTTCAAACCTCTTGCAAAGTAAAGTATATATAGCCAGCAGTGCTCCCAGACCACGAAACTCACCCACAAACACCAGGAAGCCCCCCAAACAGGCCCCCGAAAACGCTACATAGAGCAAAATGTCAGAAATAGCCAAAAAAAAAATCGGCCTGGATTTTGTCCCAACCACTTCTACCCGGTATTAGACCTTCCCAGGAATGCCCCAAGACCCGTCAACCCACCCGCCAAGAAGCATAACACCCCCAAACAGGCCAAAAGCAAAATCTCATACTTGCAATATTTCTGGGCCTTCGGTCCAAACGCGCTGCGTAGCTAGGCCATAAGTCGGGGTTGGCACGACGGATTTCCTGAAAAGCAAATGCAATCAAGATTAGAGTGTCCCAGCAATGCTCCCAGACCACGAAACTCACCCACAAACAGACGGGACCCCCCCTAAGAGCACCTCAAAGGCAAGCAAGTCATCAAAAACACACAAAAAATTCCGCCTGGGATTTGGTCCAAAACACTTTTATCCGGTATTAGAGCTTCCCAGCAATGGCCCCAGAGCCGTCAACCCAGGAGAAAACGAGTAGAAGACCCCCAAACAGCCAAAGAGCAAAAGTACAAAAATGGGGACTTAGTCAATTTTTCACAAATTTGCCAAATCACTCCGCGCGCGCTCTGCAGCTAGGCCCTAAGTCCCCTCTGCCACCATGGATTTGCTTCAAACCTCTTGCAAAGTAAAGTATATATAGCCAGCAGTGCTCCCAGACCACGAAACTCACCCACAAACACCAGGAAGCCCCCCAAACAGGCCCCCGAAAACGCTACATAGAGCAAAATGTCAGAAATAGCCAAAAAAAAAATCGGCCTGGATTTTGTCCCAACCACTTCTACCCGGTATTAGACCTTCCCAGGAATGCCCCAAGACCCGTCAACCCACCCGCCAAGAAGCATAACACCCCCAAACATGCCAAAAGCAAAATCTCATACTTGCAATATTTCTGGGCCTTCGGTCCAAACGCGCTGCGTAGCTAGGCCATAAGTCGGGGTTGGCACGACGGATTTCCTGAAAAGCAAATGCAATCAAGATTAGAGTGTCCCAGCAATGCTCCCAGACCACGAAACTCACCCACAAACAGACGGAACCCCCCCTAAGAGCACCTCAAAGGCAAGCAAGTCATCAAAAACACAAAAAAAATTCCGCCTGGGATTTGGTCCAAAACACTTTTATCCGGAATTAGAGCTTCCCAGCAATGGCCCCAGAGCCGTCAACCCAGGAGAAAACGAGTAGAAGACCCCCAAACAGCCAAATAGCAAAAGTACAAAAATGGGGACAGTCAATTTTTCACAAATTTCCCAAATCACTCCGCGCGCGCTCTGCAGCTAGGCCCTAAGTCCCCTCTGCCACCATGGATTTGCTTCAAACCTCTTGCAAAGTAAAGTATATATAGCCAGCAGTGCTCCCAGACCACGAAACTCACCCACAAACACCAGGAAGCCCCCCAAACAGGCCCCCGAAAACGCTACATAGAGCAAAATGTCAGAAATAGCCCAAAAAAAAATCGGCCTGGATTTTGTCCCAACCACTTCTACCCGGTATTAGACCTTCCCAGGAATGCCCCAAGACCCGGCAACCCACCCGCCAAGAAGCATAACACCCCCA